>NW_028317809.1:16605000-17275000 GCF_062004578.1 Staurois parvus
AATAACTGGCCCTCACAAGCCAGCCTGTGCCTGGCAGGTCTCTAAACTATGCTGTTAGAATTGTATAATTGCTCAGCCTTAAGTGAGAATAAAAAAATCAAATTTAATACGGGAACGAGCAGGAAGAGAAGAAGGAGTTAATGTCTTAAGAGGGCAATTTTCAGAAAGAAACACTAGAAAGCTGTTTCTGACAAAGTAAAGATATGTTACAATATGCTGGTCCTTTTTCAGGAAGTGCTTCTTTTTTAGCTTGAATATATAGGAAAAAAATACACACATAGACACACACACAGTATATATATATATATATATATATATATATATATATATATATATATATATATACATACTGTAAATGTGCTATTAATATGTTACTAAACCCACAATAATAAAATCAGTCTGTATATGCAGCAAAGCAGGCTTGTTATACTCACTGTGGAACCTAAGGGGTTAATCCTCCGAATTGTGTAAAAAGGATGTTTGATCCTGTCTTCTCTGATGCTCTACTTCTACTGTCCCCAATCCATCTCCTGATAGTACAGAGCTCTAGGAGTCACTCTGCGCATGCTCAGTTTAGTGTGTATTGGTAGAGCGTTTATTTTTTCTTTGGGAGTGTGCATACAATCAGCACAGGGCCAATCAGCACTGTCCAGGCAGAGGGTCAGGGGTCATGCAGCCTCATAGGACAGTCAAAGGAGAATGACAATTCCTCCTGCAAACTTTAACCAGTGCTCAGCTAGACACTGATAGAAGTCACAAGACTGCTACATGCTGGTGATGAGAAAAGGTATTTAGCAGTTTATATTTACTAAAATAATTGCATTCCCATATTCTGCGTACTGTGGGAGATCAGATATAGTGAATGTAGGGTCCTGGGTTTAGTAACACTTTAATTGTACATGTGTAACTCTGCAACATTCACTGGAAAGCATAAAGGATTGCAGCACATCCTGCACGTCTAAGTTCAGAGTTAAAAACATTTATTGTCATATGCATAAAGCACAAGTACTGAGTACAATAAAATGCTTACTTGTGTATATTCATTTTACACAAAAGTAGACAACACAAAATATACAAACGTTATACTTAAACTGCAGCAGTTAACTAATAAATCTTAAATAATAATACATAAAAAAGAAAAATGCAATCACTGCCCATTCAAAAATCTTAGGGCCCATTTAGATTTTTCCATTCTGGTGTGTAGCATTAGCACAAATGTGTTAATGTACATTTTTCTGTGCATTAATATGCATTGTGTTTGGGTCTGCCATTTAAATGAATGGGCTGGCAATGCATCAGAATGGGCAGAAAATTGGACAAGCACCATTTTTTCCAGTGCAGCACACCACAGTGCATGGTAATGCACAACATGCTAACAAAAATAATATGCATTAATGTTCATAAAATACATTGATGTGTGTTGTGGTAACTTTCATGTTCCTGCAATGCATCACACTGGAGAGGTCTGAATAGTCCCTTATAGCTGTACGAAAAAAAGTTCCCTAAACCTAGATGTATCTGTGTTGATATACCTCAGCTGATTACAAGAAGGGAGAAAAGTGGCTGTGTGGGGTTAGAAAAGTCCCACCTTTAGACCATGTTTCATGGCACATCTAAATTCAGGTTGTAATCTGAACCATAGTCACATACAACATCCCCAAAAACAAACTGCCATCCCACTACCACAATCACAAGATGCTTCTTGATCCCTAATTCTGTTCATTTATAATTCAGTGTGGCTGTGCACACAGTCGCATCATCCAAGTACAGAATCACTAACACTAGCTCTCTCTCTGCTTCCACTCCCTCAAATGACTCCACCATATGAACATATGCAGCCAGTTGCTTGTTCGTGTGTGCCAGGTGCAGTCTAGCAGTGAGGCAGGGCTGCTAGCTGCGACCTGTCCCAGTGCATGTTCTTGGGGAAGAATTACAGTTGTGTGTCTAGGTTGGAGCCTCATAACAGATGACCCATATATTTGTATGAACCTGATACTGGAGAAAGTTTTCAAAAGCCAGAGCATTGCAAACACAATGCACTGATCAGAGTTGCAGTGCTTTGCAGGCCTCAATGCAAACATTTAGTGAATGCACATATTCTACTATTGCAATATTAATGCAATTATTTTCCTTTAAACTACTGCCTGTAAATATCCAGGATTATTGGAAACAGTATGCTGGCAATACTCTGTGCCGTTTTCACAACCTACTGCAATGCTCTGTGATGTCACTATATAGTGATGTAAAACATCCAGTAAGGATGGACTCTCCAACACACCCATAGAAGCTAGTCATGGCTACATATGACATCCAAGCCTTCCTTAGTCTACTGAAGAAATAAAGATGTTGTTTTGCTTTCTGTACAAAGTCTTCTACATTGGTTGACTACTTAAAGTTATCAGAAACTTAAAGCTGTTAATCCTTTCCACAAAATCCTCTACAATATTAATAGGGTTGTACATTGTCACCTAAGGCTATTTCTTCACACAAATCTACCATGTGCTTGAACACAGACAGTAGTCTTACAGCATCTATCTGTTAGACATATGCTTGCATTGATGCATGTACAACTATGAACAAAATATGTAATCATGGACTTTTTCCAGACTTATAGAAGATTAGGAGTGGGTTCCAGTGTACTGATTATGTCACATGAAGAAGTACTCCCGAAACGTGTTGTGTCCACATGTGAATTGTAATTGGAAACTTTGCATGTTGTGAACCCCTGTGTGGAGGGTAATTTGTAATGTTGTGTAATAGATTTTTAATAATATATAATAAAGTTGTTTTTACACTACTCAGTTTCTCTTTCCACACAAAGTCCATGACTACATATTTGTGTATGATTTGCTGGGATGTGGACAAATAGCACACACAGTCTGGGTTTCTCTCCTGTACTGATAGCATGTTTGACCAGATCTGGTGTCCAAGTCGGATGATGGCATAGTATTTTCAATTGTCTAGTATCACTATCGGTATGACCTGATAAAACCCAACAGTGCAAAGCTTGTAGTCAAGTCATTAATCACCATGCCTTTGACTATTAATATTATTTAAAATAGCTTTTTTCTAAGAGATTATTTTTGGATGGGGGGGAGGGGGGTAGTTAAGTGAGAGTGTCATTTACAGTATGAGCAGTGGAGCATTTGCACTGTTGGTAGTATCCATGCTACCTTATGTGTATCACCCACTTACCCTCCAGAGGATTTACCCCACTTCCTGACCAGACAATTTTTTTCGACACAGCGTTGCATTATTTAAACTGACAATTGTGTGGTCATGCAACACTGTACATAAATGAAATGTGTGCCTTTTTTTCCCCCCAAATAGAGCTTTCTTTCGGTGGTATTTGATCACCTCTGTGGTTTTTATTTTTTGTACTATAAACAAAAAAATTTCAACAATTTTGAAAAAAAAACAAAACAATATATTTGACATTTTGCTATAAAACATATCCAATAAAAAAAAATGTAAAAAATCTAATTTCTTCATAAATTTAGGCCAAATTTATTCTGCTACATGTCTGCTAAAAAAAATCCCAATATATGTAAATTAATTGGCTTACGTGAAACCAGAGAGATACAAAGCAGTATGTCCATTCTGACAGCAGAGAGGTCTCTCCCCTGTCAGCTTTTCCAGGTAGGCGCGCCCCCTACCTGGAAATGCAAATCATGTCATATCAGTTCTTCTGCTATAGGGCGGATGGCAAGTGGTTAAAGATGCATGGAAATTAAATTAGTGTACATTGTAACATTAACTACCTGCCGACCGCAGATAGCCGAATGACGGCTGCACTGCGGCCGGCCAGTTCTGAGTGGACGTCATATGATGTCCTCCCAGAAAGCGCTCTCCTGCGCGCCCCAGGGGGCGCGCACCCGGCGATCTCCGTGATCGCTGTGTCCTACGGACACAGCTGATCACGTGATGTGGTAAAAGGCCAATCACAGCGGCCTTTTACCACGTGATCAGCGGTGTCCAATGACACGCTGATCAGAGGGAAATGCAAGTGCCGGTTCTCGGCTGCACTTTCCTCACGCTGTCAGATCGTGAGGAAAGTACTGCCGAGAACCGGCAGTTGTCAGAGCGGGGATCGGCACCGATCATCAGGGCACTGATGATCAGTGCCCTGATGATCGGTGCCCAGCAGTGCCACCCGCAAGTTCCACCCACCTGTGCCCAGCAGTGCGCCCACTAGCTCCGCCCACCTGTGCCCGGCAGATCACCCACCTGTGCCCGGCAGATCACCCACCTGTGCCCAGCAGTGCACCCACCTGTGCCACTCTGCAGTGTCACACACCTGTGCCCAGAAGTGCCACCCACCTGTGCCCACCAGTGCCACCCACCTGTGCCCACCCGCCTGTGCCCACCAGTGCCACCCACCTGTGCCCACCCACCAGTGCTGCCCACCAGTGCCACCCACCAGTGCAGCCCAGCAGTGCTGCCAGTCAGTGCCCAGCAGTGATGCCAGTCAGTGCCGTCTATCAGTACCCATCATCAGTGTCACCTATCAGTGCCGCCTATCAGTGCTGCATATTAGTGCCGCCTATCCGTGCCACCTCATTAGTACTGCCTATCAATCCCCTTCAGTGCTGCCTATCAGTGCCCATCAGTGCCGCCTATCAGTGCCCATCAGTGCTGCCTCATCAATGCACATCAGTGAAGGAGAAAAAATACCTGTTTGAAAAATTTTATAATAGAAACAAAGAAATTTTTTTTTTTTTCTAATCTTTTGCATTTTTTTTTATAGCGCAAAAAGTAAAGCGCCCAGTGGCGATTAAATACCACCAAAAGAAAGCTCTATTTGTGAGAAAAAAATGATCAAAATTTCATATGGGTACAATGTTGCATGACCGCGCAATTGTCAATCAAAGTGCGGCAGCGCTGAAAGCTGAAAATTGGCCTGGTAAATAAGGGGGTATAAGTGCCTGGTAGGCAAGTGGTTAAAGCAAGAAGCACTATAAAGCAATGGAGTTGATTTACTAAAGGCAAATATACTATGCACTGCAAGTGGACTTGCTCCAGAGCTTAGCAAATGAGGTAAAGCTTCACTTTACAAAGAATACCCAAACACATACAAGGAAAAAAAACAAAACAACATTTTTGCTTGCCCATGGTTGGATGATAGAAATCGGCAGAGCTTCCCCTTGTGACGATTGCGGCGTCAGACCCCCAGCCCTTCTCACCAAACTTGTGACCGAAGGACTAGCCAATCTAAAACCGCGCTGTCACGTGCGTAACAATGCCATGCCCAGCTGCACCCTGCACAACGATTTTCCAGCTAATGGACCACAATCGATGCACCTGCAGCCTGAGCGCGATTGTTACTGGGTCAGGTTAATTACTCAATTAACCCTTCACACTGCCACCACCTCCTTTTTGTACAGAGAAAGAGGAAACTTGACAGTATCAGCAATAACACTATGATGTTTGAATAATCGTCGATATACCACTGTCACCGCAGGCAGCGATATACCGACGTTTAAAACACACACACAATAGCCCTTTTCAGAGGCAGGGGTTCTGAGTTTACATTAAAGAGCTTTAGAAACAGTTCAACACTTTCAGAAAGTAAGATTTATTACTAAAAGGTCAAAAGGGTTCAATAAAAATATTTACAGAAAAAGATGTAGCCAATATAAATATATAAATATACAGAAAGCAATAGCACAGCAAAGAGATAACAGAAAGGAATTTAGATAGATAAAGTACTTGCCAAAAGCCTTGGGTTAAGCAGCTTTCAAGTTTTCTGAGCAAAAGGGCGTTTTCTCCCAAAGTTGGTTCCGATGTTAAAAAGGGAGAACTCTTTAACTCTTGTCAACTCAGCTTAGCTTAGCTTTTCTAGGAACTCCACAGGGTGTCTCCCTGACTCAGAGAACCAATCACCTCATTTGGGGAGGGGGTTGTGTAGGCAGGGAGCTCAGGCTTTGACCAAAGCCTTCTCAAATTATACTATGGCCGATAACTTTTCCTCGGTACATATAACATTCTATCCACGAGTAGATTAATACCCAGAATCATCTGCTGAACGGTTAGATATGAAATATCTGCTTGAATGGTTAAGGAGATATAATTTTCTGCTCTCCTGTGTATGTCAGATAGGGGGTGTAATATACCCGGTTACTTGTCTTACAGTGAGCCATCCGAATATGTGTACCATGTTTGCGTAATTATTTCCTATTTGGAGATATAAAATTATATGGAAAACTGGGTTTTAAAATGTAAGTCTGTTTTTATGACCACCTGGAATATCTGTGAACTCAGTGAAGGACTTGGTTTATGGTTTTACGATATCCCAGATGGCGAAGCTAACAGGCATCAAACACAGCTCGGCTGGGGGTTTTATAGCCATTGAGCTCTCCCACTGGGGCCTGTTGCCTTTTGAACTCTGCATTAAACAGACCACATGTCACTCAACAGAGAGGGACGGGGGATATCGGAGGAATCTGATTTGGGAGAGAGAGATACAAAATGGAGGGGTTTGGAGCAAAATGGATGATCGCGCCCATCTCTGTGTGCATGATTGCTATACCCCTCATTTCAAAGCTCCCCCTCAGATCTAGAGCAACTGCACTTGCAGTGGATAGACTATTTGCCTTTAGTAAGCCTTGCTGCTGTGTATTCTGAGGACTGCAAATGGTAAGTATTTTTGTACTTCTGATATTCATCAACATTAACTTGATATCACATTTTTTAATAATCATAATGCTGTAACATAATGTCTTTTTTATATGACCGTATTAATAGTTTGGAGTATCAACATTATTTGATTGTATTTCAGTTTTTCAGTATTTCAGTCAACATTTTTCAGTCAAGGCACCCTTTAAAATTATAGACAGTCGGGAGGCACCCTTTAAAATCTATGGACAGTCTGGAGGCACCCCATTCTAAAATGGGGTGCCTCCAGACTGTCCATAATTTTAAAAGGGCACCCCAATCTAAAATGTGACAAACTATTCTAATAGTATTATGTAAAGCAGCAACATCCACACACGTAGGACACCCAACATTAGAGGGGATTTATTCTTCCAAAGCAAATATACTTTTGCACACTAAATAGTATTCCAGTGTTTCTCTTCTCCCTCACTGAGCTAATGTGACCCCAACACTGATGGAGAGGGGCAGGGGTGGGTCAAACTAAGATACAGTGCAGGCAGCTGACATCCTCCTTAGCAACTGAAGATGTCATTAGTTGTCAGGACGCCGGCAGCTAGAAGGTCATATTGGTGCACAATGAAAACCTGTGGCTTTGTGTAACTAAAAGGCAGGCTTGTTCCACTCACTGGCTTGTATGCAAGTTTTGGGCAATTTTTAGACACTTTGCCAAGGCACCCCTGAAGAAACCTTAGGGCACCCCAGGGTGTCTGGGCACCCTGGTTGAGAAAGGCTGGTCTAATCTACCCATTCCTTTTTCTAGTAGTTAAAATCCATCCCCTATTCAGTGCAAGACAGTGCTTATTTAACAGTGTTTTTTTTTTTTTTTACAAGTAGGACAGCATTGTTTTTTTTAGGCCAGCTGCTTTTTGTACTAGCATGATCACAACCATGGTCATATCTCCAGACCCTTTAAAGGAGAAGTACAGCCAAAGCTCTTTTGGCTGTACTTCTCCTGTGGATCACAGGAGTGCAGTTCATTCTGCACTCCTGTGACGCGTTTTCAGCTGGCTCGTCCGGGTCAGGCTGGGAAAAGATGCTGACTTTAAAGTCAGGATCCACCCCAGAGTCTGGAGCGGCACTTAGCTCAGCCTGTCAGCAATCTGCTGAGAGTGTGAGACAGCTGCTCCCTTCCCCTTCACAACCCAGTGCTCCAATGAGCGTGGGGTGGAAGGGTGGGTGGGGGCAGAGCAGACGGCGGTGACTGACAGTCACTTCTTTCTGCTCACAGCAGCGGTGACTGCTGATCTCTGAGTTCTCACACTTAGAGCTGGCAGGGAACAGATGCAGCATTGGACCGATGGTGCATCCACCTAGGTAAGTATAATTTGTGGGAAAAAACCTATACTTCTTTTTAAGGCTGTAGTGAACTGCAGTCGCGGACTGCTTATTTTGTGCTTCCTCTTATTGCAGCTGGCTTATGCATCTGTAGGCAGTTCCACTATCTGCTGTGTGTGGACCCACTTCAGTAACTCACCTTAGAAAAGAACTTAAAAAAAAGTTGGTGAGCGTAATAAGCTCCAAGCTTGAGAATCTTATAGCCACAGAAGATTTTAATTTATATAAGCTATTAACCAATTTGTATTTTTTTCAAAACAGCTCCATTAAAATGTTAAATAAGCCTATTAGAAGTAAAATATTTAATTTAGTGTGCTTTTCATACATACCTAAGGGCTTTCTGTTTTTTCTACTAGAGTATTTTCAATTTTGCATATACACAGTATCAGAAAATATATGCCAGTTCTTCTCTATGACATTGTTGATGCAATGTGAAATTGAGTGTCATTGCTTTATATTTACAGATATGACTAGGAAAACAGGATAGAGTGCGCACTGCAATAAAAATAATTTGAGTGTTTATAGAGTCAGAAAAAAAAGCATCTCATGGGTGAAAGTATATAGTTTAGAATTCTGCTGACTGCTTTTTTTTAGCTCTCCACATAATTTGGGGAAGTTAAATCATATCCAAGTGAAGTATCCACATCATTCCTTTGAATTAAATCTGTAAATGACTCAACTGCCAGTATAAATTTCACCTTTATTTACTAGCAAGCTGTAGCTATTGCATTTTAAGGTAGAGAGGCCTGTATTTAAACTTGGTTCCTTGTCTACCCAAGGAATACAAAGCAAGAATCTCTAATTAAAATGTTTTCTTTTTGTTCAATTTTATAATTTCACCTTGCTTATCTGGTCAAGTCAGCGTGATATTTGACAGCGCTGTCTAATTAGGGACACAGGAAAAAGCCCAATTGTTCAAATGAGACTGTGAATCCAATTAAGTACATTTAGTGTGATGCCTTTACTGACATTTACTATCAGCATAAAAAGACTGTATTCAATGGAAGGGGTCTAGTGTGCATTATTTCAAGTGGCTTTAATGAAAGCTTAATTTGCTATACAATGTATCTGGGGTGCATTATTTGATTTGGCACTAATTGGTCGCAGTATTACATGCCCTTAACTAATAGAAGCACATTAAATCCAGTGCAGTAGAGTGTAAACAGGGATTGATTTACTTTACAATTAACAGGCTATATTTTAACATGCCCATAGACAGGAGATGACTGTTGCCCAATCTGGGCGCCGGTTGACTGCTCCCTCAGGGAGCGATTGATTGGTTATAACTTTTGGTTTAAATAGATAATATAATGTATGTCACATGGGTGTAACTAGAGGGGCCTTGGAGGGTGCAACTGCTTCTGGCTCATGAGGTTGGGGGACCTGACCATTACTACTGCTTTCCCTTACTTGAGTGCTGAGGAGTTAGCAGGATTGTAAGTAGTCAGCTTTGTAAGTTACTTGTATTACCAGCTCCATTATGATTTCTCAGGTTCCTGAGTTATTAGTTGTGGGAGATGAGAAATTATGTTGTTTGTTGTATAAACAATGTTCAACTTTGCCCACAAGTCTATCCATTGTGAGCATTAGACAAAATGGAGAATACAAACATTTTTCTGAGGAGACACTGAACTAACTGCTTTTTGCTTCCATTTATATGTTTAAAATATTTTATAAATATGTCTTTGTATTCCATTTTTTAAAAGTAACTGTTAAAGGAAGAAATTCCACATTTGTAAGCCTACAGTACATTCTTCTCATTAATTCCTAATTTCAAAGATATCTGACAATACGGAAAGGGGACCTTGATTTTTCCTGAACCAGAAAGCCCCTTATTGTTTATCCTTGCTGTTGGGTAGGAGTGAGAAGATGGATGACTGCTCAAGTCCATGAACAGCCATGGTTAAGTCTTCCTCTCTTTGTATTGCAGAATCTTGCTCTCTTAATGGTCATGTGATGAAGGATGGAGCAGAATGGAAGCTGAGTCAGTGTTCTAAATGTACCTGCAAGAATGGGGTGACTCAGTGCTTCACAGCAGACTGTCTCCCCATGCTGTGTGATAAGGTAAATACCACTAAGCTTTTAATGTTGAGTGATTTATGTGTGTCTATGATGAGTAGCCAGGTGCTTAAAACATATGTTATACTACAAATAGCAAGTTAATGGCAAATAAATCAAACCGATAAGTAATAGATAAGCTACCAAACACTTAAAGGGAATCACATAGTATTCTCTAATAGAGAAGAAAATCAGCGTGCAGGTATTTTTTATCCATATCTCAAAGTCTATAGTGTTTTTTAAATTTTGCTGCTTATTACCTTGCTTAGCTTTTTTTTTGTGTTGGGCATTAGGAGTGAAAGAAAAAAAATTCATGTTGTTGCATGTCACCTGTTGCATAGATTGGTCACACAATTTCATGTGCCTAAAAAAAACCCAGCAATATTTCACATTTTTTCATGCATACCAATGGAATAAGTGAGCATGCATTTATTGACATATCTGAGTACAAACATAGACACACACAGACACACCCAGTGGAGGCTTGGTGTTTGTATACCAGCGTGGCTTATATTGTAAGTTCATTCAGATAATTCAGCTATGAGATAGTTGGCTAAAACTGCTCATTTTAGTGTTTACTCCATCCCATTGGAATGTATTTAAAGAAAATTGAATTTAAAGGATTAGTCTATCCAAAATGACTATATACGTTTGGTGGATGCTGATGAATTGAATTGTCACTTGAGACATCTGTTAATTTGCAAGGTCTGCCCATTTCCACCAGTCATATCTAGTACAAAAAAGGTGTTACTCTCCCTGTTGTATTTTTATTTTTTTATGCTTTAAAAGATACAGTCTGAGATGTCAGAGAGAGGGTTGACTAATCTTTTGAAATGAGTGACCTGAAGCAAATGAAAGCTTTCCCTTTAACCCTAATCTCAGTTCCAGCAAATTTATATTTTTATGTACATTATGATTATTTATTTTGCCACTTCACCTAGTGGCTTAGTGATACTGAGAGACCTTTGTGTTGTGAAAAGCTGTTAAGGGTGATATGGATTACAGGAGGTTCTTGGAATTTGCTGGGCCTCCCATCATGTGTGTGTGTAGTAAAAAAAAGTATGTCACTCTAGGCCTGTCTACACAAGCCTGATAGTCAGTTGCTGATTGAAAAAGTGTTTTTGTCTGCATCTCTTCCTTTCTGTAGCTGAAAGGTAAAACATATAATTATATTTTTAGGATGAAATTTTGGCTGTTGTTCCTGGAAAGTGTTGTCCTGAGTGCCTTCCAAAGTCTTGCACTGTGGCTGGAAAGATATATGAGGTAATTTCTAAGTTCATTATAGTAAAACAACTTTATGACTCATATCTTCTGAATGTTCAATAAACTGAGACTGTTTAATGGTAAAACAAGTGTAATGGAGAAAATAGCTGTTGACAGCTGGTTGTAGGCAGGTGTTAGCTTCAGTATTATGACCGGAACTAGAACATTGAATTACATTGGCTTTTAGAGGCAGGATCCCAACCACATTTCTTAGCACAAGGATGTTAACACCAAAAGGTGTGAACTAAAATGTGTGCTCCTATGCAATCTATCTGATCATAAAATTAAGGGCTAGTTCACATTAGATGCAGTTCAGCGCGCTTTTTTTCTGCATCAAAAATACATGCACAGTGTTTTCCATGTATTCCAATGGCCCAGGTTCACTAGTGCAGTCAGTTCCAGTCAGTTTCTGATGCAGAAAAAAACTTAGAAAATGCTAAATTTTTTCTGCACAGAACCATATTGGAACATAGCAAACGGCATCAAAACTGCACCAGAATTGCGTGTGATGTGAACTGTAAGCAAAAACGTATCCGGAATGCATCTGGAGTGCATTTTTGTAGTGTGAACTGGCCCTAAGGGCTAGTTCACATTAGATGCAGTTCAGTGTGCTTTTTTCTGCTTAAAAAATGCATGCACAGTGTTTTCCATGTATTCCAATGGCCCTAGTTCACACCAGTGCAGTCAGTTCCAGTCAGTTTCCAGTGCAGAAACAAAAGTAGAACATGCTGCATTTTTTCTGCACAGAACCATACTGGAACATGGTAAACTGAATTGAAACTGCACTGGAACAGCGTGTGGTGTGAATTGTAAGCAAAATCATATCTGGAATGCATCCGGAGTGTGTTTTTGTAGTGTGAACTGGCCCTTAAGCCTATGCCACCTGCAGGGCACCTGCCCTTGCAGGGCAAATCAATAGGTTCACTTAACGTCTGTCTTTCTGAACTGCATCTCTCTACCTTCCCACCACTCTGACTGTCCAGAGAGGGGAGAAATACCCAGTACTTCTAGAAAAGGAGAGCATGTGATTCACTTTTTTTCATTGTGATAGAATAGGTTGATTAATTACAATGTAGTTGATTAGTTGGTTTATTGGTGAGGCAAGCATACAGCACATATGGAAAAGAGAGCGATAGTGTTAAGCCCTGTGTAGGCCTCACATTGTGACTGAGAGCTTACACAGGGCTACTTCTCTATGCTTTTAGCCGTTGAGTGCAAAAGCTTTTATTTTTTAAGGGGGGGGGGATTCAGTGGAGTAAACCTGTATGTTATATTCACCTCTGCTTTCATGTCACTGAGTACTTTTCATGAGTCAGTAATTTAGAAAGTATTAAAGCCATTAAGAGCCTGGCAGCTAGCATTTTTCAAGATGGTGAGAAATGGTTGTTTCAGTATTTCTCTAATGCAAGATCATTTCATGATTAAAAGAAATCTTTAAAAGAATCCTTAAATTCAAACCTTTAAAGAGTTCAGTTGGCCAAAATAAGAAAAGGTTAATTAATTAATGTTGTGCTATACTGCACTTTCCCCATGTTTTGTCTCATTATAATTGCTGCAAGTACAGAAAAATACCTTGTTGATCAGCCAGAAATCCAGTGAACTGTTAACCTCTGGTTGTGAACTGACAACATAGTACATCTGCTGCATTAAAATCCCAAGCAAACAAATTATCAGCCCTCACTGAGTTCTTCTCTGCTAGACTACAGAATCCTCCCTTCAGCCCATCTCTATAACACAAGGATGGTGTTGTGTAGACAAGCAGGGGAGCAAGGGCAGTGTTGTCAGCTCACCACAGGCACTTCAGCACTGCACTGGATTTTTGGCAGACGTGTAATTCTGTACTTGCAGAGTTTATAAAGAGACAAACATGGGAAAATCATTTTCTTTTGGGTTAAAGGTCTAACTTAAATAAATGAATCATTGATCAGTTTAATCCCCCCTGTCAGTGGTAAATGGTTTGTCTCATCCCTCAAACTGTTACATCTGCAAGATAGCATGTTATTCTGAGAAACAACAAACTTACTGGCCAGATTACCAGGAGAAAATAATTATTATACAGGATTTATATAGCGCCAACAGTTTGCTCAGCGCTTTACAATATAACAGGAGACAATACAGTTCAATTTAAGAGGGATAGGAGGGCCCTGCTCCTTGGAGCTTACAATCTAGGAATAGAACTCATAAAAAAGAAAATTAATGGGTGTTACCATATATAAGAATTGTTAACGTGCAATATAACTGTTTGCTTTTAGGTTTAATACTGCTTTCAAGTGTAAACTTTAAGTAATGAGTTTACCATAAGCTTTCCCCTAAAATTAACTGTTGACCATAAATCTAACCAATAACCCTTAGCCTACTCCCTAATACTAAATTTTAACTTATAGTGCTGGCACCGAAAGCTCACATTACCCACCCACACTGAGATGTGACAGAAGGGAGATTATGGTGAAGATAGTAAGATAATAATTGTTGCAAGATACATAACAGCAGAATTCTGGCAGCTAGGGTTTGATTACGGTAACTAAAAATTGTTTTGTGTCTTATACTAAGAGTCAATTAACAACCATATCCATTAAGATATATATGTGTGTGCGAGAGAGAGAGAGAGAAACAACCTTTGTGTGAAAAAGGTCCCTGTCTTGCATGCATATACACACAAGGGACAATTTAGACATAATTGTTAGCTGTTGTATCTGGCTATTCTTCCACTTCAGGCTGTCACCATTGACTAAATCTGAGTCAGAAAAAATATTGTAGCTCCCATCACGTAGGCTGTGTTGCCATTCAGCTTGATTTAGTGGAGAGTTTGTACATAAAGTAGGAATTGCAATCACTTGGGGTGAACATAAACATTAGACATGTAGGTATTATCCAGCTGCCATCAGGCTAAACACTCTGTAGGGCACTGCAGAAAGCAGCATAAATATGTACATTCAGCCGAATGTACCTTTTTATGTTAGTGGAGAGGGGAGGGAGACAGCAGAGTGAGGAGCAGACAGATGTTGCCTGTGCCACTTTTCACTGGGGAAATAATATCTATCATAAAAGGTTTCCTCACCTGTCACATTGATCATTGCCCCTGAGATCTGGCCAAAAATGGCTGGATTGGTAAGTGTCATCTCATGTACAAATGGCTTTACTGAACTGAAAATGACCTGTCCTTTCATTACAGGTAAAATAGATAGAAATGATACATGTTTATATCACTGATCTCAACATGACATTTCCAAAAATATCCCTTTCTAACCACAGATTTTAATTCATTAATTAGGTTAGCATTTAACATCACACTAAACTCTGATTTAAAAAAATATATATTCAAGTATGTATTCTTACCCAGAGAAGTCCCTTCTATTGCACTTAGTCTCCTATAAATCTTCATATTCCTTTTGTGCTGTTGTGATCTGGCTTAGAGGGTAGCTACGTTCATTCTGCATTGTCACACCGTATGAAGGAATGTAGCCACCCTCTTTTGCTTGCTCCCGAAATGAACTAGAGACTATGGGATTTGTATTATGCATTGAGCAGTGCATATTAGTAGCGGTCATGTGCACTGCTCACTCCAAACAAACAAAAGTAAGTTGGTGAAGGAGAGGTTCAGGATCTTTCAAAGGACAGTAAAAGGAGGCAGAAAAACACAGTGGAATAATTTTCATACAAAAGTAGATTACAGGGCCATAAAGTAGTGGATGTGTATGGATTATTTTCGAAGAATGAAGCATTGTTTAGTGGCACTTTAACTTAAGCTGTCCAAAATTTCAATTCATGCATGGGCAGGCTGGCTGCACACAAGTTGATTATTATTTTTATACAGGATTTACATAGCGCCAACAGTTTGCGCAGCATTTTACAAATGGAAGGTAGACATTACAGTTACAATACAATTTGGTACAAGAGGAAACAGAGGGCCCTGCTCGTTAGAGCTTACAATCTAGGAGTTGATCTATTGATCAACTATTGATCAACTGTGTACAAATAGCCTGTCAGGTTTTTGATAAAAGATCAGTGCTGCCAGCTATAACCGGCAGCACTAATGACTGTATTCTGACATGTATAACTGGCTTCAGTAACATGTGAGCATCATTATGTGTAATTATATTTTACTTAGTATCTTAGCTTTGAAAAAGTTTTGGGGGATATATATATATATATTCACTTAGGTCCATATATATTTGGACACAGGCACAATTTTAGCTTTTTCAGGTATTTACCAAAACATATTCAAGCTATAGTTATATAATGGATATGGGCTGAAAGTGCATACTCTTAGGTTTACTTTGAGGGTATATACATGAAAATTCGAGGAAGGGTTTATGAATTACAGCTCTTAAGAGTAGCCATCCCCCCTTTTTCAAGGGTCCAAATGTAATTGGACAATTGAATATAATCATAAATAAAATGTTAATTTATAATATTTTGTTGGGAATCATTTACTGGCAATGACTGCCTGAAGTCTGGATATTACCAAAGACTGGGTTTCCTCCTATCTGATGCTTTTCCAGGCTCTAACTCCAGCTGTCTTCAGTTGTTTTTGTTTGTGGGTCTTTCTGCCTTTAGTTTTGCCTTCAGCGAGTGAAGTGCATACTCAATTGGGTTTAAATCAGGTTATTGACTCGGCCATGGCACAGTATTCGACTTCTTTTTCTTCAAAAGCTCCTGGGTTGCTTTTGCAGTGTGTTTTGGATCATTGTCCATCTGTACTGCCCCATCGTATCAATGTTGCTGCATTTGGCTGAATCTCTAAACACTGCAGATATCATCCGGCTGCTTCTGTCCTCTGTCACATCATCAATAAACACCAATGACCTAGTGCCGCTGGAAGCCATGCATGCCCATGCCATCACACTGCCTCCACCATGTTTTACAGATGACATTTTGCTTTGGATCATGAACTGTTCCAAGCCGTTTTCCACACTTTTTTCTTCTCGTCATTCTGGTACAGATTAATCTTAGTTTCAGAACTGGTCTGACTTTTTATTAGATGCTTTTTGGCAAAGTCTAATCTGGCTTTTCTATTCTTCAGGCTTATGAATGGTTTGCTCCTTGTGGTGAACCCTCTGTTTTTGCTCTTGTGAAGTCTTCTCTTGATTGTAGACTTTGACAATGATACGCCCATTTCCTGGAGAGTGTCCTTCACTTGTCTGGATGTTGTGAATGGGTTTTTCTTTACCATAGAGAGGATCCTGCGGTCATCCACCACTGTTGTCTTCCGTGGACGCCCATGCCTTTTTATGTTGTTGAGCTCACCAGTGTGTTCTTCTTTCCTCAGAATGTACAAAACTGTTGATTTGGCCAATCCTAATGTTGCTGCTATCTCTCTGATGGATTTCTTTTTTGAAGCCTTACAATGGCCTGTTTTACTTGCATGGACAGCTCCTTTGAAAGCATGATGTAGGTTCACAGCAATAGATTCCAAATGCAAATACCACACTCAGAATCAACTTCAGACCTTTTACCTGCTTAATTGATTAAGAAATAACAAAGGTGTAGCCCACACCTGGCCATGAAACCGCTTTTGATTCAATTGTCCAATTACTTTTGGTCCCTTGAAAAGGGGGAATGGCTACTCTTAAGAGCTGTAATTCATAAACCCTTCCTCTAATTTGAATGTACATACTGTCAAATTAAACTTGAGAGTGTGCACTTTCAGCCCATATCCATCATCTAACTATAGCTTGAAAATGTTTTGGTAAATACCTGAAAAAAATTAAAATTGTGCCGGTGTCCAAATATAGATGGACCTATACAGTATATCCCAAACAATTTTTGTTAAAACCCCTTTCATTTTATTAACTGCTGTCTTTGTCCTTTGGGAAAATTTCACTTTATATATATTTTTTAAATACAACAGGCAGCAAGAGAACATGCATTCTATTCATAAAAAAATTTGTTTTCTATACATCTACTTTTATACTTAGACCCCCCCCCCACCCTTGAGATGTGAGATACCTTAAGGCAGGGCAGTAATGTAACTCTGTAAGTAATATTATGTTCAATTATTTTTCTGGAGGATTTTGGAATACGTATTGCCATTAATCAAGTATTAGCACAGCTGCGTGGTGAGAAATGTTCCTATAAAACTTTGACATCTTGGTTCCCCAGCACATAACAACAGACAATTTCTTGGCCTTAATTGAAGGACTGGCAGTGTTAATGTGTACGTGTGTTTGTGATTAATATATCATTCAATTAAAAGTATAAACTAGGACAGAGTACTCCCTTGCTGCCATCTTTAATTTAGGATATTTGGAAATATTACTGTGATGAGATTAGCCAAGTAGGATAGCCCTTTGAAAACTGCATTCCCTGGCAAGCTGCATTTTTAGAGATAGGAATGCAGTGGGGGTATGTGGTGTCCACAATGCCCTCACAGCTTCAAAAGCCTTGTGTCGTTTGCTGATAAAGGTCATATTTCTAGCTATTTTATCCTCCCTAGAAAATATTTAGTGTATTTGTGCTCTGCAATGATGACTTCTGTATTTCACTGCAAAATGCAAGAGATGCCAAAGTATCAAGGAGAATGATAAGTAAGTCACCTGAGATTTCAAGCTGAAAGTGTATTTCCACTTTTGCAGTCAAATTTGAGACCCCCCAACACACACACACTATGGTTGTTATGTTTTCCCATTCAAACATCATACCTACAGATAATTTAAATATAAATATCTCTTATCTTTCTTGTTCTTAGGAGCGGGTTTTTACATAAGACTCTATAGGCAGCTTTTATTGTTTGGAATAGCTATAAATAAGAGACAGATTGAGTATGTACAACCACTTCTCTTTGTTAGGACAGACAGTGTGAACATCTAATTTACACCTGATTATAAAGTTCTGCCAGCACAGTAAAGATGAGGTTAATTATGGTAAACATAACAGCAAAATTGGAAACACACCTAAAGCAGAATTACGCTCGGCTAACTTTTTTTGAATGAGACCTCAGGGAGTTTATGCCGTAATGTGCTAATATGCCCTGCATTTAGAAGCTATGGTCTTTAAAAAGTTTATATCTACTTTTTTTGTTCAGCATGGTGTACAGTGGAAGAGAAATCCTTGTTCTACCTGTATTTGTGATAAAGGAGAAGTCAAGTGCCACACTAAGACCTGTTCATCACTTACATGCTACAAGGTAATGCACCTCAATGCTTTTTAGTGAGAACTTATTACCATGGCCTGGAGACATGGATTGTGAATTTTGATTTGTAATGTAAATGTGTGCCCTGGCCCTATGAAATCCTAAAGTTTTCATAATTAGTTGAACTAAAGTTACAGCAAATGGGTGTTTTTATCTGCAGTGTCATTGGAGCTGAATAAAAAAAACATTGTATTTAGTTTAGTGTAGAAAAGATACAGTGATCTTATTACAAAACCCAATAAAATGTTCTATAGACTCAATTAAGTCAAACAGCAACAAAGGACGGTAACAGACAGCGATGCATCAGAAGCTGCAAATCGATAATTGTTTTTCGCACATTATCATCGCTGTTTATACATTCTACATTATAAGTAAGTGAAATAAATAAAATACATTCAGATAAGCCCACTAATGTGTGTAATTAATCCATCTAAAGGTATCCGTTACCTTGACTATGTTGGTGGACTGTTACCCAACATTCAACTGCAAACACACCTTTTTTCCCTCCAAATATTGTGCACACACACACATGTATAGGAAAAAACGATCAGCACATCATTACCTGTGTACTGACTGAGATCCATGTCCATTCCCTGGATTGAACTTTCCTACGCACTGATGTCCAAAGTTCATTGGTTAATTTTTGCCCACTTACTGCCAGACAATCAAGTCAACGCATTAGAAGAAGCTTACAGACATTTTTTTGTGTATGGGTATTCTTAGCTTCAGTCAGGGAAGGCCACATATATGGCATACTGCCAATATTAATGGTCATTAATAATATATATTCATTATAAAATTTGCCTTGGGAAAAAAGTTCCACAGCTCAATTATTGCTGAACTGTCCCAAATTCAAGCTTGGCTTGCCCTATAAGCAGGGTAGAAAATTGTTGGCCCGAACAATCAGATGCTGTCACATTTGAGGCATTCAAGCAGTTGCAGGTGTTGTGGCAGTTTGAATAGATGAATGGACAGCAGAGACACCTTCATCCACGCTGTTTAGTGAGGTTGGGAGAATCTGTCGATTTCAATTTATTATGATTTATGACTGGCATAACATCAAAATGCCCATTTATTAAAACTGACTATCATGAAGTCGGTGAGTTTGATGTACTTTATTATTATTATTATACAGGATTTATATAGCGCCAAAAGTTTGCTCAGCACTTTACAATATAAAGGGGGACAATACAGCAACAATACAGTTCAATACAAGAGGGATAGGAGGGCCCTGCTCCTTGGAACTTGCAAGGTCATATATATATATATATATATATATATACTCATGTTGTGGTTTGTACATGACACCAGTTATTTTTCATTCTCTTATGTTGTTAGGGTCAAACCAAAATAAAGCAACCAGGCCTGTGCTGTGAGGAGTGTGTGTCCACAAAAGGGAGCTGCACAGTGGATGGATCCATCAGGCACCATGGAGAGCTCTGGAATGGAAGTCACTGTGACTACTGCTTGTGTGACCGAGGGAAAGTGCTTTGCTATTCAGCACAGTGTTCCAAAGTAGAGTGCTCATGGGTAAGTTTGATTTTGACACCTAAAGACCAACTTTAAAAAACAACATCAGAGGTAGCCAAAAGTGCAATATACACTTGCATGGCAATGCTGTAAATCTGTGCAAATATGTTGTCATAACTGTTTGCCATGTTGTGATTTAGTATGACAACAAACTCACTTGTCTTACAACCACAATAATCAGATGCACATGCATAAAGAATAACTTGTCTGTAAGGAAAAGTGTTGCTACATGTAAGCTGGCACCCTCAGCATTCCTGTTACAACATTTTCCCCTATGTTATTCAGATCATATATTTCCTTTAAGCGCATCTTCTAGTGGCTGAATGGGACAAGGATAGCTTATCAATCTTGGAAGGGATGCAGGGAAAGCCAGATTTCATATACAGTATTTTGTGTGACTCAGAAACTCCAGCTATGACAAGAAGAGGATGAAGAGCAGCCATACAATAACTGTCATAAGAATATGGATCCTTAACAGCAAGTGTTTTAACACAGACGATTGTTGTTTTGTATGAAATTGTGTTGAGATTCTTTATAGATAGAAATAATCCTTCTTTCTTTAAAGTGTTAGTCTACCAGAAATAAATGAAAAGGCGGCGATGCGCTTTCAGTGTCCACACATCCGTTGTAGAGTTCTCAGGATTTAAAATTCCTGCTCCTCTCCCTCTTCATTCTCTAGGGCTTCAGGGATAGATTAGTACACTTTTGATTGGTCAGTGCCAGATCAGCTTGCTGAGCCATCCTGGAAGCCTTGCGGAATGAAATCTTCAGAACACTACAGCGGATGCATGGGCATTGACAGGTCATCACCCACGGAAGGAAAGGACAGTGGGGCTGAGGGGTGGGGAGGGTGTAGAGTATAAGTTCACCTTTTCTTTTTTTCTGAAAAGCTTAACTAACACCTTAAGAACATGTTTCTTATTTGTATCTGGTTATGTTAAATGCTACATTTTTGTGCTGATTTAACAAAGTGCAAAACCAGGTAAACTATGATAACCATATTTTCAACCACCCAATCACTACGCAGTAGAGTACCAAAACTTCCCAAAATATGTATATAAAAATGTTAAGAAAAATGTTTTGTAAAGACAAAATGACTTATCTAAAAAATAATAAGCAATAGCGTTTGCATTAGGCTCTGTGTCCCCACTCCTTCCATACAACTTCCACGCAGTGGGTCGAGGCAACACGCACTCGATGGTAAGTTCTATTAGATAGTGAATACTCCATAAAGGACAGAAAAAGACCAATAGTGTAACTCCACTAAAAACAAAAATTTATTCAAACTCCAATAAAATGCTACACACAAACATATGTAATATATAAGAATGTGAATGGTCACACAGACATCCCCGAAATGTACAAGTGCCACATCTGCGGTGTCTCACCCGGTCCCCCTCGCTGGACACGTGCAGTACTTCTGGCGGAGACTGTGAAGTTACGTCCGGTTGCCATAGGGTTGGGTTCACTGAGTGGGTGAGTATGCTATTTCAGCTGAACCCAGCAGATAAGGTAACAGAAGGATGAGATCAAATTTAATAATGGAGGTTGGGGTGTCGGTTACATTTTTAAGTAACAACATTAAATTAAGTTTGGCTGGTTGTTATGGGTTATCACTTCTTGTACAAAGTCACCCTTTGCACTAAGTGTTTAGTTAGAATACAGCTTTCGTTGCTAAGTAAACATTTCTCAGTAAGTTGTGTCAGATTGTGTAGCAATTCTATGCAGCTTTATGTAGTTATGAGAATAATGCCAATTTTAGCATAGCATAGGCAGCATTCATAGCTTGCCTTCTCTGCAACTCTTTAAAAAGAACAGCGGTCCTCTGAGCAGCTTGCCAGAAATATTTTAGGTAATATGTTGAAGAAATACTTCCCCACAGCTGTCAAGAAGGATTTTCTATTAATATTTTATAAATGAATGATTACCATGATATCCTAATGATGGTATAGGAGGACATCTGTACACACATACTATACAGGTTGTGTTAAATTCAACAGCTTATAATGTACAGGGTGTCCCTGAAGTCTGGACACATAAGCAAAATGCCTATTGAGAAAAAAACATATACAGTCATGGCCGAAATTGTTGGCACCCTTGATATTTTTCCTGAAAATCATGTATTTCTCACGAAACGTATTGCATTAACACATGTTTTGCTATACACATGTTTATTCCCTTTGTGTGTATTGGGACAAAACAAAAAAAGGGAGGAAAGAAAGCAAATTCGACATAATGTCACACAAACCTCCAAAAATGGGCTGGACAAAAGTATTGGCACCCTTTCACAACTGCGGATAAATAAGAATGTTACAAGCATGTGATGCTCCTGTAAACTCACCTGGGGCAAGTAACAGGTGTGGGCAATATAGAAATCACACCTGAAAGCAGATAAAAAGGAGAGACGTTCACTTAACCTTTGCATTGTGTGTCTGTCTGTGCCACACTAAGCATGGACAACAGAAAGAGGAGACGAGAACTGTCTGAGGACCTGAGAACCAAAATTGTGGCAAAATATCAACAATCTCAAGGTTACAAGTCCATCTCCAGAGAACTAGATTTGCCTTTGTCCACAGTGCGCAACATTATCAAGAAGTTTGCAACCCATGGCACTGTAGCTAATCTCCCTGGTCGTGGACGGATGAGGAAAATTGATGAAAGATTGCAACGCAGAATAGTCCGGATGGTGGATAAGCAGCCCCAAACATGTTCCAAAGACATTCAAGCTGTCCTGCAGGCTCAGGGAGCATCAGTGTCAGCGCGAACTATCCGTCGACATTTAAATGAAATGAAACGCTATGGCAGGAGACCCAGGAGGACCCCACTGCTGACACAGAGACATAAAAAAGCAAGACTACAGTTTGCCAAAATGTACTTGAGTAAGCCAAAAGCCTTCTGGGAAAACGTCTTGTGGACAGATGAGACCAAGATAGAGCTTTTCGGTAAAGCACATCATTCTACTGTTTACCGAAAACGGAATGAGGCCTACAAAGAACAAAACACAGTACCTACGGTAAAATATGGTGGAGGTTCAATGATGTTTTGGGGTTGTTTTGCTGCCTCTGGCACTGGGTGCCTTGACTGTGTGCAAGGCATCATGAAATCTGAGGATTACCAAAGGATTTTGGGTCGCACTGTAGGGCCCAGTGTCAGAAAGCTGGGTTTGCGTCCAAGATCCTGGGTCTTCCAGCAGGACAATGACCCCAAACATACGTCAAAAAGCACTCAGAAATGGATGGCAAAGAAGCGCTGGAGAGTTCTGAAGTGGCCAGCAATGAGCCCAGATCTAAATCCCATTGAACACCTGTGGAGAGATCTTAAAATTGCTGTTGGGAAAAGGTGTCCTTCCAATAAGAGAGACCTGGAGCTGTTTGCAAAGGAAGAGTGGTCCAAAATTCCGGGTGAGAGGTGTCAGAAGCTTATTGATGGTTATAGGAAGCGACTGATTTCAGTTATGTTTTCCAAAGGGTGTGCAACCAAATATTAAGTTAAGGGTGCCAATACTTTTGTCCAGCCCATTTTTGGGGTTTTGTGTGACATTATGTCATATTTGCTTTTCTGCCTCTGTTTTATATTTGTTCCAATACATACAAAGGGAATAAACATGTGTATAGCAAAACATGTGTTAATGCAATACCTTTTTTGTGTGAAATACTTGATTTTCAGGAAAAATATCAAGGGTGCCAACAATTTCGGCCATGACTGTAGTTAGAGATATTTCCTATGTGCCCAGACTTTAGGGACACCCTGTACAGGTGAAACTCGAAAAATTAGAATATCGTGCAAAAGTTCATTTATTTTAGTAATACAACTTAAAAGGTGAAACTAATATATGAGATAGACTCAGTACATGCAAAGCAAGATAGTTCAAGCCGTGATTTGTCATAATTGTGATGATTATGGCTTACAGCTCATGAAAACCCCAAATCCACAATCTCAGAAAATTTGAATATTACATGCAATCAATAAAACAAGGTCCTTGGTTTCCAAATGAGATGCAAAAGTTGCTCTCATCAGAAAAGAGGACTTTGGACCACTGAGCAACAGACCAGGTCTGTTTTTCTTTAGCCCAGGTAAGACGCTTCTGACGTTGTTTGTTGTTCAGGAGCAGCTTGACAAGAGGAATATGAGATTTGAAGCCCATGTCCAGGATCCGTCTGTGTGTGATGGCTCTTGATGCACTGACTCCAGCCTCAGTCGACTCCTTGTGAAAGTCCCCAACACTTTTGAATGGCCTTTTCCTGACAATCCTCTCCAGGCTGCGGTCATCCCTGCTGCTTGTGCACCTTTTTATTCCACACTTTTCCCTTCCTCATAACTTTCTATTAATGTGCTTTGATACAGCAATTTGGGAACATCCAACTTCTTTTGCAATTACTTTTTGAGGCTTTCCCTCCTTATGGAGGGTGTCAATGATGGTTTTCTGCACAACTGTCAGGTCAGCAGTCTTTCCCATGTTTGTGATTCCTACTGAACCGGACTGAGAGACCATTTAAAGGCTCAGGAACCCTTTGCAGGTGTTATGGCTTAATTAGCTGATTAGAGTGGGACACTTTGAGCCTAGAATATTGCACCTTTTCACAATATTATAATTTTCTGAGATTGTGGATTTGGGGTTTTCATGAGCTGTAAGCCATAATCATCACAATTATGACAAATCACAACTTGAACTATCTTGCTTTGCATGTAATGAGTCTATCTCATATATTAGTTTCACCTTTTACGTTGCATTACTGAAATAAATGAACTTTTGCACGATATTCTAATTTTTAGAGTTTCACCTGTATATTAGATACAGAGCATACAGTGTGTGACCTTTTTCACAGGTGAATGTACATTTCAGATGAACACTGAACTCCTGATTTGGGGGTAAATTGAGTTGAACTACTCAGTACATCCTGTGCATAGGGAATAATTCAATAAGAAGAATGTATCAAAGCAAATTAGTGGCAAATTTAGATACAAATCAGGCTGTCAGTAAACAAAGCCTATGCAACAGTTTTTATTTACATTTTGATAGTTAGGCTCCATGCACACTATCGTTCTTTTAAGCTCCTGGAAGCTTTTATTAGCATTTTTTTCTGCTCCTAGAAGCTAAATAGTGTTATCCTATGTGTCCATGCACACTACTTTAGGCTATTAGTGTTTTTTGAGCTTCAGCATCTAGGAGCAGAAAAAAAAATATGTTTTTGTAGTTTTATTGAGCTAAATATTACTAAACGCTACTAAAACACACTTCTAACAGCTTTTTTTTTTAGCTTTTTCTTACATGTACTGTAAAAATGCTAATAAAACACTAATGCTCCTAAATGCTACTAAAATGCTACTAAAAATGCTATTACCAGCATTTTTTTATCCAGCATTTTTTCCAGTGTTTTTTTAGCTTAAAAAAACACTAGTGTGCATGGAACCTAATCCTGTGCAGCAAACTATAACACAATTTCACAGGTTTATCACTGAAGATAGAATAGATTGTTATCGGCATGAGACAATTTTCACTCAAAACAGATGCACAACTAAGAAGTGGTCAGGGGCGGTTCTTATTCTTCTCAGTACCATTTTAGAGCAGATGAGAGGAAACGTATTAATTAAGTTCCCTAATTATACTAAATCTGCCTCACTGCTCCTGCTTAGCATGATTTAGCTGTGATGGAATTGATAAATGTGTTTTATGCTGCCTGGTGCATTACCTGCAACAACTGGCTTGCAATGGACATCGCAAGCTCATTGAATGATTTGCTGTCTCTGAGGGACCAATGACAGAAGATCATTTAAAACCAGGATGGAACACTGCCTAAAATCTCATAGGTGCTGATTAGGCTTAACCTGTCTAAACAAGGCGTTAAATGTCAATCAAACTTTTATCACCTTTCTAACAAATTTGAAATTGTGTGGTAGGAGTATGCAATACGTTTGAAAACAGCATTTATTACCTGTTTTACTTCATTATACTTGGAATAGTACATGCTAATAAAAGGTGTTTAAGAATTTCTTATTTCTGTGAGGATCAAACATATGCATCTTCCAACAGTTGTCAATAAATTGTTTATATAAACATAAAATGGCATTTAAAGATTTTACATGTTAGTAGGTAATTCTTTAGCATGGGATGTATTGGATTATTCTAGGGAGCACAGCCCAAATTCTGGAAAGATTCATGTTATACTTTAACAAACAGTTTTTCCTATCAGTTATTACTATACAGTATGTATGTGCTGATGATGACTCCCATAGAAGAGCACAAACTACACAACGTGTAACTATTTTCTCTTGAGCCATCAAGGTCAGTTTTAGCAGTTCCAGAATTATACTGACATAGCAGAGGAATATCTCTAAAAATACATAGGCTCATTAAAGCATTTCCTAACTTTACTTGACACTATGGTTTATTCAGTGGAATATCAAATTGTAGTTATTTTAACCACAAATTCTAGATTCACAAATATGAGTTTCCATAAGGGGTAAATGATATTGACTTCCAGGATGAGAGTGGCAGGCCATTCATGACACATTGTTACCATCTGAGTTTGTGGTTCTGTTTTCCTAAAACGATTGTATCTTGTTATTTTGTATATTGTTTTATTTCTTTTTGTTCAACTATAAAATTACATTAACCAGTTCAGTTCTTTATACCTGTATACCCCATATAGACTAGAGCAATTTTAACATTTCTGCTTTGAGATTGTTGATTCATCAATATCTTTGTTATTGCAATATATATATATATATTTTTTTTTTTCTTTTTTTGGGGGGGGGGTTCTTTTGGTAATAATGGGGGATATGTACTAAAACTGGTGCACACAGAATCTGGTGGAGCTATGTATAGTAACCATTCAACTTATAACTTCAGCTTGTTCAATTAGGCTTTCACAATAAAACCTATTACTTCCTAATATTTTCTTCCTAAAGACTTAATAAGAAAAATAATAGAACAAAGGGCATGCTAATGCTCCCCAAAATTTTACCAGGGCCTGAACAAGAGGTGAGCAGGAGGGACGGCTGCCCTAGGCACTGTGGTATCATGTGAGGTAGGGAGGGTACCACAAGGAGATTGGGGGGAGGGGACTTGTGTTGGTGGGGAATTTGGTGGAAGGCAGGAGCTTAGAATTGTTCTAGGAGGGGAAATTTGGGAAGTGTTGATTTGGGGGAATTTGTCTTGGGAGGGGGTAATGGGGGAAGAGGATTTGTGCTAGGAGGGAGGATTTGGGTTGGTTATGCTAGAAAAGGTGATAGTAGAGGGGGAGGGGATTTGTGCTGGGGGGAAATTTTTTTTGAGGGGGGGGTTTGTGCTAGGATGGGGGATAGATGGAGAGGAATTTGTGCTGGGATGGGGATTTGGAGTAGGGGTAGAGGATTTGTGCTTGGAGGGAAAATTTGGAGGGTAGAAGATTTGTGCTAGGAGGGTTTTTTTTGGGAGAATTTGTGCTGGGAGCATATGGGTAGAGAGAGGATTTCATCTGGGGGGAGGGGGGCAAAGATTTATGCTAGGAGGGGGGGATTTCAGTAGGGGGGCATATTTGTACTTGGAGGAGAGGGTAATGTACTGTAGGCTTAGAGGGTAAGCATGCATATTATTGCTTGATTTTTTTTTTGTGGTCAGATTTTTGCTGACACATAATGCTCATACATCTTGGAGGGGGGCGCAATTTGGCATGTTCACCCTGGACTCTAGATGACTTTGTCCAGTCACTGCATTTACCAATTTAGGCCTCTAACCTATGTTGCTTTTTCAGAGATCTGGGCCTGTATGCATGGCCTATTATTTCATTTCTGAAACATAAAGAGGAACTTCACCCTACCTAGTTAAAATTTGTTTCTTGATAATTGTCCCGGTATGTAAATGAAAAAAACATAGTTACTTCTTTAAGGAGTGCAGCATTGTCTTCCTTTCAGCCCAAAATTCTTCTTCACCACTCTGCTCCTGTACTGCCATTTTGAAACAAGAACCCACATATGTGCAGACACACTGCAGGTCTCTGGCAGGTCTCCCACTGATCTCTGCTAGTATCCAAAGGCTGGCAGAATTAAATGGTTATTAGTACACCATCACAGGGTAGTACTGGGGGTGTAGCAAAATATATACAGTGCCACGTCCTAATTCATATGTGGATAATGGCAAGGACTAAGAAAACACTTTATAGGCACCTAGTACATTAGAAGTATACATTTTATTGAACTACATATATAATTAAAAAAATCATTTGTATAGATACAATTTAAAAGACAGATATTTTCAAAGCATCAGGTTTAGAAATTGTTGTTTAGCAAGGGTCAGGTAAACCCAAATGTATCAGTAGTTGGAACGATGAATGCTTGGGGTCTAGTAAGACCCAGACTGACGTAATGGCAGCCTGATGTGGCTCAACATGTTTCGTGAGTGATCACTTCTTCAGGAGCTTGGATACAATTTCTAAATAGATAGATACATACAGTTATGGTAAAAAATATTGGCACCCCTGCATTTCTGATAATGCACCACTTCACCCAGGATATTGTTGTAATTACAAATGTTTAGGCATTCTCATGTTTGTTTCTTTTGTTTTTATTGGTATAACACAAAAAAAGTTGAGAAACAAAAAGCCAAATCTGACACATCCCACGCAAAACTCCAAAAATGGAAAATGATTGGATCCCTCAATTTAATACTTCGTAGCACACCATTCCATCTGCTGATGGTACAGAGTTCTAGCTCATTTTGCACATTAGTGTGTATGACTAGAGATTTTAATTTCTCTTTGGGAGGGTGCGTGTGATCAGCACAGAGCCAATCAGCACTGTCCAGGCAGAGGGTCAGGGGTTATGCAGCCTCATAGGACTGTCAGAGCAGAATGAAAACTCCTACAAGCTTTAACCAGAGCTCACAAGAGTGCTGCAACTGCTGATGAGAAAAGGTATTTAGCAGTTTATATTTACTAAAATAGTTGCATTTCCACGTTGTGTGTACTGTAGGAGACCAGATATAGTGAGTGCAAGGTCATGGGTTCAGTAACGCTTTAGGTATTGTGTAACACTTAACCCTTTTTCCTTCCCTAATCTGAACCCATGCAGGGCAGAACAACAGGTTCACTTAACTTCTGCCTTCCGGAAATGCACATACTTACTTTCCCTTCACTCCACCACTGTCCCGAGAGAAGAGAAATATTCAGTATTTTTGGGAAATGTGATTCATTCCCCTACCATCAAAGTGACAGCACTGGTTGATAGTGATTGTCTAGCCAGGCACTCAGCACACGTGAAGACGAGAGTCTTCTTCTTTGCCCCAAATTGCAGCGTACATGGGGCTTTTTCTCTTTGCTCCATCAGGTAAATAGATGTGCGGGGTGAGTAAAAGGAAGATAAGTATAGCCATCATTGGCCTTTATCTTTTT
This sequence comes from Staurois parvus, assembly GCF_062004578.1. NCBI lineage: Eukaryota > Metazoa > Chordata > Amphibia > Anura > Ranidae > Staurois > Staurois parvus. The sequence goes on from NW_028317809.1 coordinate 16,634,341, forward strand.
TTTTTTTTTTTTAAGGTAACAATAAGCTTTCCATTTGTGATATATGCACAAACTGCACTTTATTTCCCTCTGCTAATCATAAAGCCAGTACCATTTGTTTATGTTACGTGAAGGCACCTTTATGTATGTGGAAAATTGGCTTGGTGCTAATGTGCTGAACTTGCTCATTTTTCGTGGCGAGTCTAGCAGACAATTCTTAAGACGGGTAAAGTGAAATCTTTACATTCCACAATTTAAACACTGTTTACACAGTGAATAGCATTACCTCAGCAAAAGTACATTCTTTATACTACAATAATCTGCCTTTCTTTATCAGGGTGAAGAATTAGTCCATTTTGAGGGCAAGTGTTGTCCAGAATGTGTATTGAGCACTAGCTACTGCCTGCATAAAGAACATGACAAAGAGGTGAGAATTACAGCTTTTGCTGAATCAATATTACACAACTATGGTGGAAATTAAATATTACAAAAATATATTTTAAAGTAAACTTAAAAAAAGGGGACTCTTTGGTGTGTTTTGTATGTATTTATGTGCTTGAGAAATATTTTATGAGTAGTTTCAAAAACTATTTATTCTAATTTTTTGCACACACATTGAACTATTTATATTACTGTTTTTATTGTTTTAATAGGTAATTTTGTACTAGATGATGAAATATAAGGGCATATTTATAATTCATCAAATGTAACATTCACAGCACATACAGTATGCCAAGACATTAGGCATTTATAAAGCACATTTGCCACTTACATGTGTAGAAGAACTTCAGCAATGTCTGTTAATGTGAAATAATGCTTACTTTATTAGTTGCCTTCTTTATAAGTAGCAAATGTCACATCTATGGCAAGTATGCCAGACTGAATTATCAAATACATGCATTTTACTTGCTTTCTAAAGTGCTGTACCTATGTTTTAGATTATGGGAGCAGCAGATAGTATTTTTATTATATCAATTTATACATACATGTCACACTAGACATATGGGGTGATGTACCCAGACCAAAACACAGACAATGTGCAACACCCTACCATGCTAATACCAGCCTACATACTCTTTAGTTTTTGTGGTTTATAACTGCTAGCAGGTCCATGGTTCCAAAGCTCTACCTGTTTCCCATTCATCACTGTGTCCAGGTCTAGAAAGTGTTAAAAAAGTGTTAAAATTCACAACCATTAGTTAAAATTTATATTACCAATAACATCCTGTGACATCCCAAGTAGGATCATCACCGGGTCCCATGTTCACCTGTCACCCTCTGAAATCCAGTATAGATGGTTCATGCTCAGTAGTGCTGCACTGTGGTTGTGCCTTGGTAATCTTGATGTTAGTCTTTTATATGAGCCTTTTTGAAATCAATAGGCTTTCTGCAGTCTCTAATCATGTCAAATATCTACATTGTTCCTGGTGGACAGGCTTTAGCTCACAATGGAACTTTGGAATCAGCAGTTATATTATTCAGGACAAGGGAGGTTTAATTTTCATTGAAATAGTATGTGATATGTATTGATTCTTGGGAAGTGTGAATTTTACAGATAGGTCCACTTTAACATGAAGTATTGTAATTTTATGCTATTTTAATCCTGACATTTTACAGCTGTATTTTTTAAGCAAGACGACTAATCTTTTACTTTTTTGTTAATTTGACTGCGTGTATGATTCCTAAATCTAGATTCATGTAAACATTATGTCAGGAGACCTTTAAATCCTGCCAGGCAGCTAAAATGGCTGAGTTTTGTAGCTCTTGGGACTGAGTATTAGATAACGCTGGAATGTGCTTTATTGGAATGTTTGTAATACATCTGATAACCATGCTTACAGAACACAATCTACTCATAGAGGTATTTTTTTTTGTGTGCAGGAATCTCCTTCAGATTTGAGTGGAGTTAAACATTTGATGGTAAGTAGTGATACTATAAGGATCCATTTAAATTCAGATTCAGCACAGATTACCCAATGTCATAAAAGCATAAAGTGAAACTTGGCTGCTGTTTGTTTTCAGTATGCTACTGGGATAGTTGAACATGATCTCTATACCTGCTAAGGATTCAATGATGTTTTTAAAATGTAAAAACATACCTCAGTAGACTTTAACAAGGCTTAGTGAAATGAAAAATCAGATAGATATTGGATAAAAGCGATAAAATAATGTTTCAGAAAGAGTAATAAAATAGCTTTAAATAAAACAGATGGCAGTGGAAACTTGTAGTGGCATATACCCTTAGCTTACTGGTATCTCTAGAACAGTTGTACAGAATGCAGTCAGTTTAGACAGAGACAGCAAATATCTGTCAGTGCTGCTCATAGCTATTTAAAGTGTCAGAACTAGAGCTATTCAGACAGATCTGGGTGTTTGAAGCTAGGGGAGGAGTCTTTAGGCAATGAGATTCAATGAAGAATGGTACCTTGTTTTATGTGAGCAGCCTTTCCAGAGCAAATCAGCTTGTTGAGTAGATTTGGTTTTTCTACCCAAATAATTGCTGAATTTCCAGCACCTCTTGATGTCTTTCTGGTGGATTGCAGTCCAAAATAATGCATTGTCTCCCCCCTTCAAAATTACAGTGGTCATTTTCAGTGTACTGATCAGTACTAAGACAAAGTCATCTATAAATATTTGACACAGATGCTTTACCACCTGTGATATTTTGGTGCATGTTTTTCTCATTCAGTCTAATATTAGAGGCTTAGCCATTGTAAGGACTCATTCACACTGGCAATGCCAAACCAATTTATATGCATTTAGAAGACATTTCAGCATTTCAGGAATAAATAACATTTCCAGTTAGTGAAGATCCCCTCCAAATCGTATTCCATAATACAGTAATTCCAGTTAAAAAGTACAGGAATAGCGTATTACTTTTTCTCTTAAATGCAGCGAAAAGCCTTATACTGCAATATTAGAGGAGCGATAAATGCCCTACATTGCTTGATTGGAGGTTAGAGGTAGATTGGATTATGGAGGCAGAATGTTGGGTTCACAAATGCAAAGGAAGTTATGATAAATTATTTAAGACATGGCCTACATGGATCCATTATTCTTCACAAATGTAACTTAGAGAGAATGCATAAAATAGTTGAATTTTATTAATGATCGTTTATACTCCACCAGTGTGGAAGTTACTTGTAGGGGTTAAAACAGCTGTTTGTATACCCCCACAATTGGTGGAAAGTGCAATATATCTATAATGAAAAAAATCTAAAAATTATGTATTAGCTGACTACATAGTGGTAGTTGTAAATCTTTATTTTGAAGACGAGGAGAGAAGACATCTTTTCTGTTTTTACTGCTATCAAGGGCTCCATTAGAGAGGTATTCACAGAGTTGAAATGACAGACTGTGGTTTTGGAAAGTGGTGTGCAAGACGGAACAGCAGACTGACATGATTACTTTGATGAAGTAGTAGTAAGGACAGGGTTTCTGTAAAAAGATCCTGGTACACATTAAAACTTATCAGCAAAGGGCCTATCTGGAAAGAAGAGACTGAATATGTAGCCCTGCTGCAATCTGCACAACTGAATGCTGCTCCATTGCAGAGAATTTGCCCTTGAATTAGGAAACTGACACAACTATAAGTGTTGATCTCCATGGTCCGCAGCAGCTCTCACTGGTTCCTTCTAATTCCTCCATGTCATTGTAGTAACATTGAGATCAGCAGGAGGAACCAGTGAGAGCTGCAAAGGACACAGGAGATCAAATTCTTTATAATTAAAATGTGAATATATTTGTTTTCTAATATATATGGATTAATACATCTTATTTTAGTATATTATGAACTGAAGCCTTTCTGTATTTATACTGTTTTGTGAATGGGTAGGTTTTTGCTGTATTTTAATTCTGTCTGACCCAGAAGCACCTGAAGCACATTGACTTAAGCAGAACTTCTGTAGAAAATTGCAAGACCAATTAAAGCCCTTTGTAAGTCACATGACACTTGCCCTTATCAGTGATGTGAGAAAAATTAGGCCCGTGTTGCATTTAATAGCGTTGTGTTCTTTTTCTTAACGCTTTTTGAGATAATTATGTTTAGAAGAATTTTCTCCTTTATTTAACAAGCTTTTTGCCTCGCCTCTTGACAGTCATGAAGTGTTTTAGGCAGCGAGGGAAGGAGAGTTAATTAACATTCAGTTAAATCGCATAGAGCAAATGGGACCATTAGAAACACCAAAGTACACAAACTCATTATATCTCTAATAGAGGTGTTATTTTAGTGCTGAGCACAAATCAATTTTCCTGGAATTTGCTTGATTAAGAGAAAGTTCATGCTATATTATATATAAAAACAGATGCCTTCTGATGCATTTATTCATTAACGGAAAGACAGGTGCATAGTGTTTGTGTAAAGGGAAGGACATTAGGAATCTTGCTACCTTTGCATCTTTTCAGGGTTGGCCAGCCCACTGAACCTAATCACAGTCGAAAAAGTGCCGGATGAGAAATCTTTGTGAAGCAAAATCTTTTTAGAAGGCAAATTGTTTCTTCTTTTATACCTTTTTAATCAGAACCATATAAATATAAATATAAATATAAAGGTAATGCCCTACCAAACAGAAGTGACGACCCCAAATAAGAATATGAATCAGTAATCAATGTGATAATAAGTAAACACCTTACAGCCCTTCAAACCCAATAGGGTGACCACACTTGAATTCAAAGATATCTCATAAAGAGATAATTAATAACTGAATAAATATAAAATCTGTAGCCAAGGTGCTAGCAGGGCTGTCAGATTTTTATTGCCTTTTGTTCAATCTGATCACCTAATCTTTATATATATATATATATATATATATATATATATGTATTTTTTTTATCTATATTTGTTTATTTATTCATTCATTCATTCATTTGATTTGTCTCATGGATTATTGGACTGTTTATGCTATTTACTTACTTACACCTTGGCTACATGTTTTATATTTGCTCAGTTATTAATTTTCTTTTTATGTGATATCTTTGAATTCAAGTGTGTCCACCCTATTGGAGGTAAGGGGTTGTAAGGTGTTTACTTATCACATAATTTATTGATTCATATTCTTATTTGGGGTTGTCACTTCTGTTGAGATTTGTTTGGCAGCATATCATCTTTTTATTTATATGTTTTTTGTTTATGCGGGAACACAGTTGGTGTTTGCAGCAGCCTCTGATTTTTATTATTATGGAGAGTTGGCAGCGCACTTGAGTCTTTTGGTTTATTTTTTAATCAGAATGTATCTGCCTGTCTCACATATAAAAATCCAAAAATTAAGGAATTATTCCTCAGGATAGTGGGTAGAATCATGTACAGTTGCAAGAAAAAGTATGTGAACCCCTTGGGATTACGTGGAGTTTTGCATGAATTGGGCATAAAATGTGCTCTGAACGTCATCTAAGTCACAACAATAGAAGAACACAGTCTGCTGAACATAATACTACACAAACATTAGATGTTGGCATGGTTTAATTGCACATAACATGTAAACATTCACAGTGCAGGGAGGAAAAAGTATGTGAGGCCCTAGCTTAATGACTTCTCCCAGAGCTAATTGGAGCCAGGAGTGAGCCAACCTTGACTCCAATCAGTGTGATGATATTGGATGTGTTGCTGACAGCTGTCCTGCCCTTAAAAAACACACACCTGTTTTGTGTTTACTGGTTTCAAGAAGCACTGTCTGATGTGAACCATGCCTCGCAGAAAAGAGCTCTCAGAAGACCTACGATCAAGAATTGTTGACTTGCATGAAGCTGGAAAGGGTTACAAAAGTATGTCCAAAAGCCTTGATGTTCATGTGTCCACGTTAAGACAGACTGTCTACAAATGGAGAAAGTTTAGCACTGTTGCTACCCTCCCTAGGCGTGGTCGTCCTGTAAAAATGACTGCAAGAGCACAGCGCAGAATGCTGCATGAGGTAAAGAAGAATCCCAGAGTGTCAGCTAAAGACCTACAGAAATCTCTGGCACATGCTAACATTTTTGTTGACACATCTACAATAAGGAAAACATTAAACAAGAATGGAGTACATGGGAGGACACCACGGAGGAAGCCATTGCTGTCCAAAAAGAATATTGCAGCACGTTTGAAGTTTGCAAAAGAGCACCTGGATGTTCCACAGCACTACTGGCAAAATATACTGTGGACAGATGAAACCAAGACTTAGTTGTTTGGGAAGATCACACAACACTATGTGTGGAGAAAAAAAGGCACAGCACACCAACATCAAAACCTCATCCCCACTGTAAAACATGGCGGAGGGAGCATCATGGTTTGGGGCTGCTTTGCTGCCTCAGGGCCTGGACGGATTGTTGTAATTGATGGGAAAATGAATTCCAGAGTTTATCAAGACATTTTTCAGGAAAACGTACGACCATCTGTCCGCCAACTGAAGCTCCGCAGAGGATGGGTGATGCAGCAGGACAATGACCCAAAGCATACAAGTAATTCAACAAAACAATGGCTGCAACAGCACAGAATACGCCTTCTGGAGTGGCCCAGTCAGAGTCCTGACCTCAACCTGATTGAAATTCTGTGGCATGACCTTAAGAGAGCGATTCACACCAGACATCCCAAGAATATTGCTACACTGAAAAGTTTTGTGAAGAGGAGTGGTCCAAAATTACTCCAGATCGTTGTGCAAGTGTGATATGCAACTACAGGAAACGTTTGGTTGAGGTTATTGCTGCCAAAGGAGGGTCAACCAGTTATTAAGTCCAAAGGTTCACATACTTTTTCCTCCCTGCACTGTGAATGTTTACATGTTATGTGCAATTAAACCATGGCAAGATCTAATGTGTGTGTAGTATTATGTTCAGCAGACTGTGTTCTTCTATTGTTGTGACTTAGATGACGTTCAGAGCACATTTTATGCCCAATTCATGCAAAACTCCACATAATCCCAAGGGGTTTACATACTTTTTCTTGCAACTGTACAACCTGAAACAGCTGTATACAATTTGAAATAAATGTCCCTGTACTAATATGTTGTATCTTTACTATAAACTAGTAGTTCTCAATGCACACTTGGCCACAGGGTAAAAAATGAATGATTGGCATGGCTCCACCCACTATCCTAAAAGTATGAATAAACCCCTTGTATTTAAAAAATGTCAATTAGCACCAAAGGCACTGGTTCTTTTACATTGGAATCATGCCTTAACTCTTTTGAGTAGTCTCATGCAACTTCGTTTTATACTTTGGCATTTTAAATACAGAGATGTTGAGGAAGGGAGATACTGTATTTCACAGTTACGTTTTCATGTGAAAAGTACTGTACATGTGACAGTACTATATATTTGACACTTTAAGATTTACATTGTGCATTGTGTAAATTTATACCACCTTTGTAAAGATAGCTGTGTGTAAAGGCTAGGTGCTGTTTATATAAATATATTGACTCTATATGTGAAGCAGATCATTAGGTAGAGGAATTATTGGCAATTTACAGAGGAGGAATTATGACTCAGAACACTACATACAATAAATGACCTGGAATCCGGGTAAAGCCGATGACACGATAAAGAACAACACAATAAGCCATTCTGTCTGCAGGCTGATGATGTTTGGAAGCTGTTAAACTTATGTCAAGCTTCTTGATGCATGGATATATCTCTGACTTACTGTTTCACATTAAGGGATTTATCTATTTTACACTTGAGAACTGCATTTACCCACGTTTTCTGTACCTAAATTAACTATTTTGTTGTAGACTTTACACAACCATTGCCATCAGGTGCCAAGACTTTACAGATACAGATATGCTTTGACATAAAAGTAGCAGGACATAACTATTCAAAACACAAATCATGCAATGCATAAAGCAATGCTGCAATAAGGCCTATTTAAAAAAAAGGTATTATAAAAGCAGCAAAAAATTCCTTTTCTCCTGGCAGGAGAAAAGTAGCATACAAAAAACGCCTACAGCCGCCATTTGCAAATGCATTCAGACACGTGTTTGGGCATTCATTCGTTTCATTAGCCAGAATATTAATTATTAATGTTTCTCTCCTGAACACGCAAGTGATATGTTTTTTTAATGCCTCTAAATGCTTCTACCTGTAAATGTCTATGTGTGCAAGGACACAAAGGCTAACATGGGAGGTTTAGAGGCAGAAAAAAAAGGGCTTTAAAAATGGGGTTTTTGATGCCTTGTGTGCATGAGGCCTCAAAGTGGTTGATACTGCATATCAGATAACTAGGTAGTTGCTTGAACCTAAAAAGGGTATAATTGGTGATCTATATGCAATTTTATTGAGGGCAGATAGCTCTAAACCAGGGGTGGGCAAACTTTTTGACTTGAGGGCCACAATGGGTTCATATATTAGACCCGGGGGCCGGACCAAGAGTAGATGAATGATGTGTATGTGTCATCCATAGTAAGTATAGTAATATTCCCCCATAGTAAGCATAGTAATTAATCCCCCATATAGTAATTCATCCCCCATAGTAATTCATCCCCCATATAGTAATTCATCCCCCATATAGTAATTCATCCCCCATAGTAATTCATCCCCCATATAGTAATTCATCCCCCATATAGTAATTCATCCCCCATAGTAATTCATCCCCCATATAGTAATTCATCCCCCATAGTAATTCATCCCCCATAGTAATTCATCCTCCATATAGTAATTCATCCCCCATAGTAATTCATCCCCCATATAGTAATTCGTCCCCTATATATTAATTCATCCCCCATAGTAATTCATCCCCCATATAGTAATTCATCCCCCATAGTAATTCATCCCCCATATAGTAATTCATCCCCCATAGTAATTCATCCCCCATATAGTAATTCATCCCCCATATAGTAATTCATCCCCCATAGTAATTCATCCCCCATATAGTAATTCATCCCCCATAGTAATTCATCCCCCATATAGTAATTCATCCCCCATAGTAATTCATCCCCCATAGTAATTCATCCCCCATATATTAATTCATCCCCCATATAGTAATTCATCCCCCATAGTAATTCATCCCCCATATAGTAATTCATCCCCCATAGTAATTAATCCCCCATATAGTAATTCATCCCCCATAGTAATTCATCCCCCATATAGTAATTCATCCCCCATATAGTAATTCATCCCCCCTATAGTAATTCATCCCCCATATTAAGTCCCCAAGTCCCCCCTGTGTCAATTCACTTACCTTTGCTCCGCACGTTCCTCTCGCCGTGTTCCCGCGCCGTTGGGGTATGGCATGAAAATCTGTCTCCTATGAGGATCTGTCCCCCTCGACGTATCTGCGCATGTGCCAGTTTCAGGCATTAGCAGCCGATCGGCGATCTCCGGCACATGCGCAGATACGTCGAGGGGGACAGATCCTCATAGGAGACAGATTTTCATGCTACACCGGTCTTCAGGGCGGACTGTGAGAGGAGCCTCGCGGGCCGGATTAAAAGGTCTGCCGGGCCGTAGTTTGCCCATTGCTGCTCTAAACCCTTGATTAAATGCAGGCAGATATGAAGTCAAGATATAGGCGATCTAGATGAGGATCAGTGGATAGAGGCATTCCAGTGGATAGCGGCATTCCAGTGGAGAGCTCTGTCCAGAAGTTTTGCTTCCCCCTCTCACAAACTGAGATAGCTTTTTATACTCCACAGAGTCTATTATACTCTTCAAAAATTGCTTTCTTGTCGTCAACCTTCATCTCGTTGTAGCATGCAAACAGGCACATTAATTCATATGTTATGGCATTGTTGTAAATTATTTCAGGATTGGAAAGATATATTTCGAATCCTATCAGAATTTTGTTTAATCGAATTGACTCCTGACCCTAAATTTTGCTCTGTTGGGCATATTTCTGGAGGATTGGCCATTATTTACCCAGAACATTTTATTTACCCGTTTGTTATTTCTTGCCCGTAAGTTGATTTCTCAACATTGGCTATCTCCTAATGGTGGTGAAAGCTGTGCTGGATAGAGATAGACGTATTTATAAGCACAAGGGTTGTGTGAATAAATGTATTAAGATCTGGTCCTCCTGACTATCTTCCCTATATTTTGCTTTCACTAATGTGGATGATCTCCCTAACTCTGTCACTAGTTTTGCTACTCTATGATGGGTCTTTGGTGCACGGAACCTAAAGTGATACTATACCTAAAAATGTGTTTTTACTTGGGATGCACCGATACTGAGTCATGATACTTTGCGGTGTGATTTACATTAATGGACACAAATTGCACTGCAAAGATTAGCATGTAATTTAAACTGAAACGCAATTCCTGTCCAAATTGCATGTGGTTTCCCCACTGCTCCTGTGTGAACCCAGGCTTTTCATAGCCCAAGTTCACACAGGAGCGGTGCGCGAAACCTTCCTGCAGGCATCCCATGCTTAGTGTCAGTGGTATGAGAGGAGAGAAATCCCCGCCTCTTTCTTACCTCTACTTGCAGCGATGACAGGTTGGGCTAGCAGGCATGTGACTGGTCAACTGTTACATATTTTTGCTGACCTACTGATTGGTCAGCTGCGAACCGGCTTTCTCTCCTCTCCTACCACTTTCACTAAGCATGGGATGCCTGCAGGGGGGTTTCCCGCACTCTCCTGTGTGAACTCGGGCTATGATAAGCCTAGGCTCACACAGGAGCAGTGGGGAGATTGCATGCGATTTTGACAGGAATCTCATTACTGTTCAAATTGCATGCTAATCTATAGTCCATTAACGCAATTCGCACCGCAGGTATCAGTGGTATTTTCAGGAGCATGAGCACTCATGAAAATACTCGGTATTGGCACCAATACTAGTATCGGTGCATCCCTATTTTTTACCTTAATACATTGCTTGCATTAAGGTTAAAAAACATTTTTAGTTTCCCTGTACGGAGGGTATGAGAGGGGAGAAGAGATCAGCGCTGTGCACAGCTGCTTCTCTTCTCTCCTCGCTTCCTCTTCACATAGGGACTCGAACAGCAGCAGGAGCTACTGTCAATCAAATGTGGTGAAGAGGAAAGGGCGGGGCAGGGCTAAGTCCCGCTGTGTGTGTCTATGGAGCGCAGCACAGTTTGGGAGCGAGCATGCAGCGTGTGTCCCCATAGCAAACAGCTTGCTATGGGGACACACAAAGAAGAGGAGGAGCCAGGATCTCCTTTGGGAGACCCGAGAAGAGGAGGATCGGGGCTGCTCTGTGCAATACCACTGCACAGAGTGGGTGAGCATAACATGTTTGTTATTTTAATTTTAAAAAAATATCTGCCTTTAGTAACACTTTCATTGAATTACTGACTGCGCAGTAATGTTAAACATTTCTCAGCGATGACTGCTATATGCCGGAATAAATTATTGTTATATTTATTTATTTTTTTCCCCTTGTTCTGTATAGATATTTGTGTCATGTTTTGTCTGTAAATGTGTAAAAAAAAAAAGGTAGTTGATTTTGTATACAATGATTAGTATGTTTTGTTCTACTTATTTCTTTTCCAAATACTTGCTACCTGAAGAATGGAGAGAAGTGGAAAGAAGGCCCATGCACTGAATGTGAGTGTCAGAATGGTCAGGTGACCTGCTTTTCTCCGTCTTGCCCCACATGTCCTGTTGGAATGCTAGCATTGAATGTTGAAGGCCAGTGCTGCCCAGAATGCAAGCCAGGTATGTTTGGGTATTATACTTGTGTTTTTTTATTGAAAATAACCTTACGTGAATGCTATTTTATTACTACATTTGGAAGTTATTTAAAAAAATGATTTGCTTTATTGATTTCAAGCAAAAATCTCGCCAGTGGCTGGCGCAGTGAAGTAAAGTAAACAGTAAACTCTGGACAGGAGAAGTGGCAGCAGTTCAGGCTGAGCTGTGCTCTCTCTCCTGTCATAACAGCGATCCTTCATCATACAGCAAATAACACTGGATTGCTCTAACATCGGACTATGCACTGTATGATTACTCACCCAGTCTCCTCAACGGACTGCTGTTCTCTGGCAGCAGGAAATGTGGATAAGTAATCATACAGTGCACAGTCCAATATTAGAGCGATCCAGTGTTATCTGCTGTATGATGAAGAATTGCTGTTATGACAGGAGAGAGAGCACAGCTCATAATACAGAACCATGTAATTACCATTTGTAATTTTTATAATATGAATAATGATATAAAAGAATATGAATACAAAGTAGTTTCTGGTAAATTAATGCTGGCAAAACTAATGCTGGTTTCCAAAGCTGGCCAAAGATGGATCATTTTTTTTTGTTCAGCGTCTGAACAAAAGAAAAGGAATTGATTGTTCTGTCCACATATTCAAGGTGGAAAGGGGAATCTTCCCCACTGGGTCATTGCATTCTGACAGCAGGGACTCTCAACTGTCAGAATACGCTGGTCAGTGGCTGCGGCTGCTGATTGAGAAACATTTTTTATCATGCCCATTTGACAGAAGTCAATTGTTAGATCGACTTCTGTAAAGCAGGAGCAGCCACACACAGATCAAAATTTGTTCAGTCCCTGTTGAACCAGCCAAATTACAATCCATGCTAGCTTTAGACCACACTGCAAGTGATAGGTTAAAATTGTGATACAATGATTGTAACCATGCTTGCTTTTGCTAACACATTTAAAGTGTTTGCTAGCCAATCTTTTATATCATTCATAAAAAACAGAAATGTTGTAGCTATTGTGTATATCTTATAGCTAAGAATTTTGTTATAGACAGTGTGCTATGACAAATAAGACACCACTTTTTCTTGTAATCACTGTTTTCCTTTTGCAGAGTCATGTAATCCAGACTGTTTAACCTGCTCTCAGTCCGCTGACCACTGCGACCTGTGCCATGATGAAGCTTACTTTTTGCAGATGGGACGCTGTGTGCACAGCTGTGATCCTGGATTCTTTGTGGATGGCCAAACATGCCTGGGTAATGCACTCTCTGACGGCACCAAATAAAATGTGTCTTATGTTTATTCCACATTAAAAAAAGATACAGCAAAATTGACAAAGCACAGTCTTTCAGGTTGGCTGCTGTTGTAGAAATTGTTTCTTTTTCATTGTTCCACACAAGGTGAATATTACAGCAACCATAAAATATATTCTGTAAAAAATATTTACTGCATTTTATACTGACTGACTATATTAATTCTGACCAAAGACACAGCATTTTGTTCAGTACTGTTAACTAACAATGGCACCTGTGGCCAATTTTGTCACATAACAGCCAGAAATGTAGAGGCAATAGGGTTGTTTTACTAAAGGCACATAGGTTGTTCACTTTGCTAGGGAAGTGGCACTGTGCAAGGGAATTTTCCCCAGAGGTTAGTTAATGTGGTCAAATTGCACTTTGTATGCAATACCCAATCAAATGCAAGGAAAATAAACAAAAAAAAAACATTTTTGCTTGCACATGATTATTTGATGGAAGTCAGCAGAACTTAATTAATTAAACTCTGGGGAAAATTCCACTGCAAAGTGTAACTTCCCTTGCAACATGAATAGTCTATTTGTCTTTAGCAAATCAATCCCAAAGTAACGTTTTACATCTTTAGATTATCTTTTCAGTATGATGGGCATTTATTTATTTACCGTCACTTATTTTTCAGCTGTGTACTGTAGGTCCAATTTAACCAATGATACTTAAATCTAGTTGAATCTGGTTGGCTGGAAATGAGACCTTAGTACAAGATCATCAGCCTACCATGTATAGAAAAGATGGTTTTAAAACATTCATTTATGCAGTGCTACTTATGTCAGAACAAGCCTTCTGAACTACCTTTATTACAAGTGCATGATCATGAGATCAAATTCTTATTTGGCTTATATCAGCCAGACAAGCTATATTCTCTTGGTGCTCCACCAACAGAGTTCACTAAACCTTATGACCGGTACCTATGCTCTTGCCTTGTGTTCATTGTGGATTATACATTTTGGTAAAAAGAATTACAAACCCTTTGACTGGTACAATGTGCATGTATTTATACTGTGTATATCACTAGAATTCTGCTTTAAACCTGTGCCATCGGAGGCCATTGAAACCTAGATGATTAAGTCATATTTATCTGTGTCAGTAAGCTTTGTCTAACGTTACTACAACGCTATGAATAATTTGCCCATTCATACATATTTTTAAAAAGTGTTTCCCCTCGAGTCCCCATGCCACTTTCTTCCTAAACTCTCTTGAGTACTTTAGCATACCTTTAGCGTTTGTAGTCTGTTTTTGGGAGCAATAGGGCTTTAATTTGGTTCCAGATTTGGAATATACAGGTGAAACTCGCAAAATTAGAATATCGTGCAAAAGTTCATTTATTTCAGTAATGCAACTTACAAGGTGAAACTAATATATGAGATAGACTCGTTACATGCAAAGCAAGATAGTTCAAGCCATGATTTGTCATAATTGTGATGATTATGGCTTACAGCTCGTGAAAACCCCAAATCCACAATCTCAGAAAATTAGAATATTGTGAAAAGGTGCAATATTCTAGGCTCAAAGTGTCCCACTCTAATCAGCTAATTAAGCCATAACACCTGCAAAGGGTTCCTGAGCCTTTAAATGGTCTCTCAGTCTGGTTCAGTAGGAATCACAATCATGGGAAAGACTGCTGACCTGACAGTTGTGCATAAAACCGTCATTGACACCCTCCATAAGGAGGGAGCCTCAAAAGGTAATTGCAAAAGAAGTTGGATATTCCCAAAGTGCTGTATCAAAGCACATTAATAGAAAGTTATGTGGAAGGGAAAAGTGTGGAATAAAAAGGTGCACAAGCAGCAGGGATGACCAGAGCCTGGAGAGGATTGTCAGGAAAAGGCCATTCAAAAGTGTTGGGGACTTTCACAAGGAGTGGACTGAGGCTGGAGTCAGTGCATCAAGAGCCACCACACACAGACAGATCCTGGACATGGGCTTCAAATGTCGTATTCCTCTTGTCAAGCCGCTCCTGAACAACAAACAACGTCAGAAGCGTCTTACCTGGGCTAAAGAAAAACAGACCTGGTCTATTGCTCAGTGGTCCAAAGTCCTCTTTTCTGATAAGAGCAACTTTTTCATCTCATTTGGAAACCAAGGACCCAGAGTATGGAAGAAGAATGGAGAGGCACACATTGCAAGATGCTTGAAGTCCAGTGTGAAGTTTCCACAGTCTGTGTTGATTTGGGGAGGCATGTCATCTGCTGGTGTTGGTCCACTGTGCTTCATTAAGTCCAGAGTCAACGCAGCCGTCTACTAGGAGATTTTGGAGCACTTCATGCTACCTTCCGCAGACGAGCTTTATGGGGATGCTGACTTCATTTTCCAGCAGGACTTGGCACCTGCCCACACTGCCAAAAGCACCAAAACCTGGTTCAATGACCGTGGGATTACTGTGCTTGATTGGCCAGCAAACTCGGCTGACCTGAACCCCATAGAAAATCTATGGGGCATTGCAAAGAGAAAGATGAGAGACATGAGACCGAACAATGCAGAAGAGCTGAAGGCCGCTATTGAAGTATCCTGGTCTTCCATAACACCTCAGCAATGCCACGCCGCATTGAGGCAGTAATTGCTGCAAAAGGGGTCCAAATCAAGTACTGAGTACATATGCATGCTTATACTTTTCAGAGGTCCGATATTGTTCTATGTACAATCTTTGTTTTATTGATTGCATGTAATATTCTAATTTTCTGAGATTGTGGATTTGAGGTTTTCATGAGCTGTAAGCCATAATCATCACAATTATGACAAATCACGGCTTGAACTATCTTGATTTGCATGTAATGAGTCTATCTCATATATTAGTTTCACCTTTTAAGTTGCATTACTGAAATAAATGAACTTTTGCATGATATTCAAATTTTTCGAGTTTCACCTGTGTGTGTGTATATATATATATATATATATATATATATATATATATACATATACACACACACACTGTGTATACATATATATATATATATAAAAATAAAAAAACCTTTATTGGATTTACTCATGGCATTATCACAATTCAGCATTTACGTGATTAGCGTGCCATGATCACTTCAATACACCCATTGAGGAAGTCCTGCTCTGGGAAGAAATGCATTAGGAGCATGCGAGATTGTGTGTGCTCCGAGCTTCATCCCTAACCTATTCAATACCTCAATGAGCGTAGAGACTTTGACTCTTATATCGAAAAACAGTGCAGTTGAGTACCATGGGATTTACGTCCTTCAGTTTTCTACCTGTCTTGATTTTTTTTTTTAAATGGCCTGGTGCTTGTATTATATATGACTCTGTATGTCAGTGAGACACATATCTGAACTACCCTAATGATCAGTATAAGGCTACATTTGTACCAGCGATTTAGGCCAGTGCAAATTGTAGCAGCAGGAATTTTCTTACTTCTGGTTTTCCTGTGGGTGCATTCACTACAATGACAGAGCTCTGGTGGGTGCAGCTATAGTTGCAAGTCTCCAGTGGCCGCAGCTATTCGCAGCTCTCCGAACAGCCAGTGATTAGCTCCAACGATCACTGCTGGCTGCTCCTTTTCGCTCACAGCAGCAGCAGGATTCAGAAGATTCCTGCCAGGGCAATTTTGCATTGGAATAAATCGCCTGTGTGAATATAGACTGTGAGCTGATTCACACGTGTGGTGTGGATTGAAGCTCAGGTTTCACAGCTAATTGATACAGTATTTGTTCAGCGGTTCATGTCAGGTTTACATCAGGTTTAGGACAGGATTACCTCAGGGTTTTATCCTGTTCTCACATTTGTGGTTTAGAAAAGTTAGTAGCTTGTAATCTGCACCTGAACCTGAAGGCACTGCTCAGAAATCATACATGACCCTTTTTCAAACCGCACTGAATCTGCACCACCAGTGCACCGGACATATGTGAACAAGGCACCATAGGAATCAATGTTTTTTCACGTCATGCGGATTGGATGCGGTTCAAACTGCATCCAATATGCATACATATCTCTTTGCATACATATCTTTCTGTGTATGATGAATCTTTATAATATATGAGTTTCACGTTTTGAGTTGAATTACTGAAATAAATTAAGTTTCTGGTGATATTCTAATTTATTGAGATGCACCTGTATATGTAAACCAGCACTAAATCATTTAGTGATTTTTGAACAAGATACGTTAGCAACTAGTTGAGTGTTATAAGCGTCTATGATACATTGTAACATTTTGGCTCTGAAAATACTTTATCCTCGTGCCATGTGATGCATTTATAGATGGCAAGTATTCATGGAATTTTAGCCACACCTAAAGGGCCATACAGGTGTGTTATGGCACAAGGTCCACATTATGCTTCAATGATCTACCATGGATATTATCAATTGATAAATGTGGATTATGCTCTTGAGCACATCTGATTGCCTATAGTGCCTCTGGAAAATAGAAGCCTGTACTGCTAGAGGGTTTATGTAGGAAGACAGGACAGAACCATGTAAAGCAGTGGCAGTTTTTCCTGGCAGGCTTCTGTTATTGTGAATATGGTCCACAGGTTTGTTACCAAAGGAGAAGCATGGTTGTAAAATCTGATTAGCATAGGGTGCTGCTAAAGTGTAGTGCGACTGCATAGTGAGTTTTCTCATTGAGGTCAATTAACCTTTCAGTTCCCTTTCTGCACAATGTGTCTATTTATTGCAGTGTTTTTCTCTTGTGATATTCATTTTTATTTGTGTTTACTTGTGCTAATAGCTTGTAAAGACACATGTTCCACCTGTAACAATGGATTTGAGTGCACATCCTGTACGGTATCTCTGTTACTCAAAGAAGGACAGTGTGTGACGTCTTGTGGATCAGGATATTTCGAAAATCATCTCGTTTGTTCAGGTACAACGTCAAACTACTGTATGTGAAATAAATTGCATTTAATTATACGTTTTGTATTTTATTTTAATCGTATTATCATATTCTGTAACACTTTAAAGTGAATGGACTGAAAACATACATACATTGTATCAACACAGAACCACTTTTTCTCACTTTTGGCCTGGTAAATACAGTTGTGTCCAAAATTATTCAACCCCCACTGAAATTGAGTGTTTTGGCCAGTTTGACATTGCTTTTGATCATTCAGTCATCTTGCTTACATTTACATTAAAGAGGCACTTGTAGGTCAGACAAATATAACATAACAGTTATAATGAAATAACCACAAATGTCTTTTCTGTGCTCACAGCATTATCAGTTTTATTCAACCCCCAAGTGACATTCAATCTTAGTACTTAGTACAGCATCCTTTTACAGTTATAACAGCTTTTAAACGTGAAGCATAGCTTGACACAAGTGTCTTGCAGCGATCTACGGGTATCTTCGCCCATTCTTCATGGGCAAAGGCCTCCAGTTCAGTCACATTCTTAGGCTTGCGCACTGCAACTGCTTTCTTTAAGTCCCACCAGAGGTTCTCAATCGGATTTAAGTCTGGTGACTGCGATGGCCACTCCAAAATGTTCCAGCCTTTCCTCTGCAACCATGCTCTAGTGGACTTGGAGGTATGCTTGGGATCATTGTCCTGTTGAAAGGTCCAACGTCTCCCAAGCCTCAGGTGTGTGACGGACTGCATCACGTTTCCATCCAATATCTCCTGGTACTGAAGAGAATTCATGGTACCTTGCACACGCTGAAGCTTCCCTGTACCTGCAGAAGCAAAACAGCCCCAAAGCATGATTGACCCTCCACCATGCTTCACAGTAGGCAAGGTGTTCTTTTCATCATAGGCCTTGTTCTTCCTCCTCCAAACATAGCGTTGATCCATGGGCCCAAACAGTTCTAATTTTGTTTCATCAGTCCACAGAACACTATCCCACAACTTTTGTGGTTTGTCCACATGGCTTTTGGCATACTGCAGTCGACTCTTCTTATTCTTTGGAGACAGCAAGGGGGTACGCCTGGGAGTTCTGGCACGGAGGCCTTCATTACGCAGTGTGCGTCTTATTGTCTGGGCTGAAACTTCTGTACCCACATCTGACAAATCTTTTCTCAGTTCCTCAGCAGTCACACGGGGACTTCTCTCCACTCTACGCTTCAGGTAGCGCACAGCAGTCGAAGTCAGCATCTTCTTTCTGCCACGACCAGGTAGCGTTTCAACAGTGCCCTTTGCCTTGAATTTGCGAATGATGCTTCCTAAGGTGTCTCTTGGTATGTTTAACATCTTTGCAATCTTCTTATAGCCATTGCCCTTCCTGTGAAGAGAAATCACCTCTTCTCTTGTCTTCCTGGACCATTCTCTTGCCTTCACCATGTTTGTAACCACACCAGTAAATGTCTAGAAGGAGCTGAGTATCACAGTCATTTTAAAGCTGCCTAATTGGTGCTTATTATGCTTGATTGCTGCTCGGTGACATCCACAGGTGTTTTCAATACCTGATGGAAAGCACCTGTATGAACCTCTGTTCTTCAGAGTGGTAGTCTTTAAGGGGTTGAATAATTGTGGCAATGAAGAAACCACATAAGAACCATTTACTACTGTATTACATAAACAATTGATGTCATTTTAGTTGCATTTGGGTAGTTACAACGTCCTTGTAGGATTTGATTCTGAATACAATTCCAAATGTACACTATAGTCCCTAAACCCCTTTACAGCATTGGGGGTTGAATAATTTTGGACACAACTGTATACCATTGAAAGCATTTTAATATATCTGTTCAATAACTGCAAATAAATATCTATTGTTCATGTCAGAAATTTAGAGATGTCCTATATATACTTCCTATGTTATCTCAAGGAGAGTAATTAGCCTTCCTAGTTCTTATTTTTGGACCACAGAATGATTTGCCTCTGTGTTTTGGAAACGGAAAAATCAGACTGAGTTTTTAGGCCACAGCATTAGGAGTTGAACTCAGTTCTGTCAGATCAACAGGTTTTTTTCTGCAATAATTAAAAGGTTAATAAAAATGCAGAAATGGATATGTATTGCAGAGATATAGTGCATATGTTTTTATCTTATTTTATCTACACTTTACATTGATGATAATAAGAATAATAATCTAGATACATCATTGAACGCTTTAATTGTTTTTTTTAGCTCCCCAGGGGGTCAAGTGTATATAGCATTTGGTTCTGTTAAAATCCATCACCTTCAATTCTAACCAGTGTGGTCTAGCACTTCCCCCCATATGACCATGCTGCTAGGAAGAAGACAGATTTGTGATTGACAGCTCTGCTCTCTGGTAGTAGAGGCCAGTGCTTCAATTCACAAAAGCAGATAACACTGCTGGCAGCACTGTGTGTAACCGCAGCTGTACACATACCCAGCCTAACAGATGGATGACAGTACCGTGTGAGCTGTCAGTTTTATGAATGAGCGGTCAGCAAACTTATTTATTTCAGGTACTTATATAGTGCTGTCAGTCTACACATATATATATATATATATTGTACATTGACATCAGTCCCTAACCCTCAAGGAGTGTACAATCTAAGGTTCCTAACTCAGTCATACATACACATACTAGGGGACATTTAGAAAGGAGCCAATTAACCTATTAGCATGTATTTTGAGTGTGGGAGGAAACCCATGCAGGCACAGGGAGAACATGCAAACGTCCAGGCAGGTGGTGCCATGGTTGGTATTTGAACCAACAACCCTTGTACTGCCAGGTGGAAGTGCTAGCCATTTAGCCACTGTGCTGCCCATCTTGGGTTGTGTTATACACAGCACTTGACCGACATCACTGATTGCTCATTAATAAATAGTGAAAGCTCACAGAGCAATGCAGCACTCTGTGATCCATCAGCCGGGTTGTGGATATGTACAAGCAGCCCTGATACACAGAGAGTTGCAACTCTGAGTGATCTGTCACTGTTGTGAATGAATGAGCAGCGCTGCTTGTTCATTCATAATAGTGCTGTGTCTCTGTGTAATTTATCTGCAGCTGCTTGTACACAGACAAGACAGATACTTTAAACAAGGCCAAACCTCTGAGGGATTTTGGCTTCAAAATGGGTTGGAGCAACATCTAGCATATAAAGGTGTTTTTATAGGATAGTCACTGAACAGAACAGGACCAAGTGCTTTATGCACTTGGTCCCCTACGAACTCAAATAAATAAATAAACAAATGATAGTTCTTTTTTAAACTCAATTTTTAAAAAAATTAATTTAAGGAAGTCCAGACTTAATAAGACATAAGATGTAGAGTCTTCCGTCTGGAAAATGCGCCTTTCTTTGTTGTCCTCGAACCACTGACCCTGCCTCCCTGTTTTCGGATGTCTTCTGTAGCTAGCCAGCTGCTAAGGAGGCACCTGTGCATGCTGTCAGGAATCAAGGAGTGACCAGAAAGGTGTGGACTGACACAGGGAAACGCAGGTAATATAATAGTTTATTATTAGCCACCCAGATATATATCTATATAAACGCACAGTGAACAAACCAACCTTCCACTAATCTTTAGGAGGTGCAGGAACACAGGCGTAGTCAGGGCTGGAGAGGTGGAACGGTCAGGCCGGCCGTAGGGTTCTGTAATGACCGTTTGGTGGTACCTCTAGCGGTCCTCAGGGCAGGATTCCCCAGGGCGCGGAGTCTAAGCCCCAGTCTGCCTTTTCACCAGAGCCCCTGATGGTGGGGATGGACTTGGCGCAGGACTGAGACCAGGTCGCGGCCCCTGAGTACACCTGCTAGTGGTAGAGGGATCCGCCAGAGGTATGTGCAGGTACGACTGGATCCGTGCAGGATGGATGGATGGCAGAGTAGTTAGCGTGGTCAGACAAGCCGGGTCGGTAACGGTGGAGGCAGATCAGTACAGAGCAGCAGGCAAAGAGTAAACGGGTCACAAGCCAAGGTACAGTAACAGGAGGTCAAACAGCATAGGAGTAGGCAGAAGAATAGTCAGGGATGAGCCAGTAGTCAGAACAGGAGACGGTCAACAGAGATCAGGATCAAGCCGGGTCAGCAACGAAGCAGGAACACAGGGTACAGAAGCTCATGGGAAAACATACACCAAGGCCCAGAGCACACGCCAGGTCATGCCTTATATACACCTTTCTACAATCAGCCCCAGGTTTGGCTGATTGTGAGCTTCTGGCTGCTAAGAGCACCCGCTGGTCAGCTCTGGTACTGCAGCCCACACGGCAGGTGAGTTCCACCACCAGTGCTGAGAGCACCCGCTGGTCAGCTCTGGTACTGCAGCCCACACGGCAGGCGAGTCCCACCACCAGTGCTGAGTCCATTCCTGACAGTACCCACCCCTCAAGGAGCGGCCTCAGGACGCTCCAAACAGTCCTTAGTGGGCAAAATGTTCCACCGCCCGGGTCAGGTAACTGGCTGAATATCCTACTGCCGGAGTAAACCGGCTGGCTGGGTTTCCTGCTGGTAGACTTCTCTTTGTGTAGGAGAACCCAGGAAGGCAGGTCACAGGGCACAGGATTTCCAGGAGCAGGCTGGGTATCAGTTATGGGCCAGTTTAACTGGACATCAGGGGCTGGCATGTCGGGCTGTGCAGCGGACAGAGGCACGTCAGCGGGAACCAAGCCATCTAGCAGAACCGTGGGTACCGGGTCACCAAGCTCGACAGCAGGCACCAAATTAACTGGCACAACAGTGGGCACTGAATCAACTGGCACGACAGCGGGCACCAAGTCATCAGGTATCAGGTTATGTGGCTCAACAGCGGGCACTGGGTCCTCAGGCATCAGGTCATCTGGCTCGACAGCGGGCACAGAGTCAACTGGCATGACAGCGGGCACCGAGTCATCAGGCATCAAGTCATCCGGCTCAACAGCGGGCACCGAGTCAACTGGTACGACAGCGGGCACCAAGTCAACTGGCACCGAATCATCAGGCATCAAGTCATCTGGCTCGACAGCGGGCACCGAGTCAACTGGTACGACAGCGGGCACCGAGTCAACTGGCACCGAGTCAACTGGTACGACAGCAGGCACCGAGTCAACTGGCACGACAGCGGGCACCGAATCATCAGGCATCGAGTCATCTGGCTCGACAGCGGGCACCGAGTCAACTGGTACGACGGCAGGCACCAAGTCAACTGGCACGACGGCGGGCACCAAGTCAACTGGCACGACGGCGGGCACCAAGTCAACTAGCACGACGGCGGGCACCAAGTCAACTGGCATCAAGTCATCTGGCTCGACAGCGGGCACCAAGTCAACTGGCACCGAGTCAACTGGCACGACAGCGGGCACCGAGTCAACTGGCACGGCAGCGGGCACCGAGTCAACTGGCACGTCAGCGGGCACCGAGTCAACTGGCACGGCAGCGGGCACCGAGTCAACTGGCAGGATGGTACAGTGAGTGGGAGCAGGGTACTGACATGTGGTAGATTGCTGGGTATACTGGGCTGTCACTGGGGGGGCTGTCACTGGGGGTGCTGTTGGGAATGCAGGAAAAGAGCTTTGAGCAGAGGACAGATGAGAAACAGGACTGGTTCCATGCAAGCTGATTGAGGCTGGGTGTAACAAGTCTGACCATGTCTGCAGTAAGGGTTGGACAACGCTCAGCTTACACAAGGCCTGTCTGGTCAAAGATTGCACTGCGTTTATACACTTCTCTAGCACATGTGGTGAACATGCTGAATAATGCTCCAAGAAGCAATCCGGATCATCTTCCAACAACCATACCAGTGATATTATTTGACTCGCCCTGAATGGAGGAAGAAATTCATCCCTGCTTTCAGGGGTACTAGATGAAGCCAACTCAACACAAGCCTGAATCAATGGTTGCACCTCAGAGAGCTCTAGGTCCTGACCTACTAGGGAATGAGCGACCCGTATGCACTCTAGCAGCTGATCCCTGGGATACTCCCGCAGAGTCTGATAGGCATATTCCCTGTCATCAAAGACTAGCATAGACAAATATATAACCTCATCAGGATACATCCTTCACAACAAGTCAAGATGGCTTCCCTGTGCAGCCACTTCTGGTCAGGAAAGGCCTTGGTGTGATGTCAGGAATCAAGGAGTGACCAGAAAGGTGTGGACTGACACAGGGAAATGCAGGTAATATAATAGTTTATTACACTGTTCAACAAATTTTTATTTTTTGCCAGTTTTGGAAACAAAAGGATCCATTTGTTAATGAATTTCACATTCTGAGTTCAAATATAACAATGAAATTTGTCAATTGGCTCTAGTTTTTCTGTAAACGGAAAGTTTTCTACTATAGGCATAATGACTACATAATGCACAATAATTATATAGATAGATGTCTTTCCACAAATATAAAGCAAGTGATATTGACTACATAACAAAGCCTAAATGGCATAATATATTGCATAGGATTACCAAGAAAAATTATAGCCATAAGCTAAGTTGAATCATTTTAATACTTAGGATTCTCACTAGTTTTGTCTTCAGTTTGTGTTGGTTTTGCTTCTCTTGGCTTTTCTCTTGTATTCGAGGAAAGGGCTATCTCTTACAACTGCACGTGACTACACGCTTCAGGTTCTTCCTCACTTGACTCAACCACGAAGGATTCTGGTGCTTTAGGAATTGGTAGCCCCTCTCCATGAGGAACTGGACTTATTGCCGATGGAATATTTGGATAGTGCACAGATAACTTTTTCTTCCTATTTAGCCCTTTTACAATTGGAGGCACCATACAAAAGTAACAATTACTAACATGATCTGTTGGCTCTCTCCAAATCACTGGCACAGCGAAAGGCATAGATGCCTTTTTTCCATTCAACCATTGCTCCAGTGCCGTCCCACAAGAATTGCAGCATATATGTGGTGCCCAGCTCTTGTCCTGGTCTCCTATCTTGCAGCCAAAATACAAGTTGTAGGCTTTCTTAATCATTCCTGTTATCCTCCTTTTTTGTGAGATAAAAGTTATTTCACCGCAGATATAGCAGAAATTATCTGCTTTATTCACACAAGTTCGAGGCATTACTGAGTAGCCTATATAAGCATAAAACGAAATGTAAAGACGCTGTCGAACTACAATCAGCTACAGATACTGCAGCTTTTATGCAGTGAAGTGATGCAATTAAAGGCTAATATTGCATCATCTCAGTATACATGCAATTTTCTATTGGTCACCAGTATCAATTGCGCAATATGCAGCTGAAGTTGCATCATAATTTTGAATGGCTTACGTCATTAGATGGGTGAATATATCATGGAAACTAGAGCCAATCAACATTTTTTAGGGTCATTTTCGTTTTCAGCACCCCAAAATTATGTAAGATTAGTTAATTTTATGCCCAAAACTTTTTACCTGTTGAACAGTGTTATTAGCCACCCAGATATATATCTATATAAACGCACAGTGAACAAACCAACCTTCCACTAATCTTTAGGAGGTGCAGGAACACAGGCGTAGTCAGGGCTGGAGAGGTGGAACGGTCAGGCCGGCCGTAGGGTTCTGTAATGACCGTTTGGTGGTACCTCTAGCGGTCCTCAGGGCAGGATTCCGCAGGGCGCGGAGTCTAAGCCCCAGTCTGCCTTTTCACCAGAGCCCCTGATGGTGGGGATGGACTTGGCGCAGGACTGAGACCAGGTCGCGGCCCCTGAGTACACCTGCTAGTGGTAGAGGGATCCGCCAGAGGTATGTGCAGGTACGACTGGATCCGTGCAGGATGGATGGATGGCAGAGTAGTTAGCGTGGTCAGACAAGCCGGGTCGGTAACGGTGGAGGCAGATCAGTACAGAGCAGCAGGCAAAGAGTAAACGGGTCACAAGCCAAGGTACAGCAACAGGAGGTCAAACAGCATAGGAGTAGGCAGAAGAATAGTCAGGGATGAGCCAGTAGTCAGAACAGGAGACGGTCAACAGAGATCAGGATCAAGCCGGGTCAGCAACGAAGCAGGAACACAGGGTACAGAAGCTCATGGGAAAACATACACCAAGGCCCAGAGCACACGCCAGGTCATGCCTTATATACACCTTTCTACAATCAGCCCCAGGTTTGGCTGATTGTGAGCTTCTGGCTGCTAAGAGCACCCGCTGGTCAGCTCTGGTACTGCAGCCCACACGGCAGGTGAGTTCCACCACCAGTGCTGAGAGCACCCGCTGGTCAGCTCTGGTACTGCAGCCCACACGGCAGGCGAGTCCCACCACCAGTGCTGAGTCCATTCCTGACACATGCGCTCTGCCAGCCGGGATTGTGTGCATCCATTCTAACATACATCTCCCACCAAGCCTCTCTCCTGCTCCCTCCTCAGGGAACGACATAGATCCTCCCAGACCTGACAGCGGTGACAAGGGTTAGTAGGGGGAAGCGTTTAGGGATGGCAAGGGGGTGGGAGGAGAGGTTATAAATATTATGGATAATTTTTTACTCTAAAGAGCCTTGGCATAATTAAACTTTAGCAGCTACAAATACCGAAGCTGCTGCGTTTTAATAAACAGATACCAGCCCATGAAGTCCACCACTGTCTTCCCAGTGCTGCAGATTCATAGTCATCTCCCCACTGTACATGTGTGAGATCGAGCAGCGCAGTGATACTGCAGCCTCCCCGGATGTGTGACATTATCCCAGAAGGCTGTGCGTGGCTGAGGTCATGTCATCCTCACCTAAGCAAAGAACAAGGAAATGGAAGAGGGTACTTCTCTCTCCCACCAAAAAAAAAAAAAAAGAAGAAGCCGTAAGAGGGAGGAAGAGGATGAAAGTAATTTTAAGTTTGGGGTAAAAGTCTTTATTGCTATAATTTATTAAGGTAAGAAACGCTAGTACTACTTTCACTAAAAACATATTTCTAATCCTAACAACCGTTCCTTTTTAGCACTTAACTCCCTTAACATTTTGTTCAATAGTTAAATTGTGTTGAGAATCCACTTAAGGTTAAAGTTGTTGTAAACCTCAGATAGTGTGTACTTGTCTCAATTAGGAGCACTAAATGTCATTTCTGTCTGCTGCTTCGTTCATCTGCTATCAGCATAAATCACTTCTGACCAATTTCCCTGACACCAAGAGAAAAATTATGACAGGGAAGGGAGCACCAGTACACAACCTGTGAGTGATAGCCTCAGTTCTACTCCTGTGAGCTGCGTGGAGGGGGTGTGTCTCTTTCATCTAATCAGCTCTCAAAGCTCTCCTTACTGAGCTCTCTGTCCCCTTTTTCCTGACAGCAGTGGCAAAGCATTATAAATTCTGGACTTTGAACAGATGTAGTGAAGAGGAGACTGTAGATAATCAGGTACAACATATTTAGGAGGATTTTTTTCATCTCTGTGTGTCATCTGAGGCCAGTCACTTCACTGGGTATATGTAAGGAGGTTTACAACCACTTTAAAGGGAAAATAGCAGAAATTATCTCCAAAATATTT
The DNA here is from genome assembly GCF_062004578.1 of Staurois parvus. NCBI lineage: Eukaryota > Metazoa > Chordata > Amphibia > Anura > Ranidae > Staurois > Staurois parvus. The sequence goes on from NW_028317809.1 coordinate 16,661,432, forward strand.
TCTGCTGCCTTCCCTCTTTAAAAAGTCATATTTTGCATGTAAAGTATATAATAAACAATTTCAGAGATGGTTGTGCTAAAAACCAGGTTTACACTTTACGTGAACAAGTAGAGCACATATCGGTATTACAGAAATACTATTATACTATTACTATTATTATTTGGCTGAATATAAAATCTATTGTTATCACCCCCACCCCCCGCAGAGGCAACCTAGATCACATCACATGGCTACTAGTCATTACTGCAGAAAGTCTATCGTTTTCAAATAGTATAAAAATAAAATAAATCAGGCTCTGTAGGAATAAATAGTTACAGGCCATACCAAGATACAATGCAGACGAATCTGTAGTTCTCAATGGAATAGGAGTGCAACAACCAGTGCTCTCATGGTCCATTGACACTTCCTCCAGATCTCCAGTTGAAATCCTGTACAGATATACGTGATTCTGCTTAGAGTGGCCGCCCTGTAGCAGTAGATCTACAGGACCCTGTCAGCATCTGGTTATATGGTACTGTCCACAGAATCAGCATAAGTCACATTTCTTGAGTTACACAGAACAGTACTGGGCATATACAGTTGCGACTTTGGGACAAGGGCACAGGCCCCTGATAAAATGGTGCTTTTACAGGAATTGTCTCATTTGGTGTCATGGTGACATGTCTGGGAAAGGAGTCACATGGAGAGGATGGTAGCTGTGGTGTGTCTAGCCACAGGGATCCTCCTGCTGCTGCTGGAGCCCACACATAGGTCTTCCCTGGCTCTGTGTGCCTTGCTCCCCTCAGACCCTGCCAGGCTCCCTGTGTACCAATATGACTGGGATGCTCTGCCCTGTCCGTTTCAGTGTGGATTGATCTGTGCATGGTGGAATCACTGGATATTCACTGCTGTGAAATCCTTATAGTAGAATTGCCATGTGCCTCTTCTTTCACCAGCACTGCCAATCACTGTACCAATGTATACTACTGTCTCCACCACTGCACCAATACACATGTCTTCTCTCACCACAGCTGCACAGACACACACTGACTTCTCTCTGTACCACTGCACAGATGTGCACTTGTCTCACTGACCACTGCAATGCATAGTTTTCTCATTACTACTTCCATGACATGCACTTCTCTTTTATTGCCCAACCATCTACATTCAGTGTAAAAAAACTAAACCATCTAAGACTGCAGCAACCCAAGATACACAGAACTTATTAATAAAAATGGATGCGCTGTCACCTTAAATCATCTGTAAAAAAAGTGACAACTCAATGAATAAAACTCAATGCAAATATATATGTGACAAATCAGTAAATAATAAATTCTGATGTGTAATGTGACAACATAATATATAAATGATTAAAATCAATGCAAATTCATAAACCTCAAAACCACATGTGAAAATAAATAAATAATACATTTCATACACTATATAACATGAAAAAGTGCTCAAGTGCATGAATAAACATTCAGTTAAAAGTCCAACCAAAAATTCATAGTCCACAAAATATGCCAAGCTAGTGCTGTAAAATTTTATTAACTTTGTCAAGTGCCTCTTGAAGTACTCCACCACCTAATTCTCTGGACTTCTCTTGTAACTACAGCACTGATGCGCACTACTTTTTTCCCACCACTGCACAGATGCAAGCTTCTCTCACCACCACAGTACTGATGTACTTCTTTTTGCCACCACTACATTGATGCACATGTACAGTATGTTGCCACCACTGCATTGATGCACACTTTTCCCCTTGCAGCAGCTGCAAAGATCCACCCTTTTTGTTTTGCCACTGCTTCAATGCACACTTCTGTTCTTGCCACCACTGCACAGATGTACACTACGCCTCTCAGTAGCACTGCACTAAAACACACTTCTTTAGCTTCCACTGCACTGACACTTTCCTCCCTTGCTACCACTGTACCGACCTGCACTTCCTTTCACATTGTTACTCCAACGATGTGCATTTATTTTCTTGCCAGCACAGCGACTTGCCATTTAGCAAAGAGGCACATTTATATATACAGTGGGGATCGAAAGTTTGGGCACCCTAGCTAAAAATTTGTATTAATGTGCATAAAGAAGCCAAGGAAGGATGGAAAAGTCTCCAAAAGGCATCAAATTACAGATTAGACATTCTTATAATATGTCAACAAAAGTTAGATTTTATTTCCATCATTTACACTTTCAAAATAACAGAAAACAAAAAAATGGCGTCTGCAAAAGTTTGGGCACCCTGCAGAATTTATAGCATGCACTGCCCCCTTTGCAAAGCTGAGACCTGCCAGTGTCATGGATTGTTCTCAATCATGGTCTGGGAAGACCAGGTGATGTCAATCTCAAAGGTTTTAAATGCCCGGACTCATCTGACCTTGCCCCAACAATCAGCACCATGGGTTCTTCTAAGCAGTGTCTAGAAAACTGAAACTGAAAATAGTTGACGCTCACAAAGCTGGAGAAGGCTATAAGAAGATAGCAAAGCGTTTTCAGATGTCAATATCCTCTGTTCGGAATGTAATTAAGAAATGGCAGTCATCAGGAACAGTGGAAGTTAAAGCAAGATCTGGAAGACCAAGAAAAATATCAGACAGAATAGCTCGCAGGATTGTGAGAAAAACAATTCAAAACCCACATTTGACTGCACGATCCCTCCAGAAAGATCTGGTAGACACTGGAGTTGCAGTACACTATTCCACTATAAAGAGATACTTGTACAAATATGGTCTTCATGGAAGAGTCATCAGAAGAAAACCTCTTCTACGTCCTCACTACAAAAATCATCGTTTGAACTTTGCAAATGAACATATAGACAAGCTGATGCATTTTGGAAACAAGTTCTGTGGACCGATGAGGTTAAAATTGAACTTTTTGGCCGGAATGAGCAAAGGTACGTTTGGAGAAGAAGGGGCACAGAATTTAATGAAAAGAACCTCTGTCCAACTGTTAAGCATGGGGTTGGATCAATCATGCTTTGGGGTTGTGTTGCAGCCAGTGGCACAGGGAACATCTCACGAGTAGAAGGAAAAACGGATTCAATAAAATTTCAGCAAATTTTGGATGGTAACTTGATGCCATCTGTGAAAAAGCTGAAGTTAAAGAGAGGATGGCTTCTACAAATGGATAATAATCCTAAACACACCTCGAAATCCACGGGGGATTACATCAAGAGGCATAAACTGAAGGTTTTGCCATGGCCTTCACAATCTCCTGACCTCAACATAATTGAAAATCTATGGATAGACCTTAAAAGAGCAGTGCGTGACAGACAGCCCAGAAATCGCAAAGAACTGGAAGACTTTTGTAAGGAAGAATGGGCAAAGATACCTCAAACAAGAATTGAAAGACTCTTGGCTGGCTACAAAAAGCGTTTACAAGCTGTGATACTTGCCAAAGGGGGCAGTACAAGATATTAACTCTGCAGGGTGCCCAAACTTTTGCAGACGCCATTTTTTTGTTTTCTGTTATTTTGAAAGTGTAAATGATGGAAATAAAATCTAACTTTTGTTGACATATTATAAGAATGTCTAATCTGTAATTTGATGCTTTTGGAGATTTTTCCATCTTTCCTTGGCTTCTTTATGCACATTAATACAAATTTTTAGCTGGGGTGCCCAAACTTTCGATCCCCACTATATATATATATATATATATATATATATATATATATATATAATTTATTTCTTTTTTTCTACAGAATTCCATAGGGTTAAAATGTCAATTAACAATAAACAGTTTCTACAACTAAAAACAATAGGCATGCAAAGTCTAATTGGCTATGTTAGAAATCTTCAGATTCATAGTACTCCACCATTTAAAGTCTGTTCATTAATGTAGAATGTGAAAAGTTGTCCCGCAAAAGGTTGACATAAGATTTTACTCATGAGCAAAGACTCTGATAACTGTAGCAAAAGGTAGAAAGAGTAGCTACGTTTAGGGTTATGAATGTTTTTTTTCAGATATTTGAAGAAATGTAAACAGCAATGACATCTGGCCCTTACTTAAATTTTTTTATTGTTTGAGCCATATTGGATGTTTTTATGAGTGCCTTCTACTATATTGCTTTTACATTTGTGTGGGCAAATTCTCCTGTTACAGTAAGGTTCTGGGAAAATGTCTTCATTGGTTCTCATGGGAATAAATCCAATTTTCTTTAGTTCAGCCTGGCTGCACTGATTGCCTAATACAGGGCTTGCGGAGAGAGCTTCAGATTTCACTGTGTCCATAATTCATTTGCAACATCCCAAAGAAAAGTACATCCGGTTAGTGCCTTGTAGCTTTTCATAGGAAAGATTCAGTGAGCATTAAGTGGCATTTCTTGTTAAGGCCCAGAAAACATCAAGTATAAATAAATGATTTACCATATGATTAGTTCTACGTTGTGTTTTACTGCACACTTGTAAAGATACCCATACATTATGGATTCTGTTCCCTTTTTTTTTATCTGATATCTGATAGGGTAACTCAGAGAAAATGTACATGCTGAAATATGTACAATTCCAGTTTAATTCTGCTTAATCAATAGAGAACATTAGAAGTTGTCTGATGACATTTCAGTTCAGCGCATTAGTGTCTGCTGTGGTAGTTTTCTACCCATATATGCTTAAATTGGCACACAGCTGGGTCTGAATGGGCACCTTTAGATTTATAGCCCATAATGACTTTGTTTGTCATGGCTAGTCTTACAGCATATGAGCTAAATTCTAAAATCTACTCCTATAGATAATCAAAATTATATATTTTCATCTTACATTCTTGGAGCTACTAAAATATGTTCATGGTACTAATTTTGGGCTAAGCTTGGATGGTATACAAAACGAAAAAAGAAAGAAAAACAGTGCCACTTTAAGATCTCTGTATGCTTAAAAAACTACTACGGGAAAGGCTATTTATATTTACCCTATTGCCTTGACAAAAGAGAAACAACAGACTTCTCTGCATAAAAACATTTAGGCTCCATTCACACTTGTACGACTCCAAAGTTGCGCGACTTTGGTGCAACATTGATGCAACTTTGTATGGGTGCAACTTGGATGTTACTTGTCCCTCTGCATATTCAGACCCACTGTTACTCCACTGTTGAATGTAGAACATTCAGGTATGACTTTCATGCAACTTTTGAGGGTTAAGCTTGAAGTCTGTAGCCTTCACGTTACATGAAAGTGGGACCAAAGTAGTGCATGAACTACTCTGAAGTTGCAACAACTTTAAGGCACACATATATGAATGGTTATCATTGGAAATATGGGGGTACAACTTGTCATGCGACTTTGATGTCCAAAACCACATGACAAGTCGCAAAAGTGTGAATGGGGTCTTAGACCTCATGCAGACAGTTGCAAGATGGCCATACAGTGTACATTCCAGCCTAATGCTCTGCATGGGAGTCACGGGGCAGCGCATGCATCCCTGTATGCATATACTGCTTGTATGCGCTTATATCTGCGTAAATCTGCTACTGCTTACATCAGCCTGGCATTGATTTTGTCAGGCTGCTGGCGGTGGGCTGTATGCTGTACCTGTGACTTCTGGTCAGAGAATTATATCCGGATGTACGCTATAAAGCCCTCTTGGGGCCATGTGCATAAAGCCTTATTGATTTGTGGGTCCTCATGGCTCTAATGGGTCTATTTATAAAGCAGAGAGGGTCGCCTTTACCACATTTTGTAAAAGAGAATCAATCACTGTCATTTAATACACATGGATCTGGAAGAATCTTCACCAGAGAATGTTTGGTGAAAGTCACATTCTCTATTTTATGAGTAGACTAAAAATTGACTCTGAAATGCAGAAAAGTTCAAACATGCTCATATCTGTCTGTTTCCCCCTCAATTTTTTTAAGGCCCTTCAGATAGATCTACAAACCCATTATAAACCTGATATGCCTTGCTTCCTTACATATGGGAATTTCTCCTTTAATCTTTAGATGCTGCTATGCATATACCACATACATACCTCTGAAACATAAATTAAAAACTAGCATATACTAGATATGCTGGGATTTTACTGTACATGACTCTCGTTCTTCATCTCCCAAGAGAGAAGCCATGATTTATATGCCAACTACTACTTGTTCTGGTTGGTGGGTTTGTTAGGGGATCTCATTTGCATACTTAGCACTTTGACAGTTTGATAGCTTTAAACCAAGGCATATTCATACTTATTTACAACATGGTAATATAAATGTGTATCACATTTTGGCTGAATCTGGAGTTAAACTGTAAAACAGAGGCTGTATTGGACAGAACACATACAGTTAGGTCCATATATATTTGGACACAGGCACAATTTTAGTTTTTTTCAGGTATTTACCAAAACATATTCAAGCTATAGTTATATGATGGATATGGGATGAAAGTGTACACTTTCAGGTTTAATTTGAGGAGATTTACATCCAAATTGGAGGAAGGTTTTAGAAATTACAGCTCTTAAGAGTAGCCACCCCCCCCCCCCCTTTTTCTAGGGACCAAAAGTAATTGGACACATGAATATAATCATAAATAAAATGTTCATTTTTAATATTTTGTTAAGAATCCTTTACTTGCAAAGACTGCCTAAAGTCTGGAACCCATGGACATTACCAAGGACTGGGTTTCCTCCTTTCTGATACTTTACCAGGCTCTAATTGCAGCTGTCTTCAGCTGTACTTTGTGGGTCTTTCTACCTTTAGTTTTGCCTTCAGCAAGTGAAATGCATGCTCAATTGGGTTGAGATCAGGGGATTGACTTGGCCATTGCAGAATATTCCACTTCTTTTCCTTCAAAAGCTCCTGGGTTGTTTTTGCAGTGTGTTTTGGATCATTGTCAATCTGTACTGTGAAGCGCCGTTCAATCAACTTGGCTGCATTTGACTGAATCTGGACTGACAGTATATCTCTGAACATTGCAGAATTCATCCGGCTGCTTCTGTCCTCTGTCACATCATCAATAAACACCAATGACCCAGAGCCACTGGAAGCCATGCATTCCCATGCCATCACACTGCCTCCACCATGTTTTACAGAGGATCATGAGCTGTTCCAAGTTTTCTCCACACTTTTTTCTTCCCGTCATTCTGGTTCAAATTAATCTTAGTTTCATCCATCCGAAGAATACTTTTCCAGAACTGGTTTGGCTTTTTTAGATGTGTTTTGGCAAAGTCTAATCTGGCTTTTCTATTCTTCAGGCTTATGAATGGTTTGCACTTTGTGGTGAACCCTCTTTATTTGCTCTCGTGAAGTTTTCTCTTGATTGTAGACTTTGACAATGATACTCCCACCTCCTGGAGAGTGTCCTTCACTTGTCTGGATGTTGTGAATGGATTTTTCTTTACGATAGAGAGGATCATGCGATCATCCACCACTGTTGTCTTCTGTGGACGTCCACGCCTTTTTATGTTGCTGAGCTCACCAGTGTGTTCTTCTTTCCTCATAATATACCAAACAGTTGATTTAGCCACTCCTAATGCTGCTGCTATCTCTCTGGTGGATTTGTTTAGCTTTTGAATCCTTACAATGGCCTGTTTCACTTGCATGGTCAGCTCCTTTGAACGCATGATGTAGGTTCAGAGCAATAGATTCCAAATGCAAATACCACACTTAGAATCAACTCCAGACCTTTTACCTGCTTAATTGATGAAGAAATAACGAAGGAGTACCCCACACCAGGCCATGAAACAGCTTTTGATTCAATTGTCCAATTACTTTTGGTCCCTTGAAAAGCGGGGACTACTCTTAAGAGCTGTAATTCCTAAATCCTTCCTCCAATTTGGATGTACATACCCTCAAATTAAACCTGAGAATGTGCACTTTCAGCCCATATCCATTATATAATTATAGCTTGAATATGTTTTGTTAAATACCTGAAAAAAACTAAAATTGTGCCTGTGTCGAAATATATATGGACCTAACTGTATATATCTGTTATATGTAGAAATATATCAAGGCAAAGTCCACCACATGCTGGACATTTTGATATATTTTGGCAAAATGTGTCTTAAAGCAGATGTTTACTTTTGAGGTAACTGTGTCAAAATCCATAATTTAAGGTTCCTAATATGTGCACACCACTGCCACGGCCCTTACTGATACATGCTGATTTCCCTAAAAAAAAACAAATTCTGTCATGTCCAGTTTGAGACTAACAGTAATGAGAAGCACAGTGGCTACGTGGTTTGCGCTTCAGCCTAGCAGCACTGGGGTCATTGGTTCTAATTGTAACCATGTCACTACCTGCCTAGAGTTTCTATGTTTTCCCTGATCCTGGTGGGGTTTCTCCTGGGTACTCTGGTTTCCTCTCACACTCCAAAGACATGCTGGTAGGTTACTTGGCTCCTGTGTAAGTGTGCCCTTGTATGTACAGTGAGGAACAGAAGTATTTGAACACCCTGTGATTTTGCAAGTTCTCCCACTTAGAAATCATGGAGGGGTCTGAAATTCACATTGTAGGTGCATTCCCACTCTGAGAGACAGAATTTAAAAATTCAGGAAATCACATTGTATGATTTTTAAAGAATTTATTTATATTGCACTGCTGAACATAAGTATTTGAACACCTAAGAAACAGCAAGAATTCTGTCTCTCAAAGACCTGTTACTGTGCCTTTAAACATTCCACCTTTACTCCACTCATTAATCTAACTTAGTATCACCTGTCTAAACTCTTTAAAGACACCTGTCAGACGCCAACTACTACCATGGGCAAAACCAAAGAGCTGTCAAAAGACACCAAAGACAAAATTGTGGACCTCCACAAGGCTGGAAAGGGCTACGGGGCAATTGCCAAGCAGCTTGGTGAAAATAGATCAACTGTTGGAGCAATTGTTAGAAAATGGAAGAGGCTAAAGACGACTGTCAGTCTCCCTCGGACTGGGGCTCTTTGCAAGATCTCACTTTGTGGGGTATCACTGATGATAAGAAAGGTGAGGAATCAGCCCAGAACCACAAGGGAGGAGCTGGTCAATGGCATGAAGAGAGCTGGGACCACAGTTTCAAAGGTCACTGTCGGTAGAACACTACGCCGTCATGGTTTCAAATCATGCATTGCACAGAAGGTTCCCCTGCTCAAGTCATCACATGTCCAGGCCCGTCTGAAGTTTGCCAATGACCATCTAGATGATCTAGAGGATGCATGGGAGAAAGTCATGTGGTCAGATGAGACCAAAGTAGAACTTTTTGGTCTAAACTTCACTCGTCGTGTTTGGAGGAAAAAGAAGGATGAGTTGCATCCCAAGAACACCATCCCTACTGTGAAGCATGAGGGTGGTAACATCATGCTTTGGGGTTGCTTTTCTGCTTTTCTGCGAAGGGGACAGGACGACTGCACTGTATTAAGGAGAGGATGAATTGGCCCATTTATTGTGAAGGTTTTGAGCAACAACCTTCTTCCCTCAGTCAGATCATTGAAGATGGGTTGTGGCTGGGTCTTCCAACATGAAAACGACCCAAAGCACACAGCCAGGATAACCAAGGAGTGGCTCCGTGAGAAGCATATCAAGGTTCTGGAGTGGCCTAGCCAGTCTGCAGACCTAAATCCAATAGAACATCTTTGGAGGGAGCTGAAACTCCGTGTTGCTCAGCGACAGCCCCAAAACCTGACAGATCTAGAGGAGATCTCTGTGGAGGAGTGGGCCAAAATCCCTGTTGCAGTGTGTGCAAACCTGGTCAAGAACTACAGGAAACGTTTGACCTCTGTAATTGCAAACAAAGGCTTCTGTACCAAATATTAACACTGATTTTCTCAGGTGTTCAAATACTTATGTTCAGCAGTGCAAGACAAATTAATTCTTTAAAAATCATACAATGTGATTTCCTGAATTTTTTTTTAATTCTGTCTCTCAGAGTGGGAAGGCACCTACAATGTGAATTTCAGACCCCTCCATTATTTCTAAGTGGGAGAACTTACAACATCGCAGGGTGTTCAAATACTTCTGTTCCTCACTGTATGAATGTGAGTTAGGGACCCTAGATTGTACCCTCAAATCCTTGAGGGTTAGGGACTGATGTGAATGTACAATATATGTAAAGCAGTGTGTAAATTGCCAGCGCTATATAAGTACCCATAATAAAATATATGTGATCGATAGAACTCTGAATGGGCACTATGCAACATATGATATTCCTCCAAATTCAAAATTTACAATGTTTGATCCATCCTTATGATGTATAAGAGAGTACTGTGACTAGTGGGTTGATGGCACCATTATGCTTAGTTTAAAATCATATCCTTTAGCATTATACATTGGTACCATGGTGTGATTATTGGAAACCTTAGCAGTCACATTGCTTACACAAGAAAGCCTTGTTGACTTCCCTACAGTAAAGATATTGGAAGAAAGGGGGTCCCTCTTCTCACACTGTAATAATGTGTGTTGGCTTACTGCCTGTACAAGAAATGTGTCAGAACAGGCAACTTGGCAACATGGCATCTATCCAGCACTTAGATCCTAGTTTGTCTATTAACACTACTGTATGTTCTATACATTTCAAAATGCAGTTTGTTCACCCTTAAAATTCTCCCCATGTGCCTGACCATATTAACTACATCTTTTTATGCCCAGTTACTGTATTTCTGAAAGGACCTACTCCTAAAAATATATTGGGTGCCATTGCTGACATTTTGAAAATACTTGTTGCCTGGCTGTTAATCCACAGGCTTCAGCATTTTCAGAGTCACTAAGCTGGATGCAGGAGTAAACACTTTGCTAACATCAGTGGCTGCATGCTACATCTGTGCCAGTAACTCAAAAAGTCTTGAGGCCAGAGTCAACTAGGCGACTAGTATTTACAGAAAGAGGTCAAAAATGGATTCCTCCTAGTTTCTCCCAAGGTTCCTAGATGTTTAAAGTGTTCGGTATGCTGCTTTCTATACAGAATTTGCAAATACAACTTGGCATTGTAAATATTGCTGACATTTCGCTGTAGACCTGTCTTGGTGAACAAGATATAAGCCTGAACTTAAAGTTTTCACTATGTAAGCTAGAGCTGACAGTCATCTTGTCAGATAAATCAATACAAGAAATGGCCAAGTCCATGATTAATGTGAAAATTTAAATGTCCTCTATCTTTCAATAAAATATAACATTCAGTTGAAGTCATAAGATATGCCAGGCAGTCACAAGTATTATTTTGTTCCAGTAATTGAAACTTCATATGTGAAGCCTGTTTATAAAATGCAATGTTCAGTACTCATTTTAGCAATAGATCTCCCATCATTAAGTGCCTGTGAATTTTACAGGTTTAATCAAGCAATGTGTTGCATACAAGCACTAAACACACCTTAACACACCTTGTACAGAACCACAGAAACATGATGCTCTCCTGCGCACTTCTGAATTATAGCTCCCATTTGCTATAACTTCTTCCCCTTGCATAGTCTGATTATTTTGCTTATTATTAATGCTAGATTGTCCATTTCGGGACAGTATGTCTTGATTTCGGTTGTAGAGACGAAAAACAAGTGGAACCAGAGATATTTCAATGTTTTCTGAACTATAGTGCATCTTCTAACTGTTAAAAACAACCCTACCCCCCCCCCTTTTCTTACAGTTTTCTTCCTTAACTTATTGTATAACTAAAGGCACATTTCTTTATCCTTTTGGGGAGGAATTTGAACCCCTGTCAAATCTTATTGCTGTCTCTGCCACCGTTAAGATGATTCAGCATCTCTATTTGTCCTGTTTACTGTTATCATTGAAAGTGAAAGTAAAAGAGAAAATCTCACATTTTGGGTTGTCCCCAGAAAAGTAATTAAGGGAAATCTTCTAATGGTAACACAAGTTCTGGTGGCATGGGAGTCCCGAAGGGATTACCTGAAAGTGATATTAAAGGCAATTTAAAAGAGATAACAATACTCACCTCTGTGCAGTGGTTTTGCACTGAGCAGCCCAGATTCTCTTCTTCTTGGGACCCTTTCTGGCACTCCTGGCCCCTCTCTCCTGGCGAGCGCTCCCAAGCCCCTGCTCTGCGTGTCCATTCACACATGGAGCTGTGGCTCGGCCCCCCTCATTAGCTCACTGGCTGTGATTGATATTGGCTCCTGTTGCTGTGTGAACCAATGAGGGAGTCTCCCGAGAGCCAAGGCTCTCATGCACATCGCTGGATCGCGATGGGGCTCAGGTATTACGGGGGGCTGCTGCACGCAGAGGATTTTTTACCTTCAGCCTTTTCAACCACTTGAATTTGCAGGGATTTCCTTTCGCTTTCTGTTTGGCTATGGGACAGGAAGTGAAGGGAAATCTCAGAAATGGGACACAGATAGCGAAATAAAAAAATCTGACAGGGGTTTTTACCCTCCCTTGCTCTATCCAAAATGAAGAGAAGAGTGAATGAAGAGTTTTGCCTACAGTTCTACTTTAATCACAATTATATCTGCTGCCCTGGGCACTGGACCACAAGTTTAAATATGGTAATAACAGTTCCGACATTGAGTAGAGCTCAGCCAGAGCAAATTTGGCTGCTGTATTAGAAAATATTTCTGCAGTCCTTCCCCTCTGTCTTTGTCACAACATTCTAATGTCTACGGATGCATTATATCCCTACTCAGTTTCACAATCCCATTCCAGAAAATGGTTATTTAATAATATAACATGGTGAAAATAAGGTTTAAATACATGGCTGTACTTTTTTTTTGCTGATATAATTTGATATGTCACAACTGACACAGCCAATAATTAACCATTAACCTCAAAGACAAAAGGCAGAATTATTTTTTGTTAAGTTAGTCATGCACATTAGGGGGAAATTTACTAAAACTTGTCCACACAGAATCTGGTGCAGCTGTGCATAGCAACCAGTCTGCTTCTAGGCTTTATTGTCAAAGCTTAAAGAGATACTAAAGGTTCAGTTTTATTTTTTATAACAAACATGTTATACTTGCAGTGGTTTTGCACAGAGCAGCCCAGATCCTCCTCTTCTCGGGTCCCTTGCTGGCGCTCTTGGCTCCTCCTTCCTGTCGGGTGCCCCCAAAGCATGCAGCTTGCTATGGGGGCACCTGAGCTTGGGATATCCCGAGCTGCTGCTCCGTGTGCCCCGCCCCCTCTGTCTCCTTATTAGCTCATTGGCTGCGATTGACAGCAGTGGGAACAAATGGCTTCCGCTGCTGTCTCAGTCAATGAGGAGGCAGAGACCCGGAACAACCGAGGTTCTCGTGCGCATCGCTGGATCGCAGTGGGGCTTAGGTATTAGGGAGGCTGGGGGGAGTGCTACACACAGGTTTTTTTTATCTTGATGGCATAGAATGCATGAAGGTAAAAAAAAACCTGGAGCCTTTACAGCCACTTTAAAGTGATTGTAAACCCTCACCTTATAAAACAACCCATTCAGTTTAACCCTTTCGTTGCCATAACCAATTTTGCATTTTTAGCACACATATTTAAAAAATTATTTCAGGCCTAAAGATTACACGAATCCCCCAAACATTATATATTTTCTGAAAGCAGACAACACAGAGAATAAAATATTTTTTAGGGGGGGGATGTTGTGTGTTGTGATATGGGGGATGCATAGCTCAAACAGTAGATGTGTTTTTTAGTGAGTTCATGCCAGACAGGAACTAAACCTAAGGGCCTGGTAGCTCACTTTTATTAAGAAGTAACTAAAAAGTCCTTTCAACACAAGGTTTCCCACGCAGGGGGTTTCAACTTCACTCAAAATAATACACAATAAAATGCAGAGCCCCTAGCTCTCTGGTTATCAGTACCTCTGCTTGGCTTGGTCTCCCAGACCATTGACTATTCAAGATCTCTCAGCCAAGGTAACAGCTCCTTGCTGTTCAGGCCCCACATAGCCTCTTGACAGAGTTTTCCCTGTACCTCAGCTTGCTTCCTCCAGAGACTCACGGATTCCCTCCAGCCCCTTGGACTCACTGGCCTCTGCAGCTTCCTCAGCCTCCCAGACCCTCTCTTGGTCCCCCAGTCTCTCGTAGCCAGCCAGACTTTCCCAGTCCTTGAGCCCAGAATCCCCCTCACAAGGGTTTTAGTCTCCACCAGCTCTCCTGACAGGGCTCTGTTTTCAGGCTTGTAGCAATAGTAACTGCTATTCTACCTTCACCACTTTTATCAGATCTGCTATTATCAGATCTGCCTTATAACGAGTGTGTGCACCTGGACACACACACACCCTTCAGAACTTCTGAAAAACCTGGACACAAGACTGAAGACTCCATCCCACCCAATACTCTTTGGAGCCTTCAAGCTTACAGCCCCGATCCAGACTTACCAAATCCAGGGAAAGCTTAAAACATAACTTTCTCTGCTTGCAAAACATTTGTTGGAGCCTCTCAAACTGAGTGTTTGAGAGTCCTGTGTCCTGTTCAAACACATTTCCACAGTGACAGAGTCTCGCACTGTCACAGTACCTGAGTGTAACTTTATTTTTTTGCAATAAAAAAATATTCTTTTACTTAATTTTTTTTTTCATCACACAGGGGACACAAAATCAAATGTGATTATTTTTAGGTGACAGGCCGTGGAAGCGTTTGGGCAGCCACCCAACTGCTTCCACCTGACGGGCAGGAGTCTGGCTGTCAGTATTATACACAACTCTGGTGGATTCAGCCACCGGATTGTGTATAAAACCCCCTGCTGTCAGGTTCGTATGATGTATAGACCTGGTGGTGAAAGGGTTAAAATAGAAATGAAAGGTAAAAAATTTATGTACAGATATACACTCACCAGCCACTTTATTAGGTACTTGCTAGTTCCAGGTAAATATCCCCCACACCGTTACACTACCAGCCTGAACCATTGATACAAGGCAGGATGGATCCATACTTTCATGTTGTTTACGCTAAATTCTGATCCTACCATCTGAATGTTGCAGCAACCAGTCTTCCCATTCTACTCTGACCTTTGACATCAACAATGCATTTTTGTCCACACAACTGACGCTCACTGGATATTTTCTGTTTTTCGGACCATTCCCTGTAAACCCCAGAGATGGTTGTGCGTGAAAATACTCATACCAGCCCGTCTGGCACCAACAACCATGCCACGTTCAAAGTCACTTATATCCCCTTTCTTCCCCATTCTGATGCTCTGTTTGAAATTCAGCAAGTCGTCTTCACCACGTCTAGATGCCTAAAGGCACTGAGTTGCTGCCAAGTAATTGGCTGACTAGCAATTTGTGTTACCAAGCAATTGAACAGGTGTACCTAATAAAGTCGCCGGTGAGTGTAAAAACATTATAAACCTATAATAAATTATAAACCTAAAACCTAATATTATATACCTTTTCCCCCTTTTTTGTAAGTGATCACATTCCCTCTGTTCTCAGCTGCATAAGAGCTGGGGTAGGAGAAACAGCAGAACACTGATCTTTCCAGTGAATGGCTGTGCGGGGGGAAGCAGAGAGACTGGCAGGAACACCAGGGATTTCACACAAAGGAAGGAATACAAACAAAGAGAACAGAATGCTTTTTCATACAAGTACATGGTATAGCAAGCACATATCGGGAATTTGAAATGTAGGCTCTACATATTCTCTAACCATTTACAGGCTGGGCCAATTTTGACATTCCTCTTCTACATGTAAAAAACATATTTTTTTAGCTGTATATTTAAATTTATTTTTTATCTGTTTTATTGCTATCAGAAGGGATTAAACACATCCCTTGTGATAGCATGGACTATGGACTCCAGATCTCTTGTTCAAGCCAGTAGCATGAGACCAAAACCGGAAGTGACTAAATCTTTGTTGCTTCCTGTATCTGATGTCACACAGTGAGAGGAACAACATTAGTAATGTGTCCTTACCGGGCTCCCTATTCACAGGAAAACCTAGTAAAGGCAGTGGGAGGGGGGCTGAACCCTCTTTTGCTGCCTGTAAAAGCAATTCAGTGCCTTCTTAGCCACTAGGATTTCTTTTACATTGAAGAGAATTGTTGGCACTAAAAGATTATATCTCGATCATTGATGCAGCTGCGGTATTAGAGCTATTACTCATCCTATCCAGTGCCTTACCAGTAGGTCCCTGGATGGGAAGCGGTTACTTGAACAAGTTCCAAGCTGATTAGTTACTATGCACAGCTGCACCAGATACTGTTTGACCCAGTTTTAGTAAATCTCCCTCTAGATGTCCTTGATAATTACAAAAAACTTTCTAGCTTGTTTCTAGTTCCAGCACTTACATATACATGCATTCTTTTTCCAGCAAGTATAGCAGGTGGCACAAATCTCCTAAGGTTCCCACTGTAGTTTTTTGCAGTTCAAGCCCAATCCATGTTTCCTATGAACCTGTCAAAGTTACAGGTATCCTACAATATACATTGTACTGTACTGAGTTATTTCATAAAACTTTAGTAATGTTTTTCAGTCTCTGGTTTTATGTGAAGAGCTACTAATTTTAAATATACCTAGGTCATTTTCACATCATACAGCTAATAGCTTTCTAAAGTGATAACTTTTTACATTAGTTTTTTGGTGACAGTTGGTAAAAATGTGGATTTTTCATCCCCTTATGTCTTAATGACAATAGACACCAGGAAACATAAGGTTTGATTTACTAAAACTGGAGAGTGCAAATCTAGTCCAACTCTGCATAGAAACCAATCAGTTTCCAGGCTTTATTGTCAATGCATAATTGAACAAACTGAAGTTAGAAGCTGATTGGCTACCATGTACAGCTGCACCAGATTTTGCACTTTCGAGTCTTAGTAGGTCAACACCATAGTATAATAAACAGCAAAACAATCCTGACAGAAATTGTAATCGTTCACTGCTCTGTACAAAAATTATAAAACAATCATGCATGATAAATTCTGTGCTCTCCTGCATAACCCCTGCTGACCGCTGCCCCAGGAAAGACCAACATCTGCCTTATGATAAATACAGCCATAATGGGATGCAGAACTATTGTAAGTCTGTTCAATCTTATGTATTCTTCTAATAAAGAAGGACTTGTATTCTGAGTTTGCACATGAGAATATACAGTATGTTTTCTTAAATCTAAATCTCACTACTTGCTTCCATATGGTTATCCGTTGTTAAATTATAGCTCCACCATCAATATTTAAGGCCTTCTATTTATAGGTAGGGTCAAGTGTACTTTCCTGACAAGAGTAAAATATATTTATAATGTATTCAGATAATAAGCTATTTCTGAGTGTTAGGGGAAAAACATGAAAACTCCTCTAAGCCTCAATAAATGACATGTCAGCAACATTGATACACTTCTTCAAGCACAGGCCATTATGTTATAAAGACTAAAAGTCTACATCATTTTGATCTCTTTAATACCACTTGAACAAGAAGGTGCACGTTTGCCATCTTGTCTCACTGAGGTGTCACGGCAAGAGTGTGCATGTTTTTTGTATGATATTGCAATGGAGTTAACTGAGGACAAGCTAGTAAGATTATATTTCAGTAATTTAAATGTTTTTTTTTAAGGTCTGCCAGCTTTTGTAGTAGAGTCACTGAATGAAGAGCTGACTACCTACTTGAGATTTGTAAAATGGGTTTCAACCTAGTCAGCTTTTTTTAACACTGATCTGTTTCCAACTTGAAATATTTAAACTTAGCTTCCATAAATTGTTCAGAAAAATGGACTGCTTATTATGGATAGTAGAATAACTTTTTAAACACTGTCTTTACCTGGGGATTGAAGGATACTTAAATATGATTATTACAGTGTATGATTTTGTAGACTAATGATATATGTTAGATTGATGGATTAATATGTTATTTTCAGCTAGTCTGATTCAGGAACAACGTACTAATCTTTTAACCCTTATAATGAATTCTTTTTTTCATTTCAGCCCAAAAAAACAGTGTCTTGTGTCCAATACCTTTGCATACATGCCTAGTCTGGGCATTAAATGAATGTCAAGTGGGGGTCACATGAAATAAAGGGGAGGGGAGAAATTGTGTTTGGCATTGGGGGTTTTTTCATATCTCCTTCCAACCCACATACCTCTTCTGCTCACCTCCATTCTAGGAACCTTCCAAATCCTTAACAACCAACATGCCCTGTCTTATCCCTACCTTTAGACACACACCCCAAGTGTTCCTCTCCACTTTTCAGATGAGCTGTCTAAAGTGACTTTCCTTTCTGTCAATGCAAATGACTGAACTAGTGTGACTGAGGCATGTGTTGTATAACCACCAGACTGTGCTTTCCAAACTGTTCTTTACATGTCACTAACATGCCATATTTTCATTACTTCCATGGAAAAACACAGAACTTGTTTTGTATAGGACAGTACTGAAGAGAAAAATGTATAGTGTGCATTTCCTTTCTTGGCACATACCTGGTAGGAGAGTCAATTGATGAGATTGGCCTCTCTTGTATGTCCAGCCTAGACCCCATTGAAGGTGAAACAGATGGTTCCCAAGAACAGGAGGAACATGAGTGCCAGCATGTGTTGATAGCAGAACTTTCAGCTGGAGGTGTAGGCTCAGAAGGTCAGGCAGGCCATCAGGTCAAGAACAGAGACGATGCAGGGCAGACCAGCTGAAGTTAAAGATGCACTCTGCAAGAATTGCAGGTGTGGGTTGTCGGAGATCCCAGCAGACTTGAAGCAGCAACACACTACACACTATGAGGTACAGAAGCATCAGGCAGAGACATGGTCAGGAATAAGCCAAGGTCAGACACAGATGAGCAGTAGCATAAACAGGATCCAGCGTCAGGTCAATAACAAGCTGGGTCAGCAACGGATATAATGTAGGATATTAGCAAGACACACAGGAATAGCTGAACACCAGTCAGCACTAAAAGTGAGCAGGAGCATTACTTCAATAGCTCCGTCTGGCGCCAACAGGAACTGTGAAAACACTCTTGCGGGCACACATGTGTACACATATCTGTGTGCCCAACGTCTGTTTCCTGACACATAGCCCCTCCAAAATTGCACACATTCCCAAAAGCAGATATTGGTAATTTTTACTCATTTTACTAATTTTTACATTTCTAATTTAGAAAAAAATGGAAAGTCTAACAATGGAATTGTATAGAGTAATACCATCTTTTGCTCTGGGGACTCAGCATCTATTTCAGTTTATACAATGTGATGAGAAATAAAATTATGATATTAACAATGATATATATAAAGTACGCATAGTGTCAGGAATGATACAACATGCTAAACATACAGTAGGCCTTTGTACATACGTGCCAATAGTGTGTGTGTCTGTGTGTGTGTAATATTTAATCATGGTCTCTTCTGTTCTAGTATGTCTTGAAACCTGCTCAGAGTGTCACGGGCCTTCCGAAAATGACTGTGTAATATGCAAGGACCCACTGCAGGTGAAACATCAGGGACGTTGTGTAGCCAGCTGCGCCCAAGGATTCTTTGAACAGAATGGAATTTGTGAAGGTAATTCTGCTCCTGAGCCATGTTATCAGTTACCTTATATGACCTCAGTAAGGAAACATGGGTATGTGTGTGCAATAGCTGATTGCATCTCCCAAGAATAAATAACACCGTTAATAGAGCATGTTGCAACATATTGAAGTTGAAGGAGAGTGCCAAGACAAAAAAAAAACTGTTGATGTATTTTTGGTTGACATTAACAGAAAAATTTTCACTTCGTGTTCTGACCATTTTCCTAGCTACAGTTGGGCTCTGAAAGGTGATTTTCAGCCTTGTGGGAGGACAATGCTGGAAAAGCAGAAATGACTGTGATGGCTGTTTGATGAACAATTTATGGGAACTGTACAAAGCAAAATGGGTCATTTATATGGTCCATTATTATACAATATCACCATTGATGCATATTTCAATAACATAATAGTTTGCATTTTATTACTTAGTGATTTTCATTTAACATATTATAAGCATTTTTAGCTAGCCATTTATAATTTTATAGAAGAATATAGAACATTGATTCAGTGATGTGTCTTCACAGAGTCACCTGTCTAGAAAGACTAATGGGCATTGCCCCACTTAAAAGTCATATGCTAAACATGAAAACTGTGTAAAACGTCAAACAGCATCAATAACATACAAAACAAAATCTATATATCAAATTAATATGGACACGTATGACAGCAACAGACTGTATTAATCTAGCGGCTATATTAAAGTAATTTGAGCACTGTGCTTGGAATTTGCAATCAATAAAGGCTAATCAACACTATAGCTAGCCTACTAATGTTGTACCTAATGCTTTCTGCTTGATTCATCTAAATGTAGTGTGTACAACAGAACCTTTTCATGCAAATGCCTGTGCGTTGCCTATGATTTCAACTTACCTCAGGTCTAAGTGGTGTAGTACAAACAATCAGAAGATTCTGTTGATATTCTTTAAAACCAAACTCCTGGCCGATATAATAGACACAAATAAATACAGCAACTTTTTGGTAGGAAAAACAGTTTTTGAATATGTATTTCATTTGTGTATTTAAATGTTTGCTTAGAGTTCAGCTTTTAGCTTTTTGACTCCAAGACCTTCTTCTTTCTTTATTTTAGAGAATTCCATGAAGTTGTCAACAAAACAATAGTTGCTATTATATAGCTGAAAAAAATGGACTACTACTAAATTGCTTATAAAGTTGGGAAGATGCTAACATGTAGTTTTGTACTGACATTATATTTATACATGAAAAGTTTGTAGCATACAACTTCCACAATTTGTGTGGATTATTTTGCAGTCATTATGTTTTCTGAGTATGCTGTACTGGACATTTTTTGTTGACTGCAAAGATCGCAAAATATCTGGCCTGCACAATATTTTCCTGCACCAGATGTCAACAATAACAGCATGCTAACAAAATTTCTTTCACGTAAGGTTATTCATTTTAAAAAAAAGAAAATTGTTACCAAAATTTCCTGTTGTGTCAGTGTTTCTCCAGTATCAACAGTTAAAATACTAAAACAGGCTTCGAAAAAAACAAGCATTTCACACAAAATCATATTTTGTCTAAACCTACAATTAGATTAAATTAGTTATGTGAACTAGGATTGGATTGCTTCCATTAAGTTTAAAAAATCAATTTCTCACTCTTCTGGGCCCATTAACCCTAAAAAGTAATGTATATGTACGCTTAGGAAGAGCTGGTGTTACTGAGAAATATAGGTGATATTTAATCACACATGAACATTGCACTCTCTATTGCCAAAGCACTTTCAACAGATGAAGCAATTACTGTACTAAAGTACTTGCTTGAGTATGTTGCTCACAGAAAATGTTTTGTATTTATTCCTTCTGCCTTTGAAAGTGAAAAAATAAATGCCTGATATATTGCTTTGCTCTACGCTTAGCAGTGTAATGGCCCTTGTATATGAGTTGCAATGCCTTTTTCTACTGGTAACACTTTAACTGCCTGGACACACTTAGCCATAGCTGTTCATACACCTTGACATGTAACATAGGTACCAGAGGACAATATAAGTTTTTGACTATCAAAAATCAGGACATCTAAGTCTTAATTTGGAAGAACCAAACCACACTGCAGATATGTTTGTAGTCATGACAATTCTACTCCGCCAAAGTGGCAAGTTCTTACCCCTGACTGGATATTAGGGATGCAGTGCACCTAGTGTAATAATTGGTAGTGAGTGGTTGCCGCAGTGCTGAGCTGGATTGCCAAAAGAGACATACAGGTTGGCAGTTAGTAAAATGAGAACCAAAGGTAGTCAAGTAAAGGTAAGGTAATATGAATTTAATAAATGTCTGTTAGTTAGATACACATTCTTTTGACTGTGCTTATGTTTTGAATGGGTGCTAAATGACACAGGTTTCAGTAGTCAGCTTATTTTGGATAGTAATTCATTTATCTTTAAAGTGGAGATTGTGTAGACATAGGGTCCTATAATAATTGTTCTACTGAATTTTATGATATAATAATATTATTTTTGGATGTGATTGAGTATTCTTTGCAATGTGAATTTTCAATAAAATCACTAAACCAAGGGAAACTTTTCCCTTGTAAAGTGAACAAATTATTTGTCTTTGGTAAATCAAATCCTAAATGTTTAATTTTGACCCTTTCAAATATTTTTGTGGAAATTATACTAACATTCATGTGTGACTAGATTGTTTAAAGAAACCTCAAGCCAGTTTGCTAGCTAAGAGCGATAATAGACTGGGAGCATTTTGTCTTCTTTATGGCTATTATTTGGCTCAGTAAGCATACAGCTCAAGACTGAAAAGATCCAGAAAACTGACACAGCCACTTGTCTGCAGTAAAGGAGGCAGCATGTGCTGGCTGATTGCTTGATACTGTGGTGTAGTCCATCAGCTGAGCGAATGAACCATGCTGCCAAACAATAATGCTTCATGGAAGCACTTAATTTCCTGCTCTATGGGCAGAGCTGACAGGAGAAACTCTCCTGAATTTACAGAGGCAGCAGGTGCATTCATAGAGAAGTTTTGTGGTTCTGTTATAGGTGTTTTCAGCTGTTAGACTTACACTAAACATTGGAAACATGAGAATTACTCTAAACATTGGAAACAAGAGAAAGGCGAGAAGTGACTTAGGTGGCTAAAAGCTAAAAAAAAGTGTAAGCCAATTCAAAAGTGCTATTTCAGTTACAGGTGACATTGGATGAGCTTAGTCACCTGTTAGCTTCTTAGGCCTCATTCACACGTAAGTGCGTACTACAGCGTATACCCAAGCGAGGGCTATGTTTACATGCACAGGGATACACTGTTGTTCTGTGAATCCCCATGCAGGCAGTTCCATTCATGTCATTTGGGACGCAATGGCTGCACAGACACAGTGCTCCCAAATTGACACCTATGCAGGTGCAACTGCACAGCACCAAATGCAGATAGTGTGGAAAAACATGGCCCTTGCACAGGTGTATACAGTAGGTGTACACAATGTGACATTGGGGCAGGTACATGTCCCCAAACACACTAGTAAGCAGAGGCAGATTTGTTTCCTCTGAATTTAGCTTTTACAGAGATTTGCGTAATGCTTGTTACACAAATGGATATAGAATCATTTTGGTGTACTGAAAATAAAAACAAGGAGGGAAAAATGTGTTGGCACTTTGATAACATTTACTTTTATGGTCAATTAGCTATATTAGAAACTGACACTCATTTCTTCATTTTCTCTAACTTATTACTACGTGTTAACAGCAGGAGTATCTCACTGTTACCTACTGCACTGGCTATGTAACTAAGGCCTCATTCATAGGAGGTGTACTGCTGTGCATATAGAGTGTGTATCAACATGCATTTTGAAACTTTGTACCAAATACACATGTTGATACACATTTTTAACATTGTTCTATAAATACTGTAGTAAAAATGCAAGTGCAAATACGTTTCATGCATTTACTCAATGTATGAACACAAATTAAAAAATAAAAGTGAAGCAATCAAACTGATCCCACTATCCGTTAATCAAAAATCTATATAAATCCTAGTGTAAATCAGTGACAGATCTGTATAAAACAAATATTATGCAACAAATATGCAAAGTAAACAGGTGCCACATATAAATGATATAATTCACATTCATAGAAATTCATCAGCCCCAAAAAAATGTGTATTCTTAGTTAATATGTGCAATTGTTCAGACACGATAATATCAGTTCCAATATACCATCCAATCTTCATGTGATAAAAGGCATACAATTTCTTCAATGCATCACCAGAAAATCACACTTTTCACCACTTTGAAAACACTGTTGTGACCACCACTAACATACCACTTGTTACAGATGTATCAGAGCTTGCATCCAAAAGACTCTGTTAGTGGTCACTAGTTTCCCCAGTATAGGTATCATGTAAGGCATAAAGTGAAGAACACGCAATGCAGATCGCAAACCACTAATTTTATGAAAAATATCCAATATATACTTACATGATGAAGACATCAAATATGCTTGTAAAAACACACAATGAACTTCCAACAAGATGGTGTCCTAGCTCTGCCCTGCGTGATGATGTCACTGCCCGTTTGATGCATTGCATCCAGTCGGCTTTCTCAAAGGCTAAGGCATGGGACTGTCATCAGCTTTAAATACACTGCTAACCAGTATCCATAGTAACATATAAACCACAGCATAAAAGTCAAGTAGGATATTTGGCGCACTCCGAGACAGAGTAAAGAGATAGATGCGGCATACAGTAGTATGTATAAGCATATATGGTGATGGGATTAGGGAAAGTAAATCATGAACAATATACTGTGATAAATATACAAATAAAATGTCCTTAGAAAGAGTCCTATAGGTAATTCTGATGCACCATGGAGTGGAGGCAGCTGGCCAATACAGAGCTAGAGAGGCCCTGTGGAAGATCAGGAAGAAAGAAGCAGCATCCTCTAAGTGCAGTATGAAAGCTTTTTAATGGATAAAAAGTAATATAGGCCACTCACAAAGCATAAGTAGGTTTGTACTTGTAAATTAATCAGCATCCACTGTAGTGAAGGAGTGTGAAGCCTCTGGATGAATGGTGGTCACCAGCATCTGGCGGTGGTGCTGGTGGCTTCCAGCATGTCCTAGTTCCGGGATTCCCTCAGTTGAGACGTCACTCTGGTCATGTGATGGTGGGGGTTGGCGCGCATTCGGAGCATGCGTGCTCCCTCATCAGGCCGTTGACCACCATCCATCAAAAGGCTTCACACTCCTTCACTAAAGCAGTTGCTTATTCATTTACAAGCACAACCTACTTATGCTTTGTGAGTGGCCTGTATTACTACACTTTTTATCCATGAAAAAGCTTTCATACTGCACTTAGAGTGCGCTGCCTCTTTCTTCCTGTAAACCACAGCAGCCATCTTATTGAGGATCAGGAACGTATAATAAACCGTGCTCGGATTACAGATCACTAAAAAGACATTAATATATAAATACACTGTTTGTATAGTCACTAACTTTTTTGGTAACCCCACAGAATTCACCGTCCTTTATAAAAGCATAAAAAACAAAAAAGAGTTGAAATGCTTATATATATATATATATATATATATATATATATATATTTATTGAAATATATTTTGAACTGTATTGAATATGGCCAAATTTGTAGTAGTTTAATTATGTCAATATATTTGGGAAGAATATTTTTAAAATATATTTCAAATATATTTTTCTTCCATGTGGGATCTTGAAATATGATTTTATTATGACATATACATTTAAGCTTGGCCTTGCCCTATGCACCTCCTGGTTTTTAATGTAACAGGTATCCTCACTGACTCTGGATGTGAGAAAGGAAGGTCCAAGCTTGACTTTGATAGGAAAAGTAAACATTTGCATTTGGTTATAGGTCCACAGATCTAAGGTAAGTATATATACTTACCTGAACATAACCTCTGGAATTGATCACCAACTATGTTGGAATATGCTGTACATTAAACTATACATTAGATTTTGTATTAATATATTTTTTTGTTTTTATGAATAAAGATTTACATATGTGGCTGAAAATGTCATACATACTGTACATTTTTGGATGTAGCATTCTAATTTTGTAAATGCCTGTCTTGTAGTCCAGAAAATAGCTAATCAGCAATTTAAACCATCACGTTTTTAAATCACATTGTACTACCTCCCAGGATAATTAATCTTAGTTGCACTCCAGCAATTACATTTCATATAGAACTACCCTCCTCTTTCATTATGAGGTTTAATTAGCAGAACATTGTTTAGATTAAACAAGATTGAAATGTGGCATTTCTCTGCACATGGAAAGGTGTTTCGTCTGGTAAAACATTGTAAATGAATGGACTGAACAGTTATGACCTGATTTTATGGTAGCCTGGCCAGTTCTCTGTATTCTTTAAAGTGGCCATCTGTCGCATTGCCTAATGCCAAGTGCAGATTGAGACCCAGGTGAAGTGTTCACATTTGGAAAAGAACAAAGTACAGTTCTACTTTATCTATAAGTCTGATCATGTTTGTGAGTATTGGCTGCCTTGTATTTATGCATTTTTTTTATTTCATGTATTCTCTTTCTTTGTTTAAGCCTGTGATGCTTCATGCCAGACATGCTCTTTGGACAACAGCAGATGTGTAACCTGTTCCAAAGGCAGAAAGTTTCACCATGGCAAATGTGTCCCACAGTGTCCGGCTGGCTATTATGCTGACTCCGATGCAGTGTGTACAGGTAAGATGTATTGTCTCACTGGCCATCTTAGTCAAGATAAGTGACAAACACACAAAATAAATCTTACCACAGATGTTTTACATATACACAAGGGGGAGATTTGCTAAAACTGTAACACTCAACTTCTAACTTCAGCTTGTTCAATTAAGCTTTGACAAAAAAACATGGAAGCTGATTGGCTTCTATGTAGAGCTGCACCAGATTTTGCACTCTCCAGTTTTAGTAAATATCCTCCCTAGATGGTTAAAAAATAAATTTAAGGTTAAGTAGACTTTTTAAACTTTGTAGCGGATACTGATAGACTAAAGCAGTGGTTTTCAAACTGTGGCCAGGGGCCAGATGTGGCCCTTTACTTGGTTTTATCCGGGCCTTGGGGCACTATTCCATTCACTGACTCCAACATTGGGACATCATTCCTGCCACTTAAACCAACAATGGGGCATTTACACGAATGATAGTATACAATTCCACCCAGTATCACCAACAATGGGGCACTATTGCTCCTAATGACATCAACGATGTGGCACCATTTCTTTTGCTGGCACCTACAATGAGGCACAATTCCTTCCAAAAACATAAACAGTAGGACACACTTCCTTCCACTGACACCTACAGTAAAGCACAATTCATCTCACTGACACCAGTGTTGGGATACAATTCCTTCCAATGACACCAACCATGGGGCACCATTCTTCTTATTAACACCAATGTTGGGGCACTGTTCCTCCCACTGACACCAATGACAAGATACTGTTCCACCCACTGACACCAGTGATGGGGGGCACAATTCCTCCTACTGATACCAATGATGGGGCAATATTCTCCCACTGGCACCATTGATGAGGAACTATTCCTTCCACTAACAACAACGATCGGGTAAGATTCCTCCCCTAATTGCAAAGATTGGGTGTTGTTTACTCCCAGTGAAGCCAGTACATTTTCTTCTCTGACTTTCCGCAGTCTGCCCCCCCCCCCCCCCAAGTCTGAGAGACCGTTAACTGGCCCTTTGTTTAGAAAGTTTGGAAACCCCTGGACTAAAGTGTTAATAATCCCCAAAGAACACAAATGTATTATATTGCAGTAAACCAATTTTTAGATGAGGTGGTTTCCTTAGTTTTCTTTTTTCCCCTTTCTTTTACCCATCGAGCTGGCAAGTAAGTCTGTTGTTTTTTATCTTCCTTGAACAGACCAAGCACACACGCAAAATGGAAGGTAGAGGCTGGAGACAAACCAGAATGTTACTGGCCCGATCATGCATGTTCTGTGCACTCTGTTTTACTCCAATGAAAGCTGGTCCAGAGTATAAAGTTGTACTCTGTTGCTCTCCATAGACATGAATTAATGTTCAGAGCACATGCAGGGGGCTGCTAGATAGATTTTAAAAAGCAGCTGGGTGTTGGTGATGAGGTAGTACAGCAAATTTCTCACTGGATGTGGCAGAGGTGACTGAAAGAATATGTGGCAAGGTTGGGGGGAACTACAGAATACCACTCTAACACATGATGTCATGGTGTAGAGGCTGTTAGTGTTAGACTGCATTGACCTGATCTTTTCAGGATTGAAAACAGAATAAAATGGTTGAATTTGTCAGAACAATTGTTTATGGGACGAAACCCTGGGTTATGCAGTTAAGTGGAAGTCAAGAGATTATGCACGGCAAAGAATTTGAACAGTTTTGTTGCTGGTATCATACATTGCAGTAGATTAATTTCAGGAAGATGTAATGAGTACAGTACTTATATGATTTTCCACACTTTCTAAATGGTAAACAACTTAATACTGGGGAAAATGCAAAAATAAGCAAATAAATGTACTGAACATTTAATAGGGAGACAGTTTCATTTAGTACATTTTACAGATGTTAAGCAGCCATTATGTATTGATATTCATATGACCAGATAGTACTTAGAGCTTATTATTAAACTGCAATCTGCATTATGAGAGTAAAGGGACTAAGTCAGCAAGAAAAAGGGACATTTATTTCTCCTTCCAAACTGCTTCACGTTCAATCTTTGTGTGAAATAAAGTACTAGCTATCTTGTATTTCTTGAGGCATGATTATGCTAGAAAGGAAAATAGTATCCTAGATACACAGCTCTTCAAAAACACATGGACACATTCTCAGCCAAGCTTATACCTGACTTTGTAATGGAAGCGATATATTGCACCGCTGTGGCAATCATTCTGTAGTCTAAATAGGCTCATTTATACCCTCACTCTCTAACATCTTTCCCTAAGCACTTTCTTGTTTTCTATGTCTAATTAGAAGCAGGGGTTATAGGGAACAATATATTAACATTCAGTGTAAATGAGGCTCAGGGATATTAGAGTCAGAGCGCCACACTGTACTCTGGCTGCATGTTGATGGTAGCATTAGGTCTCTGTATGAAGAATGTGAGACGGTAATATTTATCCTGCTAAATTGAGGATTCTTGAGTAGCAGTCATTTGAGTCCTAGTCGCTTTTTATTAAATTCCTTTTTTTTTTTGAAGAGTAGGAGTAGAAATCAAATTCGTGGAGATAAGATTGTGATTGACAAGCAATAAACACCAGCTATTACCTCTAATTTAATGTCATCTGTAAAGATGTAAGTGACAAGGCACAGCTAACATAATTTGAGTGTTACATGAAAGGAATTTATGAGAAGTAGATAGTTTTTTAGTACCATAAAACTTAAGTTTCTATAGTATCTTTAGTTGAGATAATCTCAGCTGTTTGAGAATATGAAAGTGCAATATTCAGTTCATGTGGAAAATACATGAACATTATAGCCTTTTTTGCCCATTAAGTTACATTTTCTGGTATAATAGCAGATCTGTTCAGTTTGACATGTAACAGTGCACATGGCTGCACATTGCATGAATTAGATTGGTTTCATACATATGCATTTCTTAAAGTTTAACTTTGCCTCTCACACCTCTCTGGACTCTCTCAATATTATCTGCTTACATCTGGTAATATGGAGAGATAAAAAGATGAAGAAACATTTGATGAGAGTTCCCAGTGGCTGTTGATATTTGACCATTCCTTATTTATGAGATTAGGCATCCTTATTTTTAGATTAAGCATACAAGCATTTTGGGGGGAAATACGTGCTTAATTCATAGGACTGCAGTAAGTGTCTGTTTTATTCAGTTCTATATTCTGTGAAGATTTTTCACTCACATGCATTTTTTCTAAATTCGATCAACTTATGAAATACCTGCAGTATTTTCCAGATGTTAAGAACACCTTTATAGAGAGAAAAGTGTATAAAGATTTTTTTAGGCACCAATATGACTCTGTGTGAACAAATACATTAGCCTCTCCTGAGTTTCAAGGAGAAGTGTGGGTAGAAAGAAGAAGCGTATATGTTTTATAAGTTACAAGGAGAGCAGAGGAAATAAAAAAAAAAAATCTAAGCATCTGGCTCAATGTACACGAGCCTACCCTGACCGCCGGCCGTGGGAAAACGCAAATCGTGGCAAATGCGGTACAGCAGTTTTGCGGCGTTTTGTGTTTTTCCACGGTCAGCATTCAAAACATTCCTATCCTGAACACGATTCTTCCGTGTTCAGGAGAGGGAGGTTTAACTTCACCTAAAAGCGGCAGCTCCTAAACTCTGCTAAAAGCCTATCTGTACTTGGACACATAGACTTTTATGGAGTTGAGTTTAGGAGCTTTGGCAAAAAAATACCAAAAGCTCCTAAACTCGAGCTTAGCAGCTGCTCGTGTACATGAAGCCTAAAAGACGTTTCATAAATTTGTTTAAATAAATGTGTTGGCTATTACAAGAATGTGTGAGGGGGGTTGACACACAGGGTATGCTCCATGCTGCAGCTAATTTAGCGTGTCCTAGCAAGACACTACTAAAATGCTGGGGAGTACTAGGCCATTGATTAACAATGGGAATGAATGCTGTCTCTGCCTGAGAGAAATTGAGCTGTGTGCTGTAGGCTTGAAACATAAAATGCACTAAAATAGTTGAATGCATATATTTAAAGTGAGACTAAATGATATACTTATTTCCCATTAATAATTCATGCACATTCACTACTTACTGGCTCTGTAATCTATTTTTTAGAGATAATTTCTTACTGTGTTTTTTTGTCTCTTGCAACATAAGCCCTCAGACCTCTTCTTTCCCTCTCACTTCCTTTTGTTTGGAACAAGCAATGCACTTTAGTTGCAGTCATATGCACTGCTCTATGCACACTACAGATCCCATAGTCCATTGTTCCTAGTTCATCTCAAGCAAGAATGGGTGACCACATTCCTTCATACAGCGGAACCACGGAGAACAAATGTAGCCACTCTGTAACAGGAAGTCGGTTCAAAGTAGTATAAAAAAGAATTTGGAAATTTGGAGGAGGCTGAGAGCAATAAAAGCTACTTTTCTAAGCTAAAAGAGAAGAACAGCCAAAGGTCGTTTGGCTGTACTTCTCCTGTGGTTCACAGGAGTGCGGTTTGTTCTACACTTCTGTGACCACTATTCAGCCAACAGCAAGCTAAAGCAGAGTTGATCTAGGCTGGGTAAGGATCACAAACATATGGTCGGGATCCACCCAGGAGCCTGGAGCGTCATGTGGCTCAGCCTCTCAGCGTGCTGCTGAGAGCCTCAGCCAGCCGCTTTCGCCCCCTTCACTGCCCAGCACTTTAGCGAGTGCTGTGGGGACAGAGCAGAGAGCCAGAGACTGACAGTCCTGACTCTAAGCTCAGAGCTGTGGGGAGAACTGAGTAATTAGCGGTGTTTGATTGCTCAGTTCTCAGGCTTAGAGCCGACAGGGGACAGATGCAGCATCGGATCAACGCTGCATCCACATAGGTAAGTATGATTTAAAAAAAAAAATCCAATACTTCTCTTTTAAGAATACATATTTGAATAGACTTTTCTTTTATTTTAAATCAGAGTTTAGTGTCATTTTAATATACATTTAATATCCACAGCTTTTTTGCTAACAGTAAGGGCTCATACAAATGTTAATGGGTGCAGCCATTCCCATTCAAGTTTTGCAGAATTTGGCTCACCCGACTCCAAAAAAACCCCCAAAACATTCAGACATGGTCATGAGTTTAATTTGTTGTGGGAAATGCGTGTAACCCTCTTGTCCTGAGAAGGGGCTACTATAGTGAATTTATGTAAATATATACTGCTGGAACCATACAGAACGGCACCAACATCTCTGCAACTTTAAACAAAAGATACACAAGATACACAAGAAGTGGGATTTTTTAGGTGCATAACAACATATATATGTAATAATATACACTGCTATTAAAAGTATACAAATTTATTCAAAAAATACAATGCATTAGTGCCACACAGGGCTTATTTACAGATCCACAATGTATCGGTGAAATCACTGTTTACTTCCATGTGTGCTTCCTATGTACACATTTCCATTAGTGGGTGTGTGCAGGGTGATGGAGTGCTTTTGAAACTTTTTATTGTTACAAATTTTATTTTTTTTTTCATTTAACTTTATTGCGTTTACAAAGGGAGACAGCATAAGTATCATAAAAGTGATCCAGTGGCTATACAGCTGCCTGGATCACTTTTACATTACAACCAGGAGCCCAAAACAGATACAAGCTCATGGATTCTACTGCAACTGTGAGCTTGTTTTAAACCTTTCACACTCTGGACATACTACATAGATCCAGAGAGCTGGAGTAGTTAACAAAAGTGTCAGGAAGTCCACAACTGCTCAATCACTCTTTATAATAGTGGTGTGTGAGGGGTATCTTGGAGAACAAGACATGTCAGTCATTTTAAAAAGATAGCAAGAACACCATGCCAGGTTCCACTCTTTTCAGCTTAGAAAAAAAATGTGACAACACCAAAACTGAGCAGCTGCATACCGGGCTGCTAAATTTCTATTTCTGCTGCAACATGCAGAGCACAGTGCGATAATGTTGCATATATATCATAAATCCTTCATAATGAGGTGGAAAGGAAGGCTTGCAGTATGAATGTTTAGGCAAAATTGTGCAGAAAATGTGAATCAGCTTGGACCAAGATCCCCGAGAAACATTTCCAGCACCTTAGCGGATCCATGCTACAATGCATTCAGTCTGTCGATAAGGGAGTCCTACCCAGTACTAGATATGTGTACCTAATACAAAGACCACTGAGTGTGTGTTCGCCTTTCTTCTTTTTTCCTCTTATCTTTTCTTCTCAGTAGTTTTATGTTAGGTACTACTATTTCTACACAGAACACATATTGAATAATACATAATACATACAGCTGATGTATTAGAGTAGTCTGCCAGTTTTCAGCTATATAGTACATTCCGTTTCTAGTTTTCTTCAAGTACAGAATAAATCAAGCACTTGCACAACCATTTTTTATATCTCTGCTGGAATACTGTAAAATCTTTTTCTGTAGTTTTTAAGGGAGTTTATCTAACCATCGTTTGTTATAAAGTCTGAATACTTATAGACTTGGCTGGTCAGGGGTTGTAGAGAACTCTGCAAAAGTTAGGTCCATGGGAGATAAAGTTCATGTAAACAATAGCACCAGGGCTGCATATAACAGTCGTCTTGTTAGTTAACAAACATTATCTAAAAGCACAGCTGTACCTATATTATTTATACATGTACAATGGGGGAAATAGTTATTTGATCCCCTGCAGATTTTGAAAGTTTGCCCACTTACAAAGAAATTAAGGGTCTATAATTTCTATCATGGATGTAGTTTAAATGATAGAGACAGAATATCAAACAAGAATCCAGAAAGAAACACATGATACAAATGTTATACATTGAGTTGTAGTTCAGTGAATAAAATAAGTATTTGATCCCCAAGCAAAACATGATTTAGGAAGGATCTCAGGAAGGATTTTGGCCCACTCTTTTTTTACAGATCTTCTCCAAATGCTTAATGTTTCTTGGCTGTCTCTTGGCAATTCGAAGTTTCAGCTCCCTCCATAAATTTTCTATAGAATGAAGGTCTGGAGACTGGCTAGACCACTCCATGACCTTAATGTGCTTTTTCTTGAGCAACTCTTTTGTTGCCTTTGGGGTATGTTTTAGGTGATTGTCATGCTGGAAGACTCATCAACGACCCATCTTCAGTGTTCTGGTAGGAAAGAGGAAAGAAGGCTCCCATTCAAGATTTTACAATACATGGCCCCATCCATTGATCCCTCAATGTGGTAAAATCGGCCTGTACCTTTAGCAGAGAAAAAACATATTTTGTTAATGTTTCCACCTCTGTGCTTGACTGTAGGGATGGTGTTCTTAGGGCCATAGTCAGCATTTTTTCTTCCTCCAAACATGGCAAGTTGAGTTAATGCCAAAGAGCTCAATTTTGGTCTCATTCTTCCAATCCATCTCTAAATCATTTAGACGTTTATTGGCAAACGTCAGGCGGGCTTGTACATGTACCTTCTTGAGGAGGGGGACCTTGCGGGCAGTAAACGGTCTCAAAACCTCTACAAAAACTTTTTTTTTGCATAACTTTATTAGCTTCTAGGAAAAAAAATGCTCATAATAGATTCTAGGAGCTTTAAAAAAAGTTTGTGTGCATGGAGCCTAAAACTGGTACTCTCAGAATCTGTTCATGGTAGCCAATAATCTTCTAACTTCAGCTTGTTTAATTAAGCTTTGGCAATAAAACCTGGAAGCTGATTGATTTCTCTTTAGAGCTGCACCAGATTTTGCACTTGCCAGTTTTAGTTAATATTCTCCTATTTGTCGACCAATTTATTTTGTAGCTATATAGGCTCTTATTCCTCAGAATTAGAATTGTGTTCACATGTGCACCCAAAGATAATACAGGAAAACCATCTTTATGTATTGATATATCATCACTTCTGAACATAGTGCATATCATGAGTGTCCCCTTATATTTTTCTGCTTTGTTTCAAACTTAAGACAAAAGTTCCCACTAGCTCCATAACATTATGTTTCTAAATAAATAGTCTTCTGTTATTTAGAGTGTAGTCTGCTGATTTTCCCAACTAATTTAATTTGTGTAATTATTATTATTATTATATACAGTATTATTCTTTGTGGTCCTACGTGACATTTCATTAGGTTATCATCTTGATAAGGGAATGAACTGAAGCATATAGCAATATAGTCTTGATCATGAAGCATCTGTTCTAATGTTCCTTGTTTCTACAGCTTGTCACAAAGAATGTGCATCATGTTCCGGACCACTAGCCAACCAGTGCACCTCCTGCTCCCCTCCATTGGCCTTGCTGAAAGGACAGTGTATCAGCAGTTGCGGCATAGGATATTATTTTGACGGAACAGTCTGCAGTGGTATGAATACCTTTATATATTTGTGGTTGTGGAGATTTGTACAGTATATAGCATTGCAGTGATGTATCTCTGTATATTTACATATTGGTTAACTGCATTACACTTAGTAATTGTATGCAAAATCTACTTTATTTCGTATATTAACCACTCGACCAAAGGTTTCCTGACTGTCAGATGGTATTTTCCTTTTCTGACCTTAACCACTTCCCACCTGCAATGTACTGTGACCAGGTGGCAGCTACAGGCAAAGCGACGTACCCGTACATCGCTCTGGCTGTACTGACACAGGGGAGTGCTGCACGCAGTACTCCCCCCCTTGCGACTGCTGTGTCCAGTAGACACAGCAGAATAAAGATTCCCAGTGAACGGGACCCGGTTGTCATTTGATCGCTATGCGATCACATGATCACAATGTAAGCAAAGCTGCTATGAATCAATCTCATTCATAACAGCTCTGCTCTTCTTCCTAGTGAGCTGTGATTGGCCCACAGCTGTCAAATCATACATGGGGCCAATCACAGCACCCTGTACCATGTGACCAGCTCCAGTGTTTAAAAAAGGTTTTGCGTTAGATACTCTAATTGGTTACAGTAGTGCATCATTGCCTCTCATAACTGCCTATAAGCCTTTTGTCAGAGCAGAAATGTCATCTCACTGGCAGGATGTGAGGGCCTCATTGAGAATAACTTGTCTCCTGCCTGGGCTCAAGGCTGGTGACTGACACTCTTCCTGGGATACTGAAAAACTGTCATTTAACAAATAATTTAGTTTTTTTTAACGCAGTCCTAGCAGAACCTTTGTGATTTGCTCAAAGCTCAAGCAGGAGATAGGACAGCATTACAGCCTTATACTCAGCCAAACAATTTTGCTCTGGCTTAAAGAGAACAGAAATAAATAATAAAAAAAATGTTAATTTATAAGATAACATGAATTGAATTAGCAATAATTTCTGAAAAACTAAGACTACAGTAATAAAACATTCAAATTAGAAATTTAGATTACTACAAATTCCCGTTGGTGACTTGTTCTGTTTAAGGTTGGTATACAGTTTAAATGCAAAGGTTGGTTAGTAAAAATATGTATAAGTGACTCAGTGCCTCGCAGTGCCAAATCTTCCTAGTGGTAAATTCACATGGGCCATACATTATCACATAAAATCATATAATAAAGGGAATTAGGTGGACATGCTTATAGCCTATGCGTTTATGTCCAAACATAGAACATGCATAGAACAATAACTAAACTGAACCTTGTAATAAGGTATGTTCTGTGGACATGCATGTATCATAGCTGTATATGTCAAAACATAGAATCATAAAATATATGCATTTAATTCATCACCATATATCTGAAACAATCCACACCCATAACTACAAAACATAAAAACCCCCATAAAACTAGATCTTATAATAAAATATGTTCAGTGGACATGCGTGTATCACATGCGTCTATATAAAAACATAGAATTATGCATAAAATATATGCGTTTAAATCATTATATATATAAAACTATCCACACCCATAACTACAACACATTAAATAATGGTAAATTCTAAATGTCCATATATATTCATAAGAATCCTCTTTGTCCAAAAATCCCACCATGCAATCAATCAAATATGTACTACATGTTATGCTCTTCAATTCTAAAATCTTCGTTTATATGATCACCACATGTAGACACCCATCCACCGACAGTAAAATGCTCTCACCTTTTTGATAGACCTCACAACAAGGTCTCATGCACCTGCCCCTTTTAGTGGGGTCACCTGTATCACAAGAGTAATGGTTTCCTCCAAGTCACTGGGGCTTCGCAAAGCATCTCCATCCTCAGCAATCCTTGGTGGAATCAGGGGTTCCCTGATGAAGTCACATGACTTAATGATGTAACGCGTAAGGAGGAGCTGTTGACATCATGCTGCACAAACAGGAAGTACACAGTCGGCCATTTTGTTGGTTGGTTTTAACCACACTAGCCTGTATTCCATGTGCACTAAATCTGTGCACCAAAATAGCTGAGTGTATTATTTTTTTTCAATAAATAGTGAGTTTTGAGTGGAGAGCACTATATTTCCGTCTTTGTTCCAAATTATTGAAAACATTCCACCAAGGATTGTTGAGGATGGAGATGGATTTAGGAGCCCCAATGACCTGGAGGAAACCATTATTCTTGTGATATAGGTGACCCCACTAAAAGAGGTTGTTGTGAGGTCTATCAAAAGGGTGAGAGCATATTACTGTCAGTGGATGGGTATCTACATGTGGTGATCATATAAACAAAGATTTTAGAAACGAAGAGCACAACATGTACTATATGGACACTTAGAATTTACCATTATTTTATGTGGTGTAGTTATGGGTGTGGATTGTTTTATATATATATGAGGATGAGTTAAAACGCATATATTTTATGTTTTGATATATACGCATATGGTACACTCATGTCCATTGAACATAATTTATTATAATACCTAGTTTTATGTTTTTTTATGTTTTGTAGTTATGGGTGTGGATTGTTTCAGATATATGGTGATGAGTTAAATGCATATATTTTATGCATGATTCTATGTTTTGAGATATACGTATATGATACATGCATGTCCACAGGACATACCTTATTATGAGATTCAGTTTAGGTATTGTTCTAGATATATATGTAACCAGGCTGCATTGAATAGTCTGATATAAAATATGCTGCCCCACAGTAGCATTTGCAGTTATTTATCAGAGAGTTATGTATGTGTTAAAATATAACTTTGCATTATAAGAAGAATGATGGTGTTATGAGACACTGCACTTTAAGAATTAAGCTTCATTTATTATCATTTTTTTAACTGTTTGATTTTATTAAATTGCCGACAGACGGAAAATATAGCTATGCATTGAAAAAATTATGTTGTACAATTAATTTATAAGCTTTTTTTTTTAGATCCAAGACTTAATTTGGACTACATTCTATATAGAAATATAACTTGTGTCAAATCCAAGTCCCCAAACCTACACATTTCTTAATTGCTACTTGTCATGTAAAGATTGATTTTCATATATCTAACCCTTGGGTAAGAAAACTGACAGATTCTATTTAGCATTACTGACCCATGGAATGATCAGAGAATGATTTGGCAGCATAGGAGACTGCCATTTATCAAATATACGCTTAGGTACATAATTAAAACGCACATTGGTATATCTTCATCAAACATCTCGAAGTAAATGAGGTTGGCTTGGGAATCAGTAATTCATGGCCAAGCAGGCCTTTAAGAAGTTAGCTAATCTGTTATATAAGATATAAGCATTAAGATTTGGTATTAGGAAACTTGGTATAAAGAGCAGGCTGGAGCACTGGTCTTTTAGCTTATATTTTGTCGCAGAAAAATGTGTGTGGAATTAGTTTAGCAAAGAGGCAATTTTTATTGGAACTGATTTGTTTTAATTTATTTGTAGTTTTGTATTTTTTAACATTCAGTCGACCTCACTAAATTCTCTTTTTCACTTCTAATCCCTCAGGGCCAGAATAAGACATTCATTTTCACTTAAACTTGAGATCCCCTTTAACATTTTGTGGGAGCTTTACTAAAACTGGAGCACTCAGATGCTGGTGCAACTGTGCATCGTAGCCAATCGGCTTCTAGCTTCAGCTTGTTCAATTAAGATTTGTCAATAAAACCTGGAAGCTGATTGGTTTCTATGCAAAGCTGCACCAGATTTTGCACGCTCCAGTTTTAGTAAATCTCCCCCTTTGTGTCATTGAGCCCAGTGCACCTAAACTACAGCTTATTGTATATAAAAATACTATGATCAGCCAGAATTGATAGCGGGACAGAGCGAACCTTCTGCAGGGAACTAGCAAGTCAGATCTTTCCTGTTAATGCTCATTTATATAGGCATAGAGATCTGTACACCCAGGTAGAGTGCCGTGTTTTTTTGCCAAGGAGGAATGGGTGGTCTGTGCAGTAAGACTGTTTTTGAAACGGTATTGGTCCTGCATAGGTGCACACTCAGGGATGTGTGTGAAGATCTGAGCAGCCACTTGGCCTGTCATTGATTTTAACAGGCTCACTTCATGCAGCTACATGGATCACCTTTGCCTCCCAGGCCGATCAACATGGTTATCTGCACGCGTTAACAGATTTGTGTACTCCCGTTATGACCCCTCAACGTTTATATTGAATGTTTATATATTTTTATAACTATTTAAAGGAAGATCTTTAAAATAGAGAAGAGGTCATATAATTGTATGTATTTGTGTGTGAGATCATTTATTCAACATGTACAATCCAAAGAAATCTAAAGTAAGAACTACTACAAAACCTGAAAATTTTTTAGCGACATTTATAGTGTTACTTGACCTTAAGAAAGTTTATGCCTACTGGCCACTCAGTAGATAATGATCACTAATGACTCCAGGGACACACGAAGAATTGCAATTACTTACTGCTGTTTCTGTGCGCAGTAACAAAATGAAATGACCTACATTTCAGCCCTTCAGTATAGACTTGTGAAGAAAATAAAGTGGGCTAAATTACCACAGATACTTATCAAATTATGTTGAATGCTGTGGATGTAATCATAAGGACTAAACAACACCAGTACTTCCTAATGCGTTATATACTGGACACTTATTTACTGAAACTGGAGAGTGCAAAATCTGGTGCAGCTCTGCATAGAAACCAATCAACTTTCAGGTTTTATTGCCAAAGCTTAATTTAACAAGCTGAGGTTAGAGGCTGATTGGCTACCATGCACACTAGATGCTGAGTGCACCATTTTTTGTAAATCTGTGTGTGTGTGTGCGTACATGTGTGTGTGTGTTTGTGTGTCTAATGAAAAGTAAATGCGGACTAAACAACTGTAGAGTACTTCAGTTATGTTGAACAGCTTGGATGTGCTAGAAATAATCAGCTGCACGACTGTAGAGCACGTTCTCAAAGTTATATTGGACAGATTATTTGTATCCAATAGGTGTTAAATGAATTTAGCAATTTTGAACAGCATTGTATTGAAATAGAGGACAGGAAAAAAAAAATATACTTTTTGGAGAATTATTGGCTGGTTGTTTTGCAGAGCAGGGGAAACAGATTAGAAAAAAAGATGGGAGGGGTGGTGGAAACTGCAAGAAAAACAGGAGCAGCAGATTAGGCCCAGGGTTAGCTAAACCTAAATTACATTTCCACATTTGCAGCCAGATTGGGATATCACCTACTTTTTTTGTCACATGTTCTCATTTACTTTGCATAACGTTTAAATCATTAAAATTGCTGTTTAGGCTTTTATTTGCTTAAAGCAGATTTACACATAAAGGAAACATTTATTATATTGAAGCTTACAAATTCTTAAATGTGGTGACTGCATTAGTTTTCTTTTTTAGTCCTTCTTTATTCTGGTGATCTGGCCAGTAAATCTGTTGTTTTTCAAAAGAAAAAGCTCTGTTGCAGAAATATCACTTATAGGGACAAGAAAAAACATTTAACACTGGCAGTTGTGCTTACAATTACTTGCTTGCTTTTATTTATGTAAAGACCTGTATCCCAAAAGTAAAACGTCTGTTTGCTGTAACTGCCTTCAAAGTGTGAGCTGCAGTTTGGCTTCAGTTTGTTAGTGTATTCAAATCTGCTAGTACATCTAACACTCCCCTCCCCCTAGACTGACAATGCTATTATCCAAATGTACCCATCCTGTGCTCATTCATCCAGAGTGGGGCACTGTAATAAAGGAATACTGATGCTGTCACCACTTCTAATGATTAAGCTGTAATATAATACATTTTTGGCTTTGGATTTAACACAGCCTGAACTAACTTCTTTTTTTCACACACGTTAAAATCTACAGTTTTGCTATAAAAGTACTTAAAGTTCCTAGAAAAGTAATTATTTTCTGAAAGCAGAGGGTTTCTGTACAATAGCTGAAATTTTTGCATAAAATCTGTGCAGCTGTTTAGCAAATCTATATTTTCAGTTAAAAATGCACTAAAATTAATTTTATTGCACTCAAACACAACTGAATCCCAGATTTCATGCACATAAGTCCTTGACACTCACTCATACCTTTGGCATGTGTTGAAGGATTTAATAAAAAAAATAAATATATATATATATATATATATATATATATATATATATATATATACAGTGAGGAACAGAAGTATTTGAACACTCTGCGATTTTGCAAGTTCTCCCACTTAGAATTCATGGAGGGATTTGAAATTCACATTGTAGGTGCATTCCCACTCTGAGAGACAGGATTAAAAAAACAATTCAGGAAATCACATTGTATGATTTTTAAAGAATTTATTTGTCTTGCACTACTGAAGATAAGTATTTGAACACCTAAGAAACATCTAGAATTCTGGCTCTCAAAGACCTGTTACTGTGCCTTTAAAAAGTCCACCTCTACTCCACTCATTAATCTAACTTAGTAGCACCTGCCTGAGCTCTTTAAAGACACCTGTCCACCCCACAGTTAGTCAGACGCCAGCTACTACCATGGGCAAGACCAAAGCTGTCAAAAGACACCAGAGACAAAATTGTGGACCTCCACAAGGCTGGAAAGGGCTATGGGGTAATTGCCAAGCAGCTTGGTGAAAATAGATCAACTGTTGGAGCAATTCTTAGAAAATGGAAGAGGCTAAAGACGACTGTCAGTCTCCCTCGGACTGGGGCTCCATGCAAGATCTCACCTCGTGGGGTATCACTGATGATAAGAAAGGTGAGGAATCAGCCCAGAACTACAAGGGAGGAGCTGGTCAATGACATGAAGAGAGCTGGGACCACAGTTTCAAAGGTCACTGTCGGTAGAACACTACGCCGTCATGGTTTCAAATCATGCATTGCACGGAAGGTTCCCCTGCTCCAGTCATCACATGTCCAGGCCCGTCTGAAGTTTGCCAATGACCATCTGGATGATCCAGAGGAGGCATGGGAGAAAGTCATGTGGTCAGATGAGACCAAAGTAGAACTTTTTGGTCTAAACTTAACTCGTCGTGTTTGGAGGAAAAAGGATGAGTTGCATCCCAAGAACACCATCCATACTGTGAAGCATGGGGGTGGTAACATCATGCTTTGGGGTTGCTTTTCTGCGAAGGGGACAGGACGACTGCACTGTATTAAGGAGAGGATGAATGGGGCCATTTATTGTGAGATTTTGAGCAACAACCTCCTTCCCTCAGTCAGATCATTGAAGATAGGTCGTGGCTGGGTCTTCCAACATGACAACGACCTGAAGCACACAGCCAGGATAACCAAGGAGTGGCTCCGTAAGAAGCATATCAAGGTTCTGGAGTGGCCTGCAGACCTAAATCCAATAGAACATCTTTGGAGGGAGCTGAAACTCCGTGTTGCTCAGCGACAGCCCCGAAACCTGACAGATCTAGAGGAGATCTGTGTGGAGGAGTGGGCCAAAATCCCTGTTGTAGTGTGTGCAAACCTGGTCAAGAACTACAGGAAACGTTTGACCTCTGTAATTACAAACAAAGGCTTCTGTACCAAATATTAACACTGATTTTCTCAGGTGTTCAAATACTTATGTTCAGCAGTGCAAGACAAATAAATTCTTTAAAATCATACAATGCGATTTCCTGAATTTTTTTTTAAAATTCTGTCTCTCAGAGTGGGAATGCACTTACAATGTGAATTTCAGACCCCTCCATGATTTCTAAGTGGGAGATCTTGCAAAATCGCAGGGTGTTTAAATACTTATGTTCCTCACTGTGTGTATATATATATAGAAAGATACCAAGTGTGTCAAGCTTGAAAAATAGTGAAAATTACAGTACCCAAAATTATCAGTAGGCAATGGTTTAAACCATAAATGATGGTCCTAGAGTTATTGAGCAGATTGTGCTTGATTAGCTGTTTCCCCCGACCACAGCAGTTGGGGGAATGGCAGCTCTGGAACTGTAAATGCTCAGAGATATACACTTCTGTCTTCATAGACAGCAGAAGAGATATGGGAATGGATGTTTCCCAATCTCACGCTTTCCATCCTGAGCACATTTTGTTTTGTAGCCTAAGGCTCTCAGGACAACCAGGAGCTGGTATAAGAAATCAAATACAAGGTCATGGCTACTACTGCAGCCGGGAGCTTATTGTAAACCCTTCTTACTCAGAGCATACTTCTAGAGTGGTGAAGTGGTTAAACATCCCACTTAACTTTCTCCTTCTACGTAATGTTAAGCAGGAGCCAAGTGAATTTTTTTTTACCGTAATTAACTTATCTGTATTAGGCTGGAAGATCTTCATTGTCAATTTTAAACTACATGTGCATTCTGTCTGTCCTAACAAATGGTTAAAGATCTAAATACTTAGGTGGTACATTGTATGTTAATGCACTGCCACTTAAAAAAAACTTCCACTATATCTGTCCCCTAAATGCACAATTTAAGCTATTCTGAGCCATACAAGCTGTCCTATGTAAAAACCTTCTCCAAAGAAAAAACTAGAAAGGTAGGGAAATGTTTTTAATTATTTTTAGGTATGCTGTATGAATGGGAACACATAACAAACATTTAATGGGAGGTTTCTCAAATCTGAGCGCAAAAGTAAAAATAGACTTTAACACCGGATTCACATTAATGTGGTGCAGGACATGGTATGTGTTTCACACAAAGACCCTTTTTTTTGGCGATCGCATCACATTTTCCGATCTGTTTCTTGGTGTCATTAATTTAATATTGATACACGCACCGCATTGCAGTTGCATGGCAAACCCACATGATTTGCAGTGTTTCCCACACCGCATCAGTGTGAACCCAGTCTAAGCAGAGAAGTAGAACTAGAAAAGTAGAAAAAGAAAATATACTTTTAAGGACTGTAGGCCTAATCACTTGACCAGGCCAATTCTGGCACTTTTTGTTTACATCTAAAAATCTATATTTTTGCTAGAAAATTACTTAAAACCTCCAAACATTATTTTTTTTAAGCACCTAGAGAATAAAATGGTATGTGTTGCAATTTTTTGTGTCACACAGTATATGCGCAGCAGTATTTCAAACACAATTTTTTGGGAAAAAATACACTTTAATTAATTTTAATGCACAAAAACAGTATATAATACCCAATTGTTTGGTAAAAAATAAACAATGATGTTACGCTGAGTAAATAGTTAGCTAACATGTCATGCTTTAAAATTGCGCAGACTCATGGTATGGTGACAAACTATGGTACTTTAAAATCTCCATAGGCGCAGCTTTAACCGCTTCCCGACCACCCTATAGCAGAAATACTGCTACCCATGCAGCCATTCACAGCCACGGCTGTCAATCATCGGGTCCCGGCTGGTAATTAACTCAACAGCGCCTGGTGATTGCCAAGCATCTTCAACAGGGAGGAGAACTGTTTGTAAACAAAACAGTTCTCCTCTCTGTCAGCTCCTGCACATTGCTTTGGAATACAAAGTGAAAATCCCTTCAATGTAATACTGTTTGTAGCATTGGAAGGCTGGAGAAACAACAACTATAAAAAAAGAGGGAACACATGAAAACCACTTAAATTGGGAGCTGAAGTGATCCCCAAAAAAAAGCCAGGGTCAACAAACTGGGGGGATACAAACAGCAAGGCAAAAAGGAAGCACGATCATTTATGAAATACTTACCCACACCAAAAAGATCCAATATTATAAGAATATGGAGAGAATGCACCCAGCGTTCAGAAAGTAGATAGAGTCCAGCAATAAATTGGAAATAATTATTAGTAGAAAAGTGTTAGATGGTCAATGCCTAGATGCCCAACAGACACGCAGACCTACCAAAAGTGGAGAGCCATATTCAAATTAACAATCTTAGTATCCAATAAAACATACATTACAGTGAAAATTCAAATGAATACTGAGATAACTGCCCCAAGGCACTTACCGAGTAGAATAACACTCATAAGAAAACCAACTAATTTCAAAGCATAAGAATATAAGTAGACTGATAGAGAAACAGCCCCTGTCAGGCAGTAATAATATGACATAGGTTGGATGGAAGCCTGTTCAGCTGTGGATCAATAGAAAAACAAAGATCTTCATTTTCAAATTCACTGAACTCTATATGAACTTTTTTTGATTTTACTGATTTTTATGATCACATCATTTTTAATATATATAAAATAGGTTTTATGTCTTACTTATTATTACTTTCTTTTTTTTGTGTATTTGGGCTCAAAAATCCCCATTCTCCACACCTCTTCTTCAGAGGGAGATTGTGATATTTCCCTTTTGATCAATGATTCTTATTGGGGATTGTGCCATTGTTATTTGAGTAACAAGTTCTCCCACCCAATATTCGTATTTAGTTTCTTAGTGAATGTAATCAATCAGCACACTATATCCCTCCCCCATAGTGTTTAGCAATAGGAGGTCACGTAGGAGGAGGGAGGGGAGTGTCATTTGCCACTGTGTTGGACTCTATAGTGGCTACACAGATAAGAAAAAGAAGGAAATGATGAGCTTAGAAAGGATCTGAAATTAGAGTATGCTCAGTAGAGGACACCAGCTGGTCTATACAATCTCCGGCTGCAGTGGAGACAAAGAGAAGATGGGAGGGACAGCTGAAAGAAAGATCAACCAGGTATTTTTCACTCTACACAAACTGAATGTGTTAGTGGCTTTGTGAGTATGCACACTCTCTTATACAGCAT
Source organism: Staurois parvus (assembly GCF_062004578.1). NCBI lineage: Eukaryota > Metazoa > Chordata > Amphibia > Anura > Ranidae > Staurois > Staurois parvus. The sequence goes on from NW_028317809.1 coordinate 16,706,266, forward strand.
GTAATGAGAGTTTTCATAGTCTGTAATCAATGATACTGTAAAATTATGATCTCCTGAGGTATGTCCATAATAAATGGAAATAGTAAATTGTTCTAATTAGTAAATCCCTTAGCTGTGAGATGACAAGGCTCATCATTGTTAGAATGAATAACATAAATGAACAGGGAATAGGCTAAAATATTTTACAAAAGGCACAGTGGGGGTTATTTACTAAAGCTGGAGAGTGAAAAATCTGGTGCAGCTCTGCAAAGATATCGGTTTCCAGGTTTTATTGCCAAAGCTTAACTGTACAAGCTGAAGTTAGAAGCTGATAGGCCCATGCACAGCTGCTCCAGATTCCGAGTGCTCCACTTTTAGTAAATCTCCCCCAGTGTGTCTAATAAAATATTTATGTTATACTATGAAGCTTGTTTATATACAGTATGCTTCTTTTCCTGATCTAAAGGAATGATCATTTGTTTTCAGTAGTGCCATATCATGAAGTTAATATTAAATTTGTTTGTTCTTTTCTTAAAATCATCTTGAAACCTCACTGAGGCATTCTGTTCTCTGCTTCTTACATCACCAGCTTGCCATCCATCTTGTCGTAGCTGCCTGGGCCCAGAGGACTCCCACTGCACACAGTGTATAAAACCAGTGGACTCGCTTCAGGCAGTTCAGGAGTACAGAGGAAAGCCTTATGGGACATGTCAGTCTCATTGCAAGCCTCAGTTTTTTGTGGACAGTACCGGAATATGCCAGGGTAAGTATAACGGTATAATCCAAACTTTCTCATTCCTTGTTTCCATAATATGACCATGCTGAGGTAAAGCTGCTGATTAGAACAACTGGTAATCAAGATAACGATTTGGTTAATGTTTTCTAGGGCTGCTTGCACAAGACATGAATTAGTTATGTGTGCACCTGAGTATTCATTAATGTAGTCCACAGTGTTATTTCAATTCCTTTTGCTCTGCTACTGTATATTGTAATAGATATGATAAGAAAGGTGTAGCGTGAATAATAGGGGTTGTACAAGATACTGTTATTTTCTTATAGAAAATCAGTACATTTCTGAAATATACTGGCTTATTTACAGTATACCTATCACCATACCTCCCAACTTTTTGAGATGAGAACGAGGGTCACTTATTAGCAAAAGTGTGTAGGCATAGGACACACACCTCTGCCACATCCCCTTAAAGGAGAATTATACAAAAAAATTTTAGTTAAGTGCTTTTTTTAAGCACTGCTGTACCTTTATGTTGGCTTTTGAAATGTACAAATGCAACAATTTAGAAACTGGATGAAAGGTTTAGCACAATGAAACACTTTTAGAAAGATAAATAGTGCATTTTATATACAACTATATAGATCGGTCCAAAATGAGGGACAAATGAGGAGTAAAGAGGGACAGAGGGACTTTGTGCCAAATCAGGGACAGTCTCTCGAAATCAGGGACAGTTGGGAGCTATGCTATCACAATGGAAATATGCTGGCTACCATCGCTAACCTCCTTTAAAAGTGCTAGTTGTCTGGCTGTGCCTGGCTTCAGTATTCCTGAGTCATAGGTAGGAAACAAGCCTGTAGAAAGTTTAAGCCAGGAAAGTCAGAGTCCCTTACCTTTAAAATTGTTCCAGTGACCCAGACAGTACTGATGCCATTGAATCAGCATGACAGTAGGGAAAATTAGGTGCACGTCTGCATAGAAACCAATCAGCTTCCAGGTTTTATTGCCAAAGCTTTATTGAACAAGCTGAAGTTGGAAGCTGATTGGCTACCATGCACAGCTGCACCAGATTCTGAGTGCACCAGTTTTAGTAAATCTCCTCCAATATCTGCTGTGGCTGATGAAAAGTGAAATGTAGTTTGAATGGTTTTATTAAATATACCTGACTGTGCCTTGTGATGGGAATAATTTCAATGATTTTCCCCCTTAATCCTTTTATATACTGCCCAATAACCACAGATGTTTATGATTACATAGTTCCATACACATGCTACCGTATAAAATAAATCTATAATTGTTCATGTAATGAATTAATAAGCTTTAATCATTTAATTAATGCAAATCATTCATAAGAAAGTAATATGCTAAGATAATCAAAAAGGCAGCCTAGCTAAAATGTTGCCACCCTATGCCTTATTGTATGTTGCTTTTCCACAAATTCAAGCCTAGTCATATACTGTTTCTGCACCACAGTTATACATTGATAAGCCAAGCCATTCTGCTTCTCTTGTTGGTGTGCCATCAATTTAAAGCTGTTCATGTTGCTGTTAATTTGTGTTTGCAGTCCGTACCTAATAAAGCTTTGATCGTCCTATCTCATGATTAGAGAATTTGCAAAAAAAACCTGAAAGTGAATCTGTGTCCAGGCTATAGGAATTCAAGTATTTACATAATTTTAAGAAACAATAAATAAGACTATCCTAAAGGAAGATACCTTGGAAGAGAAGAGATATTATATGCACCTCTCTCCGGAGGCCTGTGTGTCCTACTTTCCTTTCTCCGTCTCCTACATCTCTGTGCAATCTTTTAGTGCTAACGGGTCAGAAGGTGAATCATGGCATGCAAGGAGGAACACAGGCATCCGACACTCCTGGAAATGTTCAATACCAAAGAGACAAACATTATTGGAATGGATGTAAATTAAGAGACACAGGTCCCCAGAGAAGTTAGTATAATGCCCCTTCTATTGCAGGTCACCTTTCTTTAGGATGGTCTTTTACAATTGCCTACACTTTAAAACAAACCCTGACTTCCCGCTGCAGGACTGAGAAGCAATTCATTTTCAAAGTTCATAAAACAGCTAGTCGAGCAGCTTTATTTCACTGTGTTCTCTCCCATCAGCAGTTTGGCAGCCTTCAAATGTAAGCATTGCGCACCTGCTCTTTGTTTACATTAGAAGGCTGGAAGCCTGCCAAGTGATCGCTGGGAGAGAGAATACAGGTTTGCCAACCATATTATGCAGTAAATGGTCAGAGGCAAAGGGTAGAGCTGAATGGTTATGTGCATTAAAGTAAGCAGGTCAGCCAAACACCAAGGCCTAGGCAAAAATTAGTCCCTGGGTGAGGTAACGCTATTAAAAATCTGATTATTATTCCACCACCGTGCTGTTAGGATTATGGAGGATGAATGGATGCACAGTGCCTGCTGCTAGTTATATGTCCATAGTATGGCCACAGATTTACTTGAAGTTCTAAAATACACATGAAAAAATAATTCAGGTCACCAGAATCATTGGTGGTAACCCCCATAGCAATCAGATGTTTACTTCCAGAAGAATAATCATTGGGGTCATTTTTCATGTTAGCATCACCAACTTTTTATTTTCCTACTTTGTGTGTGTCATCTGCCTTGTCAGATTTATATTTTTCCTTTTCATTGTTTGGGGCATTTTATCTAAGTAGTTATTTTTGACTATTAGAATGAGAATCTTTAAGAAATAGAGATTTGTTTGCACAGTACATTTTTTTCTAGAAACAGTGGTGTGATTCTTTATGCTCCTTTTGAAAGATCCCTGCATTAATATTTGTAGAAATCATGCAGTTTTTAGAACACACAATCAAGAGATTTCAAAACGACCCTAAGGACAGTTTTCTGGCGGTAGTTCCCATTAAGTATTACTAAGCCCAGGACCCTGCATTCACTATATTTGGTCTCCCACAGTACACAGAACATGGAAATGCAATGACTTTAGTAAATATAAACTGATAAATACCTTTTCTCAGTAGTTAGAGCAGTCTTGTGACTTCTACCAGTGTCCAGCTGAGCACTGGGTAAAGCTTGTAGAAGGAGTTTTCACTCTCCCCTGATTGTCCTATGAGGCGGCATGACCCCTGCCCCTCTGTCTGGACAGCGCTGATTGGCCCTGTGCTGATCACATACATCTCCCAAGAAAAAAAAAACTCTCTAGCAATACACACCAGACTGAGAATGTGCAGCTTGCCACAAGGCTTTGTTCTATCAGCAGATGGATTTGGAAAAGTAGAAGAAGGGGAGGATCATAAAAGACAGGATCAAACATTCTTTTTACACAATGCAGAGGATTAACCGCTTAGGTTCCACAGTGAGTATAACAAACATGCTTTACTGCATATACAGACTGAATTTACTTTTGTGGGTTCAGTAACACTTTAAGAATTACCTGTGCCTAATTCAGGAAAGTATTTGTGCCAGTGTTGGTAACATTACCATCATGTAAAGCAAATTCTGATGGTTGTTACTACCGTCACTTTAACCTCCTTGGCGGTATGATTCTTTCCGATTTTTGGTGGTGAAAGCGGTACCATTTTTTTGCATGGAAATATGTAGTTTTTTTATTGTAGGCCTGTAATTTTTAGGAATAACTCACTGAAATCTGTCCGAACAAGAGTCTAGTAAACATCCCGGGTAGGATAAAATTTGAAACACGTAATCATAAATTATAATTTAATAATCATAAAAAATAATAATATAATAATAATACATTTAATTCAATAATATAATCAAACCAAAAACACTGAAATGTGAAATATAGCACCAAGTTAGCACATTGCTGAGCAAAGTCGCAAAATCGTTTTCAGTGTCTGATGACGAATTTCCCCACAAATCATTATCGCTCAATTCTGCAAGTGGTTCTAATTTACTATCGCTGTTCTCTAGCTGATCTAAAACCGCTTTTGACCTAAAGGGACACTTTTTGGATGCCATGGACATTTCTCAGTTTCCAGGCAGAAAGAACAGACAAAATGCAGGCAGGGCGCAGGACAAAGCATTAGGGACAAGATGTATGTGAAATTGGTTGAGACAGCAATGTTTTACTATGTAAAATGTAAAAAAAAAAAAAAGACATTTTTTAAAATTTTTAAATTTCCCGCCGCCAGCGGCGCCCGTACGTCCCGACGTCACAGGGACAGGACACAGAAGCCGGATGCCGGCATCGGCCGGAGGAGATGGCCGGGACGCTGCAGGGGACACATCGTGGGAGCGCAGGGTAAGGTAAGTGAAGAACAAATGCCGGAGCAGTGCCGCATGGTATTCCCGAGTGTAGCTCGGGGTTACCGTTTGTGGTACTGAAATGTTACCCCGAGCTACACTCGGGAATACCGCCAAGGAGGTTAAGAATCTATCACTATAGCAGCGACAGATTCCTAAACAATTACCTCCAATTGTCAGTGCAGGAAACTGGCAGTAATCAAGACCATCTCTTGTCTGGGGTACAAAGGTAAGCCAGTACTCAGAGTGGGACGTGCCCATATATATTTATGACAGCTCCCCGCACAGGGCTCCATCCCCTGCCTCATTTAGCTGTCAGCCAGGAGATTCCCCAGCAGAAAGCTAAATGTAAACAACAGGGTGGGGACAGCTGATGTCGTTACCTAAATATGGGCGATGCCCATATTTCGATAATGACTTGTCACTGGTTTGGCAAAGCCTGATGGTGAACTGAGAGACTGGTTCATCATTGGGTCCACACAACTTTTGAGTGACAGTGCACAGCAGTGGGTGGATTCAAAGTCGGCTATTGGACTGAATAGCTGCTATGAATCCACCCCCTCTTCAGTGCGCTGTCAGTCAGAAGTAGAGTAGACCTGATGCGGGACTAGTCTCTCAGTTCATCATCAGGTTCTGCCCTTCTCTAGTATAAAACTCTTCAGCCATGTGCCCATCGGTGTTATGGGTGCAGTGGCCAGGTAGGGAGGGCTAGAGTGAGCGCACTGGGAAGGGAGTGTCCAGTGTGGATTAATTTATCCTGTCTGTTACAGGTACATGATTTAAGAGCAAACACCAACACTTTCAGATCTGTACCCCAACGGAATTCTAAAGGGTGTATAGAATATAAGTAAAGTCTACAGTTAGGAGGCAGACATATAATACTAACAAGGCAGGTATATATACTGCTAAGAATTGATTGTAGTGGGTATCTGTTTATTGCATTGACTTGTAATTCAACAGCACTTAGAAATATATTGATGAAAAATGTACTTCCCTGGGAATTCAGCCAAAAAAGAAACACATATCAGATGGCAAAATCATATACCGTCACCAGACCCAGAGTAGCTTTACACAATAGCTTCCTCTGACACTTACTGGCAATAAATACCATTCCTACAAATCCTAGTGGGAACAGAAATACAGTTTCAAAAAGTAAACTGAAAGGTGATAGGCACACACATTTATTTCACACATTTATTTTGCACCTTTTCAATGTGTGCGTAATACATAAAACATGTTTGAATAAATTAATGATTATGTCAGTGCTTCAAAATATCCATTCTGCCTAAATTATTAAGCTCAGGGTTACATCAAAGAAACGTATATACAGTGGGGATCGAAAGTTTGGGCACCCCAGCTAAAAATTTGTATTAATGTGCATAAAGAAGCCAAGGAAAGATGGAAAAATCTCCAAAAGGCATCAAATTACAGATTAGACATTCTTATAATATGTCAACAAAAGTTAGATTTTATTTCCATCATTTACACTTTCAAAATAACAGAAAACAAAAAAATGGCGTCTGCAAAAGTTTGGGCACCCTGCAGAGTTAATATCTTGTACTGCCCCCTTTGGCAAGTATCTGTCAAGGTCCTACCTTTTCCCTGAGGTTATGTTACTCCATGTGCTGGCGTCCATCTTGGATTCTGCTGTGCATGATGGGAATCCTTTTTATGCCTTCAGGTCTCTGAGGTCCACCCCCCAGAGGGGCGTGGCTGATGACATATAAGCCTGTGGCCCGCACATGCTCTTGGCACTTGTGTCTTTGTGTTACTATTACTCTGTTCTGACTCTCGTGTCTCTCCTGGTATTCTGATTCGGCTTGTGACTTGACTATTCTTTGTATTCTCCTTTGATCTGACCCTCTGTTGCTGAACCCGGCTTGTGACCTGTGATTCTCATCTGCTGTCCTGTACTGTTTTGTCCTGTTGTTGTTGACCCCGGCTTGTCTGACTACTCTTTTGTTTCTTCCACCAGCTACACGCCATTGGCGGCGGCCATTACCGCAGCTGAGGTGTCTCGGGGGCCGCGACCTGGTTCCTGGCTGCGTCAAGTCCATCCCCACCATCAGGGGCCCTGGTGAAGGGCAGCCTGGGACTTAGACTCCGCGCCCTGAGGGACTTCGGTCTGTGGGTGGTGGTTGTCGTCAGCCAGTGCGTTACATTGTTAGGCCAGCCTGTCTGTTCCTCGGCTCCTGCCCTGACATTACACAAGTGCCATGAACCCTGACGGTGCAGGCACGCCTTCGCTCCCAACGCTAGTCGCCAGACTCGATCAACAGGATCACCTGTTGGATCAGTTCGCTCAGGCGTTGCAAACTCTGCTTGCACGCACTGCACACCTTGCTCCTGGTGCTATTAGGCCGGTAGTCACTCCGGTGGTCTCTCCCGCTGCTTCTCCGCCTATTGCGTCCACCACCTCGGTGGCTGCATCAGCGGCACCCAGAGGTATGACTGGCTCTGCCCCTCTTCCACAGCGCTTTGGGGGTGAGCCGAGTCAGTGTCGTTGGTTCCTCAACCAGGTGGGTATTTATTTTGAATTAATACCCCACGCCTTCCCGTCTGAGAGGTCAAAGGTTGGGTTCCTAATTTCACTACTCGCAGACAAGGCCTTGGCCTGGGCAAATCCCTTATGGGAGAGGAACGACCCGGTGATTCAAGATTTTTCCGGTTTTGTCGATGCCTTCCATAGGGTATTCGATGTACCGGCTCGTTCCGCCTCGGCGGCCAAGCTGCTCATGACCATGCATCAGGGTTCACGGACCGTGGCCGAGTACGCCATAGAGTTTCGTACCCTGGCGGCAGAGGTCGGTTGGAACAATGAGGCTCTGGTGGCTGCGTTTTCCCATGGTCTTTCTGACACACTGAAGGACGAGATTGCAGCTAAGGAACTGCCTGTGGTGTTGGAGGAGCTCATCTCTTTCCTGATCCTGATTGACACCAGGCTCAGGGAGAGGCCTTCACTCAAGGAACGCCTGCGGAGGCCTTCCTATCGACTGGCACCTGCGTTTTCTGTCCCACCCGTTCCTCCCTCTCCTCCCACGCCTCCTGGGGATGGATTGTCTGGTGGTGAGCCCATGCAGCTGGGGTTTGCTCGCCTTTCCGAGGGGGAGCGGGCCGCTCGGCGTCGGGAGGGTCGCTGCCTGTACTGTGGTCTTGGTGGGCACTTTCGGCAGTCCTGTCCGGTCCGTCCGGGAAACGCTCGCACCTGAGATCCTGTCGGGGACAGATCTTGGGTGGAGTCTCCTCGTCCCCGGCGTTCCGCAGAGATAAGCCACTGATCACCGTTGTCCTCTCTTGGGCGGAGGGCTCGGTGACGGCCCAGGCGTTGGTAGATTCTGGGGCCAGCGGGTTGTTTATGGACAGCTCGTTTGCTGCCCAGCACTCCATTCCCCTGCAGGCTCGAGTTACCCCATTGGTTCTCGAGGCGATAGATGGCAGGCCCCTGCAACCACCGCAGGTTACCCACGAGACTGTGCCAGTGGAAGTAGCTATTGGGGCTGTTGACAGGGAGTTGGCCTGTTTCCAGGTGATTTCTTCTCCGCACTATTCGGTGGTTTTGGGGTATCCCTGGCTCCAGAGGCACAATCCAACCTTCAATTGGCAAACAGCCGAGATTCTCTCGTGGTCTCCACAGTGTGGGGCCGGGTGCATCAGTGGGCCGGTTAAGGTGTTGTGCTTCCTCCTCGGACTCTGCGTTGCCCTCTGATTATGGGGAGTACCAGGACGTGTTTGATAAGGTATGCGCTGGTGCCTTACCTGCTCATCGTCCTTACGACTGCGCCATATCCTTGCAACCTGGTGCCACTCCTCCGCGTGGCAGGGTGTATCCTCTCTCGGTTGCGGAGAATAAGGCCATGGAGGAATACGTTGCGGATGCGCTTTCCCGGGGGCACGTTCGTAAGTCTACTTCCCCAGCAGGAGCGGGCTTTTTCTTTGTAAAGAAGAAGGGTGGTGAATTGAGGCCTTGCATTGATTATAGGGGTCTTAATCGAATCACCACTAAGAATGCCTACCGGATTCCCTTGATTACTGAGTTATTCGACCGCCTTAAGGGGGCAACAGTCTTTACCAAACTTGACCTTAGGGCGGCGTACAACCTTGTACGGATCAAACAGGGGGATGAGTGGAAGACCGCGTTTAACACCAGAACCAGTCACTACGAATACCTGGTGATGCCCTTCGGGTTGTGTAATGCGCCCGCAGTTTTTCAGGAATTCATAAATGATGTCCTTCGTGACTTGTTGCAGCAGTGCGTGGTAGTTTACTTGGATGACATCCTGGTTTACTCTGCCTCCATGGAGTCCCATATCCAGGATGTCAAGCAGGTGCTGCAACGATTACGTGAGAACGAACTTTTTTGTAAACTTGAGAAGTGCGAATTCCATCGATCCCAAGTTGCCTTTTTAGGCTACATCATTTCTGCGGAGGGATTCTCCATGGACCCTCAGAAGGTTTCGGCGGTTCTGCAGTGGCCTCGTCCCAATGGTCTTCGGCCCATTCAGCGCTTTTTGGGTTTTGCCAACTACTATCGGAAGTTCATCCGGAACTTCTCCACGCTGGCAAAGCCTCTCTCAGACCTAACCAAGAAGGGCAGTAATCCTCACGAGTGGCCACCCGAGGCCATCGTAGCGTTCGAGGCTCTGAAATCCGCCTTCGCGTCGGCTCCGATACTGTCTCATCCCAATCCTGGATTGCCCTTCGTCCTTGAGGTTGATGCATCCGAGACGGGAGTAGGCGCTCTCCTGTCTCAACGTCGGTCGCCCGATGGACCCCTACTTTCCTGTGGGTTCTACTCCAGGAAGCTTTCCTCTGCAGAGTGCAACTACCAGATTGGAGATAGGGAGTTGTTGGCAATCATTCTGTCTCTCAAGGAATGGAGGCACCTGCTCGAGGGCTCCGCGGTTCCAGTCCTCATTCTTACCGATCAGAAGAACCTGACTTATCTTTCGGAGGCCAAAAGATTGACACCCCGCCAGGCCAGATGGGCTCTGTTCTTGTCACGCTTCAACTATGTGGTTTCATATTTGCCTGGTTCCAAGAATGTCAGGGCTGATGCGTTATCACGGCAATACTCTGAGTTGTCCAGGGAAGACTCTGAGCCAATCTCAGTTATTCCTCCAGATCAGATCCTGGCTGCCATTCGCACCAGTCTGACCTCTCCTCTTGGGGAGCAGATTTTGGCGGCTCAATCTGATGCTCCCTCCGGGAAGCCGGAGGGTAGATGTTTTGTACCCGAGGGATTGCTCACCCGCCTACTGCGTACCTACCATAACGCCAAAACTGCCGGGCATCCGGGGAAGAACCAGCTGTGTTGGGTCGTCTCTCGCTTATTCTGGTGGCCAACCCTCCATGCCGACATTGCCTCTTATGTAGCGGCATGTTCGATCTGTGCCCAGAATAAGTCTCCACGGCATCTCCCTTTGGGTCTTCTGCAACCCATTCCCAATGGGGAGCGTCCTTGGTCACATCTAGGGATGGACTTTATTGTAGACCTCCCGGTGTCTCGGGTCATACGGTCATCCTCATGATCGTCGATCGGTTTTCCAAGATGTGCCATTGCATTCCACTCAGGAAATTACCAACAGCGCAAGAACTGGCCACGGTCTTTTCCAGGGAGATTTTTCGCCTGCATGGGTTGCCTAAGGTGATTGTCTCGGACCGCGGGAGTCAGTTCGTGTCCAGATTCTGGCACGCCTTCTGCTCCCAGTTGGGTATTAGTCTCTCCTTTTCCTCAGCCTACCACCCGCAGTCCAATGGGGCTGCGGAGCGTTCCAATCAGGCCTTAGAACAATTCCTTCGATGTTATATTTCAGACCATCAGGACGATTGGGCCGATCTCCTGCCTTGGGCAGAGTTTGCCAGGAACTCGGCGGTCAACTCCTCCTCCGGGATGTCGCCCTTCACGGCCAACTATGGGTTCCAACTCGCAGTATTACCTGAGAGGTTCTCACCACAGGACATTCCGGCTGTGGAGAACCATCTTGCTGCCCTGCGTTCTTCATGGGGGCAGATCCAGAGGGCCTTGAGGGACTCAGCTCAGCGCCAAATGTTCCAGGCTGATCGCAGACGGTTGCCCGCTCCTTCATACCAGGTCGGCGATCGGGTGTGGTTGTCTACTCGCAACTTCAATCTTCGGGTGCCCACACCCAAACTAGCTCCCCGTTTTGTCGGTCCTTTCCGCATTCTCCGCAAAGTGAATCCGGTGGCCCATGCCCTTGCCCTTCCGTCTGGGATGCGGATCTCCAATATCTTTCATGTTTCCCTGTTGAAACCTCTGATCTGCAATCGCTTCACTACCTCTCTGCCTCGGCCCCGTCCTGTCCGGGTTGACGGTCATGAGGAGTATGAGGTGAGCCGGATCCTGGACTCTCGATTGGTGCGCGGTCGATTACAGTTCCTGGTTCATTGGCGCGGTTATGGTCCTGAGGAGCGTTCCTGGGTTCCTTCCGCGGATGTCCATGCTCCTGCCCTCCTCCGCGCTTTTCATACCCGCTTTCCTCAGAAACCTTTTGTTGAGCCGCGGAGGGGGAGGGGCCCTTGAGAAGGAGGTACTGTCAAGGTCCTACCTTTTCCCTGAGGTTATGTTACTCCATGTGCTGGCGTTCATCTTGGATTCTGCTGTGCATGATGGGAATCCTTTTTATGCCTTCAGGTCTCTGAGGTCCACCCCCCAGAGGGGCGTGGCTGATGACATATAAGCCTGTGGCCCGCACATGCTCTTGGCACTTGTGTCTTGTGTCTTTGTGTTACTATTACTCTGTTCTGACTCTCGTGACTCTCCTGGTATTCTGATTCGGCTTGTGACTTGACTATTCTTTGTATTCTCCTTTGATCTGACCCTCTGTTGCTGAACCCGGCTTGTGACCTGTGATTCTCGTCTGCTGTCCTGTACTGTTTTGTCCTGTTGTTGTTGACCCCGGCTTGTATGACTACTCTTTTGTTTCTTCCACCAGCTACACGCCATTGGCGGCGGCCACTACCGCAGCTGAGGTGTCTCGGGGGCCGCGACCTGGTTCCTGGCTGCGTCAAGTCCATCCCCACCATCAGGGGCCCTGGTGAAGGGCAGCCTGGGACTTAGACTCCGCGCCCTGAGGGACTTCGGTCTGTGGGTGGTGGTTGTCGTCAGCCAGTGCGTTACATTGTTAGGCCAGCCTGTCTGTTCCTCGGCTCCTGCCCTGACAGTATCCCAGCTTGTAAACGCTTTTTGTAGCCAGCCAAGAGTCTTTCAATTCTTGTTTGAGGTATCTTTGCCCATTCTTCCTTACAAAAGTCTTCCAGTTCTTTGAGATTTCTGGGCTGTCTGTCACGCACTGCTCTTTTAAGGTCTATCCATAGATTTTCAATTATGTTGAGGTCAGGAGATTGTGAAGGCCATGGCAAAACCTTCAGTTTACGCCTCTTGATGTAATCCCCCGTGGATTTCAAGGTGTGTTTAGGATCATTATCCATTTGTAGAAGACATCCTCTCTTTAACTTCAGCTTTTTCACAGATGGCATCAAGTTACCATCCAAAATTTGCTGAAATTTTATTGAATCCATTTATCCTTTTACTCGTAAGATGTTCCCTGTGCCACTGGCTGCAACACAACCCCAAAGCATGATTGATCCAACCCCATGCTTAACAGTTGGACAGAGGTTCTTTTCATTAAATTCTGTGCCCCTTCTTCTCCAAACGTACCTTTGCTCATTCTGGCCAAAAAGTAAACTTTTAACCTCATCGGTCCACAGAACTTGTTTCCAAAATGCATCAGGCTTGTCTATATGTTCATTTGCAAAGTTCAAACGATGATTTTTGTGGTGAGGACGTAGAAGAGGTTTTCTTCTGATGACTCTTCTATGAAGACCATATTTGTACAAGTATCTCTTTATAGTGGAATAGTGTACCACAACTCCAGTGTCTACCAGATCTTTCTGGAGGGATCGTGCAGTCAAACGTGGGTTTTGAATTGTTTTTCTCACAATCCTGCGAGCTATTCTGTCTGATATTTTTCTTGGTCTTCCAGATGTTGCTTTAACTTCCACTGTTCCTGATGACTGCCATTTCTTAATTACATTCCGAACAGAGGATATTGACATCTGAAAATGCTTTGCTATCTTCTTATAGCCTTCTCCAGCTTTGTGAGCGTCAACTATTTTCAGTTTCAGTTTTCTAGACAACTGCTTAGAAGAACCCATGGTGCTGATTGTTGGGGCAAGGTCAGATGAGTCTGGGCATTTAAAACCTTTGAGATTCACATCCCCTGGTCTTCCCAGACGATGATTGAGAACAATCCATGACACTGGCAGGTCTCGGCTTTGCAAAGGGGGCAGTGCATGCTATAAATTCTGCAGGGTGCCCAAACTTTTGCAGATGCCATTGTTTTGTTTTCTGTTATTTTGAAAGTGTAAATGATGGAAATAAAATCTAACTTTTGTTGACATATTATAAGAATGTCTAATCTGTAATTTGGTGCCTTTTGGAGATTTTTCCATCTTTCCTTGGCTTCTTTATGCACATTAATACAAGTTTTTAGCTGGAGTTCCCAGCCTGGACAACTACTTAATTACCGCATTCATTTAATTATTTATTTCCTTTTGTAAATTGACTTTAAGGTCTTTTTATGTGGTATTTATGTAGTGTTTTTTCTATTTTCAGTAAATACCACTGTGACGGAGCAAAGGCAGGACAGAACACACAGAGTAGATCTCAAATGCACAAAGCTTTATTGAGACAAACAGACGGCAGTCCTTCAATAAGGGGGTTGGCAGAGAGGGTGAATACGCCACTAAAAGGGGTAACAAGGGGGCCCCACCCACTTATAGTCCACCAGGAGAGCCAAGGGGGTGTTCCTGTAACAGGGATAGTCCGACAAAGGAGGGGGGTGCGAGGGGTCACCACAGCAACAGTTCAGGTAACACAGGGGGGAAGCAGGTACTCACGGATCCAACAGGGTGCCTGGTCTCCCAGGGTTAGAAGCAGAACACAGGTACCTGTGGAGTCCGGATCAGGTGGGTGGTCTCTGACAATGGCAGGCAGACTACGATAGTCTCTCCCCCTTCTGTAGGGTCTCTGGCAATGGCAGGCAGGCTGTGATAGTCTCTCCCCTTCTGTAGGGTCTCTGGCAATTGCAGGCGGGCTGTTATAGTCTCTCCCCCTTCTGTGGGGTCTCTGGCAATGGCAGGCGGGCTGTGATAGTCTCTCCCCTTCTGTGGGGTCTCTGGCAATTGCAGACGGGCTGTGATAGTCTCTCCCCCTTCTGTGGGGTCTCTGGCAATGGCAGGCGGGCTGTGATAGTCTCTCCCCTTCTGTGGGGTCTCTGGCAATGGCTGGCTCTGGCCATCTCTCCCCTCCTGTGGGGTCTCTGGCAATGGCAGGCGGGCTGTGATAGTCTCTCCCCCTTCTGTGGGGTCTCTGGCAATGGCCGGCAGGCTGTGATAGTCTCTCCCCTTCTGTGGGGTCTCTGGCAATGGCAGGCAGGCTGTGATAGTCTCTCCCCTTCTGTGGGGTCTCTGGCAATGGCAGGCAGGCTGGCTCTGGCCGTCTCTCCCCTCCTGTGGGGTCTCTGGCAATGGCAGGCGGGCTGTGACAGTCTCTCCCCCTTCTGTGGGGTCTCTGGCAATAGCCGGCAGGCTGTGATAGTCTCTCCCGTTCTGTGGGGTCTCTGGCAATGGCAGGCAGGCTGGCTCTGGCCATCTCTCCCCTCCTGTGGGGTCTCTGGCAATGGCAGGCGGGCTGTGATAGTCTCTCCCCCTTCTGTGGGGTCTCTGGCAATGACAGGCGGGCTGTGATAGTCTCTCCCCTTCTGTGGGGTCTCTGGCAATGGCAGGCAAGCTGGCTCTGGCCGTCTCTCCCCTCCTGTGGGGTCTCTGTGAGGCTGGGGGTGGGCTGGCAGAGTCTAGTCACAAAGGTCCCGCCATAGCTGGGGATCCTTTGATGCCTGCACAATGGAATGCGCCCAGAGCGCCCGGCACCAGCCTCTTAAGCTCGTGCGGGACGCTTCCGGTCAGGCCAGCGCTGGCGCCAGCTAGACTCTGGAGCCTGGGCCATCCCTGTGGGAGGTTTGCACTTCTCCTGGAGAGGTGTGAATCTTGCCACCTCCTGGCTGCCAGAGAGGAAGAGACAGGAAGGGGTGGTGGAAGTCTCACCTCTCATCCTGTGGCCACAGGATGAGAGGGGGAGGGGTGAATGCTAGACCCCAGGGATGAATCAGGCTGGTGACAGGGACATCCTGGAGGCAGGGATGATGTCGACCTAGATGAAAGGCAATTTGGGAGGTGTGTGGCGAGCTGGCAGGGCAGCTGGCCAGGAGGGAGGGGGGCCCACAGTAATTGAATTAGGCCATTGAGTTAGGCCATTTGGCTGAGGGACACAGGGGACAATTGGAACGATACAGAGCAGGATGCTGAGGGCATGTGATACAGGGCATTAATGGCATTAATAAGGGGATTAATAATTGGCAGGCCCCTATACCGTGACAACCGCATACTAGCAAATAACATTTATTTGTCTGACTAAAACCTTTAGAACAAGCAGTGCACGTTAGTTGCAGCCATGTGCACATGTATAATAACTGCAACTCCCCACCACCACCACTATCACCAAAAACAAAAAAAAGATTGACATGTGGTTCAAAATGCAGAACACTGCAAGAAAAAAGACACTAAAAACACATATGAATTGTTGGTATGCTCAGAAATGTGCCATTTTGAGGTTTTTTTTTTTTGGTTTGTATTTCTGTATTGTACTTTTGCACCTGCTTTATATTTGTTACATGTTCTCATTTACATAGCATAACTTAGAAAAAAATGCTACTAGTTTTGTTTGTTTAAAAGGGGGCTGGGGAGCTGTGTTGAGCTTCTCTATTGTGTGGTATTTTAATATAAAAAAGGTATGCTGTGTAAATAGAAACATAAAAAAAATATGGATTTTTCTCAAATTTGACTGCAAAAGTGAATATATAATTTAAAGTGGTTTTGTATGAAGGTAAAAAACTTTCAGTGTGCAGCTCCTTCCTCAACCTGAGCCCGATCGTGATCCTTCAATGTGCACAAGGGCAAAGGCTGCAACAGCACTCTCTCTCCTTACTGGCTGAGACACAGCAGCGGGAGCCACTGGCTTCTGCTCTGTCAATCAAAACTAGTGAGGAGGGAGCCGGGCCGAGCCACGCTCTGTGTGCCCTATGAATACACAGAGCGTGGCTCAAGAGTGAGCATGCACGAGTGCCCCCAGAGCCACTATAAGAGAAGGATCGGTGCTGCTCTGTGCAAAACCATTGCACAGAGCAGGTAAGTATCATATGTTTGTTTGTTTTTTAATTTTTACCTTTACAATCACTTTCAGCACGGAAATAGGACTGGGCCCTAAAAAAGCACATTGCCTCTCTTCCTGCTAATGCTTGAGACATCCTTCTTACTTGTCTTTTCTAGGCATTACTTCTTTCATGTTGTGCCAACTCTTTTTATTACTGTGGAATTTACTTGAAACATATTCTTGATCTAAAACGTGACAAGAAAGTGGTAAATAGAAATCTTATAAAAATATTATTTTTCAAATGTGTGCGTGCTGAAAATACACTATAGTTTCTGTTGTAAACATGTTTAGATCACTGTCTATTAAAACAGTACATTACAGTACATCTTGGTACAGTATGTTACAGTAATATTTGTTACAGTGGTTCCAAAGCTCACATCCTATTATTCGTGTATGTGTCTTCAAAAATTGTTAATGCCAAAATATCAGAATAAATCACTGAAAACTGCATCCAGGAGCATAAGGCCTCATGCACACGTGAGCTCATAAATGCTGCTTTTGACATTTCTTTTCCCTGCCTCTAATCTCCCCTTCATGTTAACATATGTGTCCATGCACATTATAGGCGGTTAACAGGAGTTTAGAGGTATAACTCTTGTATGTTCAAGAATGGAGGGTTTTGGCAGAATAAAACTCCTGACATGTATAAACGCACATTAAAGTTAGGCGCTTTTAACACAAGTGTTTTATTTTTTCATTTCAATGACCAGAATAAATTAATATTCTGGCCAATGAAATGGCTCAAGTGCTTGACATACCTAAATGCATCTGACAAAAATTCTTATGAGCGTTTTTGTAGCTGCTTTTCTCCTGCCAGGAACAAAGAATTTAGAAGAGCCCCAGTGTGCATGAAGCCTAAGTGTTTTATTTTTTTTTTAAATTTAGTTTCACATTTTAAGAACTGTGCTAGCTTGGCTCTATCACTCATTTACAATATTTTATTGGATTTTGAGAGAGAAAGTATACTGGTCATGGTACAAATATGGGGCATGTGTGCATAATTGTAACACCCATACAAATGAAACAGTCATTTATGCTTATTGTTATTGGCAATAGAGTAAAACTTGTTATAGCACCTGTAGACATTTCAGTAAAGTGAGCATGTGCTAGTTTTGTATTTTATATATATACAGTGGGGCAAAAAAGTATTTAGTCAGCCACCAATTGTGCAAGTTCTCCCACTTAAAAAGATGAGAGAGGCCTGTAATTGGCATCATAGGTAGACCTCAACTATGAGAGACAAAATGAGAAAAAAAATCCAGACAATCACATTGACTGATTTGGAAAGAATTTATTTGCAAACTATGGTGGAAAATAAGTATTTGGTCAATATCAAAAGTTCATCTCAATACTTTGTTATATATCCTTTGTTGGCAATGGCAGAGGTCAAACGTTTCCTGTAAGTCTTCACAAGGTTGGCACACACTGTTGCTACGCTCTTGTGATCATTTTGACCCCACGGGGTGAGATCTTGCGTGAAGCCCCAGATCGAGGGAGATTATCAGTGGTCTTGTATGTCTTCCATTTTCTAATTATTGCTCCCACAGTTGATTTGTTCACACCAAGCTGCTTGCATATTGCAGATTCAGTCTTCCCAGCCTGGTGCAGGTCTACAATTTTGTTTCTGGTGTCCTTCGACAGCTCTTTGGTCTTCACCATAATGGAGTTTGGAGTGTGACTGTTTGAGGTTGTGGACAGGTGTCTTTTATACTGATAACAAGTTCAAACAGGTGCCATTGATACAGGTAATGAGTGCAGGACAGAGGAGCCTCTTAAAGAAGAAGGTACAGGTCTGTGAGAGCCAGAAATCTTGCTTGTTTGTAGGTGACCAAATACTTATTTTCCACCATAATTTGCAAATAAATTCTTTCCAAATCAGCCAATACGATTGTCTGGATTTTTTTTCTCATTTTGTCTCTCATAGTTGAGGTCTACCTATGATGCCAATTACAGGCCTCTCTCATCTTTTTAAGTGGGAGAACTTGCACAATTGGTGGCTGACTAAATACTTTTTTGCCTCACTGTGTATGTATATATATATATATATATATATATATATATATATATATATATACAGAGAGAGAGAGAGAGAGATGTTTTTTTCTCAAAATCATTCAACAGTTTTGTATGTGTATAGCTTTGCAGAAGATTTGGCTGAACTAGGTGTTCATTTTTTGATGAGTTACTTGATCGACTGCAGGCATTACAGTTGAAATGTCAGACCTGTGTGATTTCAGCTAGAACTTAGAATTTTGATGTTCCGTTCTTGGAAGCACATTTTCTGACAGGGAATCATATAGTAAGCATAATGTTATTCTGACAAATGAAAAAATACTATACTTATTCCTGTTTCCCAAAAGAGAACTGCAAGAGCAGTAAGAATCAGAAATTCTTACATTCTATGATATAGCAAGTCAAAAGATTTTGGAGTGCTTGGTCTTCTAAATAGTGTAAGTGTTTGAAACTTTAGAACCCAATTTCAGGAAAAACATATTTAGTTTGTTTTAGTTAAACTAGAGAAAATATAGCTGTCTATAACTCGTCTGATGAAATGTAAATCCAAACTTTAGGAAGTCTGAAAATTCTCCCGTTGCAAGGGTAAAAAGCTTGTTTAGGTCTAGGTGACAGAAAAGCATTTTTCCATACCATACAGCACTCCTCCATGGACTATTCCTTGGCATCCTCACATAGAATGTGAGTCTGTGGACTCTGTATTGGTCTTGATGATGTCAGGACCTTAGACGACTGAATTGCAGTAGAGAAGATGCTGTGGGAACAGGCCTAAAATTGTGGAGGAGCAGGGAGTTGGGTAAGTAAATCTATTTTTCCGTGCCCCTAGACCTACATGGGCACTCATCCCTTGCAAGTTTCTTCGAGTTGGCCTTTAAAGCTGAATTCTAGGTATTAATTTTTTTGCATATTTACATTGATCCAGCTTGGACTAATGTAAGTGTGCATGTACTATACCTGGCCAGATCACCAGATGCAAATGGAGGGGGAAAAGGTCTAAAAAAGGAAACTAATACAGCTACCACAACCAATAATTAGTAAGGTGTAATATATTATATTTATGAATTTGGGTTTAATAACGATGTAGAAACTGACTTCCCAGTGATTCTCCCTGCAAGGTAGTAGTAAAAGATTTTTCTTGTTACATGAAAAACATAGAAAAATGTATCAGGATCATGTCTATATAAATTCTTTAAAGGCCAAGTAGTATTTTTTGAAGAAGGCCAACAATGGCAGCCTTTGTATTTTTCTTGGTTACCTTCTTTTTTTTCATCGGCACCAGGAAAGTTACTTACAGCGAATCAAAACTGTCTCTTGTGCTGGTGGCTGCTATGTTTGTTGAAACCTTCAGTCCTCTGCCCCCCAGGTACCCCTTCAGCTTTTTGATCTTCCAGTGCTGCAAGGATTAATATGAATGGCTGGACTTGTTACAGACACTCGTCTAAAGTACCCACTATGCTTGCTCTTTCCACCAATCTGCTCCATTCATAAAAGCTGTGCTATGATTTCCTGAAATGAAAAGCTTCCTATGAATGAAAGAGGTGGACCTTTCATTCATTCATCCATCATTCATTCTTTCATAGAACACTTTTCATTATTGGAAGCAATAGTATAGCTTTTGTGAATGAAGCAGGAGTTAGGAAAAGGCAGGCATAGTTAGCTCTTTTGAGAGGTGCCTGTGCCAGGTTCAGTCGCTCATATTAATCCCCAAAAGCCTTTTTAACTGAAAAAAAAAAACATAATATGTACTAATTTGTTATCTAAGGTTATGTAAACATTGCAAAGAGAACTGCCCAAAAGGCGGGCAAAAAGTAGTTACTATGGTGACATATCATATAAGCTGGAGATTCTAAAAAAATCAATCCTTGATACCAAGTATCTTAAAACATCAGTTTTATTAATATTATTATTTTATTTTGGAGTGGAATTTCAGTGTGGACTTAGACAACTTACATCGTGAGATCAATTTGTGTAAACAACACACAACGCACAAAAAATTCAAAAGTAAATAAAAATATCCACGTCCGGACTCTTATTTGTACTCATATAAAAGCAGCATACCGCGGCAATTTGCTGCCTAGTAGTGTAACGTATACAGATCAAGGTAGCCCTTATATATGGGTGTGGGATCCCATGAGGACCTAAACCATGAATGCACATTAACTCATAGGCTCAATAAAAATGGAGTAGCAT
This sequence comes from Staurois parvus, assembly GCF_062004578.1. Taxonomy (NCBI): domain Eukaryota; kingdom Metazoa; phylum Chordata; class Amphibia; order Anura; family Ranidae; genus Staurois; species Staurois parvus. The sequence continues at coordinate 16,726,716 of NW_028317809.1, forward strand.
AAAACAATTTCCATTATGGGCTGGACCCTATATGAGTCAGTGAGGCATATTAGTAAACGGATGATGTATAAAGGGTTAGGTCCAATTCGAAGAGTTGACAAGCCTCAGAGAGGACAGATATCCCCGGTAGTCCGTTGGCAGATAATGAAAGCCACAATTGGCATGTAGAGAGTTCAAGTAAGGAACTTTGAGTAGCATGGAGGTTGAGACATGAATGCAGCAATTAAAGTTATTAAAGATAGATGTGTTGTGGAGAGCTTGGTTCCAAGAAATTAAATACTGTTGACACTGGACTTATGGCTCCAAATCTCTTCAGGTCACATGGACCTATGTTGTGAAAAGGAGAGAGAAAGTCCCAGTGTCTCCTAATAAGTATAACACAGCAGAATGCGACTCATACATTACCGCCACTACACTGCAGCTCCGTTCATCCTGATGTCACTCTGGGTCATGGAGTGGAGTAAATGCTGCTTCAGACCGATGGTAGATGCTGAATTGGTCTCAGTGGGTTAGAGTTGCTGCTGTTGGCTGGACCTTGTGGGTACAATGTCTCTCCGTGCTTCTAACTCAGTGATTAGGGTACCGTCACTATGTACAGAAGGCGCCAACTCAGTGGATTCCCGGATGGAAAAATGGCGTCACTGGACGTGCATTTGATGTCAACGTGTTTTGCTGCATGATAGCATAGCTTCATCTGGACGTCGGATGGTGTTCAGGTGGTCCCTTTTATCTACATTTACTCCACCTACAGGCCACCTTTTTAATTGATTAAAGGTAACGTGTCATGTTTGTCATTCAAACAGTAATCATGTTTAAACTATATGGTTCATTAAAGCATGGATTAAGGCCTATGTCATAGCTTAAAGGATATCAAATTTTACAGCATACCTATATCATCAAAAACCCGGCCTACAATAAGGATACTTAAGTAGAGAGGATAATCAGGAATATAACTAATATAACTTATTCACAACCTGCTCTACTAGCTTGTTTGTCCAGAAATACTTGTAAACTAATTTCAACGTGGAACCTCAGTGGTATTAAAGCTTGTAACTTATAGATCCAACTTTTGTCCTTTTGTAACAAAATGCGGTCAAAGTCCCCTCATCTTTGGGGGATCTTGAGCATATAAATGCCTTTTACTTTCATACCAGTCAATTTACCCTTATGGTAGAGGGAAAAATGTCTAGCTAAGTGTTTTTCAGGGTTCTGTTCTCTTATTTCTTTCATATGTTCACCTTTTCAAAATTCCAAGCGGCGTTTTGTTTTTCCTATATAGAATTTATTGCAAGGGCACATTATCATATATACAATTCTTGTAGTATTACAATTAATTAAATCTTGAATGAGAAACTTGCTCTTCCCCAAACTGTCGTAAAATACATCTTCCACAAATGGACAGATTTGGCATTTCCCATAGGCAAACATGCCTTTTGAATGTGGATGTTTAGTAAGCCAGTTTGGAGTAGGATTTTTAGTAAATGCTGATTGCATAAGGATTTCACCCAGATTATTTGCTTGGCGTGCAGTCATTTTTGGTGTGGGTCCTACAATTTGCAGCAAGCTTGGGTCATTAATTAGTATTCTTCAATGCTTCTGAAGAATATCTCGTACCACATTCTGTTGGGCTCCAAATTGAGTTATTAAATGAACAGAGTTTCCTTCATTATTAACTTCTTCTTTTTCCCTAGTTTGTAGGAGGCTTTCCCTATCGCGTTCAGCAGCATTTTTCCTTGCTCGTCTGATTTGTTTGTGGGAATATCCACGTTTACAAAATCTTGCATTGAGCTCTCTTGCCTCTTCCTTATACCTCTCTGGGTCTGTGCAGTTGCGCTTAATACGCAAGAATTGCCCTACTGCTATTCCATTCTTTGTCCAGTCTGGATGATGGCTGTCTGCTTGCAATAACGTATTTGCAGATGGCTCTTTCCGAAAAGTATGCGTCTCCAATTTTCCGTCTTTTACACCAATGCACAAATCCAGAAAGGGAATTCGGATTTTAGTAAAGGAATAGGTTAACCGGATGTTTCGCTCATTAACATTTAATAATGCAATGAACGTATGTAATTCATCTAAAGAACCACTCCAAATCATGAGCACATCATCAATGTACCTTAACCACGTTTTTACGTGGTTTTTAAATATTGGAGAGATGTATACTTCATCTTCTTCCCTGCATCCTAGATGGAGGCATGCATATGCTGGTGCCCAAGCTGCCCCCATGGAGGTGATGTCTACAAGATTTGGACAGTGAATGGATTTGGGGCTGAAAGGACAGATGGGAGTCTAGGATTACACCTAGTACCCTGGCATGAGGGGAGGGACTGATGATTGTGTTATTGATCTGGATGGAGAAGTCAGGGGAGGGGGCACGGGCTGGGGGGAATACTAAGAGCTCAGTTTTGGAAAGATTTTGAGGAAGTGGAGTGACATCCATGCTGATATGTCACTTAGTAGGATAGTAATGCGAGAGGAGACTGAGGGGGTGAGGTGAGGGGTAGAAAGATAGATTTGTGTGTCATCAGCATAGAGATAGTACTTAAAGCCATGGGATTTTATCAAGTGACCAAGGGAAGAGGTGTAGATGGAGAAGAGAAGGGGCCCAAGGACAGAACCTTGAGGGACCCCTACAGAAAGAGGGAGTGAAGAGGAGGAGGCAGCATTGTAGGGAACGCTGAAGGAGCACTGCGATAGGTAGGAGGAAAACCAGGAGAGAGCAGAGTCTCTGAGGCCAAGAGAGTGGAGTTTTTTGAGGAGGAGGGGATGGTCAACCGTATCAAAAGCTGCAGAGAGGTCAAGAAGTAAGAGTACGGAGTAGTGGCCATTGGTTTTAGCTGTTCGCAGATCATTAGTGAGTTTTAGTAGGACAGTTTCAGTGGAGTGGAGTGAGCGAAAGCCAGACTGTAGAGGGTCAAGAAGGTTGTTGTCGGTGAGGTAGGCGCTCAGGCGATTGTAGATTCTAGGAGTTTAGAGGTAAATGGCAGCAGGGAGATGGGTCTTAAGTTGTCCAGGTTGGTGGGGTCCAGGGAGGGCTTTTTAAGTATAGGAGTGATGTGTGCATGCTTTAGAGGGGAGGGGAAGGCACCAGTAGAGAGGGAAAGATTGAAGATGAAGAGAAGAGACAACAAGGACTGGATGACAAGGTATTAATAAGAGTGACAAAGTAGGCTTGTTTGGCAGCATGAAGGGAGGAAATGTATGTTAAGAAAGCAGATTTATATAGGGTGAATGCTTGTTGAGATTTGGTTTTATGCCGCAATCACTCCAGCGCACAACTATGTCGTTTAAGATTTCTGGTGTCGTCAGTCTGCCAAGGTTGTAATGGTCGGGGCCTGATGCTTCGTGTTGTTAGAGGAGCAAGTGAGTCTAATGCAGATGAAAGTGAACTGTTGTAGAGAGTAGTGGCAAGGTCAGGACAGGTGAGAGATTCTGTCATAGAGTTGATCAGTTGCAGAGTGGAAAGGGTTCAAGTTGTGAAGGTTTCTGCGGGTAATTGTTTGCTGCTTTGAGGGATAGGTGTTTGAGGGTGAGGAAAGTAAGATGGGAGTGGGATGTACACGAGTGCACACGCCTTCCAGTCCTGGTGTTTGGGTCAGCAGGAGAGTAAAGTATCAGCAGGAGGTGATGAGAGCAGTAGTAGGGAGATGGTAGCAGTGAGGGTGAGATGTACAAGTATTGGGGTGGAGCAGAGGGGTAAAGAAGTCAGATTTTGGGAACGCAAGATAGTAATATGAAAAGGAGTGGAGTGGGACTCAGACTTGTAAGAGATGTTTCCCAGGGTGTTTGCTTGCAGTCTGTCCAGCGTGCAATAGAGTTTCTTGCTGTTGTTGTGTCTTCCTGCTGCTTGAGTTATCCTGCTTTAGTTAAACTACTGTGTTCAACTGCGCCCATCAAAAGCAGCACTCACGCAAAAGCAGCACCCCATCTGTGACTATGCCCCCCCTATCTGTGACCATCCCCCATGAGCTGATCTAAATTTATAGGGAGATGGTCAAATGAGCACTCTTCTCTGCCCCAATTAGGAACTGATAAGGATGACATGAATAGGGGGGGGGGGGGATGTTTCTCAAACACAGACCAGACACAGGCCACAGTCATAAAAAGAGTGCAACCATAGGTGAGGACTAATCAACATAGACAAAAATATATATACACTATTTGTACTGAAATTAACAGGAATCTAAGCATTGTTACAGTTTAGAGTGGAGAGCAGATAGCAGCATTTACCCAGAGATAGCAGGAGTCTATGCGTTGTTACAGTTTAGAGTGGAGAGCAGATAGCAGCATTTACCTGTGAAAAGCAGAGAAGCCATGATTTGACTGCTGTGTTCAACTGCGTCTTAGCACTCCATCAAAATCAGCACTCATGCAAAAGCAGCACCCCATCTGTGACTATGCCCCCCCCCATCTCTAATCCACATTTATGTGGTATTGAAGTATAGAGTGACTCTACGTCTACCCCTACCAACCAATTACCTGTCTCTATTTTAAGTTCATTGATTTTAAGGAGTACGTCCCTACTGTTCTGCACATCAGATCTTAATTTGACTACCATATCTTTGAATAATGAGTCCAAATAACAGCCAATCCTTTCCAGGGGACCTCCTATTGCTGAAACAATAGGCCTCCCTGGCGAATTTTCACAATTTTTATGTACCTTTGGTATTATAAAAAAGGTTGGTATATTGTACTGATTGATCAGAAGGTAGTCAAATTCATATTTAGTTAACAATCCTTCTTCTTTTCCCCATTTTAGTTTTTCATTAAGAGCGCTAGCTAGTTTTGGAAATGGGTTATGATCGAGACACAAATAGGTAGTTTCATCACCTAGTTGTCATTTTACTTCTCTTTCATAAGCACTCTCAAGAGTATGACATTTCCCCCCTTATCACTCTTTTTAATTACTACCAACGACCACCTGAACACTGCCCGACGTCCAGATGAAGCTACGCTATCACGCAGCGAAATGCGTTGATGTCACCCACACGTCCAGTGACACCATCTATCCATCCGGGAATCCACTGAGTTGGCGCCTTCTATCATAGTGATGGTACCCTGGTCACCGAGTTGGAAGCAAAGAGGGACATGGTACCCACATGGTCCAGCCAATAGCAGTAACTCCAACCCACTGAGACCAATTCAGCTTGTGCCATAGGTCTGAAGCAGCATTTACTCCTCTACGTGACCCGGAGTGACATCAGGATGAGCTGAGCTGCAGTGTAGTGGCGGTAATGTATGAGCCGCATTGTGCTGTGTTATACTTATTCGGAGACACTGGGACATTCTCTCTCCTTTTCACAACATTCACGACACTGTCAAGGTCCTACCATTCCTCAGAGCTTGTGTTGCTCCATGTGCTGGCATCCATCTTAGGTTTCTGCAAAGCATGGTGGGAGCCTTTATGCTTTCAGGCCTCTGCGGCTCCTCCTCCAGAAGGGTGTGGCTGATCACATTTAAGCCTTCTGTCTGCAGTTGCTCTTTGCATTCGTGTCCTGTATGTTACATTGCAGCAAGCTCTCGTTCAGCTCTCGTGACTTTCCTGGAAACCGACTCGGCTTTGACAAGACTATTCTTTGCCTTATCCCATTACCTGACCTCCCGTTGCTGAACCCGGCCCGTGACCTGAGTATTCTTGCCTACCGTCTTGTACTGTCTGTTCCGCTGTTATCGACCCGGCCTGTCCGACCACGCTATACGTCTTCCCATCTGGTCCCACCAGCTATACGCCATTGGCGGCAGCCGTTACCGCAGCTGGGGTTACTCGGGGGCCGCGACCTGGTCTCAGGCTGCATCAAGTCCATCCCCACCATCAGGGGCCCTAGTGAAAGGCAACCTGGGGCTTAGACTCCGCGGCCTGAGGGACTCCGGTCTGTGGGTGGTGGCTGTCGCCAGTCGGTGCTTGACCTTACCATAAGGCCTGCCTGCCCATTCCACCGCTCCTGCCCTGACAGACACAGAGATTTGGAGCCATAAGTGTCAACAGTACTTCTTACATTCTTGGAACCACGCTCTCCACGACACATCTATCTTTAATAACTTTAATTGCTGCATTCATGTCTCAACCTTCATGCTACTCAAAGTTCCTTACTTGAACTCTCTACGTGCCAATTGTGGCTTTCATTATCTGCCAACAGATAACCGGGGATATCTGTCCTCTTAGAGCAGTGGTTCTTAACCTGGGTTCGATCGAACCCCAGGGGTTCGGTGAGTCAGTCTCGCGGGTTCGGCGGAGGTGAAGACCCACACCCGACTCATATGATTCGTGATGACATGCCCCGCTTGTGCATCATTGGCTGCAGGTGGTCACGCAACATCGCTTAGCCCAGTAGTCGGCAAGCCGCGGCTCGCGAACCACATGCGGCTCTTTACACGCTTTAATGCGGCTCTTGTGTGCCGGGCGCCCGCTCCCCTCCCTCCTCTCGGGCGGCAGGGACTCTGCAGCGTGATCCAAAAAAGAAACCAGCCAGGGCAGCGCGCTCAAATGCAATGATTGGCCAGTCTCGCTGCCACTCACATCCTGATAGCCAGTGATTGGCTGTCAGGATGTGTGTAGGCGGGGCAGCGTGACGAACGTGAGAGGAGCTAGGCTCCTCTCACAGTCCGCCCTGAAGACCGGAACGGCGCGGGAATACGGCGAGAGGAACGCGCGGAGCAAAGGTAAGTGAATTGACACAGGGGGGACTTGGCTTACTACTTGCTACTTACTTACTACTACTATATAAGGGATGAATTAATATGGAGGATGAATTACTATAGGGGGGATGAATTACTATATGGGGGATGAATTACTATATGGGGGATGAATTACTATGGGGGATGAATTACTATGGGGGATGAATTACTATATGGGGGATGAATTACTATATGGGGGATGTATTACTATGGGGGATGAATTACTATATGGGGGATGAATTACTATATGGGGGATGAATTACTATATGGGGGATGTATTACTATGGGGGATGAATTACTATATGGGGGATGCATTACTATATGGGGGATGTATTACTATGGGGGATGAATTACTATATGGGGGATGAATTACTATATGGGGGATGAATTACTATGGGGGATGAATTACTATATGGGGGATGAATTACTATGGGGGATGAATTACTATATGGGGGATGTTTTACTATGGGGGATGAATTACTATATGGGGGATGAATTACTATATGGGGGATGAATTACTATGGGGGATGAATTACTATATGGGGGATGAATTACTATGAGGGATGAATTACTATGGGGGATGAATTACTATGGGGGATGAATTACTATATGGGGGATGAATTACTATGGGGGATGAATTACTATGGGAAATGAATTACTATATGGGGGATGAATTACTATGGGGGATGAATTACTATATGGGGGATGAATTACTATGGGGGATGAATTACTATATGGGGGATGAATTACTATAGGGGGGATGAATTACTATGGAGGATGAATTACTATATGGGGGATGAATTACTATGGGGGATGAATTACTATGGGGGATGAATTGCTATATGGGGGATGAATTACTATAGGGGGGATGAATTACTATATGGGGGATGAATTACTATATGGGGGATGAATTACTATGGGGGATGAATTACTATATGGGGGATGAATTACTATAGGGGGGATGAATTACTATGGGGGATGAATTACTATATGGGGGATGAATTACTATATGGAGGATGAATTACTATGGGGGATGAATTACTATAAAACAGTGGTTCTTAACCTGGGTTCGATCGAACCCCAGGGGTTCAGTGAGTCAGTCTCGCGGGTTCGGCAGAGGTGAAGACCCACACCCGACTCATATGATTCGTGCAGTAAATATTCATTATTATGTTTTTGTTTTTGTGTGAAAATCATGTTTTAATGGTTTTGTTCTTTGTTCTTAACGGTTTTGTTCATTTTGTGCACCTATGTATAAATATATACCTATGTTTTGAATTTTAAAAATCATATTTTTTTTTTCCAATTAAGAAGGGTTCGGTGAATGCGCATATGAAACTGGTGGGGTTCAGTACCTCCAACAAGGTTAAGAACCACTGTCTTAGAGGCTTGTCAACTCTTTGAACGGGACCAAACCCTTTATACATCATCCGTTTACTAATATGCTTCAATGACTCATATAGGGTCTGGCCCATAATGGAAATTGTTTTATGCTACTCCATGTTTATTGAGCCTATGAGTTAATGCGCATTCATGGTTTAGGTCCTCATGGGATCCCACACTCTGGTATAAGGGCTACCTTGATTTGTATATATTACACTACTAGGTAGCAAATTGCCGCGGTATGCCGCTTTTATATGAGTACAAATAAGCGACCAGATGTGTATATTTGTATTTACTTTTGAATGTTATGTTTGTTTTGTGCATTCATGTTGTTTATACAAATTGAACTCACAATGTAAGTTATCTACGTCCACACTGAAATTCCACTCCAAAATAAAGTAATAATATGAATAAAATTGATGTTTTAAGATACTTGGTATCAAGGATTGATTTTTTTAGAATCTCTAGCTAATATGATATCTACCACCATAGTAACTACTTTTTGCCCACCTTTTAAGCAGTTCTCTTTTCAAGGTTGTACCTTGGTTATGGTGACAGCGCTTGCAATTAAGCGATAAAATATGCTGGTATATATTTACATTTGCCTTAATTATTATTATTGTAATATGTAAACATTGCAGCCAAATTGTTAGGATCTTATCTGAAATGTAAAAATTATTGTGGTCGGTAACAGGAAGGAAAGCACAACTAGTTAATGACCATGATCATTTGGATCTTTTACCACTAGAGAATAAAAGAGTGTTCTATTTATATAATATAATGGGATTTATCATCACTATATTACTTTTTACAAACCTTATAGTTAACCTACCTAATAATCCAACTGTCCCTGGAAATGGTTTTGTATTACTGGAATTTGATGTTTAGCTTTACGTTAAAGATATGCTAATAATGACCCTTTAACCTACATGATCATATTTGCATATTGATGTTAATTAAAATTAATTACATCATTAAAATTTAATTAAATCAGCTCTGCTGATTTCTTTCATCCAATCATGTGCAAGCAAAAACACTTTTTTTTAAATTTTCCTTGCATGTTTTCCTCAGATCTAGAGAAAATGCACTTTCAGTGCACTTCTGAGTGCACTTGGAGTGCATGTGCAGTGCACAGCCTGTTTGCCTTTAGCAAATCAACTCCTATAAGTATTGCCTGCACTTATGTATTAAAAAGTCAATAAATATGTAGGCCACTACTCTCGATGTTAGTCAGAGTCCGACTCTACAGTCACTTTCATTTAGACCTTGGATGTTTGTTACAGCATACAATAGGACAATTTGTAAATTGTCCCTGTCAGCCACTCCAATCGACAGTTACTCAATATGAGGGCCTACGGTATGTTGACCCACATCAGGCCACTTTTCTTTTTAACAGCATTACCCCACTAATATGCCTCTCTGCTCAGGCTCTCCAAGAGGTGGCTTCTCCAATGTTGTCACAAAAGTTAAAAATATGAGGACACGTTTAGTCTACAACTCCTCTAGTCTCTCCTAAGTTAGCATGTATACAGTAGCATTACCAAAAAAGGAATACATTTATTTCAACTTGCATTTATAAATCCAAATGCATCTCTGTGTAACTGGAAGGCTAAGCAGACTTATATCTTTCTTACCTATATTCTTCCTGAAGAGGTCCAGTAACATTGGATAAAAACAAAAGTATTCAAAGGGAAACCAAAATTATATTAATATTTCAAAGATTTTTGCATTACATTGTTTCACTGCTTCCCTGTGTATTTGATATTGGACGTTGGTTTTGAAATTGATGAAATAGAATAAAAAGACAGATGTGAAACTCGGCATTTGCTTTATGAACTGTGGAGAGCTAAACACACAAAAGACCAATTAAAAATTAGAGAGATACAGTGGCAAGTTAAACATTTTGCAAGAGAAGTTATACTTTCTTTTTCATGATAATTTGCATGCACAATCTCATTGCTACATATCTACTACTCATCTACTGTGCAGATGGTCAGGTACAAAATGAACTCATGTTTGTATTCTTTGAGTAATAAAATGCATCAACCACTTAGTACGTTGGAAGACACTTGCATGTACTCTAAAGTAACAAATTCTTCACTTTTTAATGTAAATGAATGCTAAAATTGTTTTTGCATTGGATGATGTAAATACCTAGAAAGTTAATTCAGAGCATTGCAACTACAGTAGGTACAGATTTGTAGTAAATTAAAATAGTGTGGCATGTAGTGCATAGTACAGAAGATCATAATTATTTATTAGTTTCTCTTATATGTTGATGGTATAATCTTCTTTATATTTACCAACAACTAAGAAGTATGAATGCCCACTTTAATGGATTTACATTAAAAGGAAGTTTTGCTTTTGCACAACATAATTAATGGTAACTATAAAGAAGACTGTAGATTATAAATTCGGATTTTAACATACAGTGGAGCAAAAAAGTATTTAGTCAGCCACCAATTGTGCAAATTCTCCCACTTAAAAAGATGAGAGAGGCCTGTAATTGGCATCATAGGTAGACCTCAACTATGAGAGACAAAATGAGAAAAAAAATCCAGACAATCACATTGGCTGATTTGGAAAGAATTTATTTGCTAATTATGGTGGAAAATAAGTATTTGGTCACCTACAAACAAGCAAGATTTCTGGATCTCACAGACCTGTACCTTCTTCTTTAAGAGGCTCCTCTGTCCTGCACTCATTACCTGTATCAATGCACCTGTTTAAACTTGTTATCAGTATAAAAGACACCTGTCCACAACCTCAAACAGTCACACTCCAAACTCCACTATGGTGCAGACCAAAGAGCTGTCGAAGGACACCAGAAACAAAATTGTAGACCTGCACCAGGCTGGGTAGACTGAATCTGCAATAGGCAAGCAGCTTGGTGTGAACAAATCAACTGTGGGAGCAATAATTAGAAAATGGAAGACATACAAGACCACTGATAATCTCCCTCGATCTGGGGCTCCACGCAAGATCTCACCCCGTGGGGTCAAAATGATCACAAAAACGGTGAGCAAAAATCCCAGGACCACACGGGGGGACCTAGTGAATGACCTGCAGAGAGCTGGGACTAATGTAACAAAGGCTGCCATCAGTAACACACTATGCCGCCAGGGACTCAGATCCTGCAGTGCCAGACGTGTCCCCCTGCTTAAGCCAGTACATGTCTGGGCCCGTCTGAAGTTTGCTAGAGAGCATTTGGATGATCCAGAAGAGGATTGGGAGAATGTCACATGGTCAGATGAAACCAAAATAGAACTGTTTGGTAGAAACACAACTCGTCGTGTATGGAGGAGAGAGAATGCTGAGTTGCATCCAAAGAAAACCATACCTACTGTGAAGCATGGAAGTGGCAACATCATGCTTTGGGGCTGTTTCTCCGCAAAGGGACCAGGACGACTGATCCATGTACAGGACAAAATGAATGGGCCATGTATCGTGAGATTTTGAGTGCAAACCCCCTTCCATCAGCAAGGGCATTGAAGATGAAACGTGGCTGGGTCTTCCAACATGACAATGATCCCAAACATACCGCTAAGGCAACGAAGGAGTGGCTTCGTAAGAAGCATTTCAAGGTCCTGGAGTGGCCTACTCCAGGACCTTGAAATGCTTCTTACGAAGCCACTCCAGATCTCAACTCCATAGAAAACCTTTGGAGGGAGTTGAAAGTCCGTGTTGCCCAGCGACAGCCCCAAAACATCACTGCTCTAGAGGAGATCTGCATGGAGGAATGGGCCAACATACCAGCAACAGTGTGTGCCAACCTTGTGAAGACTTACAGGAAATGTTTGACCTCTGTCATTGCCAACAAAGGATATATAACAAAGTATTGAGATGAACTTTTGATATTGATCAAATACTTATTTTCCACCATAATTTGCAAATAAATTCTTTCCAAATCAGCCAATGTGATTGTCTCATAGTTGAGGTCTACCTATGATGCCAATTACAGGCCTCTCTCATCTTTTTAAGTGGGAGAACTTGCACAATTGGTGGCTGACTAAATACTTTTTTGCCCCACTCTATGTGGCAAGATAGCATCTCTTTATAAATGTTTTTTTTTACATGCAAATTTTTTTTCTAGTTATGTTTGACATTCATTTAGTATTAATTAAAGCCTCTTTAAAACAGCATCTTTATATGAAAGGGTACCATAATACCCTAATTAGCACCCTGTTTTTCCAGAGCTTGCTGGACCTGTGTAGGTTTCTTATTATTAGTAGGGACAAAGAAATTCCTTGCAAACCTCTCTAAACTGAGCAATAGCATATGTTGGCTACCATTTAATAGCAGCAACAGTCTAATGAACAGTGTGTTTTGAGGCTAGATTAACCATTCTCCTGCCTTACAAGATCACCTTAATGTGTTGGGCTATGGATGCAAATTCTACTAAAGAGTACTATAAATTTAGATTGGGCTATGTTTTTTGGCCTAAAGTATATATAATCTCTTACCTTGTAAAACAATCCATTCAGTTTAAAAGAAAAGCAAGGTCAAACATTTGTGTATAGATATAAAAAATTGTTTGATTAGAAAAAATTTCACTCTTTTTTCATTTATAGCGCAAAAATGAAAAACCCTATGGTGATCAAATAGTACCAAAAGAAAGCCCTATTTGTGTGAAAAAAATGTCATTTGTGTACAGCATTTCATGACCATGCAATTGTCAGTTAAAGTAACACAGTTCCAAAATGCAGAAGGGGGGGGGGGGTATTGTTAAATCTTCCGGATCAGCTTTTATTTATTCATGTAAAACCTTTATCCCAAAAGGAAAAATAAAAGTTTGCTGTTTATAAAGTGTTTTAAAGTGTTAGCTGGAGTTTGGCTTCAATTTGTTATTTGTATTCTGCTAATACATTTAACACTGCCATTCCCCAAGAATGTCAGTGCTGCTGTGTCCTGTACTCATTTCTCCAGAGTGATGTCTCACTAAGGCCTGGTTCACACCAATGCAATTTGCGTTTTGCTTAAGTCTGTTAAACCAAAAACGCAACGTTTTCCGTTTAAAAAGTCCCTGACCCTTTTTAAAAACGCTGCGGCTGAAAAACGCATAGATGTGACCGTTTCCCATCGGAAACTACGTTAAGTGGACTGTAGTGCATTTCTGCAAAAGCACTAAAAAACGTGTTGGAGTGAACCTGGCATAATAGAGGAGATGTGTTACTGGCCAGATTACCAGGTGAATACAGAGGGAAAAAAGTCATAGAATTAAAACTGATGCAGCCACCACATCTAATGATTGGTAAGCTACAATTTAATACATTTTTGGTTTGGGATTTAATACCGCTTTAAAGTATTGTAGGAATAAGTTATGTTTACCACCACTTCTTTTGTCAACTTTGAGAAAACTGAATCAAAATCTCCTAATATATGGCAAAGGTGTAATATATACAGTTGCAAGAAAAAGTCTGTGAACCCCTTGGGATTACGTGGAGTTTTGCATGAATTGGGCATAAAATGTGCTCTGAACGTCATCTAAGTCACAACAATAGAAGAACACAGTCTGCTGAACATAATACTACACAAACATTAGATGTTGCCATGGTTTAATTGCACATAACATGTAAACATTCACAGTGCAGGGAGGAAAAAGTATGTGAGGCCCTAGCTTAATGACTTCTCCCAGAGCTAATTGGAGCCAGGAGTGAGCCAACCTTGACTCCAATCAGTGTGATGATATTGGATGTGTTGCTGACAGCTGTCCTGCCCTTAAAAAACACCCACCTGTTTTGGGTTTACTGGTTTCAAGAAGCACTGTCTGATGTGAACCATGCCTCGCAGAAAAGAGCTCTCAGAAGACCTACGATCAAGAATTGTTGACTTGCATGAAGCTGGAAAGGGTTACAAAAGTATCTCCAAAAGCGTTGATGTTCATGTGTCCACGGTAAGACAGACTGTCTACAAATGGAGAAAGTTTAGCACTGTTGCTACTCTCCCTAGGCATGTTTGTCCTGTAAAAATGACTGCAAGAGCACAGCGCAGAATGCTGCATGAGGTAAAGAAGAATCCCAGAGTGTCAGCTAAAGACCTACAGAAATCTCTGACACATGCTAACATTTTTGTTGACACATCTACAATAAGGAAAACATTAAACAAGAATGGAGTACATTAGAGGACACCACGGAGGAAGCCATTGCTGTCCAAAAAGAATATTGCAGCACGTTTGAAATTTGCAAAAGAGCACCTGGATTTTCCACAGCACTACTGGCAAAATATACTGTGGACAGATGAAACCAAGATTGAGTTGTTTGGGAAGGACACACAACACTATGTGTGGAGAAAAAAAGGCACAGCACACCAACATCAAAACCTCATCCCCACTGTAAAACATGGTGGAGGGAGCATCATGGTTTGGGGCTGCTTTGCTGCCTCAGGGCCTGGACGGATTGTTGTCATTGATGGGAAAATTAATTCCAGAGTTTATCAAGACATTTTGTAGGAAAACGTACGACCATCTGTCCGCCAACTGAAGCTCCGCAGAGGATGGGTGATGCAACAGGACAATGACCCAAAGCATACAAGTAATTCAACAAAACAATGGCTGCAACAGCACAGAATACGCCTTCTGGAGTGGCCCAGTCAGAGTCCTGACCTCAACCCGATTGAAATGCTGTGGCATGAGGTTAAGAGAGCGATTCACACCATACATCCCAAGAATATTGCTATACTGAAACAGTTTTGTGAAGAGGAGTGGTCCAAAATTACTCCAGATCGCTGTGCAGGTCTGATCTGCAACTACAGGAAACGTTTGGTTGAGGTTATTGCTGCCAAAGGAGGGCAACCAGTTATTAAGTCCAAAGATTCACATAATTTTTCCTCCCTGCTCTGTGAATGTTTACATGTTATGTGCAATTAAACCATGGCAACATCTAATGTTTGTGTAGTATTGTGTTCAGCAGACTGTGTTCTTCTATTGTTGTGACTTAGATGATGTTCAGAGCACATGTTATGCCCAATTCATGCAAAACTCCATGTAATCCCAAGGGGTTCACATACTTTTTCTTGCAACTGTATGCTGACTTATGCTGGTGAAAGCACTGTAGTTTAAAGTGCTGCTAAAGGCAAAAGGGTTTTTAATTAAAATAATAAACATGTTATATTTACATGCTCTGTGCGAAGTTTTGCACAGAGCAGCCCAGGGCCTCCCCTTTTGGGGTCCTCCACTGACAATCTTCCTTCTCTTCTCCATGAGCTCCATAGCAAGCCACTTGCTATGGGGGAACACAGTGCATGTTCCTCCCGAGTTGTGTGTTTTTATGGAGCTGTGCTGTATAGACGCACACATCAGGACTTAGCTCGGCTCCCCATTTCCTCCTCACAGAATTTGATTGACAGCAGTTGGAGAAAAAGTCCCTGTGTGAAGAGGAAGAAAGGGGGGCGCGAAGAGATGTTGGTCAATTGAGGTAAGTATTTAGGGAGGTGGGGGAGGCAGCTAGCTGTAAAACGTTTTTTACCTTAAAGTGTTACTAAACCCAGGACCCTGCATTTACTATATCTGGTCTCCCACAGTACACAGAGCATGAAATTGCAATTATTTTATTAAATATAAACTTCTAAATATCTTTTCTCACTGGCAGTATATAGTAGTCTTGTGTCTTCTATAAGTGTTCATCAGAGCACTGGTAAGGCTTGACTTCTGTTTGGACAATGCTGATCACATGCACTCTTCCAAGAAAAAAAAAACCTATCTAGCAATACACACTAAACTGAGCATGTGCATATGGTTATGGGTTCAGTCTGTCTTATCAGGAAATAAGATGTGGACATTTGAACAAAAGGAGGGGCAGAGAAAACAGGATCAAACAGCCTTTTTACACAATGCAGAGGATTAACTCCTTAGGTTCCACAGTGAGTATAACAAACATGCTATACTGATTTTACTGGTGTGGGTTTAGTAACACTTTAAAGCAGGGAATGCATTAAGTTAAAAAAACATTTTGGCTTTAGAACCGCTTTAATGACCTAAAGCAACCACTGCAATTACTGTAGATATATTAGATATATAAGTGGGAAAGCATATTTATCAACATACACATATGTTGATAAATAAATAAAAAAATCATGTTTCAATTGGTTGTGGGGATTTGAAAAGAAAGGTTTGACTCCCTGCAGTAGGTAAAGTTAAGTCAAGGCTTGTTTGTTCCATCTACCTTTGTTGTCCATTATGTCTCTTTTCCAGTGTATAAACACCAGCGCCTTTTTGTATTCACACACTTTTATGTAGGATGTTTGCTCAAGGTGAGTTTGAATCAATTCCTGTCATAAGTAGATGATTTGATATCCTTATATTTACTGCTTAAAAGCCTGAAGGTATCATATGTGATTCAATCATTTCATAATAAAAGGGCACAATAACCTTCAGCCAATTTGCTTGGAGATGAGGTTAATGTTTCATTCACAACTTTAATTTCAATATGCTATTGCTGGAAAATTACTAAATAGGAAAAAAAAACACTTGAATTTGAACAAGTTGGGTAGTAAATGCATTAATTAATGTATATTTAAAGCAGAACTTTACCCATAGCAGTTTGATAACAATTAATGTTCTTTAACAAAAGAACACACATTTCACATTATGCTACCAAAATTAGTGAGTGCTTGAACACCTTCCCGCCCGGCCTATAGATTGACGGCCGGGCAGAACACTCGCCGTTGTGACTGGGCATCATATATGAGGTCCTGTCAAAACGAGCCGTTCGCGTGGCCGCGTAGCGTCACGATCTGTCACCGGCTATGTCAACGGAACACAGCCGATGACATATCACTACATCGGCCTGTTGCCAGTGTCATGTGACCACTATGACCAATCACAGCAGATCACATGTTAATTGTATACAATGGATGACTTCTTGTCATGCCATCCATTGTATACAATTATGTTGTTAGCTATGACTGGTCAAAGCAGTCACATGATACAGACAGGGCCATTCACAGCCCATCTGTATCATATAATCAGCTTTGCCCAATCACAGCTAATCACAACAAAAGACTGAATGAATCAGTTTCATTCAGTAACAATGATTGCAAATATCAATGAAATACACTGGTATTAGCAATCATAATGTGTTTAAAAAAAGAGAAAAATCCTGATCACTTGCCCAGAGTAGTTCAATGTTACTATGGTAACATTGTATTGCTTTGGTCGCAGTGTGTTGAAAAAAAAAAGTAAAAAAAAGAAAAAAATAATAGAAAATCTGAAAAAAAAATACAAATTAAATTATTATTCTTTTTATTACTTTCACAAAAGAAATGTAGCAGAATACATTTTGACCTAAATGTATAAAGAAATGTTATTTATTTGCAAAATTTTATACCAGAAATGAAGAAAAGTGTGTTTTTTTTTCAAAAGTTTCAGGTGTTTTTTGTTTTATTTAGCAAAAAATAAAAAACACAGTGGTGATTAAATACCACCAAAAAGTGAAAAAAATGATAAAATTTTCATATGGGTACAGTGTTGCACGACCAGACAATTGTTATTCAAAGTGCGACAGCGCTGAAAGCTGAAAATTGGCCTGGGCAGGAAGGGGGTATAAGTGCCTGGTATTGAAGTGGATAAATTACCTCCAGTATTGCTCCTGTTTCTTTTTTCTGGAAGGTGGCATTTTGTTTGCTAAAAAATAAACTTTGCAGTTTCGACCAAAGTTGGATAATGCCCTTGCCCTAGCGCTAGGCCATATACATGCCTCCCAAAGTCTGGCTGAAAAACTGCCTGGGATGGCACCCCCCCCATCGTGTTTTATTGCTAGGAGGTTGCCAAGACACTGTAAACCACTATTGCACACCCTCATCATCACAGGAACAAGCTCTCAAACCCCCATACACACACAGTTCACTGTCTCCTCTGTCACAGCATTGCTAAGCTCAGATCTTCTACAAAGGGGGGGGGGGGGAGAGAGAGCATGTGTGAGGGAGTTTGAGTTGGAGAAAGAGCTCATTCCTGTGAGAGTGAAGGTGAGCAGTAATTGCTGGTAGTTTTTTTTTTTTTTTTTGCAACATCCTACCAACAAAGCAGGACTGGGGAATTCCATCTCTGGGAGTATTTCAGCCAGGCCTTGGGGGGTATTTAAACGACCTACAACTATAGCAAGGACATTATTTAGCTTTAGTCAAAGCTGCACAGTTGGTTTACTCTAGAGGTGCCCCTTAGCTGCAGTGGCAGTTTTTTGTAAAGGTGAACTAACCCTTTAAAATCCATTTTTGCGCCATCATTATTAGAATTATAACATATGTGTTTGATTAGTAGTCCAGCACATAGCACTGACTCTTAAAACCTTGAAAATACTAAACTCCTGATATTGCCATCACCTTTTGGATGTACTATATAGCTTTAAATATTTAGAAACATTTGAGACCTTTTGTATTTTTGGTGCTAATATAATGATGGGTAATCCTGCAGACTACATCTGATAATATGCATCGGTAGGTTATTTAGAACTTCAGGATATAACATTAAAAAAATTAGAATGAGTCTTATTTGACAAATACACTCAGTTTTGCAGCAAAGTGTGATAGATGTATTCTGTGTTCACGGCCTGGCTGTTTAATGGATGCATATTGTGGAAAGTACGCAACAGCAACTGTCTAAGTCTCTCATCCGTGGCAAAATACACAGTTGGTATACAGTAAAAATGGTGGGAAGGGAATGATAAGCTGATGACAAACACGTTGTGCACCATAATGTTATACTAGCCTAGATAATTACACCCTAAACGCCTCATTTGACTTCAGTGCACAGGAATGAAAAGATGGTGAAAGCCATAAAACGCATGAACTCTTTATAAGGGCACCTCTGTGCGTGTCTCTCCCAAAATGGCTTCTTAAATGGCTGAATATTTTATGTGAGGTTTTGAAATTAGCATTTTTGATTAACTGCAGCAAAACTGTAGATAGAAGGTAAAACTGATGAAACATTGCAGGGAAAATGGTTGATTTTGTGAATTGAAAACTTTACTTTCCAGAAAATACTTTCTTATGGATGGTTCATGATGTTTCATTGTGGCTTGGATAGTAAACTTTTACCTTTTACCTTGAGTAAACAGTACTGTATCCTGCTTGTCAACTTACCAAGTAAGGGCCCAGCAACTGTTCAGAACACATATACAGTTGTATTTTTGACCAGGTACTGCTTGGACTTTGAAAAAGGGGGCATACACTGAAAGCTTGTACTGAAACATTGTGTTAGTGCAAATAAAAAAGTATCATGGACGGTACTGTTATTTTTGACTATAAACATAAAAACTACAAAAAAAAGTCTATCAGGCTTTAGTTCTGGACTTTTCAAAAAATAGTGACAGTCATTTGAAGATTAAGCCTAGATCAGTGGTATATGAGCGGCTTTTAAGGTCTAAAAATATGCTGTAGATAAACTTGGGGACTACCATGGATGGGTAAAGGGCTAGCAGTTAGTCTGGCATCTTTGGAAAAAGACCTTTCATATTTTCAGTTCAGAAACAATTGTTTTTGTGGCTCACAATGTGAGGGTGTACACAACATCAGTCGGGATGGCACTTGTCATCCAACCCTTGTCTTATATATAAATACATTTATCACTTGAACCTAGCAAACTGATGCAAATGTATGTAGTCTGCTGGTCATTAAATGATGATTTTACGGGCCTATGTATGTAGCTGTACTTTTTAATTTCTGTCTTTGCAGAATGCCACTCCTCGTGTAAAAGCTGCAGTGGAAAAAATCATTTAAATTGTACTGGCTGCACTACTCCAAATGTTCTGCATTATGGGGCATGCTTGTCAGTCTGTCCTGAGGGATTCTACAAAAAGGATACCGTTTGTCATGGTAAGTAATTTCAGAAGCCTTAAGTGAAGCCATGCAACATATTATAATATTTTTATATTTAAAGTCTCGGCTGGATTGAGCCCTCTTTCCAGCCTGACCAAACTTCCCCTGTATGGGCATTCCGTGAATTAAGTAAGTTCCATTTAATTTTTTGTGCAACATTGGTGTCTATGGGCTCCATTCACAGAAGCAGATTGCATGCAATATTTAGGTGTCCAGACACATTTTGCCTAAGTATTGCATGCGATCCTGAAACTGTCAATTCCCTATACCGTTTTGTGGTATTTACCTCAAAACACTCAGTAAATACCGCATTACAAAGGCGTTAAACTCAGTTCACAGAAGAAACGAAATAATTAAATTTTTGCAGTAATTAAGTAGTGGTCCAGGCATTCGATATTTAAGAAATGTAAAAATATAATAGCCAATTTTTATTAGTTTCTGCCTTTTTGGATCAGTTCTCTCAACAGTAATGCATAGAAATTTAAATTGAGGTTGATTTAGTAAAGAAAAAACTTTTTTTTAGTCTTGGATAGAGTGGAGGTGGTTTAAAACACCTGTCAGGTTTATATTGTTGTCTGTGCCTCCATTAGACTGTCTGGGGTTGTCCCCAGAAAAGTAATAGAGGGGACATCTTCCAATGAAGACACAAATGGCAATAAATTTAAAAAAAAGAGCTGACAAGGGTTTATAACTCTCCCTTATTCTATCCAAAATGAAAAAAAAAACTTAGCCTTTAGTTCTACTTTAAGGCAAAAAGTCTTTTTTGTGAATATACAAAAATATACATCATTTGCTTCAAAAACCTCCCAGTCACGCCAAACAATGTCCATGTGTGTAACCAGGCATGTCACAATGGTCTAATCCCTTGTAAAAACATATATGTAGTGGGGATACTTTACTTGTTATCACAATTATTTTTAGAGATTTCTTCCAACTGACAAGTTCCCACTGACATCATAGATCTTATAACTATAAAGGGGAGATTCTTCCCAGTGACCACAAGTGTAAGGAGCATTCTTCCCACTGACCATCACACTAATGTTTCATGAGTTATAGATATAGTAATTTTTAGGGGTTTCCTGAGACTGGAAAGTTGTTTCAAGGGTTCCTCTGTGTTGAAAAGGTTGAGAAAGGCTGCTTGAAAGTGTAACTAAAGGCAAAATGTTCTTTTTCATTTTGGATAGAGTAATGGAGAGTTAGAATCCCTGTCAGCTCTTTTTTTTTAATTTATTGCCATCGGTGTCCCCAGTGGAAGATGTCCCCTATATTACTTTTGTGGGGACAACCCAAAATTTGGGAATTTCTTTTCATTTTACTTTCAATGATAAAAGTAAGCAGGACAAATAAAGAGGGTGAATCTTCCTAATGGGGGCACAGACAGCAATAAAAACCTAATAGGTGTTCTAATACCTCTCCACCCTATCCAAAACAAAAAAAAAATGTTTCCTTTAGTTTTACTTTAAGTAAATACAAAATGTCTTTATAAATACCAAAAATTGCAAGAAAATAGTATCAAAAATCACACACATTTATAAATACCCTTCTTCCACCAATAAAAAAAGACTGCATTGTAGAAGAAAGGTATTTATATATTGTGTGATTTTTAAAAAATTTTTCATTCGATATTTGACATTTATTAAAATATTTTGTATTTACTTCATTTAACATAGTTATTTTGATACACCACGTGTGTGTTGTGAAAACATCTTCCCTTTGACTGATATTTCAGTCACCTTTTTTCTTTTGTATTAATACATATGCTACAAGGACCACTCGAGTTGGCATATTTCTACGGGTTTAAACCATTTTACCTCTTTATTAGCAATAAATCCTGATAGAGGTTCTAATTCTTCTCCACTATATCCATCCCACTGTGAATACAAAAAAAAAATGTTTAAAAAGCACGGAGCCTTTTTTTTTTACTATATTTCTTAGAGTACCACGATACGATATGATACGATACGATAAGATGCCACTTTGTGAATGGAGCCCAATATTTGTATAAACAATAGTGAAAAGTAAATTTAGTAATCAATATATTATTCATCATAATGTGTGTTTTTTTCAGCAAGTTATAAAAACAAGGGAACCTAGGACTGATTCGGCATTTATAGTTTTGAAGAACTTGGGAAGCAGCCATGGCTTTTTATTTGTTTTGAACCATACCACACGTCAGTGTCTGCCACCTATATTTAAAAATTATCCATTGTGCTCCCATCCATTTGGCTACAACAGCTTCAGATAAAGTATGATGAAGAAGAGCACTGTGCAAGCAAACATCAGCTGTGGCCAGCCAGAGCTGCTTTAGTGCCGGTTCATATATATGCAGATTGCATGTGGTTTGAACCGCATTCAATCAACATGATGTGAAAAAACATTGCTTCCTATGGTGCCTGTTCATATATGTCCAGTGCACTGGCGGATTCAGTGCAGTTTTAAAAAGAGCCATGACTGATTTCTGAGCAGTGCGATCCAGTTCAGGTGTGGATTACAGGATGTTGACTTCTATGGGAACCGTTTCTAAACTGCATATGTGTGAACAAGATAAGATCTTGACTTAATCCTGTCCTGAACCTGATGTAAACCTGACATGAACCAGTGAACAACTTCAGTATCATTTAGCTGTGAAACCTGAGGTTCAATCTGCACCACACATGTGTGAATCAGCTCTAAGGCTCCAGAACAACACATACAAGTAGCTCAAACCATAGAAATACATCACAAAGCACCACGCACAAACCGAATAAGTGTTCAAGATCAATTTAATTATTAAAAACATCATATAAAAATATGCAACGTATTTTGGAAGCCAGTATTATACTCTGCTCATGGAATAACAATGTGACAACTGGTTGCTGAGCAGCAATAGATGCATCAATTGCTGCTCAGCAGCTAGTTGTCACGTTACTTCATGTGTTGAGCTCTGTTATCCTGTGTTAGGCTTTTATGAAAGGGCAGTGTTGCCTCCGAGAAGCGGTGCCTGTTTTTATATAACTTATTTAACCTCCCTAGCGGTATGATCATTTCATATTTTTGGTGCTGAAAGCGGTACAATTATTTTGCATGGAAATATGTAGTTTTTTTATTGTAGGCTGTAATTTTTAGGAATAACTCACTGAAATCTGTCTGAACAAGATTCTAAATCATACATTTAATTCAATAATATAATCAAACCAAAAACACTGAAATTTGAAATATAGCGCCAAGTTCGCACATCGCTGAGCAAAGTCGCAGAATCGTTTTCAGTGTTTGATGACGAATTTCTCCACGAATCATTATCACTCAATTCTGCAAGTGGTTCTGATTTACTATCGCTGTTCTCTAGCTGATCTAAACCCGCTTTTGACCTAAAGGGACACTTTTTGGACGCCATGGACATTTCTAAGTTTCCAGGCAGAAAGAACAATCAAAATGCAGACAGGGGACAGGACAAACCACTAGGGACAAAATGTATGTGAAATGGGTTGAAACAGCAATGTTTTACCATGTAAAATTGTTTTGAAAAAAATGACATTTTTTTAAAATGTTCAAATTTCTCGCCGCTGGCGGCGCCCGTACGTCCCGACGTCACAGGGACCGGAACACAGGAGCCGGATGCCGGCATCAGCCGGAGGAGATGGCCGGGGACGCCGCAGGGGACATATCGCGGGAGCGAAGGACAAGGTAAGTGCTGCAGGGACTCCCTATGCAGCGCTGCATGGTAAGCCCGAGTGTAGCTCGGGGTTACCGCTTTTGGTACAGACATTTTACCCCGAGCTACACTCAGGAATACCGTTAGGGAGGTTAATAAGTATTACAATTATCTTGGACCATTTCATCTGGTTTTAGTCTGGTGCTCCTTTCTGTATTTCTATGTTTAGAGCTTTAGAGGCAGTCTTGCTCTCTTGTTTACATAGCTGCTAGTACAAGCACTGTAGAAGCAGAACTTCGGCTGTAATCAGGTAGTCATGATCTGTATACCTAGCTGCGAGCACCTTTACTCTTCTTCTAGTCACTTTGGCATTCCTCAGTGGTTAGAGGAAATTCCATTTTAAAGATAACTTGAGTGTATACTCAAGATGTAAGCGCTCTCCTGGTTTCGTGAATAGAATTGGCAGTTCACAGTGCATTTTACTTTCTGGCGTTCCTCTTTATGTACACAAAGTAAAACCTGCAAGTATATTTGTTTCACCTACGTTAATTACAAAATCTTTAAACAATGGAAAATAGATTAATAGTAAGTAACTATATTTTTACCAAGACATTGAATTCTTATGAATCTTTATTTATGCATGTTCACCTGTTACTTTTGCTAAAAACATCCTGCTGTTCTATTTTATCTGGTACTGGGTTATTGAACAATCAACTTTATGAATAGCATAGCATGGGCATTGTTTGTAATGTTTTATGGTGTACTATTACTCACCACAGTTTTTTCTCCATTGCTGCAGCATGCCACCCATCATGTAAGGAGTGCAGTGGTTCTTCTGATGCTGAATGTCTAACTTGCCACCCTCATGCTAGTCTTAGTGCTGGTAGCTGCAAAACCTCATGTTCTGATGGACAGTACCTTAACCTAGTAGGCTATTGTGTTGGTAAGTGTTATTTCTCATATATCTCTTTAGTCAATAAGACCATCAATTGCAAACAAAAGTGTATTTTAGTTTTGCAAGGTTGCTTGCCTGACAGCTTCTCAGAAGCAAGTTATTTCCACCAGAATCCCCACTTATGGTTGATTACTACTTTTCATTACAAAAACAACTGATGCTATCATTTGCAGGATTCTTCATAATTAAGGATAGAAAAGCCCACTTGCCTCTCAAGAGCAACGTTTTTATTATAGCTTAGTGGAAGGAGATGGAGACATAACCACTGCAAGGGAAAAGAAGCAGTTGAATATTAAATAATTCAACTGTCTGTTTGCCATTTAAAGTAAATCTATCAGTGCGCATGCGTGGGCGGCCGGTTTCCATGTCCCGGGACTAGCTCCGCACACCCCCCAGCACTAAGAATGGCCCATACAGGGCACCGAACCCCCACTGCTCCCGGGACTCACCCCGGACCTAGCCCGGACCCCGGGGCTCCGAACAAATGCCGGGACGGATAGCAGGGAGGAGCCACGGTGGCTCCCAGCCCTCTATCCCTGCGGGCAGCAGAGGATCCAAAATGGTGCCCTGCTCAGCGTCCACAGCCCCTGCCACCCTCTCTGCCTCCACCAAATCAGCAGCTCTCCCTCAGAAGGCAAAATCGGGCCCTACCCTCGCTCCTGGCTGGGTCCGGACAGCGGAGGCTCCACCATCTGGGGTGAGTTATTCACCATGGCCCCCCCCCCCAGTCACCCTCCAGCCCTGCAATGCCTGAGTCCAAGGCTTCAGCGTGTTCTTTAGGCCACGATTCCCCTGCTTCCTCCCCTTTGGATGGTGAGATGGCGGCCATCTTTTTTAGCCAGAGTAGCAGCCTGGAACCTGCACCTGAATCTGACAGCCCTGCTCATTCACCAGCAATCCTTCCGGATCCACCACAATACTTAGGTGGTGCAACCCTAATAGCTCGGTTTGCTGATTTACTGCAACTGGATTGGATAGAGCTACAACAAAATTGGCGGCTGACCTTAAACAAGAAAATTCAGGAATTAGGCCAACGCCTGGACAATATCGAGTCTAAAGTTGATGCGACAGTCCATAGTGTATCCCAAAATTCTAATATGATTACCGACTTGCAAGATCACTTGGAGGAAGCTTATTCTAAAATTGATGATTTGGAAAATCGGGCCCGGCGCTACAATTTCCGCATTCGAGGGCTCCCTGAGTCAGTTAAGGAGCTCACTAGCTGCACACAAACCCTCATGCGGTCTGCAGTACCCGATATTGACGATCTTCATACAGAAATTGATCGTATACACAGAGAATTGATCCTCCCTAGACAGGGAGGCCCTCCTAGGGATATCATTGTCAAGCCACACTTCTTTCAGGTCAAGGAAGCGGTTATGAAGTATAGTAGGGAGACTCTGGATTTGGAATTTGCGGAACCTAAGATACAAATATTTGCAGATGTCTCTCCGACCACTATCCAGAAGCGGCGATCTCTTAAGCCACTACTTTCCCACTTAGTGCAGAAGGATATCCAGTATCAGTAGGCCTACCCTTTTCACCTACAATTTCAATGGAAAACCTTACGGGTTCTCTACATTTCAATATGGCGAAGAATTGTTACTTCAACTGGGCATTATTTCCCGAAGCCCTAGATCCCATTCCCCAGCAAGGTCTACATCTTGGCCTCCGCTGCTTTCACCATTGTGGACTGCTCCAAATTCTGGGAAGACGAAGTCACCGAGATCACCCAGAAAGAATTCTTGAGGTTAACACTTAATTTTGTGGGGGGTTTTTTTTTGTGGTTTTTTGACATGTGGTGGCTTTTCAGGGGTTCCCCATGAACATTGGCTACTACTACTCGGGTGCTTTGGGAGGATTGGGGGGGTGAGGGCGGGAGGGGTGCGAGAGGTATTATCTTTATGTACATATCTGTATACTATAACAGGGGGGGTTTGTTTTTTTGGGTTTTTTTTATCTCTTCCTCTCCCCCATGCCGTCCATGAGGTTGCATCAGACCCGTCTGCTGACTACAGTATGAGAGGGCTCGGTTATTCTTATATTGCACTATGTTATTAATGGGTTATTGTTCTTGTTGGTGTCGGGGAGCGTCAGTGGGCCCTGACTCTCCCCTGAGTTGTCTCTTTGGGTAGATCCATTCCTTTACAGGGCTATAGCCCTGATACTACTGGTATATTGTTTGAATTGATTATATTATTATGTTTATTACCATTGGTTACTCGACAAGTAACCATTGGTTACTTTTTACTTCTTTTTTTTGTTTGAACTCTCTTGCTTTTTTTTTCTTTCCTTTTTTTTCAAGGGTCAGCAGTCAGTATCCCTGGATTCTTTGGACTTTTCTTATGCTCCGAGAGCGGATGGTTTTCATTATATATAGTTCCTTAGTTGTTGATTATGTCTTCTCCACGGTCTAATAGCAGATCTATCCATTTACTATCTCACAACGTTCAGGGGCTCAATTCCCCCTCCAAACGTATAAAGGCCTTTAATTCATACCGCTCTTTTGGGGCCGACATTGTTGCCCTACAGGAGACACATTTTCCCCCTTCATTCACCCCAAGCTATGTTCATAAAGATTACCCTGTTTGTTATTTTGCTAATGCTACAGAGAACAAACGGGGGGTTGACCTTTGCTTGTCTCGCCATCTGTCATTTGCTGAATCTAAAATTATCCGGGATAGAGAGGGGTGATATCTTCTGGTGAAAGGTCACTTAGGAGGACACCTATTCACTTTTTAAATTTACTACACTCCAAATACCAATCATGTGGACTTTTTTTCAATTTTTATTGAGCTCCATGGCCTCTGAATTTGAAGGTGACGTTATTTTGGCTGGTGGCTCTAATTTAGCTTTGGATCAGATTTTGGATCGATCGTTCCCGAACCACCATGCTTCAGCCCCCTACTAGACAGAGTCATAAGTTTGCCCAGCTATTGTATTGTTATGATCTTGTTGATGTTTGGAGAGAAGCTAACCCAACTTCTTGAGATTATTCCCATTACTCTAGGGCTCATACTTGCTACAGACTCCTTAAAGCTAAAATTCTTTCCACACCTTGGTCTGACCACGACCCGATTTCTATAACACTTTCATCCTGGATTCATGGTAAGACTGCTTATAACTGGCGCCTTAACGAATCTATTTTGGGCAATGTTTCATATTGTCAGGACATTTCCTCACATCTACAAACTTACTTCCTACTCAATAAAGCAGAGGATACGAACCCGGCTATTAATTGGGCAGCCCATAAGGCATTGGTTAGGGGGTTTATTATTCAACTCTCTTCATGACTCAAAAAAGCCTGAAATGATCTGCTTCTCACTAAAACTCAAGTATATACTGACCTGGTTACCCAGCATAAACGGAATCCCAATCCAGACCTGTTGGTTAAACTTGATCAAGCCCGATTGGAACTTAATCTATGCCTTACTACTACCGCTGACATACAGCTATGATGGTCCAACCATAAATTCTTCACTTGAAGGGATAGACCAAGCACTTTATTGGCACGCAAGTTAATCCCTAAACACTCCCAAACGTCTCTCCCTAAACTCAGACTAGATAATGGCACTTTATCTCAAGATCCCAGTAAAATTCTCCAAAAATGTCATTCTTTTTACAAGGATCTGTATTGCTCATCTCAGAGAGATGTTTCTTCTTCTCCCGACAACTTTTTGAGCTCTGTTGCGCTTCCTTCCCTTCAGGAGGCCCATAGGGAGTCGATGGAACAGCCTATCTCTTGCGAGGAGATTCGGAATGCCTTGAAAACTCTTGCCCCTCATAAATCCCCAGGACCAGATGGTCTTTCTCATAACTATTATAAAGTCTTCCCTGATATCGTGATTCCACATATGGTCCATTATTTTAATTTACGGAATGGGGGACTTGTGCCTCCTGACGAAAACAAGGCATTCATCAGTGTTATCACCAAACCCCATAAGGATGCTACTTTTAGTCTCCAATCGACCTATCTCATTAATTACCTGTGATCTAAAGATTCTTACTAAAATCCTGGCTTTACGCCTCCACAAATTTTTGGCTCTTTATGTTCATGACGACCAATCAGGATTCATCAGCGGTCGACAAACATCGGACCAAATTCGTCGGACTTTGGCTTTATTGTCAGCTGTACAATCCAATTGGGATAAATCCTTACAGAGGGAAGTCTTATTGTTATCACTAGATATTCATAAACCATTTGACAGTTTATCATGGGACTATTTATTTCAGATGTTGGGTAGGGTAGGGTTTGACCCTTGTTTCACGACATTGATACGGGCTCTATATTCTAACCCTTCAGCTCAAGTTTCCATTCGTGGATATAAATCAGCCTCCCTGTCTATAAAGCGAGGTACTAGACAGGGATGCCCCCTTTCTCCCTTACTATTTGCTTTGGCAATGGAACCACTCGCGATTGCTATCTGCGCTGATCCCACTATTTCGGGCATCCTCCGTGGTCAACGAGATCATAACTGTGCCTTATTTGCTGATGATGTCCTCATGTATATATCTAACCCTTGAACGTATTTACCTGGTCTCCTCCACTTGTTTCATTGTTTCTCTGTGGCCTCTGGTCTCACTCTTAATTCCTCTAAAACAACTGCTTTATATATATCTCCTTACCTGATTCGGAGGTCCAATATCTGCGGGACAACTTCGACTTTCAGTGGGCCTCTCGTTCTCTCCCTTATTTGGGGATTCACCTCACGAACTCTATCTCGTCGTTATATAGGACCAATTATCCCCCGCTATTTAAACGACTCAAAACTGACCTACAAGACTGGGAGGATCTTCCCCTATCCTGGTTTGGTAGAAGTAGCTCTATTAAGATGACCTTTTTACCGAGATTGTTGTACTACTTTAGGACGTTTATGATCATGGTACCCAAATGGGAATTGTTGCTATTACAAGCAGCAGTCTCTAGATTTATATGGAAAGGAAAACGTCCTAGGGTTAACAAGTCAACTCTATTTTCCCTAAAAAAGTATGGCAGTTTGGGACTTCCTAATCTTTTGATTTTTTTTCAGGTGGCTCAAATGGCACAGCTATCTTGCACTACCGCTAGGGGTTATGTTCCCCAGTGGGTTGGCATCGAGGCCTTATCTTGTCACCCTTACGCTATTGGTGCTCTCATGTGGCTCCCTAGTCGATTGCGTTCTCCTATCCTATGTCCTACATTGTCCTATTCATTAATCGTGTGGGATAGATGGCGGGCACGCAAACCTCTCTGCCTCTACATACCCCATTAGCTCCAGTTTTTTATAACCCTGAATTTGTTCCTGGCTTATCACCATCTGCATGTCAATAGTGGATGAATAAGGGTTTACTGCGTATTGGAGATTTCCTGAATGGACTTCGTCCTCATTCTCTCCAATGCTTTTTGACAAATTATCAGATGCCCTCCAGTGAATTTTTCTGCTACCATCAACTTATATCTTTTATTACTAGTAAACTCAAATTACTCGTAGAACCTTGCACACTTACTCCTGTAGAGATCTCCTGTGGGGCTACTGGGATGATGAGAGGTCGTTTGTCTATTATCTATGCTTCCCTTGTCGATCCACTTACTAAATTATCTTACATGACTCAGTGGGAAAGGGATTTGAATAGCTCACTAGACCTGGACATTTGGCGGAATATGGCCCATACTCTATCAAAGATTTCGATTAATGCTGCTCTTATCGAATCCAATTATAAAACACTACTTCGCTGGTATCTAGTTCCTATATGCCTTGCTAAAATGTTTTCATCAGTATCACCTAATTGCTTTTGAAATTGCGGACAAGAGGGCACTATGCTCCATATCTGGTGGAAATGTCCGGTAGTGAATAGATTTTGGATCCGAATGTTTAACTTCATTTACTCGGTAACAGGAATTAACATTCGTAGATCACCGGAAGTAGCTTTATTTCATTTGCTCAAATTATTTTCTCCAATGAATAAGAAGACTAATAATTTCAGAAAAAAATTGTTTTGCATAATAGAATTTAGGTTTACATAAATATGTAAATCTAAAAAATGAATAAAACAAATAATCCAGGATTATTTCTAAAAAATAAGGTGCCATAATCAACCTTTTAAAAAGGTTATCCTGGTTTTTTAATTTGTTTTTCATTTGCAGTAGTAAACAGACATTGTGCAAGGACAGTGCCATTTTATGCAGATGTATGCTAATCACACTTTTTCTCTTTTAATGGGAAAATAATTTAATCTAACACTTCTATTATAGACAAATTAGCCAGATCTCTTAGCCCTCTCATAACTAAGTGATATAAGCTTTCCAACCACCTTACCCAGGCATGCCATGTGTTTACCAGCTAACACTGTATGCTATAGATGTGCCTTTCTCAGCCTTTTCAACACAGAGGAACCCTTGAAATAACTTTCTGGTCTTTGCAAACCCCTGCTAAAAATGACTATGCTTCTTACACTTGTGGTTATTGGAAAGAATTTCCCCCTTACAAATAACTAAACAGATCAATGGTGTCAGTGGGAACTTATCGGAGAGGCAGAAATTGGTCAAGGAACCCCTCCCAACCTCTGGGGGAACCCTGAGCACTTACTGATTATTTGGGATGCTGTCCGAGGCGCGCTGGAACATATTATCTTCATATAGAGTGTGTTTTGACTTCTCAAAGGCTAAGAGTCACATTCATTGTGTTTAAGCACATAAATGTGCCTTAGTTGAAGGAGCGCTTGGGAGTTTTACATGTTTCAAGAGCACCCTCTTTTGGAAAGGATTACACAGTGGTGGAAATGTTTGCATGGACTTTGTATTTATGTTGGACTTTCATTTATATTGATCACTTTATTAGCGTGGCATATGTTTTATATTGTTTAGATATGTAGGGTATACCCTGTACCCCTAACAGTGTCTTGATAGAGTATTCATACCCCTTGAAATTTTCCACATTTTGTCATGTTACAACCAAAAACGTAAATGTATTTTATTGGGATTTTATGTGATAGACCAGCACAAAGTGGCACATAATTGTGAAGTGGTAGGAAAACGATAAACGGTTTTCAACATTTTTTACAAATAAATATCTGAAAAGTGTGGCATGCATTTGTATTCAGCCCCCTTTACTCTGATAAATACAGTCCGCCCGTGTGCAATTTAATCTCAGTATAAATACAGCTGTTCTGTGAAGCCCTCAGAGGTTTGTTAGAGAACATTAGTGAATAAACAGCACCATGAAGGCCAAGGAACACACCAGACAGCTCAGGCTTAAAGTTGTGGAGAAGTTTAAAGCAAGGTTAGGTTATAAAAAAATATCCCAAGTTTTGAAAATCTCACGGAGCACTGTTCAATCCATCATTCAAAAATGCAAAGAGTATGGCACAACTGCAAACCTACCAAGACATGGCCATCCACCTACATTGACTGGCCAGGCAAGCAGAGAATTAATCAGAGTAGCAGGCAAGAGGCCCATGGTAATTCTGGAGGAGCTGCAGAGATCCACATCTCAGGTGGAAGAATTTGTCCACAGGACAACTATTAGTCGTGCATTCCACAAATCTGACCTTTATGGAAGAGTGGCAAGAAGAAAGCCATTGTTGAAAGAAAAAATTATATTATGACTGTAGATTTAGAAGTATAATTCCACTTTGACTGAGAACGAGCTACCAGCGTAATTTTAATTCCCTAATTTCAGAGTTACTGCTGAAAGATTAATAAAGGGGGGTATTTTTTTACTGGGTGTAATTACATATTCTATGTGAACTAGACAGTTTAAAAAATTTAAACTACCTTTCAACTTTCAAGGCAAAGCAATTTTAGTTTTGCAGCATTTTGTTTACTAAGCTTTATATCATTTTAGCTTGGTTATTACTAATAAATGCTGTGTATTACATTACAAATGAAGTGGATTTGTGTATGCCAATATTTGAAATTTATTTCATTAAATTGATGTACTTGTCTAGAGTACTGTATACCAGCGCAAGTGAGCAATCTGCTAATATGCTGTGCATTACGTTTTATGCACGCACATTACCTCTCTCATATCTGTCATTATGCCTTCAGTGATAATAGGAATTACTTTCTTCTGCTTAGAAGATGTGAAAGTCTTGGTTCCTTTATAATGTAATCCATAGGGGGAAGTATTGGAACTGATGACAGTAATCTTGCCTTCTGGAATAAATTCTAATACAAGCTGTAATTTTTCCAAGCACTAGCAAGATGTCTTATATCAGCATGCATATTCTCTGTGAATGGTTGCATGCTAAAAGAAAGAATACTATAAATTACATTACATTTACCGTCACTTAAATTGTATCTCTATGCAAATTATTCTCTATGTTTTGGATAGTGAAGGCATGGGTTAGACCTTCTGTGAAGGTTTTATAGCTTTTTGTGTCCATACTGGGGAAATTGACCCATCTTTGTGTACTGGTGACCATATTTAGAAAGAAAATAAGAGGAAATCCAAAACTTTAAAGCTTTCCCCAGAACAAGAGGAACAGGGAAAACCAATAGGGACACTTGATCCAAGAAGTTTTGAAAGAGGGGAATTCTACTACCTTTGGGAAATTTCTTCTACCTTCCTCTGGGACAGTAAGTGAATGGATATTTTCCCAAAGGTACACAGACAAACAAAAAAAACTGTCAGGTATTTAAACATTTCTCTACACTATCCAAACTTTAAAAGTACATTGTGACATTACATACACTTTAATAGATGGTTTTATTTGCCTTTCTGTACAAAAGTAAAATTTATTGAATGTTAAACTAACTTTCTATTTCATGACTACAATACTCCACTGACTGGGGATGCTGGCACTCATAACTGAATAACAGCACGTCTTCACTTTCAGTGAGATTTCCAAATCATTAGTTCATCTTTATGAACACAATTATCTAAAAAATCATTTTACTATTGGGATTTTTTTAACTTATAAACTTTTCTATATGTGAAAATTGCTTATGCTTTCTGGCATCAGAAATGTATTTGTTAACACCAGAAGACCAAGAATACACTATAGATATGATGAATACAAGCTGTGTTGATTTTATTTTTTCTTATAGTATCCTGCTCGAGTAATATTTCTTTTTTCTAATAGTCATTACATATATTTTTATGTATTTTTATTGATATTTCAAAAATAGCAAAAACAACAAAAATACAACTTGGCATGATTAACATAATGTAGTACAGTGCTTACATAAGGGCATAAGCATGAAGAAGATGTGTGAAAATGACACTAAAAGTATGAGTATTACCATTTCTCAGGCAGTGCATTTTACACATGCTCTATCTGACGTGTTAACGTGGGAACAAAAATACATAAATAATACATAACTAAATGGTTCATGAATTAAAATACAGAGAAGTACAATGTTTATGTTTGTTGGAACTTGAAACTACATGAATGAAATCTGATGAAATCTATCAATTTGATAAATATATCCATTCCAGCAGCTATGTATTGAACTGCTTGCACTGGTTCTTTCCCCCTAAGGGCCTTATAAGCTAATCTCCTTTCCACATGTACATATGCACACATAAAGTGTGAATAGTGGGATGGCCTTGTTAAAGAGAAACTACGCTGTTGCCATAATGTACAAGTTTGTACAGCATAAATGCACATTATGGCATTACCTTCAAGTGTGCCCTTATCCAGCAATGCAGCATCCTCAACCTCATCCTCAGTATGCTCATCCTCACAGCATCCACGAACACTGACATGTTCTGCCAGTCATCTTCTGAATCTGTCAGCTTCTGATTCCATCATTGAGCAGCCACTGATAATGTAGGTCCTGTGCATTTTTGTTGGAGTTGCCTGGCACATTTCTCAGTGTCTTACAAGGGACTGTGAAAAAAATTCTGATTGTTCTTGAAATAACACACAATTTTGAATTTTTTCCCTTACTGAACAAAGTACTGAAAGACCAGCCCTATAAAAAAATTATATTTCAAACTTGAAAATGATTCTGGTTCCTAATATATGTTGGGAACTCCAGTGCCCCAGTATCTCTATTTCCAGTTTTACCAACAACCATAACCATTACAAAGGCAGTTAACGGTGTTGCCTTTTCCTGATATTCTTCATTATACACATAATAAAGAAATAATCCCTAATAGCAATGAGGAGGGGGATAGAAAAAAAAACTTCATCAACCAGTGAATACAAAACACTAACAGCCTACTTGCACATTTTCTGTGTGCTTGTGCCTATCTCAACTACACCTTGAGGAGTGAAAGCTCAGTTTACATATAACAGATTTAAAGTGTAAGTCGATGCAAAGAAAAAAAGAGAAAAAAAACATATGCAGTACATCTCTGCATTGCGTGCGCTTTGTCCTGTGTTCTGTTAAAAACCTTTCAAGTACAGTACCTGTGGATCTGTCAAAAATGAACCCAACTTTTAAAGCTGAAGTTTAGGCCAGTAATGACGTTTGTACCTTGTCATGCAGACAGCTGGATTGTAGAGAAATCTTAACTGTAGGACTTTCAGTGCCATTGGATTAATAGCTTCAGGCTGCCCCTCTGTCCTTTCCCTCCATTGAGAAAACAATGAAAGAACTTTCTTAATGGAGGAGAAGCAGCAGCTCAACCCAGTGGCCATAGACACACAGCATGTCTTGGTCCCATCCCCCTCTCCCTCCTTACAGGATTTGACAGTGGCTCTCTCTGCTCTCAGTCAAGCCTGTGATGTAGGACTCAGGTAAGTATTTAGGGGGGGAGGAACAGCTATTGAAATTTTTTTAACCTTAATGCATAGAATGCATTAAAGTGGAGCTCCATCCAAAAGGGGAAGTTCCACTTTAAGGACTGTTCCCCCTGCTCCCTGTCCCCCACACATAACAGGTCCCAGAAGACTATGGGACCATTCACAATGCGCGGCACTACTCACGCATGCACAGTGGGCACCAGGCTGTGAAGCCACACGCTGCCACAGCTGGGTGCTCACACTTAAGATTCTGGCGCTGGGGAGAGAGGACGGCGTGTGCGAACACAACGCTGGATCATTGGACAGGTAAGTGGCGGTTTTGTAAAAGTCAGCAGCTACAGCTTTTGTAGCTGCTGACTTTTTTTTTTTTCTTCAGAGACTGGAGCTCCGCTTTAAGGTAAAATAAAACCTTTTGACATTATAACCTCTTTAACAGTTCTTGGGTGGGGTTTGGAGCACTCACACTACACAAACAACCTGGACTAAGGGGGTGAACCCTGCCTGGACTCATTTAAAACTTCTAGTGTTAGTGCATAATTAGTTTTCTTCTTTGACAAAGTAAAATCAATACTGTTACTAAAGGACCATCTGTTTTTTGCGGAGAGATCTTCAGTAAGGGTCCAATTAGTATTTACATCGGAAATTCCATTTCAGGTGAAAAAACACTAGATTGCAATCAAAGTGTGCCATGTTATATCTTGTAAAAGAAAACTCTGCTATGGTAATAAACATGATATACAGTGGCATGTTGCAGTGTCATTCATTTTGATTGATGCCCCAAAACACTAATACAGTAGTGGACAATACACCTGCTCTGCAGTGCACCATGATGCACAAACTGTGCATTGTGTTGTTCAGAAAAAATTGTGCTTATCAGTTTTTTGGCTGCTCTGTGGTATGTTGGCAGACCATTTAAAAACACCACAATCCAAAAATAAAGTGAATGTGTCCTAAAGGTAACCTGTAGGCAGAGGTTGTTGGAGGTGGCACTGCTGGCCTTCTTCTAAAATTATAGACTAGTGGCTTGGCTAGCACCGATCTGAAACAAGCATGTAGATCTGAAAAGTCAAATCAGTTCGTCAATGGCTTAGAAAGTACTGAAGGCACAGAGATCAACAATGACAGTCTCCATCTTTGTTCAAAAGCTATTCAATAACCCACACTATATACATTTATGTTTTCTAGCACAAACCACTTTTCACTTCACTTTGCATATAAAGAAGTTATGTATGAAGTAAATTTACATAAATCTGAAAATTATAACTGCTGTTTTCTTTTAGATTGTCATCCACAGTGTCAATACTGTGTTGCCAATTTACATGATACTGGAAGTGTATGTTTAAAATGCCAGTTCTCCCGATATTACTTTCTTGGAGACCGCTGTATTCCAGAATGTCCTGCTGGGTTTTATGTAGAGGGAAGAAACTGTAAAGGTAAGACACAAATGTAAAATGGCCATTCATCTTATGTATACCTTCAGTGAGCCCTACAGACATGAGAATC
Organism: Staurois parvus; assembly: GCF_062004578.1. Classification (NCBI taxonomy): domain Eukaryota; kingdom Metazoa; phylum Chordata; class Amphibia; order Anura; family Ranidae; genus Staurois; species Staurois parvus. Next base: position 16,763,342 of record NW_028317809.1, read on the forward strand.
TTAACTACTTCATCCGGTCCATTCCCCCTGGACTTCAGCTTGCATAGAGCACAAAAAGTTCCAGCACTGATAAAAGAAAACAATTATGACTCTGGGCATGGCTAAGGCCTCAAGTACACAGATGTGTAAAGGCTCCAGAGTCCTCTAGTATAGAATCCCTGGTAATCTTCAGGTGCCTTAGACAGATACATATGAATGGCTATACATGGCCATACTTGTATAAATTGAGATGGTTTCTGAATTAGCATTTGTTTGTGCATGCATGTAAAATCCATATTTCCCCAAGAGCACAAGCGTCATACTTGGTGAAATACATCGAACATGCTTGCATTGGTTAACATGGATGGATTTTATGCTGGAGAACTTTGAAGCCTCTATAAGTCCATGTGCCCTTTGACAATACATTACTATTCTGCACTTTGCACTATCTGTATACACTGTGTGCACAATTATTAGGCAAGTTGTAACTACATTGCTCTCAATCAATCCAAAATGTTAATAAGCCTCAAACCTGAATACTTAAGAAAGTAAAAGTGAGATTTTGTCTTACTTAGGAGAATATCCATGTGTGCACAATTATTGTGCAACTATTAGCATGCACAATTATTAGCAGAATTATTATGCAACTAAATCAAAAACTAAAAATTTTCCCATCTCACTTGTTTATTTTTATCTGTTAAAGTGAGAATAATAAACAATTCAAAATTTACAGATAAACATTCCTGATATTTCAATAAAACAATCAGTGACCAATATAGTCAACCTTCTTTTCAATAACAGTCATAAGCCTTCCATTCATGGAGTCTGTCAGTTTCTTGATCTGTTAGTGATCAACTTTTTGTTCAGCAGCAACCACAGCCTCCCAGAGACTGTTCAGAGAAGTGTGCTGTTTTTTTCACCGTAAATACCCCATTTAAGAAGGGCCCACAAGTTCAATAGGGTTTAGGTCACGTAAGGAAGGGGGCCATGTCATTATTCTTTCATATTTAAGTCTTATAATACTTTGATGCATACGATGGAGCATTGTCCTGCATAAATACCATGGTCTTCCTGTACAACTTCTTGAAGAAAGTATCTTCTATAAACTAGCAGTAGGTTTGGGAGTTGATTTTGAGTCTATCTTGAACCCAAAAAAGTCAAACTACCTAATTTTTAATAATACCAGCCCATACCAGTACCCCACCTCCACCTTGCTGGTGTCTGGGTCGAAGTGGAGCTCTGTGCCCGTTACTGATCTAACCACGGGCCCATCCATCTGGTCCGTCAAGAGTCACTCTTATCTCATCATTTCCTAAAACCTTCTTCAGATATTTCTTGGCCTAGTCTTGACATTTCAACGTATGTGTCTTGTTCAGTGATGGTCGGGTTTCAACCTTCCTTACCTTGGGCATGTCTCTGAGCTCTGAACACCTTGTTCGTCTGGGCACTCCAGGTAGTTTGCAGTTCTGGAATATGACAGCACTGGAAGATAATGGGTTCCTGGTAACTTCACGTTGATTCTTCTCGAATCTTTAGCAGTTAATTTGCGTCTCAATGCATTTCTTGTGACCCCATTGACTATTTTCAACAAAGCGTTTGATGGTTCTGTGATCACACCCCAATATCTTAGCAGTTTCAAGAGCTCTGCATCCCTCTGAAAGACTTTTTACAATTTTTGACTTTTCGCAGTCAGTTAAATCTTTTTTTTGGCCCATTTTGCTTGAAGAAAAGAAGCTGGTTAATAATTATGCACACCTTCATATAGGGTGTTGATCTCCTTAATCCACACCCTCCCTCATTAGACAAATACACTTCACCTGATATGCTTAAATTCAATAAGCATTCAAGGTTATACAGCTTGGAGTTGGACAACTAAAATGCATAAAAATGATGAATTGGTCAAAATTTTCACTTGCTTAATAGTTGTGCACAGAGTGTAGTTTAAAATATACCTAACACATTAAGCTTATGTTTGTATAACATAAACACCATTTGACTATGTAATGAGAATATCAAATGCTGTGTGTTACAGGTGTTAATTGCAATGCAGATGCAATTGCTTAATTATAATACATCTAACCTGTTTAACCACTTGGCAACCGTGCTATAGCCAAATTACGGCTACAGCATGGTTGTCCAGTTCTGGGAGGGCGTCCTATGAAGTCCTCCCAGAACGCGCCCCCAGTGGCGTGCACCCGGCGATCTCAGGGTAAATACAATTGCTGGTTATCAGCTGCCTTTTCTACTGCCGATAACTGACAATTGTCAGAGAACAGATCGGGACTGATGATTAGTGCCCTGATGATCAGTGCCCAGCAGTTCTGCCCAGCAGTGCCACCCACCAGTGCCCAGCATTACCACCCACCAGTGCCCAGCAGTGACACCCACCAGTGCACAGCAGTGTCCCCTATCAGTGCCACCATCAGTGCCGCCCAGAAGTACCTAGCAGTGCCACCCATCAGTGCTGCCCAGCAGTGCCACCCATCAGTGCCCAGCAGTGCCACCAGTCAGTGTCACCCATCAGTGCTGCCCATCAATGCCACCTATCAGTGCCCATACGTGCCGCCTCAACAGTGCTCCCTCATCAGTGCTGCCTATCAATGCCCATCAGTGATGCCTATCAGTGCAGCTTCATCAACACACATCAGTGAAGGAGTAGAATTATCTGATTGCAAAATTTTATAACAGAAACAAAGAAAAACTTTTTTTTCAAATTTTTTGCTCTTTTTTTTGTTAATAGTGAAAAAAATACAACACCCAGTGGTGATTAAATACCACCAAAAGAAAGCTCTATTTGTGAGAAAAAAATTATAAAAATTTCATATGGGTACAGTGTTGCATGACCTCGCAATTGTCATTCAAAATGAGACAGAGCTGAAAGCTGAAAATTGGCCTGGGCACGAAGGGGGTATAAGTTCCCAGTAGGCAAGTGGTTAAGTAAACTCTTGACTTGCTCAGTCTACAGAATAAGAGCAGAGTCTGAGAGTAGAAATAAGAATGCAAACTAGGTATTGACCCTGTAGCTGGTCAATAAGAAATAACAGAGCCTATGGCACACACCAATCAATGAGGAACAAATCATTAATCAAAAATCATGCTTGTGCAATTTAGTGTAATTTGCCAGGTCTAAAGGGTGGAACTGATATGTTTATGCAAATATCATAACTAGAATGTATTTTTGCTAATTAGTATCTTTATTGCTTAAACTTCATTTTCTTGATTGCATTTTTGTCTTCTTGCATCTTGGATTTTGGTGATACTTTATCAATTATTTGTCTCTGTTTGCTTCAGGTTGTCACCTGTCTTGTAAAGCCTGCAGTGGTCCAGACCTAAACTCGTGTACTTCCTGTGAGGATGGTCTTGTTTTGTCTCACAGTGGCATGTGTACTCAGATTTGTGCTCAAGGTTACTACCAGGATGGAAATGTGTGCAAGGGTGTGTATCTCTGCTGTTATTAGCAGCCCAGATTTAAATAATTTTGTAGACAGTATTTAAATTAAAAGACTCATGCAGGAAAAGGTAACTGCAAAATGTATCTTAGCAGCCAATCAGAATTCTTTTAAGTACATTTGCTTAGAATACGGACATTAATCTACTTAAATATTCATGTTTTAAAGGGGAACTAAACTGCATCTAAGCACCACAAACTAAAAATGCTATTTAATTTGTTTTTAATATTCCATCCATCCATGTCTCTTTATTTTGTTTTGCTGAGAAATCACACTGAAAATCACCCAACTTAGCATTTCTGGTTGATGCCATTTTGAGTAAAAGAGCAAATGATTCATGTAGCATTTACTTCCTGGAATCCTTAACTCAGCCCTTAGCTCAGGCATGCAGGCAGGAGAGTGTGCTTTAGCTGAGAAAACCCCACCTGAAGATTCATGAGATGTATGACATAATTTTGCTTAGGCCTGGAAACCAGGAGGTAACTGAAGAAATCTAAACGAAAGTTTAAAAGAAGTAAATATAGTATACTGTACATACCTATCTACCTACAAATGCTAGCAGCATAAGGACTAAAAATAGGCAATGTTGATTGAGAGAGTTTAGTTCCGCTTTAAACAGTAAAAGAGACCATTCTCTGCACAATCTCTCTGGCTTCTTGTACTGCAAAGTAATTTGTTCTCAAAAATCCTCAGATGACACATCAAAGAATTAAAGTTAGGTTTTGGTTGGTGTATAGCAGCACAGAAACACCTGCTGGAGAATGAATTAAGCTTCCTACACCATTAACTGTCAGGAGTAGCATGAGCCACATTAGCAGAGCATACAGACCTGTTTCAGAGTAAAATAGAAACTAGGTCTGCACCTGATTAAAGAAAAGAATATGGCAGTTTTCTATATAGAAAAACTGATGCAGATTCCCACCAGATAAGACCCTGTGGTACAGGATGAAAGCTGTCAGCAGACAGCTCATATCCCTCTCTCTCTGCCTGCCTGTGATTACACAGCATAAGTAGAGACTACAGGGTTAACAAACCTCTTTCTCCCTCTGCTCTGAGCTGAACGGGAGGTTATGGCAGGGAGGTTGGAGCAGGCTGCTTCAGCCACAGAACAGAGAACTGAACGCTGCTTATAAACAAAGGGGCTCTGCTCCATGTTCTAAATTTAGAAGAGTTGTGCAAGTTTGTGCTTGCACGACTCTTTGTTAATCCCCCCTAGTGATTATTTATAGTAGAAGGCTGTCTGGCTGACTAGATTCTGGTTCAATAGAAGGTTATGGGGGAAAAAAACTAAGATTTCAGTGCCTCTGTTGTCATCTTTAAAAAATAATTTCTCCGCCATGCCTATAGCTACAAAGGTAAATGAGGGTTTTTTTTTATAGTGCCTTTATAGTTTGTTTATAATATGTAAATATTTTATTGTACATAGTTTTGGCACAGATTCCTTTTAACTGAAGTGATAACAATTTTCTGTTTGACCCTGATTGTCTGCTGTTGGCAAACTTTGCTTTCTACAGATTTATTGCTTGAATCACAGCTGCAGTCAGCCTTTTTTATTATATTTAGTGAAGGAGAGTGAGCAATAATACAAAACCCACATAACCAATTACTTTTTTCCTCTTTATGTAAGAGCAGTGCCACTTTTTAGGTAAGGAAATGAAACTTAGCACCAGGCTAGCAGCAACAGTAGTAGATTTGTACAATTAAAAAAATTAATTCGCTTTGTACATATATGACATTAATATTTTGGAATCTTCCTGTAGATTCAGCCAGTAGATTGAGCTTCAATCTCCTCTTCACATTGCTAAGCTGCAAATAGCCCCTTGATTACAGGACTCAAAGTAGTTCATTCCAGTGGTTCATCCTTTATGAGACAGTAAGGAGGTTTCACTCAGATAAACAAAGCCTTAAAGGGTTACTTTGTGTGTAAAAAATAGCATATAGAAAAAAGTAATATAACATATACAATTGCTACACAAGCCATATTGTAATTTATGTTATGAAAAATCCTCTTTCCTTTTCAACTTGCAGTGCCTTAGTTTTCTGTAAAATTCAATGCAGTATGGCAACCAGGAGGTGTTCTTTACACAATGCCTCCATACATGTAATTTCCAGCTTGCATGATTAACTCTGCTTTAAGTCATGCTTTGAGTATTTTCTTCAATAAAAATTTCATTTTTGGTGAGATACTCCCTAAGGGATAATCCCTTCAAAAGGGATGTAGACATTGTAACTTTTTTCATCAGAACACAAAGTGCATCAACAGATTCAAATGCATTAGTCACTCCCATGCAGAATTACTCTGTTCCGGACATAGTCTAACATAGAACTATTCTTTTAGAGCAGAAACAGGTAGGAATCTACAACAAAGTTTGTTAAAATCCTTGCAATGTACATTGATAACCCACATGGGATTGTTGTTTCTATAAAAAAGCAAGCTATGCTTTTTGTCACTTTAGCTTGTTTCACAGTCGTAATTATTGTGTTGCGTCTTTGAGAAAATTGTGCATCAATTTTGTCTTTAAGTTCTTCTGGAACAGATATTTAATACATTTCCTTTACTCTCCAAACTTCTCCAAATATAATATCTTCTCTGTCTGTAATACTCTGCCACTTTGTAGGAGAGGTGCTTGCACCATTGCGCACCTCACCAACACATACATAATTCTGTCACTCTGTTCTGCCATATGCCAAAAAACAAAAGGACACAGCGCCTCTAAGTGTAAACTGTGTGACAATATTTAATAAGAAGGTAAGTATAACAACTCACATCTTGGATAATAAAAACAGGCTCATAGAGAAGTAATGTAAAATGTCTGTAGCCAGATGTAGATGACTGATCCAGAGAGGATTGAACCTTGGTCCGCCAGTAGGTGGTGCTTCATCAAGTAGAGCATGGATGGTGAAGCCTGGCTGGGTCTCCAATATGTCCGGAGTTAGTCACGTTGGGCGTCTGATGTCATCGGGGTGTGACACGTTTCTGAGCATGAGCGGGACCAGAGTCGGCCGGCGTGCTCTTTCCTCAGGCAGGCAGACGTCTACAGAGGTTTTACATCACTTCCCTATGAGCCTGTTTTTATTATCCAAGATGTGAGTTGCTATACTTACCTTCTTACCTCACAGTTTACGCTTGGAATTGCAGTGTCCTTTTGTTTCTTCTATTGCAGAGTTTTCTTCACTCCATCGCAGCCTGCCCTTAGTGCCTACTGGATTACCCCTGCCCACATCGGAACTTATCTTACTATATACATGGACTGCTGAACCATGTGCCTGTCATTTTCCTTGTACAGACTTTTTTTATGCCATATGTCACACTACCACATTTCAATGAAATTTCAATGAAATTGGAAGAAAAAGTAAACAGTGCAACTCATCATTACGACATCGGAGCAGCTCCTTTATGGTGCACACCGACAGTTGAGGTATAACGCAGGTGTGAACAAGTCCTAATACACATTGATAGGATTATTCCCATTGAGTTAGTATTTTCAATATATTCCTTTGAATGTCTATAGTTCCTTTGAACCAAAAACATTTGAATGTCTGTAGTTCCGCTTTCAGAAAACCTTTAGAGATCTATAGTTCCCCTTTCAGAAAACGTTTGAATGTCTATAGTACCCCTTTCAAAATAACTGTCCAGCCCTAAAGTGTTTCTAAAGGTCCAAGTTTTTTTTTTACCTTAATGCATTCTATGCATTAAGTTAAAAAACCTTTGGCAAGCAGTTCTTGGCCTCCAGCACCCCTTATACTTGCCTGAGCCCGATCTCGATTCCACAATGTGCACGAGAGCAAAGGCTCTCTTCATTGGACAGAGAGGCAACAGCGGGAGCCATTGGCTCTTGCTGTCAGTCACAGCCAGTGAGGAGAGATCAGTAAGAGGGTCCAAGCTGCCTCTATGTGTCAATGGACACCCAGAGCCGGCTCAGGAGTGAACATGCACAAGTGCCCTCATAGCAAGCGCCTTGCTATGGGGGCACTCATCAGAGAACAGGAGCTAGGAGCGATAACAGGAGACCTGAGAAGAGGAGGATAATGGTTGCTCTGTGCAAAACCACTGCACAGAGCAGATAAGTATGACATGCTTGTTTTTTGTTTTTTTGTTTAATTTACCTTTAAAATTACTTTAAATTCAGTAGCATCCAGCCATTATGCCAGAGAAAACCTGGGATATAAAAGACCATTAAAAATAAATTAAAACTTAGTTCATTAAAAGTATTATTTTCTGTGCATTCTGGAGGATTTTCACATGTATTGTATGCAGCATGTCAGTCATAGTTTTTCACATAGAATTACCTTATTGTTTTATGGTCTTTAAAGGGCTGACTGAATCCATGCCCTGCTTCCCGTATATATTGAAGTGTACTACTTTGGGTTGTGATTTTTTTTTTTTGGAAGATTTTTAGTAGCAAATCAACAGTAAATATGACTTTCTGCATCTTGTATTGTAGTCTTGCCAATAAAGAATACTTTATTGTAAGACATACCGTGACTCCTACCTGGAACCTTTGTTATCTGTTTCTTAACAGTGCAGCTTATTGTTGCCTGAAATAAAAGATTTATGTTTTTTTTTTTCTGAACTGCTGTTTTCAGGTTTGTTCTTTTAACTGAAGTGTTCTTCCATGAACCATTAGTTCTGAAATACCTTTTTGTCGACAATGAGAAATGTGGAGTATGAAGTTAAGAGGAATAGCCAGATCTTATAGTGTTGAAAGACAAACCAAGAATTTCATCATAGAAAACCAGTTACTGCACGGATTTAGATTAACAGTGGCAGACATCTGAAAGACTCCAATATTTCTGTTTGCTATATGACTGCAGATAATTGTTAGTTTGTTCTGTGGCTAATCTAAGAAGCAAGGTAACCTTTGGCTGATTTGCAAAGTTCTTAAAAAGTGAACATTTTTTAAAGTTAATTTCTGAAATATGTTTCAACAATATCATGTTTTATGGGAACGGTTGACAGCTTGGTCCCAGGTTCCATGTCTTTACATGCAGAGCAATTCAATTTCTGTCCCCTGTTATATTCTGTCCTCACGTTAGATTTCTGTGCCATGCATTTCAGCTTAAAGAGTAACTCCACTTTTGTTCATCAAAAAACATTCCCCCTCTGAGAGACCAATGTACATTGCAGGGATTTTAACAAACTTTGTTGCAGATTCCTACCTTTTGTTGCTTTGAAGAAAAGCCATCTGTGTCAATGTGCACAGTGAACATGAATGGAAATGACTTTTTCATTATTAATCAGCTGATGCAGTTGCAGATGAGGAAAGTTGCGGGGTCTAAATTTGTTTGGATTTGATTAACCGTTTGGGAATATTTCACCAAAAATGAACTATGTGCTGCAAAGGATGCGTAAAATCTGACTTGAATCTTAGTGCAGACTTCTGGGAAAGCAGCAAGCCAATCACACATGCAGAAAATTACATTTCTGAGGGGCATTCTGTACACCAACTCTCTGGAACGTCTCTAGGTCGCCATATTTTATTGAATTTTAGAGAAATTTACATGCTGCAGATTGAAAAGGAAAGATAATTTGTAATAACATTAAATAACAATATGGCTTGTGTAGCAACTCTATATTCTATACAGTATATATATTTTTAATTTGCTGTTTTTTTTCCCAAGGAAAGTGGCATTGCCCTTTAAGGTATAAGCACCCATTGCCTTTATGCTTTTGTTTACCCTGTTTGCTCATTTTATAGCAATGTTTTATATCTGTTCTTTATTTCCATCACCCCTTTTCGCTGCTCTGGCATTTTGTTTTCCTTTTATTTTATCTTTTCTTTATCATCTGATTGATTTCTTCTGCCTCCACCATTATTCTTCTTTGATACCATGGTGATGGTGTGTCGACTCAAGATGGTCTTACATGGGCAGATTGGCTCATACTGAAACGTCTGCATCTAGGTTGTAGGATCTACTGCTGGTTTGTCCATCCTTTGTGATGTCTGTATCTGACAGATATGGTCATTCTGTGGGTATGTTAAATGTTGTTATCATACTGGAAACAACAGCAGTGATTGTTCAGAAATGAACAATAATACATACAATGAGAAAATTGGAAAAAAAATAACGCTTTCGAAGAGATCATCTGATAACCCCATCATTAGTACACGGCTTTAGGGAGCCGATCAGGATATTTCATGCGAAATTATCCAAAGGCACAAGCATGAAAAATTTTCATGTGTGATGACAGAACAATTTTTGTTTAATTAGTAGAGTATTTGTCCATAAAAATTGAGGGACCAAGACCGCCCATGCTCATAAATGAAAGAACACATTACAATACAATATAATACATTGCATTACTTCCGAAGTTGTATACTCTCTTTCGAGAATTTTCATAACTTTAGTAACCTCTTCATATTTGATATGAGACTAGCATGCAAAGAAAAATGGCCGTTTTTTCGTCCGATATTCTCATCATGTGTATGAGGTTTAAGGAACCATGGTTAAACCATAAATAGTTTGTTCTACCATCTTAGCTGTTTGATATGTGGGTTCAATTCATTAAAGGATACCACATGCGATATAAAGGTCATGTGACCCTGTCAAGAGAACCGGAGAGCGCACAGAGGCAGATTGCACATAACCCAACATGCTTTTATTGGGGGGGGGGGGGTTTGGGGCTCAGACAACAGTTCCTTTAATCCACAGATCCACACCAGACACAGCAACACAGTACAGTTCTCTGGAAGGCAATATGGAACAACAGGGGTATTTTAATCCACAGGGTTAGTCCACACAGGAGGCTCCAGGCAGGGATGGGTTAAGTCCAGGCAGGTTCACGGAGAACAAGGGGTTAAGTCCAGGCAGGTTCACAGAGAACAAGGGGTTAAGTCCAGGCAGGGGATAGATCCAGGCAGATTCACGGGGACAGCAGAAGATTCCTCCACAGTGCAGGGATTCCAGGCAGCACAGACAGTCCGGGAGATGATGAGGAGGACGGGGGATGGTCGGGGAATTGTCAGATGAGAGAAACTGGCACTCCGCACAGCCTTCCCTCACATACGCAGCCAGGAGAACACACGGGGGTTTTCCTTGCTCTCTCAAGTATAGAGCTATGTGCCTTGTTGGTAACCGGAGATTTCTTGTCGGGTTACCATGGCAACGGGCCCTGTCTCCCAGGTCTCCATACCTGCCCAGGGAGCTCAGGAATTTGTGCATGAGGGGGAAGGGAGGAGGGGGCCTGTTTATGGATTCCTTCAGCAGGAGGTCAGACTGCAAGCCAGGGGGGTGAAGGGCTGCTGAGGGCTGCCTGTGTCAGGGACACGGAGGACTAGAAGTCCCAGCATGGACAGGACAGACGAGTGAGGGGCTGCTGAGGGGTGGGAGGTGGCAGCCAGCAAACCTGGAGGATGGGGAAGGAAGGACCAGCTCCGTGACAGACCCATTTTTCAGAAATATTGCATGAGATAATAAGAGTCAATTCATCAAAGTAAAATATCAGATGTGAGAAATCATTAAACTCAATTCACTAAAGAACACACACATTCATTATCACCTGACAGTAGGCAGTCAATAGTTCAATGTACAATGTACAAAATAACAATGAGGGTAACTCTGCACTGGCCAGTAAAAAAAGCATACAATGTATTAGTGTGGAAATGTTCTTTCCTGAGCTCAGGAATGAAAATAAATTGTAACATTTCATGAGGGAGATCATTCTGTGAATGAAAGCACACTAGAATGTTTTCAAAGTTATATTTCTGTGTGTATTTATTTCTTTCTCTGGTGCAGTGATAGCATGTAAAAAAAAATTGTGAAAAAACAACACCAAAAATAACACTACATTTAAGTGATAAATATAGCAAAACATAAATATATAATGCATTCCCTAAATAATGCATTTTTGCTACTTTTGAGATAAATACCGTATGAGATATTTCAGTGTTTTTCAACCTTTTTTGTGCAAAGGCACACTTTTTTCATGAAAAAAATCACGAGGCACACCACCATTAGAAAATGTTAAAAAAATTTACCTCTGTGCCTATATTGACTATATATAAAGTAATTCTCTTGAATAGGAATCAAACACAAAGAAATTATTTTATAATTACTTTATTATGAAATAATAAAGTATTTTATAATTGGACCCGGGGGCCGGACCAAGAGTAGATGAATGATGTGTATGTGTCATCCATAGTAAGTATAGTAATATTCCCCCATAGTAAGCATAGTAATTCATCCCCCATATAGTAATTCATCCCCCATAGTAATTCATCCCCCATATAGTAATTCATCCCCCATAGTAATTCATCCCCCATAGTAATTAATCCCCCATATAGTAATTCATCCCCCATAGTAATTCATCCCCCATATAGTAATTCATCCCCCATAGTAATTCATCCCCCATAGTAATTAATCCCCCATATAGTAATTCATCCCCCATAGTAATTCATCCCCCATAGTAATTAATCCCCCATATAGTAATTCATCCCCCATAGTAATTAATCCCCCATATAGTAATTCATCCCCCATAGTAATTCATCCCCCATATAGTAATTCATCCCCCATAGTAATTCATCCCCCATAGTAATTCATCCCCCATATAGTAATTAATCCCCCATAGTAATTCATCCCCCATATAGTAATTCATCCCCCATAGTAATTCATCCCCCATAGTAATTCACCCCCCATATAGTAATTCATCCCCCCTATAGTAATTCATCCCCCATATAGTAATTCATCCCCCATATAGTAATTCATCCCCCATAGTAATTCATCCCCCCTATAGTAATTAATCCCCCATACAGTAATTCATCCCCCATAGTAATTCATCCCCCATATAGTAATTCATCCCCCATAGTAATTCATCCCCCCTATAGTAATTCATCCCCCATAGTAATTCATCCCCCATAGTAATTCATCCCCCATATAGTAATTCATCCCCCATAGTAATTCATCCCCCATAGTAATTCATCCCCCATATTAATTCATCCCCCATATTAAGTCCCCAAGCACCCCTGTGTCAATTCACTTACCTTTGCTCCGCGCGTTCCTCTCGCCGTTCCGGTGTAGCATGAAAATCTGTCTCCTATGAGGATCTGTCCCCCTCGACGTATCTGCGCATGTGCCAGTTTCAGGCATTAGCAGCCGATCGGCGATCTCCGGCACATGCGCAGATACGTCGAGGGGGACAGATCATCCTGACAGTATCACGCTCCGCGGGCCGTAGTTTGCCCATTGCTGTTCTAATGATTGGTCTATTTGTGAGCCGAGGCCACATGTTACGGATGAAATTGCAATTTTTCCCACGGCACACCAGACAATATCTCACGACACACTAGTGTGCCGCGGCACAGTGGTTGAAAAACGCTGAGATATTTTTCTCAAAAATTCATCCAGTATTTATCGCTTAGTTGAATTGACACCATGATTAGGTATCTAATCGCCTTGAATATCAAATGCAACCTATTTATCGGCCAACTACTAGCATATCTTCCATGTAAGACCTTCAGTTCTGCACTTCCTTGTCTTTTAGCCCTTTGTACGTCCCTTGTGTTGTATAGGGAAGATTCCAAGAAAATTAGAAAGATACCCTTTCAGAAAAGGTCGCAGATATAAACTATGTAGCTTATACACAACTTACCAGCGCACAACCAATGAACAAAAACCCTACTCGTCTATCCCCAGAGGGGAGCCATAGTTATTTCTTCATTGGATACTTCCATATTACCTCTTGTACAGCATAGAGAAATTAAAGCCAGACTTCCAATCACAGCCCACACTTTAAATACACTTTAGCTCCTGTAAAAGTTGTGTGTCTCAACACTTTACATGTCAGTGGCTTTTAACAAAAGTTGAAGCGCGGGTTGCTTTCTCTACTTTGCTTACACTATGCATATTCAAGGAGACAAGGACTAAAGCAGTGTAACTTTGAAAGATCGGGAGTCATGATAAAGTATAATTGCAAACACGTAAGTACAAAAAATGCATTAGAATATTTTGGTCTGAATAAATATCTTTCACAAATGTATTAGTGAAGTGATAGACACTAGGAAACCTCTGTTTGACTTTACTGATATGCTAATTCAGGTTTTTAGATAGATGTCTGCTGAGACGATGCTAGGAATCACATCAAAGTGATCGAACTGAGACGTAACTCCTGATCCAGCAGTTGGTACCCACCACTCTATAGCATGCAGTATTTTTAATTAAAGCATAAAGTTTTAATGGATGATTTGTTATTCTGTTAAGTAGTCTGTCGTTAACTGTCATGTTTCCTCTCAAACAGCGTGTAACAGCCAATGTTTAAGTTGCAATGCAGCAGAGGGATGTTCTACATGTAAAGACCCAAATAAAGTTTTGCTGTTTGGAGAATGCCAGTATGAAAGCTGCACACAGCAGTATTATCTTGACTACAGTACCGGATCATGCAAAGGTAAAATTAGTATATTAAAGTCTTTTGAAAATATACTTGAGACTGCAATGCACTGATCACTGATTGTTTCTGCTGTCTTGCTTAAAGTATAACTATATAAAAACTTTTTTTTTTTTTAGTTTTCGATAGAGTGAAGAGGGATTATAACTCACCAGTTTTTATTGCTGTCTGTGCCCCTGTTAGTGAGATTTACCCTCTCTATTTGTCCTGTTTACCATTCTCATCAAAAGTGAAAATAAAATAAAATCCCACAGTTTGAGTTGACACCCTAACACTAAAAGAGGGGAAATCTCCCAATCGGGACACTAGTTCTGGTGACCCTGGTGACATCCCTGGATTCCCACACTTTAGAGGCATTTCCACTCACTTCTTCTTTTGTCAGGGCAGGAAGGGAAATCTCTTCTATGGGACACAGACAGGGAAATAAAAAGATATGGGTATAGGCCCCCACCATAAGGCCCCTTTCAGACGGGGTGGATCTATCAGAGTAAGATAACAATAAAAATGAGCGCTCTATACATAAAACCTGCTGAACATTCGAGGAAACCAGATAAAGCCTTGTGCAAATAATGTAAACAATAATATGCAGCGCTGATAGTCAATGAAAGATGCCTGATAAGTAACGCAGTAAATAATGGTGAGTATCAATCAGTCAGTGACAAATAAAGTTGGTAGTGAAAACACATTAAATTCCAGTCCTGTGATGGTGCTCCGCGTGCATATGATACAAATGCGCACTAACCAGAAACGTATTTGAAATATGCAATGGATATAAATCTCATGAAAATCCCTCTTCTCTGGTCAAGGACTGGACTGGAACTTATGGTGAAGTACTGAGATCTATCAGAGTGATCTCTCCGCTGATCCCCGCTGAGCAGGCGGATAACAGGTGTCTGTCCACTAATTTCAATGGGACGGTCTTTTTCATCTATTGTCTGCTGACACCCGCCGGTCCAAAGAAGTCTATGGATGGACCAATTGGGTCTGCCTGAAAAACGGAAAGCCGAACCCCATCGGTCCGCTAGTATGAAAGGGGCCTTAAAAAAATTTGACTTTAGTTCTACTTTAATAGCTGAAATTTGTGAAAAGTAATTTTGTTTACCCTCAGAAGAACAGCTGCCTTACCTGTTCAAATAATTTTATAACTAATCCGTATGATACATTTAGGAAGGCATAACAAAAGCCAGATTTTATCATAAAGCAACAGTAGTTACTAGTTGAGCTCAAATTAAGGTAACCGATAGTTAGGCATGGGCTGACAAACATATGCCAAAAGTAATTTTGTGTTTGTGAGGTTTTTTTTGACCGTCATGAGTCTTTGAGAACTGCTTAGTCACAGTCACCTGCCTTTTCAATAATAGTAAAATTGACAAGCGTATATACACTTTCCAAACCTAAGCTGTAATTCTTTAATGAATAGGCTTTGGTGATTATACATGAGGATTATTGTGTAGGCGAAGTTGTCAAAGCCTCATAATATAGTTAAATGTTGGATGGAAAGCATTACAGCTTAGTTTATAGATTTTGTTAAGAGTTTCTGAAACTAGCCTATGATATTTTCCAGATAAAATTACTTCAGGTAGAAATAACTCAGTAAACAAATCATTCAAATCATTTTGAATTCTATATTTCCATGTTTTTTTAATACCAGTACCTGTATCAGGCTGTGAAACCAGAGGCCTAAAGAAAAGGTGGACAGGTTCAATTTATAGTGTATCTAAATCCCAAAACAGAAATATAATATACTGAAGCTAACCAGGCATTTCTTCCTTTATTTTCACCCAGCAATCCTGCTAGTAACACACTTTCGGTCTTAGGGTGAGAATATTCACTCACTGTGAGTGCTACTGGAATAGCAGCATTGTCAAACTTGGACAGCACTAAAGTATACCTCCCCATTTCCTCTTCTCCATAATATTGGAGGAGGTGTTTTGTAGTCCACGGAGATAACTGACAACAGTGTAATTGAACAGAATGCAGCATAGACAGAATTAACAGGAAGTTATCAGCGCAAAAGATTTAGTTTTTAGCTAGACATACAGGCATTGTTGCACTTCTTAACCGCTTCCTGACCGCCCTATAGCAGATATACTGCTACAGGGCGGCACGGGTGTGCAAAATCACGTATATATACGTGATTTTGCATTTCTGGGTAGGGGGCGCTGGCGCCCTACTTGCGCCGCCATTCGCAGCTGAGGCTGTCAATCACCGGGTCTCGCTGGCACCCGGTGTTTGCCTAGCATCTCCGACGGGGAGGAGAACTGTTTGTAAACAATACAGTTCTCCTCCCTGTCAACTCATGCACATTGCTTTGGATGACTGTGACCTATTAGTTGTTTCCCTCAGAGAAGACTCAGCCAGTGGTGAATGCATGTGCCATAAACAAGAGAATGTTGTCTAGTCCAGCTTAAACTGATTATTTTTCTGCTGTCAGAGGGGGTGGTGGAAATCAGAATAATTAGAAAACCTTGTATAATTACTATTTTCCTTGAGTTAGGCCAGCACAAGTGTTTGCTGCCTGTTTTTCCACCTCCCAGACAATTTAAATGTAATTATTCTAAAAATTGCAGTATCTCTTGCAACAATCAAGCTGTGTAGGATGTGCTAATGAGCATTTTTTGGAAAGTTTCTGTGACCAATCCACATTTATTACTCCCTTTTTTTCAAATAAAGGAGCAAATATGTCACCATGCATGCACTGAATTTTGAAGTCATGAACCAGGAAAGCTTTGTCTTTGTCCAGGTAGATGAATTGAGAAAAGGTTTTTTTTTTTAAAATATATATTTTTTATGACAATATTTTAGAAAATCCTGCAAAGTAACCTATTACTTTTTAATAACAGGATTTGCTTCCATACAGAAAGTTTTGGTAAAATGTCAATGTAATTAAAGTAAGTCTACTGTACTGTAGTAGTAATCATCAAACGTCTTCAACTTTTGCATGTATACCAACTATGTGCTTGACCTTCATTTACCATTTGGCTTATTCACATATCACTTGCAATAATTAGCTAGTGTATTGAAGATCAAACCTAAACATTTCAATTTGTGATGTTCTGGTCAGATAAGTTCCAGTCTGACATATGCTGGAAATGCTACTCTGAAAAATCTGGGCTTGGTCTGGCAAAAAAATCAATCTGCAAACCTTTATAAAAGTCCACTGTTTGCATGCAACCACTCATCTGAATCATACAGCAGCTCTATTACGTGTATTGCAGGTCAGTTGCATCTCGACCCATTGATCTCAATGGGTCAGTTTGACAGGCAGTGCCTCTTGTCAAACTCTGCAGTCGGAGCAGCTCTGGCATGTGAACAGCTCTGTCAGGCTGTAATGTTAGGATTTGGGTGGGTGGGAAATTATTAATATCACAGCTCAGTGATGGACCTAACAATTAAATAAAGGTCAAACAAGCTTTTTGCACTGTTGGGAACATTGCTCAAAAAATAAAATGTATAACAGCATGGTTCTTCTCTGCTTTAATATAAATTGATTTAAAAAAATAAATAACACCACTCACATTTTTCTGTGTACTCCACATGGTTACAGTAAACAAGGCTCAAGTAATATAAATCTTTAATAAATCTGGTGAGTGCTGTATTGTGGCTAGACAAGGACTTTAAAGATTGTTACCTTCTCCTGTTTTATGTTCTACTAGGTACTAATTAGTAACGTGTATGTCTGCAAGGGGATTCAGTCAAAGATTGCCTTCTGGAGCAAAACTCCAGTTTGTGAGTACTGAGATTCAGTCATGTCAAGTTAGTAGGTATGTTCACTACCTGAGGAGCCCAATGATATTGGAGAGGCATGGCCAGACTCAACTTTTACAGGCAAAGTTGAGATTCACTTATACATTTACCAGATTGTATTCTTAGATTTACTGATAGTTTTCACACAAGGATTTTATTGAAGAGGCAATCTGATTACGATTAAAAAAGATAATCAAAAGATTACATGCTCAGTTTGAATTGCCTGGGATTATTTTTAACACTGACAAAATGGTTAACTCTTACATAGTGAGATTTTAGTTGCAGGAGGCTTGCACACCATGTGTCTACTTAGTGGCATTTGCAGAGCGTTAGTAATCTGCTAAGGCAAATTGAAGGTCTTTATTGAATATGATTGCAGTTTTTTCCTATGTGACTCTACAAAGGAAATGAAAAAAACATGCAGTGTTAAGAGGACTACACAAACTGAAGTTGAACAACACTGGATTCAATACAAGTTTACTTTTAAACATGTAAAAAAACTGTAATTTTCCCCCCAAAAATTCCTCAGAAATGTCCATGGTTCTTTTTAAGTATAATTTAGTTTTACCTGTTATATATCAAATATGTGTCTTAGATTTGAAATACACAATAAACAACCTATATAGTCTGTACAAATCCGGCTTTTGGCCTATAGTTTTTACAGTACCTGTTATATATGCAGCAATACATCTTCTAGACTGTGAATCTAAGTTTTCATACTGTACATATACAATATATACAGCAGGCCTCAAAATTTCCACTCGCCTGCTTGCATTGGCGAGTGGAAATAAGGTGGGGGCGAGTGTGTCTCCCAGGGCGGTCTTGCTGAGCAGGCTGGGAACTCAGGGCCGGCTCAGTCACTCGCACTGGGAGTCGTCAGACTGCTCAATAGTTGAGCAAAGTGAAAGCAAAGGAAGTACTGCAACATTTTATAGGGCTGTATATATGTGTGTGTATGTGTGTGTATGTACATGTGTCTGTGTGCATGTACATGTGTTTGTGTGTATGTATCTGTGCGTATGTACATGTGTATGTGTGTGTATGTACATGTATCTGTGTGTATGTATCTGTGTGTTTATGTACAGTACATGTTCCTGTGTGTAAGTACATGTATCTGTGTGTATGTATCTGTGTGTGTATGTACAGTACATTTGCCTGTGTGTATGTACATGTGGGTGTGTATGTATCTGTGTGTGTCTATGTACATGTGTATGTATCTGTGTGTGTATATACATGTGTCTGTGTGTATGTATCTGTGTGTGTGTGTGTGTGTGTGTGTGTGTGTACATGTGTCTGTGTGTCTGGGTACATGTGCATTCTGGCCTTCCTGCAAATAGGTCTTGACCAGAACTTGGCCATAAGTAGTTTTAAAGACTAGGTCTCTGCCTCATCCATTCTTTTATAAAGGTCCCCACTTCACTCTCTGTTATAAGAACCTTTCTTCAAGGCATATCTCGTTTTAAGCACCCCTTGCAGCATCATGTGCTTCCTTGGGATCTCACATAGTTATTTCTGCCTTGCATAAACCACACTTTAAAACTATCAGGAATATTCTTTTGGCAGATCTCTCCTACAAAGTGGTCTTTTTTGTAACAACCATGTCTGTCAGACAGCCGGGTGCCCACTGCACATGCGCATTCTGATTGGTCAGGAGACTGCGGGAGGAATTAGGGGGCCGAACTTCCAGCTCAGTTCGCCGTGGTGAACTGAGCCGGAAGTGGGAGCGGGTATCAGTCAAAACCTCCACTGTCATATTTGGCACCTGTTGGGAGGGAGGAGGCAAACAAGCAGAGCTTCCACTTTTGAGTGGAACTCCGCTTTAAGACAAATTCCTTTTGTCTTTTTTTTCGGACATGGAAGGTTTTGGAAAAATGTATCTGTATCTGATCTCACTAAGGTTGAGAACCAGTAAGGTAAGGAGTTTAAAATACTGATGCTCTTAAGTGGTGTTTTTCATGCTTGGATACTTCCATATGATAATTATGCATATGTGTGTGTGTGTGTGTGTGTGTGTATATATATATATATATATATATATATATATACAGTTGTGTTCAAAATAATAGCAGTGTGTTGACAAAAGTGAATAAAGCTCAAAATCCTTCTAATAGCTTTTATTTCCATACACACAAATGCATTGGGAACACTACACATTCTATTCCAAATCAAAACATGAAGAAAAATATATCAAATTTTTGTTGTTCCTCTAAAAAAATTGAAGAAAAGTGAATATTAGACTGTTCAAAAAAATAGCAGTGTTTGTATTCTTCTTTACAAACTCAAACATTCACTATATAAACTGAAAAATGTTTGAAGATTTTGCTTTCCTTTGAATCACTTAATTAATATTTCGTTGCATAAGCACTGTTTCTGAGAACTGCTGTACATCTGTGTTGCGTGGAGTCAACCAACTTCTGGTATTCCAGCCCAGAATGATTGGACTACATTCCACAGTTCTTCTCTATTTCTTGGTTTTGCCTCAGAAACTGCATTTTTGATGTCACCCCACAAGTTTTCTATTGGATTAAGATCCGGGGATTGGGCTGGCCACTCCATAACGTCAATCTTGTTGGTCTGGAACCAAGATGTTGCACGTTTACTGGTGTGTTTGGGGTCGTTGTCTTGTTGGAACACCCATTTCAAGGGCATTTCCTCTTCAGCATAAGGCAGCATGACCTCTTCAAGTATTCTGATGTATTCAAACTGATCAATGAGCTGTAAGCCATAATCATCACAATTATGACAAATCACAGCTTGAACTATCTTGCTTTGCATGTAATGAGTCTATCTCATATATTAGTTTCACCTTTTAAGTTGCATTACTGAAATAAATGACCTTTTGCACGATATTCAAATTTTTCGAGTTTCACCTGTGTATATATATATATATATATATATATATATATATATATATATATTATCTCACAGAAGTGAGTACACCCCTCACATTTTTGTAAATATGACAGCATTGTGACAACACTGAACAATGACACTTTGCTACAATGTAAAGTAGTGAGTAGTTTAAAGTAGTGAGTGTACAGCTTGTATAACCGTGTAAATTTGTTGTCCCGTCAAAATAACTGAACACACAGCCATTAATGTCTAAACCGCTGGCAACAAAAGCGAGTACACCTCTAAGTGAAAATGTCCAAATTGGGCCCAATTAGCCATGTTCCCTCCCTGGTGTCATGGGATAATGTTACAAGGTCTCAGGTGTGAATGGGGAGCAGGTGTGTTAAAATTGGTGTTATCGCTCTAACTCTCTCATACTGGTCACTGGAAGTTCAACATGGCACCTCATGGCGAAGAACTCTCTGAGGATCTGAAAAAAAGAATTGTTGCTCTACATAAAGATGGCCTAGGCCAGGGGTAGGCAACCTGCGACTCTCCAGCTTTTGCAGGACTACAAGTTCCATCATGCCTCTGCAAGTCATAGCTATAACTGTCAGTTTTGTAATGTTGCAATGCCTCATGGGAAATGTAGTTCCACAACAGCTAGAAAGCTGCAGGTTGCCTACCCCTGGCCTAGGCTATAAGAAGATTGCCAGGACCCTGAAACTGAGTTGCAGCACAATGGCCAAGACCATACAGGGGTTTAATAGGATAGGTTCTACTCACAACAGGCTTTGCCATGGTCGACCAAAGAAGATGAGTGCATGTGCTCAGTGTCATATCCAGAGGTTGTCTTTGGGATATAGACGTATGAGTGCTGCCAGCATTGCTGCAAAGGTTGAAGGGGTGGGGTGGTCAGCCTGTCAGTGCTCAGACCATACACTGCACACTGCATCAAATTGGTGTGCATGGCTGTCGTCCCTGAAGGAAGCCTCTTCTAAAGATGATGCACAAGAAAGCCCACAAACTGTTTGCTGAAGACAAGCAGACTAAAGACATGGATTACTGGAACCATGTCCTGTGGTTTGATGAGACCAAGATAAACTTATTTGGTTCAGATGGTGTCAAGCGTGTGTGGCAGCAACTGGATGAGGAGTACAAAGACAAGTGTGTCTTGCCTACAGTCAAGCATGGTGGTGGGAATGTCCTGGTCTGGGGCTGCATGATTGCTGTCGGCACTGGGGAGCTACAGTTCATTGAGGGAACCATGAATGCCAACATGTACTGTGACGCTGAAGCAGAGCATGATCCCCACCCTTTGGAGACTGGGCCGCAGGGCAGTATTCCAACATGATAATGACCCCAAACACACCTCCAAGACGACCACTGCCTTGTCAAAGAAGCTGAGGGTAAAGGTGATGGACTGGCCAAGCATGTCTCCACACCTAAACCCTATTGAGCATCTGTGAGGCATCCCTCAAATGGAAGGTGGAGGAGCACAAGGTCTCTAACATCCACCAGCTCTGTGATGTCGTCATGAAGGAGTGGAAGAGGACTCCAGTAGCAACCTGTGAAGCTCTGGTGAACTCATGTCCAAGAGGGTTAAGGTAGTGCTGGAAAATAATGGTGGCCACACAAAATATTGACAGTTTGGGCCCAATTTGGACATTTTCACTTAGGGGTGTACTCACTTTTGTTGCCAGCGGTGTAGACATTTAAGGCTGTGTGTTGAGTTATTTTGAGGGGACAGCAAATTTACACTGTTGTACAAGCTGTACACTCACTACTTTACATTGTAGCAAAGTCATTTCTTCAGTGTTGTCACATGAAAAGATATAATAAAATGTTTACAAAAATGTGAGGGGTGTACATATATAGTTAGGTCCATATATATTTGGACACAGGCACAATTTTAGTTTTTTTCAGGTATTTACCAAAACATATTCAAGCTATAGTTATATAATGGATATGGGCTGAAAGTGCACACTCTCAGGTTTAATTTGAGGGTATGTACATTGGAGCAAGGGTTTAGGAATTACAGCTCTTAAGAGTAGCTATCCCACCTTTTTCAAGGGACCAAAAGTAATTGGACAATTGAACCAAAAGCTGTTTCATGGCCAGGTGTGGGCTACTCCATTATTTCTTCATTAATTAAGCAGGTAAAAGGTCTAAAGTTGATTCTAAGTGTGGTATTTGCATTTGGAATCTATTGCTCTGAACCTACATCATGCGTTCAAAGGATTTGTCCATGCAATTGAAACAGGCCATTGTAAGGCTTCAAAAATGAAACAAATTCATCAGAGAGATAGCAGCAACATTAGGAGTGGCCAAATCAACAGTTTGGTACATTCTGTGGAAAGAAGAACGCACTGGTGAGCTCAGCAACATGAAAAGGCATGGACATCCACGGAAGACAACAGTGGTGGATGATTGCAGGATCCTCCCTATGGTAAATAAAAACCCATTCACCACATCCAGACAAATGAAGGACACTCTCCAGGAGGTGGGCGTATCCTTTTCAAAGTCTACAATCAAGAGAAGACTTCACAAGAGCAAATACAGAAGGTTCACCACAAGGTGCAAATCATTCATAAGGCTGAAGAATAGAAAAGCCAGATGACTCCAAAAAAAATCTAAATAATCCAAACCAGTTCTGGAAAAGCATTCTTTGGATGGATGAACAGCGCATGATCCAAAGCACATAACATCATCTGTAAAACATGGTGGAGGCAGTGTGATGGCTTCCAGTGGCACTGGCACTGGCTCATTGGTGTTTATTGATAATGTAACAGAAGACAGAAGGAGCCGGATGAATTCTGAAGTGTTTAAAGATATACTGTCAGCCCAGATTCAGCCAAATGCAGCAAAGTTGATTGGACGGCGCTCCACAGTACAGATGGACAATGATCCAAAACACACTGCAAAAGCAACCAATGTTGAAGGAAAAGAAGTGGAATATTTTGCAATGGCCAAGTCAATTACCGGATCTCAACCCAACTGAGCATGCATTTCCCTTGCTGAAGGCAAAACTAAAGAGAAAGACAGACCCACAAACAAAGAACAACTGCAGTTAGAGCCTGGCAAAGCATTAAAGGCTGGAGGAACTTGAATGGCCTGCACAGAGTCCTGACCTCAACCCGATAGAACACCTTTGGGATGAATTAGAGCGTCGACTGCGAGCCAGGCCTTCTCATCCGACCTTCACAAATGCGCTTCTTGAAGAATGGCCAAACTTTCAGGTCAGGCACTGATGTCGGACGAATACCTGGCTTGCAGTCTCCACTCTGCTTCATCCTAAAGGTATTTCAAGGGGTTGAGGTCAGGAGTCTGTGCAGGTCAGTCAGGTTCCTCCACCCCAAACTCACTCATCCATGTCTTTATGGATCTTGCTTAGTGCACTGGTGCACACTGTCGTTGTGCTAATCTGAAGGACACACAAAGTTTGGAGGTCTTTAGCTTTTGACTGCAGAGAGTTGGTGACTTCTGTGCACTGTTCGCTTCAGCATGTCCTGACCCTACTTTGTCATTTTACGTGGCCTACCACTTCGTGGCTGAGTTGCTGCTGATCCTAGTTGATTCCACTTTGTTATAATACCACTAACAGTTGACTCTGGAATATTTTGTAGCAAGGAAATTTCACGGATGGACTTATTACTAAGATGGCAACCTATTACAGTACCACGCTTGAATTCACTGAGCTCCTCAGAGTGACCCGTTCTTTCACAAATATTTGTAGAAGCAGTCTGCATGCCTAGGTGCTTGATTTTATACACCTGTGGCCATGGAGGTGATTGGAACACCTTAATCCAATGATTTGGAGGGGTGTCCCAATACTTTGGCAATATAGTGTATATATGGTTACCCCCTATAATACTGTTAACTAACAATTTATGTGCAATTATTTCATGTCTTAATACCTATATTTGTAGTGCAATATAGATTTAATGTTATATGGTGCAAATGTATGTACTTTGTCAAACATATTGGCAATCCAGAGCTCTAAAACCTTTTTAAGTTTGGCACTTTTATAATTATGATCCGGAAATATCTTAACAAAAGTCTGTTTTGGCTTTTACTGTATTTCGAAATAAAAAAAACCCCCTACATTCTTCAATTTCTATTTCAGTTGTTATTTGTAGGGAATTTCTATATAGTGAGTATATAGTGGTGTACTTTTTGAGTCCAGTGTATGATGGTGTCGACTTCATTCTCAGATCTCTATTGATAGGAATAGGAACCGGGCAGAGGCTCTATCTCTTCCCTACTCTATCCAAAGCTAAATATGTTTTGGCTGGAGTTTAAAGCTTTCCAAATATATTTGATGTATAACTCAATCACTTTCAGTAAGATTAGAAAACAATTTCTAGGTTTCAGCAGACGGCCAGTGTCACAAGAGATTGGTATGTTACAAGAAAGAGTGCTGTGTTTCCTGAAAGACTGCTTTAAGAGACTTCTGAGTTAACATAAAGATGCTCTTCTTAACCATGTGTCACTCCATATTAATGAGAACTTTTATTGAAGAAAGCATGCAGATGACTGAACACAAGTAGGTAGTATAATTTGATATGTTGGGCACAATATGAACTTGTCTGTTTGTGTCAAACTCTAGAATGTTGTATCTGCTAAAATACTGAATTTGCCTGTCTAGATTTGCTCTCTGAATTCTTGTATGTGCTGTTATTGAGGACTACTTAGAACAGGCTTCATCTTATTTTCCACCAAGAGAGGTGATTACTACTGAACTTCAATATGTTCAATCAATAACAACAAAGTAAAACGGAGCCTGATGCCCAGGAGTACACATGGAATTTGTCTTATTTTTATTTTCTTGTAATACTAAAAAATGTTCTTGAATTTAGTTTTCTTCTATATTATTTATGGTATTTGTGTTTTTCTTACCCTCCCTTTCTTCATTTTTCAGAAATAAAACAACTGTTTACTGTAAATTAATTCACCAATGAAAAAACTGATTTACATAGTTTCCCCATTTAAATTAACAGTGTTGTTCTTTTGTATGTGGATACATTGTTCTACACATAATCCTTGCCACATTATATACAACATTGACAGTGGCACTGCAGTAATAGTGGTTTGAATTATACTGTATGCAGTATCATTTCCAAGCTAAAAATATATATTTTTCAGAACTTTGGCTTCCTTTATCATATCACAGTATTATAGTGCCTTGAAAAAGTATTTAGCCTTAGAGACAATTTCAACACTTTTCAAAATAGGGTTTAAAAATGAAAAGGTCAAAATGGTGCAAATAAAATATTTACAGAAAAAGGGTGTTACAAGGAAATACAGTGCCTTTAAAAAGTATTCATTACCCTTTAAATTTTCCACATTTTGTCATGTTACAACCGAAACTTAAATGTATTTCATTGGGATTTTATATGATAGAGCAGCGGTCACTAAATGGCGGACTGCAGTCTGAGAAAGGCCCCAGCAGCGCTCCCTTCTGGACTGCCAGCCTGCCAGTCCGCAATGAGAGATCAGCCGCTGAGCAGGGCGGTCGTCACAGTAACATGACATCACGTGTGCGCCCCCACCCCTTCGAGCTCACTGCCTGCCTGTACACAAGCATCCTTCAGTGAGGATCCCGGCACAGCTCCTGTCTGCCCTCATGGTAGGGTATAGTCTTAAAGGGGCCTGTCCCAAAGCAATAAGAAATTTGAGGGGAGGGTGACACCATGATAGCCACCATCAATAATACCTTAGGACCTACTCAGCCACTCGTAAAACACTTCAGAATCCTCTGCGGTTATGACATCCACCTGGTAGAATCTTGTGCATGTCTGAACCGAAGACCATGTAGTGGCCTTGAAAACCTGAGCCACTGACACTGATGGCGGATTGCCCAAGATGCACCCACACTGTGTGTGTGTATGTACGTGTGTGTGTGTGTATATACATGTGTCTGTGTGTGTATGTACATGTGTCTGTATGTGTATCAGTGTGTGTGTATGTACATGTGTCTGTGTGTATGTGTGTCTGTGTGTGCGAGTATATGTGTGCACGTGTGTCTGTGTGTGTGTATGTACATGTGTCTGTCTATGTATGCGTTTAAGCATACATGTATGGGTGGTTTGGTGTGTATGTACATGTGTGTACATGTGTTTCTGTGCATGTGTGTACATGTTTCTGTCTGTGTGTGTGAGTGTGTACATGTGTCTGTATGTATGTGTTTAAGCATACATGTATGGGTGGTTTGGTCAGGTTCAGGACGATGTGGTTATGATGGGTGGTAGAGGATGGGGCATTTGAGATATTGCTGGGTTGAATAGAAGGTAGGCTATGCTTGGTAGAGTTATGGTTTGGTGAGTGAGAGATTATGGGGGGTTATGGTTGTATGCGGTGCATGGTCTAAGTATGATGTAGTGCTTAGGGGGATATTGGAGGCCCTGATGTAATATGGGGGGACTTTGGGGACCCTGATGTAATGTGGGGGGACTCTGGGGACCCTGATATAATGTGGGTAACATTTAACAGTGTCATTTCGTGAGATAATTTACGAGAGCATGTTTAGGGGCAGAATTAGGGGCGGGAGAGGGTAGGGGTTGGGTGGGGCAACTGGTGGCGAGCAACTCCTAAGGCCTGGCTAGTAGCTCAGGACTTGAAATTTTGAGCCTTGCTTTGGGACATCCTACATGTCCTGAAGAGCCTGCTCTGTGAATTGGATTTTTTCTACATACTTACCGGTAAAACCCACTCCTCTTTTGGGAATGTCATTGCTTGCTACAAAAACTGAGGTACTTCCTGTATAAGAGGGGTTATATAGGGGAGGACCTCTTATACAGGGGAGGACCTCTTATTGGTAACCCACATAGTCATGAATATCCTGCTCTGTATCCCGTGATGTGCTCTGAGAAATGGATTTTACAGGTAAGTATGTAGAAAAATCCAGTTATTTGCAGGATTACCAGGTACAAATAAATTTGAGAAAATCCTGAAAAAAAAATATCCTAGGACTGGAATGCTGTAACGTGAAATTTCTGTTTTTGGTTTTAAATATGCTTTAATGGTTGCAAGAAGGTACAAACCAGTCTATATTTATAAAAGTGCTCATGTGCTATTGGATGTGCTATAAAAAGCTAAACAAAAAATAAACTATTGCAGCAGTCTTATACTTGTGTTAAATACCACAATGCATATAAATTAAAAACCAGGTGGACCGCGCATAAATATAATCATGTGCATCGTACAACAAAACCAAAAAAAAGTCCCAAATTAGTGAAGGTGCACGTGCTTGTGCTCAGCTCAATTGCAATATCTTGATTCGTAAATTATCTCAAGAGTGCACCACTGTCCTCCCACCAAGGTCCACCATTTTGGTGATGGTATTTATACCCGTCAACCGGATATTAATTTGATATATGAAAACCGCAACATTGCTGAGTACATTCGGTGTTACACATTAATGGGCTTCATAGTACTTATGCTGACATTACTATGCCATACACATGTGTTTAATTTTTAACAAACCAGTCTATGTCAATCCACCCCTGCTTTAGGGGTCTCTAGGTGCTTGGTAAGTTAATGAAGGTTATGCGCATGACTTAAGAAAGCTTCTTTTAATACAGATAATAATTTAATGATCTATTTACAATTAAAGTGATTGTAAATGCATTTTCTTTATTTTGTTTCTAAATAATAAACAGGTTTATACTTACATTGCACAGATCAGCCCTGAACATCTTTTTTTCGGATCCCATGCTCTTGGCTCCTCCTCTCTGGCTAGTGCCCCCATTGGAATATGCTTTCTTTGGGGGCACTTGTATGAGCTCGCTCCCAAACCTCGCTGTCTGCATCTATAGACGCAGACAGTGGGACTCGGCCCTGCCCCCTCATCCCTGGCTTTGATTGATGGCAGCCAATGGCTCCTGTGGCCTCAGCAAAGCCAGTGAGACTAGGAAGTGAGGGGAGAGCAGAGCTGCAGGCAGGCATAGCACTGGATTGAATGTGGGTTTGTGTAAGTATAAAGGGGGGGGGGTTGAGGGGGTGATAGCATATGAGCATATCCTTGAAAATATGAAAACATAATGTATAAATATATATATAGGATCAAAGTGGCCTTTTTTCTACGTGAGCTTACACTTTAAAGTGTTATTAACCCAAAACCAAAAATGTAATTTATTGCAGCTTACCAATCATTAGATGTAGCTGCATCAATTTTCTTTTTTTTTGTCTTTTTCTGTCTGTTTTCATCAAGTGACCTGACCAGTAACACATCTGTATTGGTGAGACACCAGTCTGTAGCAATGAGGACAAGTGGCACAGCAGACAGCAGCATTATCAATCTTGGGGGTGGGGAGGGGAGTGTTAAATGTATTAGTAGATTTAAGATCAGTAACTAAATAAAGCCACACTCCAGCTCACACTTCATAATCAGTTACAGCAGTTGTTTTCCATTTGGGATAAAGATTTTACATGAATAAATAAAAGCTGATCATTTTAACCACCCTTGCCAGTGTCAAATGGTCTGCCTTATCCCGGTAACTGATACATTCTGCTGGAGAGTTTGAGCTTTTATAAAACAACAAATTTGTTGTCCAGATCGCCAGATGGAAGTAGAAGAAAGCCTAAAAAGAAATTAATATAGCCATCACATCTAAGAATTGATAAGTTGCAATATAATAAATGTTTGCTTCGGGCTTTATGCGATTTTAACCTAGTGCACTGGATCTTACTTTCCATATGGATTCATTTTCAGCCAGTCCCTTTATCTGCCCCTGAGCAACTGTTGTCAGTGTTTGAGGTTTCCAAACAAAACATGTCAGAGGCATAACCTAATGTTGAGGGATGTATGAAATCAGTGTGGGCACAAGCTCATTTAGGAATATAAGCAATGTGCCTATTCCCTTGGATACAGTGAGTGATTCATTTGATATAATATTTAGTCTGTTTAGAATATGAAATTCCAAATTAAAACGAGAACTGAAGGTTTTCACATTGTTAATAATATTTCCTTTATTAATGCAGAGTGTGACTGGAGCTGCAATGCCTGCAAGGGCCCTTTGAACACTGATTGCCTGCAGTGTATGGAACACTACATCCTTCATAATGGAGCTTGTGTTGAGCATTGCCCACCTTCCTACTACAAGCATCGGGACACGTGCAGAGGTACGTTTTTATGTGTGCCTTGTAATTTTTGAGGATGGAGAACCAGCCAAACTACAGGTACAGGTTGTTTGTGATATGATATAAGAATTTTCTGTTTCTTACAATGGAAACTTAGAAAGATATAGAGGCTGCCATTTTCTGAACTGATTACTGTTGAATATTTGTTGAAGCCCAATGGCCTAATGTATTAAAGACAAAGACAGACAGACAATAGGCATTTTTAGAAGAGGACAGCAATGCCATGATTTGAAACAATATCCAATACTTATAAGTGCAGGGAACATGTGACCCTTTCTATCTCCTTCCACATTGCATCAATGTCATGTGGTGGTGGGAGGAAGGTCCTTAGCTTTGTATAAGCCCCCACCAGACTGATTTGGAGCCTATACAATTGTTTTTTACTTTTCTCCAGCGGCTGAATGGGTCAGCAGGGGTAGCAAATATATCTTGAGTACATTTAAGCAAGGGGGGGTGGCTCATTAACTACTTGCCAACCGCAGATAGCCGAATGACGGCTACACTGCGGCTGGCCAGTTCTGGGAGGGCGTCATATGACGTCCTCCCAGAACGCGCTCTCCTGCGTGCCCCCGGGGGCACGCACCCGGCGATCTCCGTGATCGCTGTGTCCTACGGACACAGCTGATCACGTGATGTGGTAAAAGGCCAATCACAGCAGCCTTTTACCACGTGATCAGCCGTGTCCAATGACACGCTGATCACCGGGAAATGCAATTGCCGGTTCTCGGCTGCACTTTCCTCACGCTGTCAGAGCGTGAGAAAAGTACTGCCGAGAACCGGCAGTTGTCAGAGCAGGGATCGGCACAGATCATCATGGCACTGATGATCAGTGCCCTGATGATCGGAGCCCAGCAGCGCCACCCACCAGCTCCGCCCACCCGTGCCCACCAGTACCACCCAGCAGTGCCATCTACCTGTGCCCAGAAGTGCCACCTACCTGTGCCCATCAGTGCCGCCCACCAGTGCCACCCAACAGTGCCCATCAATGCAGCCCAGCATTGCTGCCAGTCAGTGCCACCAGTCAGTGCCCAGCGGTTGTGCCAGTCAGTGCCCAGCAGTTGCGCCAGTCAATGCCTAGCAATGCCACCAGTCAGTGCCACCTATCAGTGCTGTCTATCAGTACCCATCATCAGTGCCACCTATCAGTGCCGCCTATCCGTGACACCTCATTAGTGCTGCCTATCAGTGCCACCTATCCGTGCCACCTCATTTGTGCTGCCTATCAGTGCCGCCTATTAGTGCCCTTCAGTGCTGACTATCAGTGCCCATCAGTGCTGACTATCAGTGCCGCCTATCAGTGCCCATCATTGCTGCCTCATGAATGCACATCAGTGAAGGAGAAAAATTATCTGTTTGAAAACTTTTATAATGGGGACAAAGAAACTTTTTTTTTCAAATTTTTGGCAATTTTTTTGTTTATAGCGCAAAAAGTAAAGTGCCCAGCAGTGATTTAATACCACCAAAAGAAAGCTCTATTTGTGAGAAAAAAATTATAAAAATTTCATATGGGTACAATCTTGCATGACCGCACAATTGTCAATCAAAGTGCGACAGCGTTGAAAGCTGAAAATTGGCCTGGTAAAAAAGGGGGTATAAGTGCCCGGTAGGCAAGTGGTTAAAGCTAAACTGAAGTCTTCAAATATTGCTAGTAGACAGAGTTTTTGGTAAAGGAGAATATCGGGTTGATTTACTAAAACTGGAGAGTGGAAAATTTGGTGCAGCTCTGCATAGAAACCAATCAGCTTCCAGGTTTTATTGTCAAAGCTTAATTTGATTAGCTGAAGTTATATGCTGAGTGGCTACCATGCACAGCTGCACCAGATTTTGCACTCTCCAGTTTTAGTAAATCAACCCCTGTGTGTGCCTCATCTGCCCAAAAAGTCCTTTCCCTTTTACTAGTTTTTTTTAATACCTACATTGCCTGTAACCCACAAACCTTGGCATCTGTTAAATTCCAAAGAGTGAAACGTAGTAATGATATAATTCTGCTCCATCACAGTTATGCAGGAGTTGTTTTATCACTGGTAGCCCTATGGCTGAAAAAGGAAGACGCTGGCAGCAAAAAGATGTTCTGTAAAGATGGCAGTGGTGGCTGTTGAGTGGTGAGGGAAAGTTTGGAACAATCTTCACTAGAGGATGGCAAACTGAGAGTTGAGTTGTAATAATGTGCAAGTATGCCATACATAATTGCACACTATAGCAAGTGCTCCTGATGAACCCCGATCTTTAAGTTCCACTGTATGTAATCTTGCATGGGTACAGAGCAAGTACTTTAAATTATGCTGCATAATCATATCATTACCCTCTTTATCCTTACACACTGTCTTTGGCACACTTACATCTGTCCAGCTCCCCACATACTCTATCAGTTTATGACTGCTGATTATATGTTTCTATTGCCATTGGGACCTCTTTGGACTTTCTTACTGTACACTGCAGTATTCCCCTTAGTGTTTGACACATGTGGTTTCAGTTTATTTTCAATCTGGAATTGAAAAACAGTGTATATTACCACACAATAATATGGTTATAGCCAGGTGTGCAGCAGAGAGCTTTAATTTGTTTATATGTACCTCCATTCCCGACAGCGAGTGCCACATTTCACGGCCTCCCTCTTCATTCCTGTATGTATAACTGACTGCCAGAGCAACTCCATCTGTATAGCTAACGTACTGGAAATTGAATTTGCATACATTTATTTACTACGCAGAGAAGTAATGATGCTCTCGTTCTGGAAATAAACATGAAATACTAGATTCACAGACGTTTTTACCTCCCGCAGATATAACCTTGGCTGACTGACAATCCATTATTTATTAACTTCTCATTGATGACCTTTTACAATGTACTTCTTCTTTCCCCTGTTTCCTCCCTAGCCATGAGATAATCAGGTCATCAGCATCTCCTATATAAATATTAATGCATTCCACTGTCATCTAAAGGCTCATTTCTTCCCTCCTTCTCTGTTATTTTCATTCATCTTAACATCCTCCTCATATTACTATTGTCTCTTGGTAGATTCATCATTTTTTAATATGCTTTAGCTCTGCTTTATTCTGGTCTCCTCCCTAAGTTGTTCTTCTTGTTAGTTCTAAGTGTATCCCACGTGCATTATAATTATGATCATGTGCTGATATTTTTTATGTGGCTCTGTTGTCCATATAGTAAACATAGTACTTGAAATTGTATATTGCCTAATAAAAAGATTAATATCAATGGAAAACTTATAGAAGGAATTTGAGCAGGGAATTTATTAAAACACTATAACAAATTAAAGTCTTATATGTCCCTAAAGTTTAACTGAGCCCTCTTGATATACAATGTATTAGTGTAATGCTCCAGGACAGCATATAAAGTAATAAATATGCTTCCCTTTTAAATTTTTTTTAACTGCTGACTGCTTTAGAAAGGTTTCAAATACTCTGTGCTGGCAGCTCGTCAGAGTTGGATCAGTGCTCAGGTGAACATGGCAGACCTCTGGAGATTCAGGTTGCTGCACTGTGTGTGAAAACAGCGATATGACTCTCATATGTGCTGCCAGCACAGGGTATTTTAACACTTACTGTGACACCTAGCGGCAATCTGCATTTTGAAATAACAGGATGACAAATGGTAAAACTGCGGTTTTATATTTTTTACATTTTTATTTTTTAAAAAAGCATGTTCAGTACATCTGTACAGTACATGACTGTTTCCCTAGGTTTTATCCAAATACAGAAAATTACCTGTTTATGTCAGAAATGCACTGAGCTCCTACTTGTGGGCTGATTGCAAACAGCTTTGTGGATTAAGTGGTGCCAGTCCTGCCCCGCTGTCATTTGCCACACTACTCAAACCTCCCCCCTATGCTATTCCCAACAACATACATGCAGTCCTAAGATATGAACTGGAAGGAGGCTAAATGGGCTCTTTGGGATATCACAGGAAGTGTATACAGATTTTGTACCTCTGATAAGATCCACAGGTATTTTGTTGCATTTATCAAACAGATATAACAAAATGTTTGAGTTATGTTTGTGGACTGAATATTGCCAGCCCTGCCCAGTGGTCTTTTGCTATACTGCTACTAAAATTTTGTCCTATCCTATTTCTCCTAGCATAGAGGCTGTTTGTTCTATAGTTCCATTATAACAACTGGGAGGACTAACTGGGCTGCTTGAGATAACAACATAAGAAGTGTACACAGGTTTTGGATGTTTGTCGAGACCAGCAGATATTTTATTGCACTTATCAAACAGATACAACAATACTTGTGTGTTTAACCATTTGCCGCCCGCCCTATGGCCGAATGGCGGCCGGCAAATGTCATCAAGATTGCTGTGATATACCGGCCTCCTGGATCCATATCCCGCTTCCTGGATGACTTTTCCTCCTGGCTACCCTTCTTCCTCTCCTCTGAGCTACCCACCATCATCCTTGGGGATTTCAACATCCCTGTCAACTTCGACAACCCGGCCACATTCCATCTCCTCCACTTAACCTCCTCCTTTGCACTTGC
Source organism: Staurois parvus (assembly GCF_062004578.1). Lineage (NCBI taxonomy): Eukaryota > Metazoa > Chordata > Amphibia > Anura > Ranidae > Staurois > Staurois parvus. Next base: position 16,797,369 of record NW_028317809.1, read on the forward strand.
ACAGTGCATACAATCCACCACCCACTCTGACGGTAATATCCTTTATCTTGTCTTCTCCAACCGCTGCGCTCCCCACAACCTCACTAACACCCCCTTCCCTCTCTCTGACCACAACCTGATTACCTTCTCTATCTCCTCGTCCTCCAACGCCTACCCCTCCAAGTGTCACACTACTACCAGCCGTAACCTCCGCAACCTTAACTCTGCCCCCCTCCACTCTGCAGCTGATCAACTCCACGACAGCATCCTCCCCCTGTCCTGCCCCGACTTGGCTATGACTGCCTACAACAACTGCCCTTGACTCACTAGCGCCTTTAACCACACGCAACATCAGACCCTGACCGCTCCAGCCCTGGCAGACTGATCACACCAAAACCCTATGCGTCTATGGCGCGAAACCAAATCCCAACAAGCCTTTACCCGCTACAAATTTGCCTTCCACACCTACACCTCCTCCCTCCACGCAGCCAAACAAGCCTACTTCCTGACCCTCATCAAGGCCCAATCCTCGCTGACTCTTCTCCACCTTCAACTCTCTACTCTCGCCACCCCCACCTCCACCCAGCACCTCACTCACCGCCCTTGAGATTGCCAATCACTTCAAAAACAAGATTCACACAATTCGCAAGGACATCGCCGCAACTCACACGCCCTCTCAACCCGTCCCCTCTCACACAGCTACCCCCTCATCCCCCTTCTCCCTCGACATAACCCGCAGGGACTTAGTCGCTGCTCAAACTCCCTCCAACCCCGTTCCCCCTCACTCAGCTACCCCCTCATCCCTCTCCTACGGCCCCACCACTGCTCTGACCTCCACTTCCACCACACCCTACATTCCTCATACTGAAGCCCCCCAACACTCCGCACCTTTGACCTTACTACCATCGAGGAAGTCTCCAAGATCCTCTCTGATGTCAGCCTCACCACCTGCCCCCTCGATCCTATCCCCTCACAACTCCTACGACCTCCCTCTCCCTCCATCCTACGCTCCCTCACCCACATCTTTAATCTCTCCCTCTCCTCCGGCACTTTCCCCTCCCCTCTGAAACATGCACACATCACCCCCATACTTAAAAAGCCCTCCCTGGACCCCAATGACCCGAACAACCTCAGACCCATCTCCCTGCTCCCATTTACACCCAAACTCCTCGAGCGCCTAGTCTACACCCGCCTAAGCTCTCACCTCAACGACAACAACCTCCTTGATCCCCTACAGTCCGGCTTCCGTCCCCTACACTCCACCGAAACTGCCTTACTTGAACTCTCCAACGACCTGCTAACCGCCAAAGCTAATGGCAACTATTCAGTGCTCCTACTCCTTGACCTCTCTGCGGCCTTCGACACAGTCGACCACCCCCTCCTCCTCAAAGAACTACACTCCCTTGGCCTCAGAGATTCTGCTCTCTCCTGGCTCTCATCCTACCTGTCACAACGCTCTTTCAGCGTTACCTATAATGCTACCACCTCCCCCTCACTCCCCCTCTCTGTTGGGGTCCCTCAAGGCTCCGTCCTCGGGCCCCTTCTCTTCTCCATCTACACCTCCTCCCTTGGCCAACTCATACACTCTCATGGCTTCAACTACCACCTATATGCCGACGACACACAAATCTATCTCTCAACCCCCCACCTCAGTCTCTGCCCGAATCACACACCTACTGAGCAACATATCAGACTGGATGTCGCTCCACTTCCTTAAACTAAACCTCTCCAAAACCGAGTTTCTTGTCTTCCCCCAGCCCACACACCACCCCCCATTGACTTCTCCATCACATCCAACAACGCCACCATCAAACCCGCCCCACAGGCCAGAGTACTTGGTGTCATTCTGGACTCCAACCTATCCTTCCAGCCCCAAGTCCAATCTTTAACAAACTCATGCAGACTCCACCTCCGCAACATCGCCAAAATATGCACGTTCCTAACCCCAGAAACCACTAAACAGCTCATGCAGTCCCTCATCATATCACGACTCGATTACTGTATCTCCCTCCTTACTGGCCTGCCTCGCCGCTGGCTATCCCCGCTTCAGTCGATCCTGAACACGGCTGCCAGACTCATTCACCTTTCTAACCACTCCATTTCCTCCACCCCCCTCTGCCAATCCCTCCACTGGCTTCCGATTGCGCAACGGATGAAACTCAAAATTCTAACACTGACGTACAAAACTATCCACCATACTGCCCCAAATTACATCACCGACCTAATATCCAAGTAGCACCCAGCACGCACACTCCCCTCCTCACAAGACCTCCTTCTCTCTAGTTCCCTGGTCTCCTCCTCCCATGCCCGCCTCCAGGACTTCTCCAGGGTGTCACCCATCCTCTGGAACTCCCTGCCCCAACCCATCAGATTATCACCTACTCTCCTCTCCTTTAGGCGCACCCTGAAAACCCACCTCTTCAGGGAAGCATACCCCACCCCCTGCTAACTTGTCAACCTCCTCCACTCTTCCTACCACCCCATCCCCCACAGCTATCTCCTCCTGTGCTACCATCCCCTTCCTCCTAGATTGTAAGCTCAAAAGAGCAGGGCCCTCGATCCCCTCATGTTTTGCATTGTATTGTTGTTGTTCTGTCACATGTTCTGTCCCCCTTTGTAATGTACAGCACTGAGTGAACTATTGGCTCTTTATAAATACTGTATAATAATAATAATAATCAGCATTCGGGGTGGATGCCATATGGCGTCCTCCCGCACATGCGCAGATCGCGCTCCTTCACAGCCGCGCAGCCTGTCACCGACCGTGTACCTCGGACACGGCCGATGACAGATCTGAGTATCGGCCCCCGTTGCCGGTACCATGTGACCTGCTGTGACCAATCACAGCAGGTCACATGACAGTTGTATACAATGGATGGCTTCATTCATGCCATCCATTGTATACTAGTGTCTAGCTGTAAATGGTCACAGCTAATCACATGCACATGTCATGTAATTAGCTGTGGCCAAATCACAGCTAAGCACAGAAAATAAAAAACCCTGAATGAATCAATGTCATTCAGGTAAATGCTTGCTTATAGCAAAGTAATTATTTGCTATAAGCAAATTGTGTAAAAAAAAAAAAAAAATACTGATCACTTCCCCAAAGTAGTACAATGTTACTATGGTAACATTGTAATACTTTGGTCATAGTGAAATATGAAAAAAAAATCTTAAAAAAAAGAAAAAAAAATTAATAAAAAATAATAAAAAAAATATATATTTTTTTTTTCATACTGTCACCAGTCAGTGTCCCTGTTCACCGCCATGCCAGTTATATGATGACGCTGTACTGCACTGGTGACAATATGTAAAAAAAAAATAGTGAAACTAATTTTTTTAATTTTTTCATTTTCCGAAAAATTATGACAAAAAAAATACAACTTCAAAAAACTCGCCATGCCTCTTATGAAGTACGTCGGACTGTCTACTTTGCAAAAAGGGGTCATTTGGGGGATATCTGTACTGTTCTGACATTCTTGGACCTCAAGAAATTAGATTGGCTGTCAGTACTTCAGGATTGATCAATATTCAGATCTATACCATAGTTTGTGAACTCTATAACTTTCCTACAAACTAAAAAATACATCCTAATTTGGGTTATTTTCACCAAAGACATGTAGCAGAATACATCTTGGCCTAAATTTATGAAGAACAATTATTTATTTGCAAACTTTTATAACAGAAACAAAGAAAAACATGTTTTTTTTTCAAAATGTTCGGTCTTTTTTTGTTAATTTAGCAAAAAATAAAAACCCCAGCGGCGAAAGAAAGCTCTAGTTGTGTGAAGAAAATGATAAAATTTTAGTTTGGGTACAATGTTGTATGACCGCGCAATTGTCATTCAAAGTGTGAGAGCGCTGAAACCTGAAAACTGGCCTTAGCAGGAAGGTGTAAAATTGCCCGGTATTGAATTGGTTAACAGAGCATGTACGAGAAGTTCATTGTTCATCAAGGTGATCATAAACACAAGCATTTAAAAAAAATAAGAAACAGGTCTATGCTTTCCTGTTCTGTGCAATAGAATTGGACAGAGCGACCCCAAACATCCTCTTCTTGGGACCTGAGCCGGCACTCCTGGCTCCTCCTCTTCTCAATGGAACCCTTGGGGGCTGTTCCCAAGCCCCGCTGTCTGCATCTGCAGACACAGACATCGGGGCTTGGCCCCTCCGCTTTCTCCCTCATCACCGGCTTTGAATGACAGCAGCGGGAGCCAATAGCTCCCACTGCCTTTAGCAAATCCTGTGAGACTAGGAAGTGAAGAGAGACAAAAGCTGCAGATGTGCACAGCGCTGGATTGAATGAGGGCTCAGGTAAGTGTACGGGTGGGTGAGGGGGCAATTATCATGCCTTAGCATTTTTTACCTTAATGCAAGGAATGTAATAAGGTAAAATTGTTTAGGCTTTATAACCACTTTAAAGCTTAACTCCAGCTTTCTGCACTTTAAAATAGTTTGTTTTGACTAAGCTGATCCGAACGAACTATGACCTTCACAAACAGATGTGACTGCTGTGAGCGCTTTATAAACTTTTTGTAACCTCAGTTACATACAGTATACAGTTTTGTGTTCCGGAAGCCATTCAGAGGAAGCTTTGGATTCTCTGAATGAGTGACACCATTCACTCGCCTCTCCATCTCAGTCAGTCAGAGGAAAACTTGAAGCGCATTGCTGAGCCTGGCCCAATTATGTTTTGGCAGCCTGAAATTTGCTGCTTCCTTGTATATATTTATTCACCAATATAACACAGAAATTAAAGTTTTTTTTTTTTCAAGATCAAGTAGATGAGACTGGTGAGAGAAAAGTGATCTGGGAGGCATAAAAATTGTTTATACTTCCTAGATGACTTATCTTGCGCTTAGAAAAGCTTAACTCAGGAAAGCCAGTGTAAATGAAGACTAAGGCAGCCCACAAATGAGACAATTTTTCTCATTCAACCAATGAATTGAACATAAAACTGACTTGATTCCCCCATTCTCACACTTGGTGTGGTATGGGGATTCCTCCCACTGAACTATTGTTTTCTCACAGCAAATATACTTTCCTGCCTTCAGAATACACTGATGAGCGGATCTTCCCTGAGTGGAGAGAATTTAACAAGGTAGCTTCACAGTGCCCATACATGGATCGAAATTCAGCCCGTCCTTGCTTAACCGGATGAATTTTGATCCATGCATGGCTGGCTTTGGAGTGCTTTTTAGCAACCTAGGCCAACACAGTGGAGTTGATTTGCTATAGGCAAATAAGCTTTTCACTTTGCAAGTGTAGTTGCACTTTGCAAGGGAATGTACCTCAGAGCTTAGTGAACTTGTTTATGATTTGGTATTCTTTGCAAAGTGAAACTTCACCAAGTTAAAAAAAACTGCATTTTTTTGCACAGGAGTAGATAATGGAAATCAGCAGAGCTTCACCTCATTCACTCTACTCTGGGGAAAATTCCCTTACAAAGTGAACAGCCTAATTGCCTTTAGTAAATCAACTCCACTGCATGCACATTTTATTTAAAGAAAAAGCGTCATAATAACATTTGTGACATCTGCACTTAGAGTAGCCATATTTTAGAAAAGAGCTGATCTGACTTCCCAGCAATAGATTACTATAATAGTGATCTGTTATCTGCTGATAACAATGAGCCACGCATCACTAGTATAAGCCTCTTTTGCAGTAGACAGAGGTCAAGGGGGGGGGGGGGGGGGGCAGGAACTGGTATTTTCTGATCTAATCCTCTGCAGAAAAAAAGTGAAAAAACAAATATTAAAAATGTAAAATCAATATACAACATCTCCTCTCTGCATTAGCTCCCGGGCCTCAACAAATACGCTGGATGCTTTGGATGACATTTGTGTTTTTAATGCCTGAGCTTCACACATATTTCCATATACAGTGTTTGGAGTTTTACTTATCGCAAACCTACAGTATATGCTTATTTGTGTCAGCACAAACTCAGCTTTCAATTTACAAAACAGATTATTTCCAATATACATTGCAATGTAACGTCAAAAATCATAAATTAAAAAGTGAATATTGGCTTTGTATTTTACAATCTTGCTGTTACAGTACAAAACGATGTGATATCCTTTTAGTCAGAAGGTTTTGTCAGTTATAATTTTAGGTAAATATGTGGACTTGCAGGAGTGAAGTAAATGTTTGTATTACAAAACATTACAGAAAAATGCAATTTTTTACCTTAAACTTAGGTAATAAAAATATGTATCTGTCTCAAAAAAAGTAAAATATTGTAATAAAGTAGGCTACAAAAGTTAAAAAAGTATAGGGTACAAAACTGAGGCACCTTTGAAGTAAAAAAAACCTTGGGAAAATTATTGTATACTATTATTATTATTTATTATAATATAATATTCTAGACTGATAGATGAAAACAGTTTACTTGTGCTCAAACCTTTTTTAAATCCTTCTAGTTTGTTTGTGTTTTAGGCTCCATGTACACATAGGCGTGATTCTTCCCCCGATTCCAAATCACACAAAAATTGCAGCAAAAAAAGGCATCTTTGGCACCCAAAACGTGGTGTAATTTTGCTACGATTGTCACGTGACAAAACGCATGGCAATTAAGGCAAAACACATTTGTAATAACTTGCATGGCTCAGGGCCAAAATTTGGCCCTTGAACTTCTTTGCTGCAATAAATGAGCATATTGTAGCCCATTCAAGTGAAAAGTATATGATGCTATGGCATATGTAAAATATTTATTCTCTTGTTTTGTTTATTACAGAGTGTGGAGAACACTGCCTGTTCTGCACTGATACTAGTCATTGTAGTCAGTGTGAGGCCCCATTCTACCTGCTTGATGGACAGTGTGTTACTGAATGTGGAAAGCACCATCTTGTGTCATACTCTGATCAAAGATGCCTTGGTAAGGACACTTTTATTTTATCCACATATATAGTGCTGATATATTCTACAGTACTTTATGAAGACCATAATCCACTCATATAAGTCCCTGCCTCCGTGGAACTAACAATCCAATTTAATTTTTTACAGTTAAAGATTTTGTTCTAAGCCATTTATGGTAGAGAGTTTACCTACTGTATGTTTTTGGATTATGGGAAAGAACAGGAGCAACCTACTCAAACACAGAGAGAGCATTTACCCACATGTAGCTTGCCTGGTGGGAAATGGATTGGTGACCCCAGTAATGCAAAATCACACTGTTAACCACACTGTTAACCACTAAGAATGGGCATACACAGGGAAGATATCTTCCTCAGAATCATTTCCCATCTATATCTGCATTAGGATCACCACTGTACTCGTGCAATTCACCAAACAGTTTGAATCAGCACATGTGCTTTTCGCTACCTTCTTTTCCAAGTATAGCTGTGCTATCATTTGTGTTGGTGAGAAATATAGTGTCTCGTATCAGTGGGAGGAATAGTGAGGCCCGGATAAAGGCCGCATGAAGCCCATAGACCACAGTTTGGAGGCCACTGGCTTAGAGGACTAACATTTAGGCATAGAAACACATTATATTGCTTTGTCTGAACTCTATTACTCCCCCTTCAGCAGAGATTAATGACCAGTATTTGTGCATTTTGTCACAATGGATTTTATATAAGAGAGATAAATATATCAGGGTTTATCTTAACACCTACCATTTAAAAAGGGTGTGTTTGCTATTTTGCTTTGTATTTCTGTTATTAAAATGAAATCAACACATTATTCTCAATGTAAAAAGTTAACAAACCTAGATAAGGACACTTATTTTCAACAGTTTTTTAGTTTTCAGATTTGAAAATTACAGTCACATAGCAAAAATTAAGAATCTAGTCAATGTGTTAAAGGGTTTTCACTGCCATACATGGGTATTACTAAAGTATCTTTATTTTATAGACTGCCCTTCTGGATGTCTTGAATGTGATCACTCACGGCAATGTAAAATCTGTGACAGCCAGACATTTTTAAAGAACCACCACTGTGTGCCTCACTGTGGGATAGATTTTCTGGGAAATATTAGGACCAGAAGATGTGAAGGTGAGAAGCTAAATGTTCACATTTATTCATTACAGAGATATTGTTCTTAGTTTTTACACAATGTCTTTCAGCAGCATGATTCACACACATTTGATATGGTATACCTGTTATTAAGCTAGTGGTCGGTCTGCTTTGCACTGAAAGCATAATGTCTTATTTTATAAATGGTATGTAGTGATGAAAACTTTGAGCTAATTACGTAGGCTGTATTTAAACCTATCCATTCGCTTGACAACCCAGGTTTTTGCACAAAATATTATAATGCACTCAAATTCACAAAATATTTGCATGAAAACAGCAGGGTGTAGGGCTTATAAGAAAGTGTAAAACACTAATAGTCGTGATATGATAAAAGAAACCATACATCATATATCACATATCGAGACTTAGTAGCAACTTATAAACATGACGTTTAAAAGCATCAATATATTAGATGACAGTTCCAAAATAAGTGACAAAAGTGACATAGTGCAAATGCATGTAAAATAAATAGGTGTAATGCGTCACTAATCAGTGACTCGCCATGTGCACGGTGTCAGATAGAAGTCCAAATATTAAGGTGCCTAAAAGTCTTCTGAATCCAAATTGCTGGTCCTAATGATTGGTGATGAGGAAAAGTGTAAAGGCTGCGCACTCACCAGATACGCAATCACACTGCGCATTTAGAGATATCAATCTCAAAGAACCAGTGTGTCCCCTTTAAAGGTCTGGTCAGGTCTGGTGCCCCTCTTAAATCGACATCAACTGCCCATGGATGGCTCGCCTCCTCTGTGGATTGTAGGACCTCGAGGAGCTCAGAAAAAAGGAGGCCCATAGCGTGATACCGTATGAACAGAGGGTGCTTTATTAGCCAGGTAAATAAACAAAAACCACTGACCAGTATGGTGATCCAAGATGGCTGCCGGGACCGATATGGTGCCGGCAGCGTGACGTACTAGTGCTGTAGCCCCTTACTGACGCGTTTCGTGCGATGGCACGTACTCATAGGGGGGCCTGCATAAAATATTTGCATTGCTACCCATTATGAATGACACCCCAGCACACATATACAATGTTATCTAGATGCCTGCACTTCAGTATACTACAATGCATGTATGTAAATGTACAGCCCTGGCCAAACGTTTTGAGAATTACACAAATATTAATTTTCACAAAGTCTTCTGCTTTAGTGTTTTTAGATTTTTTTGTCAGATGTTACTATGGTATACTGAAGTATAATTACAAGCATTTCATAAGTGTTAAAGGCTTTTATTTTAATTACATTAGATTTATGCAAAGAGTCAATATTTGCAGTGTTGACCCTTATTTTTCAAGATCTGTGCAATTCACCCTGGCATGTTGTCAATCAACTTGTGGGCCACATCCTGACTGATGGCAGCCCATTCTTGCATAATCAATGCTTGGAGTTTGTCAGAATTTGTGGGAGGTTTTTTTGTTCACCCGCCTCTTGAGGACTAACCACAAGTTCTCAATGGGATTAAGGTCTGGGCAGTTTCTTGGCCATGGACCCAGATTCGATGTTTTGTTCCCCAAGCCTCTTAGTTATCACTTTTGCCTTATGGCAAGGTGCTCCATCATGCTGGAAAAGGCTTTCTTCATCACCAAACTGTTCTTGGATGGTTGGGAGAAGTTGCTCTCAGAGAATGTTTTCGTACCATTCTTTATTCATGACTGTGTTCTTAGGCAAAACTCCCTTGGCTGAGAAGCAAGCCCAAACATGAATGGTCTCAGAATGCTTTACTGTTGGCATGACATAGAACTGATGGTAGCACTCACCTTTTCTTCTTCGGATAATGTTTTTTCCGGATGGCCCAAAGAATTGGAAAGGGGATTCATCATAGAAAATTACTTTACCCTAGTCCTCAGCAGTCCAATCTCTGTACCTTTTGCAGAATATCGTTCTGTCCCTGATGTTTTTCCTGGAGAGAAGTAGCTTCCCTTCTTGACACCAGGCCTTCCTCCAAAACTCTTCACCTCACTGTGCGTGCAGATGCACTTATACCTGTCTGCTGCCATCCCTGGACAAGCTCTGCACTCTTGTCAACTTATCTTTAAATTTAAAGCGTTACTAAACCCACAACAGTAAAATCAGTCTGTATATGCAGTAAAGCATGCTTGTTATACTCATTGTGGAACCTAAGAGATTAATCCTCTGCATTGTTTAAAAATTCTATTTGATCCGGACTTCTCTGACCCGACCCTAATTCCAGTGTCCCCCTCTTATCTCCTGATAAGACATTGTGTGGAGACACTCTGCACATGCTCAGTTTGGTATGTATTGCTAGAGAGGTTTTTTTTTTTTCTTGGGAGAGTGCATGTGATCAGCGCAGGGCCAATCACCACTGTCCAGACAGAGGTCAGGGGTTCTGCACCCTCCTAGAGCAGAAAGAAAACTCCTCCTACAAGCTTTAACCAGTGCTCAGCTGGACACTGATAGAAGCCACAAGATTGCTCTAACTGCTGATGAGAAAAGGTATTTAGCAGTTTATATTTACTAAACAAACTTGCATTTCCATGTTCTGTGTTCTGTGGGAGACCAGATATTGTGAATGCAGGGTCCTGGGTTTAGTAACAATTTAATAATTGGTTTGAAAATGCTGGCTAGCACATTTTCTCTTCACTTTTGACTTTTTGTACAACTAAAAGTACAAATGTCCCTTAAATTCTGTAAGTAGCAGCAACCTTTTGTAAGGTTTTCTTTAGTAAAGTTTTGATGTGAATTTCTAGTCTTATGACTTTAAAATATAGAACAGCACACTCAAAATGATTATTATTTTATATATATATATATATATATACACAATAATCCTTGGAGCTTACAATCTAGGAGGGAGGGGATAGTGGTACAGGAAGAAAAGCTGTGGGGGATGGAGTGGTAGGAAGAGTGGAGGAGGTCGGCAATTAGCAGGGGGTGGGGTAGGCTTCCCTGAAGAGGTGGGTTTTGAGGGTGCGCCTTAAGTAGAGGAGAGTAGGTGATAGCCTGATGGATTGGGGTAGGGAGTTCCAGAGGATGGGTGATGCCCTGGAGAAGTCCTGGAGGCGGGCATGGGAGGAGGAGACCAGGGAACTAGAGAGAAGGAGGTCTTGTGAGGAGCGGAGAGTGCGTTTTGGGTGGTATTTGGATATTAGGTCTGTGATGTAGTTTGGGGCAGTATGATGGACAGCTTTGTACGTCAGTGTTAGGATTCTGAATTTGATCCGTTGGGCAATCGGAAGCCAGTGGAGGGATTGGCAGGGGGGAAATGGTGGAAACGGAGCGTTTGGTGAGGTGGATGAGTCTGGCTGCCGTATTCAGGATCGACTGAAGCGGGGATAGCCTGTGAGGAGGGAGTTGCAGTAATCAAGTTGTGATATGATGAGGGAGTGGATGAGCTACTTAGCAGTTTCTGGGGTTAGGAATGTGGGTATTTTGGCGATGTTGCGGAGGTGGAGTCTGCATGAGTTTGTTAGTGATTGGACTTGGGGCTGGAAGGATAGATTGGAGTCAACAGTGACACCAAGTACTCTGGCCTGCGGGGCAGGCCTGATGGTGGCATTGTTGGACGTGATGGAGAAGTCAGTAGGGGGTGGTGTGCAGGCTGGAGGGAAGACTAGGAGCTCGGTTTTGGAGAGGTTCAGTTTAAGGAAGTGGAGCGACATCCAATCGGATATGTCGTTCAGTAGGCTTGTAATTCGGGCGGAGACTGAGGGGGTGAGGCGAGGGGTCGAGAGATAGATACAAATGCTTCTCTACAGTGAAGGTCTGTTACATGGATGAAAGGAATCCCAGTGACAATATTTGCACTGGAGACATTGAAGTGTTGTATACATGTTTGTTCTTCTGAGAGGAAGAACTTAAAAGAGATGCATGGCTTTTAAAAAACAACAACAATATATTCACCTAGGTGAATATATCTGTCTCCCGCTGACTCTGTAATGAGAACTGAGCGATCAAACACTGCTGATCACTCAGTTCTTCCCTTCTCTCTGAGCAGAGAACCGTGACTGTCAGTCAGCGGTTCTTTGCTCTCCCCTCCAGCGCTCACTGGATTGCTGGGCTGTGCAGGGGGCGAGAGGGACTGGCTTAGGCTTTGAGTGGATTTCTGAGAGGCTGAGACAGATGCTGGTCTAGGCTTCTGGGTGGATCCCGACCATGATCATGATCTTTTCAGAGCCTGGACCGGCTCTCTGACTACATCCGACAGCTGGCTTCAGCCTGCTTTTGGCCAAAAACAGGTCACAGGAGTGCAGAACGAACTGCACTCTTGTGATCCATAAGAGAAGTAAGAAGTATAGCCAAAAAAGCTTTGGCTATACTTTTGCTGTAAAGGAAAACTACAGTTTTTAATTATGGACTTGTTTTTAGTTATTACTATGCTGGAAGTAGAACCTACATCTGTAATAATGCTGCTTCCCTGTACATACATATTTACAAATTATACACCAAAACCATCAGATCTTTATTACTTCTAAGTTCATGCAGTGCACACTCTGGCAGTCCAGCTCCATCTTTGTTCAGGCATCGTCCAGCGTCGACGTCTACTGCTGGACTTGGATGCTGGCACACAGATAACAGAGTAATGTCAGTCCTGCTATCTCTGCATTTCTTAGTTTTGTTAACAAATGTCCCACACAAACCGGCTCCCTATTCCTGCTTAATACCTAATGAACTACTACCGAGTTACAATGCCACAGTGTCACGTACCTGATTGGAGACTGAAATGATGAGGTTGGCCTCACTTGTGTCACTAGCCCTGACCCCACTGGAAGTGGAACAGAGGGTGTCTAGGGACCAGGGGGACAAGAGCGCCAGCAGATGTTGTTTGCAGCTGTTGCAGCTGGAGACTTTGGAAGACTGATGAACCTCCGATTCAGGAACAGTAGTGATATGGTATGGTATACCTACCTACTGGTATGGCAGGTCGCCAGGTGTGCACCAGAGTAAGACAGGAAACTGGGATGGGAGACAGGAGCAATGTCATAGGAATAGCCGGTGTCATCAACGGGCGGACAGTGAGGTACCAAATCATAACCAAGCCAAAGTCAGGAGCAGAGCCGAGGTCAAGAACAAGTATCAAGCAGGAGAATAATCAAAGTCAGGTCAGGAACAAGCCGGGTCAACAACAAGGGAATCACACAAGATCGAGCAGGAAACGGGGAACAGCTGAAGACCAGTCAGCACTTAGCATAGGCCGAGGAACCCTTTAAATAGTCCGTCTGGCGCCAATCTTCGCCGTGCGTGTGCACGGTCGTGCATTTCTGTGCGCATGCGCACGACCGATCACTCTTCTCCGGACATTTCTATGTGCATGCGCATTTCTAGTCGCCAATCGTCTCACCGGGATTCCCTTACACACAGTCTGATCATTGAGAGAGAGGAGATTGAGACAATGTTTCCTCCTGCCTGCAGCAGAGTGATAGTATTCCAGTATAGGTACAGTCATTGACTAGGATTTAAAGACTGCCTTTAAATGATGATAGTGCGCTTGATCCAGCATAGCCTGTATATCATAGTTTTCGACAATGGTGGACTATGCCTGCATGATGTGTGTCCATACTGCTTTCTGTAGTTTGAATTAAGGGTGCATGGGGCAGGGTGACAATGTAGGAAACATTTACAGACAGTTGTCTCCCTGTTACAGGCAGTGACTTAAAAACATTTCAAAAGTAATTTTCAATGATTGTAAATATGCAGCTTTCATTGAAATGATATCATATTAACTTGCAATGAACAACCTTTTTAACACATTAAAGTGACACTAAACAATATTGCTGTTCTCCATAAATATTACATACTTTGCCACTACTTAATGGTCCTGTAATCTATTTTTCATGAAATTGCATCTTAGGCCCCTTTCACACAAGTGGTCCGATAGGGTCTGTCCGTCCGTTTTTCAGGCAGACCCAATCAAACCCTATATTCTCCTCTCTGGAGCGGCAGTTGTAAACGGACTTGTGTCCATTCACACCTGCCTACCTCCTATCCGGTCCACCAAAAACAAACGGAAGGGCATCCATTCCACTCCATCTGGATGGATTCGATTGGAGGGCAGTAGGGTGTAAATGGACAGCTGGTCCGTTTACATCTGACTGCACATAGATAAGAGTGGGCTTTGTCCGTGTCCGCTCTGCATAAGTGGAGTGGACACAAACTTGTCTTCCACCCGCTCCATTCTGCTCAGCAGGGGATCAGCGGAGAGATCCCCTGCTGAGCTAAACGTATCTGCCCCATGTGAAAGGGGCCATGCTATTTTTTCTCCCTCCTTGTAATGTCCTCCCTGAGCTCTAGAACCTTTTCTTTTCACCCTCATTTCCATTTGTTTGGAATGAGCAGAGGATGTTAGTTGTGGTCATGTGTACTTCTCTATGCACACTAATAATCTAATAGTCCCTAGTCCATCTCAGGAGCGAGCAAGAGAGATTAGCTATAATCCTACATAGAGTGGGACCATGAAGAATGAATGTAGCCACCCTTTAACAGCAAGCCAGATCACAGTGATAAATAGAATCAGTTACCAAACTTGTATTTTCAAAAGCAATCTCAAGATTGTCTATAGAATAAGCAGAAATCAGGACAGGCAACCCAATGTTTGGGGCCATGCACCTGCACAGATGTCGCATTGGGTGCAGCAGCTGTGTCTGTGCATCCCAATTGACAGCTGTGGGACTGCCTGCACGAAGGTGCACGCAACAACTGTGCATCCCTGTGTGGCTATATATGGCCCTGCATAGGGCATGGATTGAAACACCCTATATGAATGAGGCCTGTGTGCAGAGCTGTGTTGTTCATACAGCCACCAATACAAGTGAATGGCTGTATGCAGCCATGTTCAGGCAGACACCAGTGCCTTTGCATCAGCATATAACTTGGTATGCTTGTACAGTGCTACTTCCCAGATGCACCACTTTTGCATTCATGCTCAGATATGTTGATGCAGAAGCCATCAACATTTACCCAAGCATGGCCACATGCAGCCATTCACTTGTATTGTCAGCTGTACATGGCTGGTAAGCCTCTGTATGCATGAGGCCTAAAACTGAAACATTTGTAAAACTGCAAGACCAAAAAGGACAGGATGAAAAATTTTGCTAAGTGAGGGCCTAGTGGCAGCATGTGGGTTTGAATCACCAAAAAAGGGCATGAAAGTTTTCTTTGGAGAAATGAGAACCCTTTTTAGGTCTATAACTTTTTCTGTCTACAGAAAAATTAGCAAACTTGTTTTGGATGTTATGAGGATTCAGAATCTGTGTAACTACTTCAGTCACAGAGCCTCCCTTTCCCCCACCCCATAAAACCAGATTTTCTCTTTTGTTTTTAGAGATTTTACACCATATAACTTTTTATATCCTAAAAGCTGTACATTTTAATATATAGGTTTTTAATTTGGTTACATATTTTATTTATCTAACAGTTCTTCAGTATCTCAGTGATAATGTTTCAGATCATGGTTGGTCATGTAATTGGTAATGGTCTTATGAGCTAACTAGTACTGCAAAAGAGTAATATACAATACATTGGGGTTGATTTACTAAAGGCAGATAGACTTTTCACTTTGCAAAGTGCAGTTGCACTCCGCAAGTTCAATTGCTCCAGAGCTTAGCAAATGACCAAAAGCTCTGCTGACTTTTATCATCCAATCATATGCAAGCAAAAATACTCTTTTTTTATTTTCCTTGCATGTGATAGGGTATTCTTGGTAAAGGGAAACTTTGCTTCATTTACTAAGGTCTGGAGCAACTGCCCTTTTCAAAGTGCACAGTCTATTTTCCTTTAGTAAATCAACCCCATTGCATGCTACTTAAAGCGGCGTTCCACTCGACCTATCAAAAAATAAAAGTCAGCAGCTACAAAAACTGTAGCTGCTGACTTTAAAAAAACAGCCACTTACCTGTCCAAACAGCCACTTACCTGTCCCTCGGTCCCATGGTGTGTCCCCCGCAGCTCATTTCACTGGCCATCCTGTATTCCAGGAGGCCCTCATCTTCAGTGTGGGCACCCGGCTGTGATAGCTTGCGGCTTCACAGCCGGATACCCACTGCGCATGCATGAGTAGCACTGCTCTTCGTGAATGGTCCTGTAGTCTTCTGGGACCTGTCACGTGTCCCAAAAGACTACAGGGAGGGAGGACACCTTCCACACCTAGGCGATCGGGCCAGAAGTGGGAGCAGGTACCTGTCAAATTGGGTACCCGCTCCCCCCTCCCGCTCCCCAAAGGTGCCAATCCTAATGGGGAGCAGTCCTTAAAGTGGAACTTCCCCTTTTGGGTGGAGCTCCGCTTTAAATATTTCCAAATACATATTTTTGCAGTTATATGGTTTATATTTTTTTGTAGGTCTGCTTTAAATAAAGTTATTAATTCTTTTACATCCAGATTGCTGAAAATATATTTATTTTGATGTTTTGGTATGTTAAAACAATTCAGTTTTCGTTGTTGCAATGAACTTGTATATAACTATACAGTCATGGCCGAAATTGTTGGCACCCTTGATATTTTTCCTGAAAATCAAGTATTTCACACAAAAAAGGTATTGCATTAACACATGTTTTGCTATACACATGTTTATTCCCTTTGTATGTATTGGAACAAATATAAAACAGAGGCAGAAAAGCAAATATGACATAATGTCACACAAAACCCCAAAAATGGGCTGGACAAAAGTATTGGCACCCTTAACTTAATATTTGGTTGCACACCCTTTGGAAAACATAACTGAAATCAGTCGCTTCCTATAACCATCAATAAGCTTCTGACACCTCTCACCCGGAATTTTGGACCACTCTTCCTTTGCAAACAGCTCCAGGTCTCTCTTATTGGAAGGACACCTTTTCCCAACAGCAATTTTAAGATCTCTCCACAGGTGTTCAATGGGATTTAGATCTGGGCTCATTGCTGGCCACTTCAGAACTCTCCAGCGCTTCTTTGCCATCCATTTCTGAGTGCTTTTTGACGTATGTTTGGGGTCATTGTCCTGCTGGAAGACCCAGGATCTTGGACGCAAACCCAGCTTTCTGACACTGGGCCCTACAGTGCGACCCAAAATCCTTTGGTAATCCTCAGATTTCATGATGCCTTGCACACAGTCAAGGCACCCAGTGCCAGAGGCAGCAAAACAACCCCAAAACATCATTGAACCTCCACCATATTTTACCGTAGGTACTGTGTTTTGTTCTTTGTAGGCCTCATTCCGTTTTCGGTAAACAGTAGAATGATGTGCTTTACCGAAAAGCTCTATCTTGGTCTCATCTGTCCACAAGACGTTTTCCCAGAAGGCTTTTGGCTTACTCAAGTACATTTTGGCAAACTGTAGTCTTGCTTTTTTATGTCTCTGTGTCAGCAGTGGGGTCCTCCTGGGTCTCCTGCCATAGCGTTTCATTTCATTTAAATGTCGACGGATAGTTCGCGCTGACACTGATGCTCCCTGAGCCTGCAGGACAGCTTGAATGTCTTTGGAACATGTTTGGGGCTGCTTATCCACCATCCGGACTATTCTGCGTTGCAATCTTTCATCAATTTTCCTCATCCGTCCACGACCAGGGAGATTAGCTACAGTGCCATGGGTTGCAAACTTCTTGATAATGTTGCGCACTGTGGACAAAGGCAAATCTAGTTCTCTGGAGATGGACTTGTAACCTTGAGATTGTTGATATTTTGCCACAATTTTGGTTCTCAGGTCCTCAGACAGTTCTCGTCTCCTCTTTCTGTTGTCCATGCTTAGTGTGGCACAGACAGACACACAATGCAAAGGTTAAGTGAACATCTCTCCTTTTTATCTGCTTTCAGGTGTGATTTCTATATTGCCCACACCTGTTACTTGCCCCAGGTGAGTTTACAGGAGCATCACATGCTTGTAACATTCTTATTTATCCGCAGTTGTGAAAGGGTGCCAATACTTTTGTCCAGCCCATTTTTGGAGGTTTGTGTGACATTATGTCGAATTTGCTTTCTTTCCTCCCTTTTTTTGTTTTGTCTCAATACACACAAAGGGAATAAACATGTGTATAGCAAAACATGTGTTAATGCAATACGTTTCGTGAGAAATACATGATTTCCTGGAGAAATATCAAGGGTGCCAACAATTTCGGCCATGACTGTAGCTGTGTTAATGGAAGAGAAGTAATTCACTGTAAGAAAAGGTGACAGTATAAATAGGCCACCACATCCTTCCACTGAAGTATTCCCACCACATAAAATATTAATCTGTAGAGGAATCTATGGTAGAAATTCCATCTTGTCTAGTGTATGTATAATGTGGGAATAGCTGAATCACTAAGCAGAATGCAAAGGAGACATCTTCACATGCCGTAATTAGTCTTTCATCTTTATTGAGTTCTCATTATACAATAATGCTCCTTCAGTGGTCAGATTTGTTTTGAGTGCACACCAAATTATAGTATGTATGAATCAATTGCATATTGAGTGATTTAATTATACTGATATAGTTGTTCCATCGGAGAAGGCATGTATTATACAACATAAAGTCTTTAAGGGAAATGAAGGTTAAAGTATATTGATAAAAGAGGATTGGCACCATTTGAGCATAAGCAATGTTACTTTACACGTAACCTTCATTTTGTACAACACTTAGCCACTTTTATTTAACCACTTCAAGACCGGACACTTTCACCCCCTTGCAGTCCAGGCCAATTTTCAGCTTTCAGCACTGTCACAATTTGAATTAAAGTTACTATGGCATGCAACACTGCATGCAAATTACATTTTTATCATTTTTTGAGATAGACAGAGCTTTCTTTTAGTGATATTTATTTACCACTGGGTATTTTATTTATTGCTATATAAACTAACAGATACCGAACATTTTGAAAAAAAAAAAACATTTTCTTAGTTTTTGTTATCACATTCTGCAAATAAATATACTTTCTTCATACATTTTGACCAGATGTATTCTGCTAACCTTTTTTGGTAAAAATAACCCAAAAAGTATATATTATTTAGTCTGTGTGAAAGTTATAGAGTACACAATTCATGGTATATATATTTGAAAATTGATCAGTCCTGATGTAATGACTACCTATATTATTTCTTGGGGCCCTAAAATGCCAGGACAATAAAAAAATACCCCCCAAATGCCCCTTTTTGGAAAGTAGACAGTCTGAGGGATTTTTGCCAACATATTTTGGAATATGATGAAAGCCAAAAAATCTTCTTTTTCACAAAGTTGTCATTTTAACAAGTTATTTCTCTCACACAGCGTAGGCATACTTACAGTTGCACCGCAAAACACATTCTCTAACTCCTCCTGAGTATGGGGATGACACGTGTAAAACTTTTTCACACGCTAGTCACATAGAAAGGCCACACGTCCAATAAGCACCTTTAGGCGTTCTAGGGGCAAAAATTACATATCTAATTTTTTATTACCTAACACATTTTTGGAGGTCTTGGAGCACCAGGACAGTGGAAACATCCAAAAAATGGCCACATTTTGGAAAGAAAACACCCCAAGGTATCTTCTAAGAGGCATGTGGGGTCTTCTGAAGGCTTCATTTTTTGCCACAAGTTTTTGAAAAATGGAAAGAAAATGAAAATGTTTTTTTTTTATGCAAAGTTGTCGATTAGTAAGATATTTCTAATACACAGCATAGGCATACTTAAAATTACACCTCAAAACACATTCTGCTACTCCTACTGAGTATGGCTATACCACATGTGTGACAATTTTTTACAGCCTAGCCACATAGAGTGGCCCCAAATCCAATAAGCACCTTTAGGCACCTTTAGTAGTCCTAGGGGCAAAAATTACGCATCTCATTTCTTGACCGCCTATCACATTTTTGAAGGCCATGGAGCACCAGGACAGCGGAAACACTCATAAAGTGACCACATTTTAGAAAACAAACACCCCAAGGTATCTCAAAAAAGGCACGGCGAGTCTTCTGAAGAGTTCATGTGTTTGCCACAAGTTTTTGGAAAATGAATGAAAATGCATTTTTTTAACGCAAAGTTGTCAATTAATGAGATATTTCTAATACACAGCATAGAAATCTTTAAATTACACCTCAAAATACATTCTGCTACTCCTCCTGAGTATGGTGATACCAGATGTATGATACTTTTTCACAGCCTAGCCACATAGAGGGGCCCCACCTCCAATAAGCATCTTTAGGCTCCCTATGGGCATAAATTACACATCTAATTTCTTGACTACCTACTGTTATGTGACTGCCCCCATAGCACTATGTTCACTGCCCAGAAAGTACAAGAGGTTGAACAAAGAGTAAACTAAAAAGTACCTGTGGTTTCAGTAGTGTAGTTGTCTGCAGAGGATAGGTGGCACTGGTGCTTCGCACGAACATAGCCTGCGGGATGTGCAGAAGGGTTAGTACTGGTGCCAAGCAGAGACATGGTCAAAGGATTGGTCCAGACAACCCTTGTATTGTCTTAAATCATACTACTACAGTGGCAGGGCAAAAGATCAGTCCAGGCGTCAGGCAAAAGTCATGGTCACTTAACAGGCCGAGGTCAGTTCAGATGGCAGGCAGAGGCATGGTTGGTTAACAGGCCGAGGTCAGTTCAGGAACAAGGCAAAAACTTGGTGGATAAGCAGTTCAGGTGTCAGGCAGAGGCATGGTTGATTAACAGGCCGAGGTCAGTTCAGGAAGAAGGCAGAAACTTGGTGGCTAAATAGTTTAGGCAGCAAGCAGAGGCGTGGTCAATTAACAGGCCGAGGTAATTTCAGGAGGAAGGCAGAAACTTGGTGGATAAACAGTTCAGACGGCAGGCAGAGGCATAGTTGGGGAACAAGCTAGGGTCAGTTCAGTTGGAAAGCAGAGGTAGGCAAATGGGTCCAGGCATCAGGTAGAAACATGGCAGGGAAATGGCAGGTAGTACTAAGGGAAATATCATCACCATGACTACACCAATATTAAATTGAAGTGTGATATCGACGGAAGCACTCTCCTGTACAGAGGCCAGGCTGGTCAGGGCATTTGGGACAATAGTATCGGGTGTCACAGCAAATTCTGTTTTTGGAAGAAACACAACATCTTCTTTGGGGTTTGCAGACTGTTCGGATAGGGGGGGATAATATTTTGGAAAATGTCTTTCGTGTAGTCTACTCACTGCATCAGAGCAAATTTGTTGAGGTGCAGGTCTCTCCTGATAGATGAGGGATATGACAATCTCTTCCTGTTAGTGTAAGAAGGTGAGGGAATTCTAATAAACTACGTAAGAATTGTACAGGGCCAGGTGAAAAAGGTATATGGATACTTTTTTTTACCAGTGGATTGATCTTCTGGTGGCTAAGTATGGCTGTAACATCTGATCATTTAAATCCACTCCCTCATGAACTGGTTGTAATCATGTATCCACTGGGGTTTTTGGATGGGACCCTGCCTTGTTTGAATTTCCAATGAGCTGCTGTTGTGAATAGAGGAAAGGACATACACATCTCGTTTGTCTCACCACTTAAGAGCCAAGATTTCATCATTCCTCAGACTAGCTGACTCCCACTTGTTCAGCCTGGTGGCAGCTAGTTGCGGGAAGCCCTTCCGAGTGGGTCGAACTGTACCGCAGGCTACAGTTTTGTTGAGGTAAAGGTGGCGGAAAAGGGGAAAGCTTGTTTACAAATTGTCCACGTAAAGGTGGTCACCCTTCTTGAAGAGGGGGAATACAAGGTCCCAGACAATTCTGCTGCTGGTCCCCATATAGGTTGGGCAGTCGGGGGTTCAGCTTGGTGTCCTTTCCTTCATAAACCTGGAAATAGTTTCACAGGATTTGTACATCTTTTCCCCATATCTGGCCCGTTTGCTTGGGATGTATTGTTTTATGTCCAGCCTCTCGGTGAAGTGGATTAGTGATTCATCCACATAGATGATTTTGGCAGGACAATATATTTCAGGAAATTTTTGGTTAAAAAAATTGACCAGTGACCCTAATTTTATTAGGATGATTTCTTAGAGGGCACTGGGAATTATCTCTAAAGTGTAAAAATCGCGTAATTATTTTATAGCATGTTCGGAACATAGTGGCAGAATAGATTGGCATGTGTTGTATGGGATTTGTGGACCAATAAGCGTGCAGTAAATTTTTTTTTGTTAGTCCCATATTTAGCGTGAGGCCAAGAAACTCTTGTATGGCCAAGGGTTTCCACTCAAAGGGATGGGCATAAACAGAGCTGGGATTTTGGGTAATATACTGCTGGGCATAAAGGTTGCATTGATCTACAACTGAATTAAAAAAAGCTGCTGTGAAAAATACATTTAAAAAATCAATGAGACCAAAATTTTGAGTTTCTACCTGAATGCCTGACTGGACTATAAATGGGGGATTATAGGTGCTCTTGAATCTGAAGGTAGCCACACAGAGTTTAAAAGTGCCTCTGGGACAGCCGTATGGGCCCTCATCCTTGATGGCTGATGTGGATTTGGTGGATGAACTGCACTACTAGTGCTAGCCATGTTACAGGGATTTATTGAGCTGCTGAATGTTGCTTGCTGCTCCTTGGAATGATTCATTCTTTTAGTTGGAGTCTGTTCTTCTTCTGAATCAAATTCTGAACCGCTGCCGTCTACAGGTTCATATTCTGAATCTGAGTCTGACAGTGAGAGTTCCCTGCTACTCTCATCTGTCATGCTCAGAATTTGGAACGCCTCCTCACTGGTGTGGGTTTTTTTTACATGGTGTTGACACTAGTGTGGTAGTGATTAGGACCCACTGGTATGGCGATGATCAGGACCTGCTGGTATGGTTCACACTGAGCACTGTTGACAGGGACACCGTGAGCTGGTTGGCAATGTTTTGTGTGTGTGTAAACTGTGTTCAGAGGCTGAAAATTACTCACAGTTAGCTGTAATCGCTCTCTGTCATCACAGAAGATAGTGGTGATCAGGTATGCAGTGATCAGGACCTGCTGGTATAGCGGCGATCTGGACCCACTGGTATGGCGGTGATACCTGCTGGTGTGGTTCACACTAGACACTGTTGGGCAAAGATCAGGGGTACCATGAGCTGGCTGGCAAAGATTTGTGTGTGTGTGTGTAAACTGTGTGCATTGGCTGAAAATTACTCACAGTTAGCTCTAATCACTCTCTCATCACAGACAATGGTGTTGATCAAAATCTCCCAGATATGGCAGTGATAGAACCCCCTAGTATGGCGATGATCAGGACCCTCTGGTATGGTGGTGATCAGAACCTGCTGGTATGGTGGTGATCAGGACCTGCGGGTATGGTTCACACTAGACACTGTTGTGCAAAGATCAGGGACACCATGAGCTAGCTGGCAATGTTTTATGTGTGTGTAAACTGTGTGCAAAGGCTGAAAGTTACTCATAGTTAGCTGTAATGGCTCTCTATCATCACAGACGAGGGTGTTGATCAGGACCCCCTGGTATGGCGGTGATCAGGACCCCCTGATATGGCAGTGATCAGGACTCGTTGGCATGGTAGTAATCAGGACTCATTCACACTAGACACTGTTGGGCAAAGAACAGGGCCACTGTGAGCTGGCTGGCAATGATTTGTGTGTGTGTGTAAACTGTGTGCAGAGGCTGAAAATTACTCACAGTTAGCTGTAATCACTCTCTCATCACAGACGAGGGTGTTGATCAGGACCCCCTGGTATGGCGGAGATCAAGACTCCCTGGTATGGTGGTGATCAGGACCCGTTGGTAATGTGGTGATAAGGACTTGCTGCTTTCGTTAACACTAAGCACTGTCGGGCAAAGTTCAGGGCCACCGTGAGCTGGCTGGCAATGTTTTGTGTGTGTGTGTGTGTAAACTGTGTGCATTGCTCACAGTTAACTGTAATTGCTCTCTCTCGTCACAGAAGATGGTGTTGATCACATATGGCGGTGATCAGGACACACTGGTATAGCGGTGATCAGGACCTGCTGGTATGGTTCACACTGGACACTGCTGGGCAAAGATCAGAGATACCGTGAGCTGGCTGGCATTGTTTTGTGTGTGTGCAAACTGTGTGCAGAGGCTGAAAATTACTCACAGTTAGCTGAAATCATTCTCTTTTCAGATGATGGCGGTGATCAGGACCCCCTGGTATGGTGGTGATCAGGACTCACTGCTTTCGTTCACAATTGACACTGTTGGGCAAAGATCAGGGACACCGTGAGCTGGCTGGCAATGTTGTCTGTGTGTGTGTGTAAACTGTGTGCAGAGACTGAAAATTACTCAGTTAGCTGTAATCACTCTCTCATCAGATGATGGAGGTTATCAGGATCCCCTGGTATGGCGGAGATAAGGACCACCTGATGTGTTGATCAGGACCCAATGGTATGGGTGGCGATCAGGACCTGCTGGTATGGTACACACTAGACACTGTTGGGCAGAGATAAGGGACACCATGAGCTGGCTGGCAATGTTTTTGTGTGTTTGTGTGTGTGTAAACTGTGTGCAGAGGCTGAAAATTACTCACAGTTAGCTGTAACGGCACACAGATGATGGTGGTGATTAGGAGCCAGCTGGTGTGGCGGTGACCAGGAATCCGCTGATGTGGTGGTGATCAGGAACCGGCTTTCGTGGCGGTGATCAGGAATCAAACTGGCGTGGCGGTGATCAGGAACTCGTTGGCGTGGCGATGACCCACTGGCGTGGCGGTGATCAGGAACCGGCTGTCGTGGCGGTGATCAGGAACTGGCTGGCGTGGCGGTGATCAGGAACCCGCTGATGTGGTGGTGATCAGGAACCAAACTGGCGTTGCAGTGACCAGGAACCGGCTGGCGTGGTGGTGATCAGGAACCGGCTGGCGTGGCGGTGATTGGAAACTGGCTGGCGTGGTGGTGATCGGAAAGTGGCTGACATTATTATTATTATTATTATACAATATTTATAAAGTGCCAGTAGTTTGCTCAGCGCTGATCACATGGCAGTGATCAGGAACCAAGCTAGCCTGGCAGTGATCACGAACCAACTGACGTGGCGGTGATCAGGAATCGGCTGGCATGACGGTGATCAGGAACCAAGCTGGTGTGGCAGTGATCCGGAACCAAGCTAACTGATGGCTACAGCGCAGTTGCCCAGTCCAGGGAGGGCGCCATTGTCAGGGCAGGGGCCGAGGAACGGACAGGCAGGCCTAACAATGTAACGTACTGGCTGACGACAACCACTACCCACAGACCGAAGTCCCTCAGGGCGCGGAGTCTAAGTCCCAGGCTGCCCTTCACCAGGGCCCCTGATGGTGGGGATGGACTTGACGCAGCCAGGAACCAGGTCGCGGCCCCCGAGACACCTCAGCGGCGGTAATGGCCGCCGCCAATGGCGTGTAGCTGGTGGAAGAGACAAAAGAGTAGCCAGACAAGCCGGGTCAACAACAACAGGACAAAACAGTACAGGACAGCAGACGAGAATCACAGGTCACAAGCCGGGTTCAGCAACAGAGGGTCAGATCAAGGGAGAATACAAAGAATAGTCAAGTCACAAGCCGAATCAGATACCAGGAGAGTCACGAGAGTCAGAACAGAGTAATAGCAACACAAAGACACAAGTGCAAAGAGCATGTGCGGGCCACAGGCTTATATGTCATCAGCCACACCCCTCTGGGGGATGGACCACAGAGACCTGAAGGCATAAAAGGATTCCCATCATGCACAGCAGAATCCAAGATGGACGCCAGCACATGGAGTAACATAACCTCAGGGAAAAGGTAGGACCTTGACAGTACCTCCTCCTCAAGGACCCCTCCCCCTCCGCGGCTCAACAAAAGGTTTCTGAGGAAAGCGGGTATGAAAAGCGCGGAGGAGGGCAGGAGCATGGAAATCCGCGGAAGGGACCCAGGAACGCTCCTCGGGGCCATAACCGCGCCAATGAACCAGGAACTGTAATCGACCTCGCACCAATCGAGAGTCCAGGATCCGGCTCACCTCATACTCCTCATGACCGTCAACCCGGACAGGACGGGGCCGAGGCAGAGAGGTAGTGAAGCGATTGCAGATCAGAGGTTTCAACAGGGAAACATGAAAGATATTGGAGATCCGCATCCCAGACGGAAGGGCAAGGGCATAGGCCACCGGATTCACTTTGCGGAGAATGCGGAAAGGACCGACAAAACGGGGAGCTAGTTTGGGTGTGGGCACCCGAAGATTGAGGTTGCGAGTAGACAACCACACCCGATCGCCGACCTGGTATGAAGGAGCGGGCAACCGTCTGCGATCAGCCTGGAACTTCTGGCGCTAAGCAGAGTCCCTCAAGGCCCTCTGGATCTGCCCCCATGAAGAACGCAGGGCAGCAAGATGGTTCTCCACAGCCGGAATGTCCTGTGGTGAGAACCTCTCAGGTAATACCGCGGGTTGGAACCCATAGTTGGCCATGAAAGGAGACATCCCGGAGGAGGAGTTGACCGCCGAGTTCCTGGCAAACTCTGCCCAAGGCAGGAGATCGGCCCAACCATCCTGATGGTCTGAAATATAACACCGAAGGAATTGTTCTAAGGCCTGATTGGAACGCTCCGCAGCCCCATTGGACTGCGGGTGGTAGGCTGAAGAAAAGGAGAGACTAATACCCAACTGGGAGCAGAAGGCGCGCCAGAATCTGGACACGAACTGACTCCCGCGGTCCGAGACAATCACCTTAGGCAACCCATGCAGGCGAAAAATCTCCCTGGAAAAGACCGTGGCCAGTTCTTGCGCTGTGGGTAATTTCCTGAGTGGAATGCAATGGCACATCTTGGAAAACCGATCGACGATCATGAGGATGACCGTATGACCCCGAGACACCGGGAGGTCTACAATAAAGTCCATACCTAGATGTGACCAAGGACGCTCCCCATTGGGAATGGGTTGCAGAAGACCCAAAGGGAGATGCCGTGGAGACTTATTCTGGGCACAGATCGAACATGCCGCTACATAAGAGGCAATGTCGGCACGGAGGGTTAGCCACCAGAATAAGCGAGAGACGACCCAACACAGCTGGTTCTTCCCCGGATGCCCGGCAGTTTTGGCGTTATGGTAGGTACGCAGCAGGCGGGTGCGCAATCCCTCGGGTACGAAACATCTACCCTCCGGCTTCCCGGGAGGAGCATCAGTTTGAGCCGCCAAAATCTGCTCCCCAAGAGGAGAGGTCAGACTGGTGCGAATGGCAGCCAGGATCTGATCTGGAGGTATAAGTGAGATTGGCTCAGAGTCTTCCCTGGACAACTCAGAGTATTGCCGTGATAACGCATCAGCCCTGACATTCTTGGAACCAGGCAAATATGAAACCACATAGTTGAAGCGTGACAAGAACAGAGCCCATCTGGCCTGGCGGGGTGTCAATCTCTTGGCCTCTGAAAGATAAGTCAGGTTCTTGTGATCGGTAAGAATGAGGACCGGAACCGCGGAACCCTCGAGCAGGTGCCTCCACTCCTTGAGAGCCAGGATGATGACCAACAACTCCCGATCTCCAATCTGGTAGTTGCACTCTGCAGAGGAAAGCTTCCTGGAGTAGAACCCGCAGGGAAGTAGGGGTCCATCGGGCGACCGACGCTGAGACAGGAGAGCCCCTACTCCCGTCTCGGAAGCATCAACCTCGAGGACGAAGGGCAACCCAGGATTGGGATGTGAAAGAATCGGAGCCGAAGCAAAGGCGGCTTTCAGAGCCTCGAAAGCTATGATGGCCTCGGATGGCCACTCGTGAGGGTTACTCCCCTTCCTGGTTAGGTCAGAGAGAGGCTTTGCCAATGTGGAGAAGTTCCTGATGAACTTCCGATAGTAGTTGGCAAAACCCAGAAAGCACTGAATGGGCCGAAGACCATTGGGACGAGGCCACTGCAGAACCGCAGCAACCTTCTGAGGGTCCATGGAAAATCCCTCCGCGGAAATTATGTAGCCCAAAAAGGCAACTTGGGATCGATGGAACTCGCACTTCTCGAGTTTACAAAAGAGTCCGTTCTCACGCAATCGTTGCAGCACCTGCTTGACATCCTGGACATGAGACTCCATGGAGGTAGAGTAAACCAAGATGTCATCCAGGTAAACCACTACGCACTGCTGCAACAAGTCACGAAGGACATCGTTTATGAATTCCTGAAAAACCGCGGGCGCATTACACAATCCGAAGGGCATCACCAGGTATTCGTAGTGCCCGGTTCTGGTGTTAAACGCGGTCTTCCACTCATCCCCCTGTCTGATCCGTACGAGGTTGTACGCCGCCCTAAGGTCGAGTTTGGTAAAGACTGTTGCTCCCTTAAGGCGGTCGAACAACTCAGCAATCAAAGGAATCGGATATGCATTTTTAATGGTAATCCGATTGAGACCCCTATAATCGATGCAGGGCCTCAATTCCCCACCTTTCTTCTTTACGAAAAAAAAACCTGCTCCTGCTGGAGAAGTAGACTTACGAATGTGCCCCTGGCAAAGCGCATCCACGACGTACTCCTCCATGGCCTTATTCTCCGCAACCGAGAGAGGGTACACCCTGCCACGCGGAGGAGTGGCCCCGGGTTGCAAGGATATGGCGCAGTCGTAAGGACGATGCGGCGGTAAGGTACCAGCGCGTACCTTATCAAACACGTACCGGTACTCCCCATAGTCGGTGGGCAACGCAGAGTCCGAAGAGGCACACAATACCTTAACCGGCCCCCGGATGCACCCGGCCCCACACTGTGGAGACCATGAGAGAATCTCGGCTGTTTGCCAATTGAAGGTTGGATTGTGCCTCTGGAGCCAGGGATACCCCAAAACCACCGAATAGTGTGGGGAAGAAATCACCTGAAAACAGGCCAACTCCCTGTGAACAGCCCCAATGGCTACCTCTATCGGCAGAGTCTCGTGGGTAACCTGCGGCGGCTGCAGGGGCCTGCCATCTATGGCTTCGAGAACCAATGGGGTAGCGCGAGCCTGCAGGGGAATGGAGTGCTGTACAGCAAACGAGTTGTCCAAGAACAACCCACCGGCCCCAGAGTCTACCAACGCCTGGGCCGTCACTGAGCCCTCCGTCCAAGCAAGGACCACGGTGATCAGTGGCTTATCCTTGCGGAACGCCGGGGACGAGGAAACTCCACCCAAGATCTGTCCCCGACATGATCTCAGGTGCGAGCGTTTCCCGGACGGACCGGACAAGACTGCCGAAAGTGCCCACCGAGGCCACAGTACAGGCAGCGACCCTCTCGACGTCGAGCGGCCCGCTCCCCCTCGGAAAGGCAAGCAAACCCCAGCTGCATGGGTTCCCCACCAGACAAGCTATCCCCAGGAGGCGTGGGAGGAGAGGGAGGAACGGGTGGGACAGAAAACGCAGGTGCCAGTCGATTGGAAGGCCTCCGCAGGCGTTCCCTGAGTGAAGGCCTCTCCCTGAGCCTGGTGTCAATCAAGATCAGGAAAGAGATGAGCTCCTCCAACACCACAGGCAGTTCCTTAGCTGCAATCTCGTCCTTCAATGTGTCAGAAAGACCATGGGAAAACGCAGCCACCAGAGCCTCATTGTTCCAACCGACCTCTGCCGCCAGGGTATGAAACTCTATAGCGTACTCGGCCACGGTCCGTGAACCCTGATGCATGGTCATGAGCAGTTTGGCCGCCGAGGCGGAACGAGCCGGTACGTCGAATACCCTACGGAAGGCATCGACAAAACCGGAAAAATCTTGAATCACCGGGTCGTTCCTCTCCCATAAGGGATTTGCCCAGGCCAAGGCCTTGTCTGAGAGTAGGGAAATTAGGAACCCCACCTTTGACCTCTCAGACGGAAAGGCGTGGGGTATTAATTCAAAATAAATACCCACCTGGTTGAGGAACCCACGACACTGACTAGGCTCACCCCCAAAGCGCTGTGGAAGAGGGGCTGAACCAGTCATACCTCTGGGCGCCGCTGATGCAGCCGTCGAGGTGGTGGACGCAATAGGCGGAGAAGCTGCGGGAGAGACCACCGGAGTGACTACTGGCCTAATAGCACCAGGATCAAGGTGTGCAGTGCGTGCAAGCAGAGTTTGCAACGCCTGAGCGAATTGATCCAACAGGTAATCCTGTTGATGGAGTCTGGCGACTAGCATTGGGAGCGAAGGCGTGCCTGCACCGTCAGGGTTCATGGCACTTGTGTAATGTCAGGGCAGGGGCCGAGGAACGGACAGGCAGGCCTAACAATGTAACGCACTGGCTGACGACAACCACTACCCACAGACCGAAGTCCCTCAGGGCGCGGAGTCTAAGTCCCAGGCTGCCCTTCACCAGGGCCCCTGATGGTGGGGATGGACTTGACACAGCCAGGAACCAGGTCGCGGCCCCCGAGACACCTCAGCGGCGGTAATGGCCGCCGCCAATGGCGTGTAGCTGGTGGAAGAGACAAAAGAGTAGTCAGACAAGCCGGGTCAACAACAACAGGACAAAACAGTACAGGACAGCAGACGAGAATCACAGGTCACGAGCCGGGTTCAGCAACAGAGGGTCAGATCAAGGGAGAATACAAAGAATAGTCAAGTCACAAGCCGAATCAGATACCAGGAGAGTCACGAATGTCAGAACAGAGTAATAGCAACACAAAGACACAAGTGCAAAGAGCATGTGCGGGCCACAGGCTTATATGTCATCAGCCACACCCCTCTGGGGGATGGACCACAGAGACCTGAAGGCATAAAAGGATTCCCATCATGCACAGCAGAATCCAAGATGGACGCCAGCACATGGAGTAACATAACCTCAGGGAAAAGGTAGGACCTTGACAGCCATATGACGTCCTCCCGAAACATGCCTTCCCATGTGTCCCCAGCTGCGCGCACCTGGCAATCTCTGTGATTGCTGTGTACTACGGACACAGCTGATCATGTGATGTGGTAAAAGGCCAATCACAGCGGCCTTTTTCCACTTGATCAGCTGTGTCCAATGAAACGGCAGATCACCGGGTAAATACAGTTGCTGGTTATCGGCTGCACTTCCTCACGCTGTCGGCTACCGGCAATTGTCAGAGAACAGATTGGCACTGATGATCAGTGCCCAGCAGTGCCACCCACCAGTGCCCATTAGTGCCACCCACCTGTGCGTAGCAGTGCCACCCAACCTGTGCCCAACAGTGCCCCCCATCATTACCACCCATCAGTGCTACCCATCAGTGCTGCCCATCAGTGCCACCCAGCAGTGCCGCCAGTCAGTGCCCAGCAGTGCCGCCAGTCAGTTCCCAGCAGTACTGCCCATCAGTGCTGTCTATCAGTGCCGCCTATCAGAGCGCCCATCATTGCTGCATATCAGTTCAGCAGCATCAGTGCCAACTTATCAGTGCCACCTATCAGTGCCCTGTAGTGCTGCATATCTGTGCCATCTCATCAGTGCCTATCTGTGCCACCTCATCAGTGCTGCCTATCAGTGCCTATCAGCGCAGCCTCATCAATGCACATCAGTGAAGGAGAAAAATTACCTGTCTGCAAAATGTTATAATAGAAACAAAGAAAAACTTTTTTTTCAAATTTTTTGCTCTTCTTTTTTCTTTATAGTGCAAAAAATAAAACACCCAGCAGCGATTAACATATACTGCTGCAGGGCAGCACCGCTGCGCAAAATCATGTACATATTCGGTGTTTTTGCATATTGGGTAGGGGGCGCACGCCCACCCTACCCGCGCCGCCGATCACAGCCGTGTGTGTCAATCACCGGGTCCCGGCCAGTGATTACCCGCCAGAGCCAGGCGATTACTGGCAATCACTGACAGAGAGGACAGCTGCAGTGTTTTCACTGTATCTCTCCTCCCTGTCAGTTTCCAGCACACTGTTCCGGAGAGCTGCTTTTTGGACCAGTGTGTTCCTGTGAAGTGCACCCCCCCTGCCCCCTAGTGAAACATTCCCCTCACACAGTTAACTCTTTGTGCCATTAGTACAGTGTCAGTGTTTTTTTTTGCACTGATCACTGTATTGGTGTCACTGGGGATGTCACTGACCCTAAGTCAGTTCCCCCCCAGTGTCAGAATGTCTGCCGCAGTCCCGCCATAAGTCGCTGATCGCCGCCATAAGTCGCTGATTACCGCCATTGTTAGTATAAAAAAAAATTCCAGTATATATATCACCATTTGTAAACGCTATAACTTTCACATAAACCAATTAATTTACACGTATTGGGATTTTTTTTAGCAAACACATGTTGCAGAATACATTTTGGCTAAAATGTATGACAAAATTAGATTTTTAATTTTTTTACTGGATATGTTTTATAGCAAAAAGTCCAAAATATTGTTTTTTTTCTCACAATTGTCGGTCTTTTTTTTTATAGTGCAAAAAATAAAAAACACACAGGCGATTAAATACCACCAAAAGAAAGCTCAATTCTTGGGGACAAAAGGACGTACATTTCATTTGGGTGCAGCATTGCATGGCCACGCAATGGTCAGTTAAAGTAACGCAGCAACGTAACACAAACCGCTTCTGTAACAGCTTCCTGACCGCCCTATAGCAGAAATACTGCTACAGAGTGGCACGGGTGAGCAAAATCACATATATATACGTGATTCGCACTCCCGTGGTTTTCACACTCCTTCCAGATAGCGTCAGATCGCCCATCAGTACACCAGTAATCACAATTAACCCCTTGATTGCCAGGAACACGCTCATACACAATAAACCTCTATTGCTAGTATAGTGTCTGAACGGATCAATATCTTTGATCAGATCAGCACTATACCAACGTTCACATTAGTATAGCGTCCCCAAAAACGCAGCGACGCAGGGACAGTGTAAAAATAATAAAAAAAAATCAAAATAACTTTAAAAAAAAAACCTCCCCCCGCGCGCACACCTGGGTGCACAAGCGTTGACCCTGTGCCGGTTTGTAAACAGCAGTTGCACCATGCATGTGAGGTATCACCCTAAACGTAAGATCAAGGGCAGTAATTCTAACACTAGATCTCCTCTGTAAATCTAAAATGGTATCTTGTAAAAGTTTTTAAAATGTTGCCTGTGGATATTAAAAACGTATGCAGTTTGTTGCCATTGCACGGGGCATGTACAGTTTTAAATCATGTCATGTTTGGTATCTATTTAATCGGCATACCATCATCTTTTATATTTTACCAAATAACTGTCCAATATATTGTGTTTTAGTGCATTAAAAGTAAAAAAAATTAACATTTTTTTTTAAATTTGCTTTTAAAAAATCGCTTCGCGAGTACTATGTGGCATAAAAAATTGTAGCACCCACCATTTTATTCACTAGGGTGTCTGCTTTAAAAAAATATATAATGTTTGGGGGTTTAAATTAATTTCCTAGCAAAAAATAAATAAAAAAAATAGACCTAGAAAAAAGGTCAACAAAAAGTGTCAGAAAGGCTTGATCTTCAGGTGGTTAGAAGAGTGAGTGATTTATGGCATAAACTTCTAATGCTGGGCATAAAATGCTGCCACCCCCCAAAACTACCCCTTTTTGGAAAGTAGTTAAAAAAAGTTATTTTTTTACCACAAGTTTTTGGAAAATGACATTTTTTTTTTTTTTACACAAAATTGTAACTTAAATGATTTACTGCTCACACATGCTATGGGTATATGTGGAATTAATCCCCAAAATACATTCTGCTACTTCTCCCAAGTATGGAGTACCACATGTGAGAGACGTTTTGGCAGTCTAGCCAAGTACAGGACCCCAAAATCCAGTAAGCACCTTCAGGCTTTTAAAGGGCTTTATTTCCTCATTACACTTCCTGACTACCTATCACAGTTTCAGAAGCCCTGAAATGCCAGGATAGCACCAAACCCCACAAATGACCCCTTTTTGGAAAGTAGACACCTCAAGGAATTTGATAAGAAGCATGGTGAGTATTTTTCAGATCTCATTTGTTGCCACAAGTTTTTGGAGAATTAAGAAAAAAAAAAAAAAACATATTTTTTCTTTTCTTTTTTTATATTTCAAAATAAACAAATAAATGCTGCTGCTCATCAGTGCGAACCCACACCAAATATTTAAACCATAAAAACAGCGCAAAAAAATATATAATAATAATATTAAAAATATATAATATAAAAAATATCTGTATATCACCCCAAAATATTGTAATAAAAATGAAATATATATATACATGAAATTACATTTTTTTTAATACCTCAAGGTCCTCTCCAGTCAGATAGATAGATTCCCTGTTTGTCCTGTTTTTTCAATCTCACAAGGGGCACCCTGCTCTAAAGTCCATCATTGCACAATGGATATGAAATCTGGTTGCATGAGCTTACATTCTGGGCATTTCAGCACCAAGCCTCTGTAGCACATTTATATAAGGCTGGCATTCTGTTCATATTTTTTCAAAGTTTTGCCAGGTGGAAAGCCAATCCTCTGCTGATTCAGTTTTTAGCTGCAGGGTTCTTCCAGTGGCTTTCTGAAAATAGGTCTGTTAGCACAGTTCTGTTTACCTCATTGTTGTTCATCCTTCCTATTCGTTACTTGATGATGTCTCATGGTGTATGAATATTCTGCCTGTTCCCTGTACTGTATGATTACCATAAGATGAATTTTGACTTACCTTTAAATTCTTTTTTTTTTTATACCATAACTTTTATTAGAATCAAAAAGACAAAACAAATCAAAATTACAACATGAAGGAGATAGCAGTAGGATCGCAATGATCAAGTTAGATAGAAAGACACCATGTTTTAGATGGTACAATTTGTCCGAAGTTCACAAAAATGAACAAGATGGGATAATGGGGACTGAAGGGGATTACCTCCTGAATAACATAGATCAAAGGCTATACCTAGTTGCAGTTTTGGGTGAGGGGTACTCGAGAAGGCAAGGATCTCTAACTGATCTAGACCCAGTATACCCTAGAGTCGATAAAAGGTCAGTGAGCGATGGAGCGTGACACAGATCCAGGTAAATCTGTGTAGGAGGGGATTGCGGATCAGGATCTATAGTGGCCTTATAATAAGTCAAGGAGTATGTGTCTTGTTTACCATAATGATATATGTGTATATCAGGATCAGCCGATAAAAGTAAGTGAAAAAGTGCAAATGATAGTGTGAGTTGATGGGGAAGGAAGAGAAATAGGAAGATAGCAGAAAGAGGGAGAGGTGGTGGGAAGAGTCGCAGGCAGAAGGTGACTAAGAAAAAAAAGGGGGGGCAGGGCGTAGGGATAATTCAAAGGGATCGAGGCTGTAATCAGATCGCCAGGGGCCAGGTAAGTGGGCAAGTAACGTTTCCTTTATCCAATATTAAAGAGAATGGCACTCAGTACCAAGGGGGGAAGTCAAGTAGGTAAGTCAATCGAGAAAGCGGATAGGGGTTCCAAGGTCGAGAGCTGTCAAGGAGGAGAGACCAAAATTGAGCGGTTTTCCGAGGTCGATTGGAAGTGGAGTGTTGGATTTTCTGAGACAGTTTTGCAAAAGAAAGAGCCGGTGAGATAAAAAATAAAGTGTGATTTTATTTTATCACACAATGGCTTAAAATAACAATGTAAAGTGCATCATGAACAGTTCCATGTAAATGTCAAAGCAGAAGTTATAAAGATGTGTCACCATTATGTCCGTTGTCTCATGTGCTTTTTGTCCTGTTCAGTGCAGTTGAGTCTGACCACGTGGTGCTTGTCCTTCATGTAGTCTTGTCTTGTGAAGCTTCTTCTTCAGAGTCTTTCCGGAAGTAGACGTTAGTGACTATTTCTTACAGCATGCACCTGTTCCAGCTTCTCAGAATGTGCTTGTGTGTGTCTGTTTGGACAGATGTGTGTGTCTGTGTCTCTGTGTGTGTATGAGTGTGTGTCCCCCAGACTGTCCCTTAGGGCCATTTTATGAAGCAAGTAAGCGTCATAATTTGTGATCTTAAGACCTTTTATGGCAAACAATACTGCTTAGCAGAGCAATTTAATTTAAGGGAGGGAACGCTACATATATGGTCTTTTGATTGACAGGTACATATGTAGTTACCATAAATTGACCATATTACATCGGCCTGCTCATATTTAAATGATAATATAAATTAAGAATGTATCTTTACAACATCTCAATAATGTTGTATAACCACAAATCTACATATGTTACATTACCAACATATAAAACATAAGCCAAATACACACAGATACTATTAGTATACATTATGTAATACTCATTCTATTCTAATTCACTTCTAACACCCTTAACATTCTACACCAGAGTCCTTTAACTAGCTATGCCCTAATATAGAATACTCAGCTCTCATCTGGTTAGCTAGCTCAGCTTAACTCCCGTCATATTTTTCTGTCTCAGCTATAACTGAAGAAATGTAACACTATCATTTGTCCAAGGCCATTCACACATATTAATATTAATTATGATTAATCATAAAAACCAAATATTTAGCAAGCTTGCCATCAATATAATATAAGTGCCGAATTATGAATTTGATATAATTAATATTTATCATGGAGCCAGCAGGCCCACCTTTAAATTCTGTATTATGAAGTACAGTACAGGACACGGGCCACCCTCCCTTCCATTCTTTGGTTTACTCTCTATTGCTTGCCACAAAATTGAGGACTCACAAAGTGGGGTAGAGTTATAAGGGAGGCACCCAGGTAGTATGTCCCTAAAACGTTGCCAGTCTCCAGTCACCTGAAGGTACAGGCCTATAACCCATGGTGTATGAATATTCTGCCTGTGTCCAGTACTGTATTCCCAAGCTATGGAATTTACAGGTAAGTCAAAATTCCTTGTTTTTCAGTGGCCAGTTTAAATTGTTATTACCATATATTTTAATCTCATTTGGTTTTCTTATGGGGCCAATTTCAGTTATATGCCTCTAAGGCTACTTAATTTGGCTATTACCATGACTGCAAGTCTTTGACTGCACAATTGTAACACTCCGTGTAAAAAAAAAAAAGGTAAAGTACATATAACTGAAACGATAGCAGTTTCTGTCTTATTCTTACAAAACAGTTAAGTAAAGGAGACTCTAGTCTCATTGAACTTTACTTGCCTAGGCTGAACCTAAATGGCCTATCCCTGATTCTAGACTTGTTTATTGAGGAAATATTTTTTAGCAGTGTGTTATGTATGTAATTAAGTCATATAGTGTTATTACGAATTTTACACCTATGCAGACTTGATAAGATCCCATAGTTGTGCACTGCATAAACACAGTATTCCTTTTATCAACATGTCTAAAGGAAGATCAGATGTTATGGCTTGCAGCAAGCATTTAAATTCCCCTTTAATCCTGCCATTTTATAGCAGATGAAAGTAAGGGATAACCTGATTGGTTGTTTTAGTCAATTCAGACAATTCTTTTTTTCTTTGATAAATAAGCTGTCATATTGTTTAAAAATACCTAGCTTTGATCTTGTTTTCTTTTTTATTTAGTTTTTTTTTTCACTAAGCAGAGGAAATCTTGTTGATCATAAATACTAATGCTGCAACAATCAGCACATGTACAGTATATGTACAATATACAGTATGTCACCACACACCATTATTCTTGCTTCACTTTCCTGTACATTTGATTTCCTACAGTGCATACATTTGTATAAATATGATGGTTTCAGGTGTCCCTGTTCTTTATCAGGTACATAGGTAATTTGTAAAATTGCCAAGACTTGTAAATATGTAAATTGAAGTATATCTACGTAGTTGCCAAAACACCCAGGTGCCCCCTTAGCAAACCAACTTCAATCATAACTTAGTCCATCACAAAATATATATATATATCATTAGTCCAACTTGCGGAAAGGAAACTACTGGAAGGTAAGTTTAATGATCTGGGAAATTAAAAATGAAGTAGCAAGTATGAAGAAAGTAATGGTTACATAAAAGCTACAGATCAAAATCCTTGTTTAATCCATCTGGACGAAGAGATTATAATCTAATAATTTACACCACCTTTCATTTTTTAAGGGATATCATTCTATATATTTCCCTTCTTTTTATGAGCACATCATCTAAAACTCCAATCCTGTGAAGTGTTTAGATATGTGCAAAGGTATCGGTCATTTTTGGATTTAGTACCTGTGCTGTTTATAGACTTGGTTCTTGATTTTTTGGGTCCTTTCCCCTACATAGATAAGTTTGCAATATCACATTTATTGCATACTTGACAAAGGATGACTGACATGTGAAGTGTTGTTTAATGGAGTAATTTTATCCAGTGATAGGATGCAAACAGCTTTTTGCCTTTAATCATCAGGGAGCACTAAATACATATCAGACATGGGTAAGAGCCTGTACACTTATGGCCAGAATGGAATGTTTAACATCCAAAGTCAGAGTCCCAAACACTGATTTAACCAACCAGTTTCTTAGGCTGGGATTCCATTGAAAAGCCTGAAGTGGTACCAATTGTAGCTCGGGAATCTCTGAATACATTTGAGCCAACTTATGACAATGTTTTTTGATTAGATGGAAAATTCTTTCACTGCGCGGATGGTATTGGGATAAGAAGGGAATCCTCATAGGTTTAACCCTTCTTTTTTTGCAATATTTGCTTGCCTTTGTCTAAATTAGGGATATGCTCCAGGTTAAGCTGCCCAGAATACGCTTTTGGGTGTTCAGATGTTCAGAGAATGGCTAAATTAAATGGGTAGTCAGCTGTGCTGATTTTCTGGCTGCAGGAGGAAGTGAAACATTTAGCCTTGGTATTACTACCACTGCTAAGGTCTTTCTCAGGCCTCAAAATGAGGAGGGTACCTATGAGGGAAAAAGGGGGGCTGTCAAAGCACCTTGTCTCCATGTTGATAAGGACAAGGGCCTCCTCCCCACAATCCTGTTGTGACTGTGGGATCTGTGGATAGAGGGCTTATCTGGATATGGTAGCTGCTTTCAAAAATAATGCAACCCCCACATATCACATCTTTTACATGAATAAAAAAGAGGCCCACAATACCCATACTCATTCATAAAAAAAAAAAAACGATTTAAAAAAAGACACACTTTTTGAAATAAGTCAGTTTATTACAAAACATTAAAAAAAGGATCAAGGATAAGGATTTGGTTTGTATTCCTAGGGGGAACCTTATGCATTTTTTGTCTGGTTCCCCTATTAACATCTGTATCAGGCCCTCATTTAGAAGAAGTATCCCTGGCTGCTATGTTTATAAACAAGGCAAATCAACACGGAGCTGCCATTTACTGGCAATGTATTATAAATAATTTATTTAGACCAATTACCAGCAATTTAAACTGCATTTATTTCTTTGTAAATGTCAGTTTTGTTGTAGTAGGTATACAAGATTTATATACAGTGCCTTGAATAAGTATTCATACCCCTTGAAATTTTTCACATTTTGTCATGTTAAACCAAAAACGTAAATGTATGTTGCAAAAATTAGAGTTATTCAGTCTAAAAATGTATAAAAGGACTATTACAGGGGAATTGTGGAGAAAGTAAAGTAATTGAGGCATACATACGGTGCCTTGAAAAAGTATTCATACCCTTGAAATTTTTCACATTTTGTCATGTTACAACCAAAAATGTAAATGTATTTTACTGGGATTTTACGTGATAGACCAACACAAAGTGGCACATAATTGTGAAGTGGAAGGAAAATGATAAATTAATATCTGAAATATCTGAAAAGTGTGGCCTGCATTTGTATTCAGCCCCCTTTACTCTGATACCCCTAACTAAAATCAAGTGGAACCAATCGCCTTCAGAAGTCACCCAATTAGTAAATCGAGTCCACCTGTGTGTAATTTAATCTCAGTATAAATACAGCTGTTCTGTGAAGCCCTCAAAGGTTTGTTAGAGAACATTAGTGAACAACCAGCATCATGAAGTCCAAGGAACACATCAAACAGGTCAGGGATAAAGTTGTGGAGATATTTAAAGCAGGGTTAGGGTATAAAAAAATATACAAAGCTTTGAACATCTCACAGAGCACTGTTCAATCCATCATCCAAATATGGAAAGATCATGGCACAACTGCAAACCTACCAAGACATGGCTGTCCACCTAAACTGACAGGCTGGGCAAATAGAGCATTAATTAGAGAAGCAACCAAGAGGCCCATGGTAACTCTGGAGGAGCTGCAGCGATCCACAACTCAGGTGGGAGAATCTGTCCACAGGACAACTATCGTGCACTCCACAAATCTGGCCTTTATGAAGGAGTGGAAAAAAGAAAGCCATTGTTGAAAGAAGCCATAAGAAGTCCTGTTTGCAGTTTGTGAGAAGCCATGTGGGGGGGGCACAGCAAATATGTGGAAGAAGGTGCTTTGGTCAGATGAGACCAAAATTTAACTTTTTGGCCTAAAACCAAATGCTATGTGCCGGAAAACTAACACTAAATATAATCCCAAACACACCATCCCCACCGTGAAACATGGTGGTGGCAGCATCATGTTGTGTGGAAGCTTTTCTTCAGCAGGGACAGGGAAGCTGGTCAAAGTTGATGGGAAGATGGATGGAGCCAAACACAGGGCAATCTTAGAAGAAAACCTGTTAGAGTCTGCAAAAGATTTGAGACTGGAATGTAGGTTCACCTTCCAGCAGGACAATGACCCTAAACATACAGCCAGAGCTACATGGGAATGGTTTAGATCAAAGCATTTTCATGTGTTATAATGGCCCAGTCAAGGTCCAGACTGAAATCCAATTGAGAATCTGTGGCAAGATTTGAAAATTGCTGTTCACAGACGCTCTCCATGCAATCTGAAAGAACTTGAGCTATTTTGCAAAGAAGAATGGGCAAAAATGTCACTCTCTAGATGTGCAAAGCTGGTAGAGATATCCCCAAAAAGACTTGCAGCTGGAATTGCAGCAAAATGTGGTTCTAGAGTATTGACTCGGGGGGCTAAATACAAATGCATGCCACACTTTTCACATATTTATTTGTATAAAATTTTGAAAACCATTTATCATTTTCCTTCCACTTCACAATTATATGCCACTTTGTGTTGGTCTATCACATAAATTCCCAATAAAATACATGTATGTTTTTGGTTGTTACATGACAGAATGTGGAAAATTACAAGGGGTATAAATGCTTTTTCAAGGCATGTTATTTTTTAGGAATTTTGTACTTTTAATGTTGCCCTATATGCATTATTAC
Source organism: Staurois parvus (assembly GCF_062004578.1). Taxonomy (NCBI): domain Eukaryota; kingdom Metazoa; phylum Chordata; class Amphibia; order Anura; family Ranidae; genus Staurois; species Staurois parvus. Next base: position 16,838,171 of record NW_028317809.1, read on the forward strand.
AATTGCTGCTCACTGCCTAGTGGAATTTTTTGGAAAAGAATGTTGTATTGGTAAATGTGTAGCCAGGTGCTTGGCTAGAAGCAGAGAGTAATTTAGGACACTCTCTGTGCTCCCAATGAAGTTCAGCTGAATGGGTCAACACTACCTCACCTCCATACACCAGGAGTATCTGACAAGCACAAGGAGCTCAAGAGAATTGATGGTTGGCAGGATTAACTCATGGGAGATGAAGTTTGGGAAATAAACTTTACCATGGCAGCCTTTAGACCATTGGACTACAATTCCCCATGCGAGCCAAGTATAAAGGGAAAGAGAGAACTGTATTTTCACAGGCTAAATTTAATTAAGCCTGGGGTAAATAATTGTATAAAACACAGAAGATCATATAATGGTAAATGCAGATTAGAAATTTTACTTAAAGAAATATTTCTGTAATGGCCTGTTTAAAGAATGTTACAGAATTTATTCATGGATACAAAAATCCCAGCATTTTTCTCTTTATTTCAGCTAACATTCATCACCCAGTTCTCCTTGTGCATGGATCATTTACGGTTGGTATTGGGGCAGTGAGACCACTGGATCTCTCCTTTATGAGTGTAAAAGATGTGGACACTGAAGAGGTCAGTCTTACTTTTCATGTTGTGAATGCTCCAACCAATGGCCGCCTTGTGAAAATATTACATGGTAAGGAGGTTCTTCTCAACAAAGACACATATTTCAACTGGAAGGATCTGATTGAGCAAAGAGTGAGGTTCAAACACAGCAAAGAGAAGTCAAGGTAAGAGAAGACACAAGACCAATTACCCTTTTAATTCAAAAAGTGTTACCAATTAAACCTGGTTTATAAAGCAATAGTACTGTTTTATTACCTAAAATACATTTGCCGAGATGTAGAATTATTTTGACTGGCCTCAGAAAGCAAAGGCAGGTACCCCAAGTGCCTGCATGTGCCTCTGTGGAGCCTGATTGACCCAATGGCCATGATATACACATTATCACTCTTCTTCCTAGCAGCGTAACAAGCTAGGTTGCAGTCTCTTGCACCATGTTTCTGACTCATCACTATGTTAGGTAGCCTTCCAATCCATTAGGATGGTTTGGAACGTGGGTAGGGATGAAGCAGCCTACAGCACTGTAAAGAAGCATGCAATATTTCATGCAAGAAACCCAGGGTACCGCTGAAGCTACACAGTGTTCTGTAGTATTCTGATTTCCAGGGCCAGTTTATCTGCTTGACCATTAATAAAGGTGTACTTTAAAGGGGAAACTTCACTTTTCTTAGTTATTTTTAATAATAACCTTTTTTAAAGTGCTTGCTTTTCTATATATTTATGGTGTCAGTGTAAGTGGTAGTGGCAGCCATCTTAGTCCCATAACCAATGCTCTTAAAAATACTATAGTAAGGTCTTCTTTCTCTAATAGCTGCAATTGCAATTTGAGTAATCAGCCTCAATGGAGGATGTACAGTGATTGGACAAAATTATGGAAACACCAGGTAAAATAACAAAATTGTTACCTAATATGGTGCTGTGCAGCCTTTGGCATTCAAGATGGCCTGAATTCTCCTGGCAATTGACAAATATAAGTCTTGGATGGTGGACAATGGAATCTCATACCACTCTTCATGTAATTGATGTAGTTGTTCCAGATCTCACAGAGATGCCAGAGGAAAAATACAAGCCCAAAACTTGTTCTCCAAAATTGACCATAGTGGCTCTATAATGTTGAGATCCACGGCTGCGGGGCCCAGGGAAGGTGCAAGACTTTGCATGCTCGTCAAACTACAATTTGACAATGCCAGCTGTGTGAATCAGAGCATTATCATCTTAGTAGATAGTGCTGTCTTTGGAAAACAATGTCTGCACCATGGGGTACACATGGTCAACCAAAATTTACTCTACCTTTCAAGGTGATGATGGGGCCTGCAGAATACCAAGATATGGCTGCCCAAACCATGATTGCGATGCCACCATGCTTTACCGATGGCACAAGACAGTCCTTTTGGGATGGTGTTCATCACACGTAGTTGGTTGGGAACCGTGTAAAGCTCAATTCATCGGAACATGTTCCATCAATCGATATTCCAGGATTTATGGGTGATGTGTCGTTCTCTCCTCTTCTGAGCATTAATATCGGTCACTAGTTAGTTGGCAATTGCAGCTCCTCCGTGAATGTTTTGCTCATGGAGATCCCTCCACACAGTTTTTGTGGACACAGACTTTGGAAGATTGAGATTGAGCTCTGCAGTCACTTTTGCAGCAGTTATTTTCTTATTCCTGGTCACAATCCTGTGCAATGTCCTTTTTTCTCTTTCAGTCAGTTGACCAAGTCGACCACGCTTATGCTTATCAGATGAAGTTTTCCCGGTAACTGTATATGGCGTCATAACCTTTGATACTGTACCTTGCAACACGGCAAATAAATTGGCAACCTCAGTCACAGAGGCACTAACAGCTAAGTTAGCACCAATCATTTGCCCTCTTTGAAACTCAGTAAGCTTTGACATGACTCTGTATCACTAACAGCACACCCAGTGAATGACCAAAGTGAGGCTTCCCACCTCTTAGCTAGGTGTCTCATCACACAGTGGAAGCAAAAAGTGTTACATCACTTCTGCTTTCAATGCGTAACATGTCACTTTCACACCTGCAAATCATGTAGTGTTTCCATATTTTTGTCCAACCCCTGCATGTTCATTTACTACCGTTCTTGATATTATAAATCCAACAAACGTTTGTTCTGTTTATACAAGTCTGACATAGAACATACTTTTTTAAAGACTCTTCTGTAAGTAGTGAGCGGCAAAGCATTTGATTAATTTGTTTCTATGCATAGTAAATCCTGGCAGATTAAATTGATTAATCACAACCTTACATTTTAATCCTAATTTTACATAATTATTCTCACATTTGTATTTTCTCTTAAATCTCGTAGCTGTCAAATCTGCATTTAAGTGCTTTTCACTTTCATCATAATATTACTTTAAGCTCAACAAAGGAATTAAGTAAGCATTCACAATGTCGCGGATTTTATGAAGCATGTAAAATGTCTCTGCTGGAATGTCCACTTCAGATAAAATTGTTATTATTTCTAAACCAGCTAATATACTTTGCACTGTCTGGAAGGCTTGCCTGATCATTTTATAAAGCATACAATAAAACACTCCTGTGCTGACCATAGCAGAATGTCTGATTAAGAAACAACACTCTGGGTGAATAAAGGAATTTCCTGAAATGAAAAGCAATGCTAATCATACAGCATGTAAGGAGGGGCGACTGCTGTGCATATCCTAAACATTGTAATTTAATAAAAACTATGACAAAGATCACTTTTTTCTTGTAACCTATTTTAATGAAACATTGTACTCAAAGATACATCAAATATGTGCGTATGATTTAAAGGTATTCTTGTTTCTGTTTTAACTAAATCTGGTCAAACGGAAGTCTGAAACTCTTGAGCTCTTGGTATAACACAAATAATAAATTAAATATTCTGCTTGAGGGGTTAGTTGAGTTTTTAAAGGTATCTAAACCCAAAAACAAAAATGTATTATATTGCAGCTTACTGTTCCTTAGAAGTTGAGACTGCATTGGTTTTCTATTTTTTCCAATGTTATTCTCCTGTGATCTGCCAATAGCACATCTTTGTCCTTGTGACCTAGTCTCCACCCACTTTGCTGTATCTATGTATGTATGGAGATACAGGGTCGTCACCCTAGACCGATCTCCTGTTTTGGACTACAACCCCCCCCCCCATGGTTACTACATAGAGAAGAGATGTTTTATAGTTCACAGAAGATAGCTTTGAAGGCAGGTAACATTGTTCAAAATTTCAGTTCGATGCATAGGAACTCACAAAGGAAACACATTTTCTAGCAGGATCAACATGGATTAGTACTTGTAGAAAAAAAATACTTCAGCCACCACCTTTGGTCTGGTAAGCTGCTACATGGTAAAGGTTTTGTTAATGGGTTTAGAGAAATTGGAAAAATTATTTTAAAGGGTTGGGTTATCTTAGTGTTTAAAACAAGGTTATATGGGTTAAATTTAAATGTTAAGGTTTATGAGTTTCTGGTTTGCAGGAAAAAAAGTGGAACTTAAGGAAAAAGTGGATCTTAAAGTATAGCTAAAGGCAAAACTTTCATGTGCACTCCTGAACGCCCGATCGGTGTGCAACAAGCTTACCGCCATCCACGACCTCTTTGTTTCCCGCTCCCTCAACCTCCTGGCGATTACGGAAACCTGGATCCAGCCCACTGACTCTACCTCCCCTGCTGCACTCTCCTACGGCGGTCTCACCTGGACCCACTCACCCAGGCCCAACGGTCGTAAAGGTGGTGGGGTTGGCCTGCTCCTGTCACCGCTGAGCACCTTCCGAGTCCTCCCAAACCCCCCCTCCCTATCCTTCTCCTCCTTCGAGGCCCACTGCGTCCGACTATTCTCCCCAACCCCCCTGAAGATTGCTGTGATATACCGGCCTCCTGGATCCATACCCCGCTTCCTGGAAGACTTCTCCTCCTGGCTACCCTTCTTCCTCTCCTCTGAACTACCCACTATCATCCTTGGGGATTTCAACATCCCTGTCAACCTCGACAACCCGGACACAGCCCGTCTCCTCCACTTAACCTCCTCCTTTGCACTTGCACAGTGCATACAATCCACCACCCACTCCGACGGTAATATCCTTGATCTTGTCTTCTCCAACCGCTGCGCTCCCCACAACCTCACTAACACCCCCTTCCCTCTCTCTGACCACAACCTGATTACTTTCTCTATCTCCTCATCCTCCAATGCCTACCCTTCCAAATGTCACACTACTACCAGCCGTAACCTCTGCAACCTTAACCCTGCCTCCCTCCACTCCGCAGTTGATCAACTCCATGACCGCATCCTCCCCCTGTCCTGCCCCGACTTGGCTATGACCGCCTACAACAATGCGCTGTCAACAGCCCTTGACTCACTAGCGCCTTTAACCACACGCAACATCAGACCCCGACCGCTCCAGCCCTGGCAGACTGATCACACCAAAACCCTCAAACGACACAGTCGTGCCCTGGAGCGACTATGGCGCAAAACCAAATCCCAACAAGCCTTCACCCGATACAAATCTGCCTTCCACACCTACACCTCCTCCCTCCATACTGCCAAACAAGCCTACTTCCTGACCCTCATCAAGGCCCTCTCCTCCAATCCTCGCCGACTCTTCTCCACCTTCAACTCTCTACTCTCGCCACCCCCACCTCCACCCAGCACCTCACTCACTGCCCTTGAGATTGCCAATCACTTCAAAAACAAGATTGACACAATTCGCAAGGACATTGCCGCAACTCACACGCCGTCTCAACCCGTCCCCTCTTACACAGCTACCCCCTCATCCCCCCTCCCCCTCGACATAACCCACAGGGACTTCGTTGCTGCTCAAACTCCCTCCAACCCCCTTCCCCCTCACTCAGCTACCCCCTCTACACCCCTCTCCCACGGCCCCACCACTGCTCTAACCTCCTCTCCCACCTCACCCTACATTCCTCATACTGAAGCTCCCCCAGCACTCTGCACCTTTGACCTTACTACCATCAAAGAAGTCTCCAGGATCCTCTCTGATGCCCGCCTCACCACCTGCCCCCTTGACCCTATCCCCACACAACTCCTACGACCTCCCTCCCCCTCCATCCTACGCTCCCTCACCCACATCTTCAATCTCTCCCTCTCCTCCGGCACTTTCCCTTCCCCTCTGAAACATGCACACATCACCCCCATACTTAAAAAGCCCTCCCTGGACCCCAATGACCCGAACAACCTCAGACCCATCTCCCTGCTCCCATTTACATCTAAACTCCTCGAGCGCCTAGTCTACGCCCGCCTATGCTCTCACCTCAACGACAACAACCTCCTCGATCCCCTACAGTCTGGCTTCCGTCCCCTACACTCCACCGAAACTGCCTTACTCAAACTCTCCAACGACCTGCTAACCGCCAAAGCTAATGGCCACTATTCAGTGCTCCTACTCCTTGACCTCTCTGCGGCCTTTGACACAGTTGACCACCCCCTTCTCCTCAAAAAACTACACTCCCTCGGCCTCAGAGATTCTGCTCTCTCCTGGCTCTCATCCTACCTGTCACAACGCTCTTTCAGCGTTACCTATAATGCCACCACCTCCCTCTCACTCCCCCTCTCTGTTGGGGTCCCTCAAGGCTCTGTCCTCGGGCCCCTTCTCTTCTCCATCTACACCTCCTCCCTTGGCCGACTCATACACTCTCACGGCTTCAACTACCACCTCTATGCCGACGACACACAAATCTATCTCTCAACCCCCCACCTCACCCCCTCGGTCTCCGCCCGAATCACACACCTGTTGAGCGACATATCAGACTGGATGTCGCTCCACTTCCTTAAACTGAACCTCTCCAAAACCGAGTTTCTTGTCTTCCCTCCAACCCGGACACCACCCCCCATTGACTTCTCCATCATGTCCAACAACGCCACCATCAAACCCGCCCCGCAGGCCAGAGTACTTGGTGTTATTTTGGACTCCAACCTATCCTTCCAGCCCCAAGTCCACTCTTTAACAAACTCGTGCAGACTCCACCTCCGCAACATCGCCAAAATCCGCACGTTCCTAACTCCAGAAACCACTAAACAGCTCATCCACTCCCTCATCATATCGCGACTCGACTACTGCAACTCCCTCCTCACTGGCCTGCCTCGCCGCTGGCTATCCCCGCTTCAGTCCATCCTGAATACGGCTGCCAGACTCATTCACCTTTCCAACCGCTCCGTTTCCGCCACCCCCCTCTGCCAATCCCTCCACTGGCTTCCGATTGCGCAACGGATCAAATTCAAAATCCTAACGCTGACGTACAAAGCTGTCCACCATACTGCCCCGAACTACATCACTGACCTAATATCCAAGTACCGCCCAGCACGCACACTCCGCTCCTCACAAGACCTCCTTCTCTCTAGTTCCCTGGTCTCCTCCTCCCATGCCCGCCTCCAGGACTTCTCCAGGGTGTCACCCATCCTCTGGAACTCCCTGCCCCAACCCATCAGATTATCACCTACTCTCCTCTCCTTTAGGCGCACCCTGAAAACCCATCTCTTCAGGGAAGCCTACCCCGCCCCCTGCTAACTTGCCGACCTCCTCCACTCTTCCTACCACTCCATCCCCCACAGCTATCTCCTCCTGTGCCACCATCCCCTCCCTCCTAGATTGTAAGCTTGAAAGAGCAGGGCCCTCGATCCCCTCATGTTTTGCATTGTATTGGTATTGTTCTGTCACATGTTCTGTCCCCCTTTCTAATGTACAGCGCTGAGCGAACTATTGGCGCTTTATAAATACTGTATAATAATAATAATAATAACTTTTTTTTAGTTCTGGATAGAGTGGAGAGGTATTGGAACCCCTGTCAGGTTTTATTACTATCTGTGTCCCCATTAAGAAGAATCGCCTTCTCCATATGTCTGGTTTACTGTTATCAGTGAAAGTAAAAGAAAATCACAAATTTTGTTTTGTCCCCAGTAAAGAGGGGAAATCCTCTAATAGAGACACAAGTTCTGGTGACCTGAGGGTCCCAAAGGAATTCCCTTAACTTGCAGGGATTTCCTCCCACTTCCTATGGCTATGGGACAGGAAGTGAAGGGAAATCTCCACAATGGCAAAAAATTTCAATCTGACAGGGGTTATAACCTTCCCTTGCTCTATCCAAAAATGAAAACAAAAAATGTTTTGCTTATCGTTCTACTTTAAGGGAAAAAATTAAAAACCTGCAAACACTCAGCCTCTGTATTGTAGAAGAGAAGTGCTACGTCTTTTCTGCAATAAAACATGCGTACCTGCCTGTTTGGAATGTTCTCCAGAATATACCCTGAGCTTTACATGCACAGCTAAATGTATATTCTCAACACCAGAATGAGTATACACTCATGCATATGCACACAACTTGTGTCATTCTCCAGCCAGCCAGTCAAGATGGCCAAAGACCCAGCCCCTAGGGGAACCCAAGGGAGAAGATGTTGTTGCTACCAAGGGACATTCTCATACTCACCTACGATCCTGCGATGCACTGTCCCTGAGCTTCCTGCCCGGCCGCTAACATCTTTGGGCGGTTGACTTCCGGGTCCCAAGCTCCGGCCAGGTGGGGATGACGTCACTTCTGTGCATGCATGGAAGTTCCGTCAAATTCAGCATTGACAAATTTGTATAGTGAGCTTCGCCTGCATGGCTCACTGTATAAGGGTGGATAGGCAGGTTGGTAGCTTTAATGCAGAAGAGACAAAGCATGTCTGCATTAAAAATCCTGCCTGTTTGCCCTTTTTTATGTATTACTTAATGTTCCACATTAAGTTTTAAGGGTACATTTTTTTAGTATTGGTCAGTGTTAGGTTTGGGTAAGGGTTTTAATTTTTTTTTTTAATGAAATAGGGAATGGTTAGAACCCTTGCCTGTTTTTACTGCTATCTATTACTGAGATTTCCTCTCATTCACTATCCTCTGGCAAGAAGCTCTGCAGAGCCTGGGCAACCATCCAGCAATAAAGTATTATTCTAATTATATTTTTCTTGTATACAGGAGTGGCTTCTTCTCATTAAAAGTCAGCGATGGTCAGCTGTTATCCCAAACAAAAGCCATCAGTGTACAAGCTGTGTCAACAAAGGTGATAAAAAAACACTTAAATACTAATATAGAGCAACCATCTTAACTTTCTCTCATTTAAATTATGTTAGCTCAGAACCTTTCAGCTCATTGTTTAAAAAAACGCTCAGTGAAAGCCATAAGGGCTCATGCACATGGAAAATGTATTTGCAGGTGTATGCGTGTATAGCCGCTGTGTAATTCTGACCATTGGAAAGATTACAAAATATGCTGTATGTGGGTTTTCTCATGTAAACACCAATATTTCCGCTTACAGTTGCACATGGATTTGGGATAATAGGTCCATACATTTGTATCTGTAAGTGCAAGCATATTTTTAATTCTTTCAAATAGGCAGATTTACGCTAAAATTGGGGTTTCTGGGTGTTGCAAATACAGACATAATTTAGGCAGTACAGCCATATGTGCATAAGCCCTAAAATAAATGTAAAAAACCCCACAAAACTTGCCTTACCCCATCTTCCTGTAGCCTCCTGTAGGCACTTGAGTGATGTTATTGCAGGATTCTGGGAAAGCTTGGGATCCCAAATCTTACTAGAAGATGCTCCTAACACTGTGCAGGAACACATTCTCGTAGAATCCTTAGCCTTCCCAGGACACTTCAAGAAGGCCAGGGAATATCCATAGCTGGGATGTAAAGTATTTTTTATGTTTTTCTTTCAGTTTTCGTTTTTAACCCCTTTCAGTTTAGCTATTTATATTGTATTATGGGGGAATAGCAAGATAAGCGGACCTTGCATTGTCATGTGTATGTAGCATATAAGCAAACTATACAGTATATCCAAGCTGTATAGTTTTTTTCTTTAAAGGCTAAGTTAGCCTTAATGTAATACTTTGTATTAGTATATTCATTCACAGATCTCTGTAAATAAATGACATGGCTGTGCGTGCTATTGGGGAAAGGGGGGGGGGACTTGGAACCATGTTACATCCTAAATATGAGAACAACATGGTCTTATAGCTGGAGTTATCCATTAAAATCTTATCACTGTTGTGTTTTATGGTTTATAATCTCTCAATTGCTGATTATGTTGCATTTTGTTTTACATTAGGCACCATACATACTGCGAAAGGAGGTAATGCTAGTTGGCAGAGGAGAAATTGGAGCTCTTACCAGTTCCGTTCTAGACCTGAGAGATGATGATAATCCCCAGGATGTTGTAGTTGTCGTTCTTGAGTCTCCTAAGCATGGACAGCTGGTTATCCCCCCTGGGAATACACCCATCCATAAATTCCGGCTTGATGATATTAAAAATGGAGTGCTACATTATAATCATGATGGCTCAGACAGTCAGGGTGATATCATTCTCTTTCAATTTAATGATGGATACTACTTTCAAAATATTCTCTTTCATATCAGAGTGGCTGAAAAGGTATTTGTTTTAGGAAAATAAAACTGACTTGTACTACCAATGCAATTTAAATATATTTTTAATATATATTCTTAAATATATTAATGTTTAATTTTATATAGTGACATCGAGAAATCTGAAAAAAGCTAAGCAGGTGAAATCTGTGCAAGAACTACATTATAGGGCTTATTTAAAGTGGAACTGAACTCAAAAAGTGAAGACTTGCTATGTTATAAAAGTTGGTATTTTATTTTTTGGAATTGCTGTGTTATGTAGAATTGTTAAGCAGACCTCTAAAAATGTACGTTTTTCTGGAATGCCTCCTAAAAAATAGCAGTGCACTTCCTGGTATGTGAGGGTGCCTAGGCATTCCTGTGCCTACTGTATTTATGCTGTGCATCTGCAATGTGAGATGTAAAGTACTGATGTCTCTGACAGCTTGTATCAGAAGATTTAAGTAAGATTTAGTGTCACTACTGTGCTGCTCATTCTTATTTTTTGCTGGAGACTCCAACATAAGGAAACAAAAATACTTTTTATCAAGATGGCCGCATCCACACAGAGACACAGTGTTGGAATAGGGCAAAGATTACCTGTAGCTGCAGGGAGACCACAGGCAATACTGGTTACTAATCCCTTGCTCCCCCCAACCTTATTTGAATTTAGGGCACAGCTTCCAGAGTTCAGTTCCATGTGCATTCAATAGTCTAACTGTACTAATTTTAATATACTTTAATTTTCCATTTACTGTATTCTTTGCTTTAGATACAGGAGACATTTAAATTTTGGCTGGTACTTTTGTTGACAGGCTTTTGAAGGTGTGTACTACAGCATTGTTATCCTTATCATGGCAACTTCACATGAGTACTGGCACCTGATGTGCACGTGTTTAGTGAGTGATGCAGCAGTGAAGCAAGGATAAGGATGACCACACTAGAGGATGCACCTTCATAAATAAGTCAGTAATGGCAGCTCCCATATATCTATGCTTTAAAAAAAAAAGACATAAAATCTTTACAAAGTAAAAAAAAATACAGTTTATGATATGACTAATGAAGTGCTGAAATGATTCATCTGTAGTATTTATGTTCCATATTTCCCAGAGGCACGTTTTAATGGATAAAAGTAAAAACTTTTCGTTTATTCCAGGCATACTTTTCCTTAATAATATAATCTTAAACCATGGCATGGATTGTGACTACTTGAAAGAAATTGGATTTATACTCAGTGAACTTGAAGAGTACTTTCAGTTGATAATGGTTTAATGAAGGTTTATGAGTGTGTCACTTGAGAAAAATCTGGACAGAGCACTGTATATTCGATGGTGTTCTTGCAGAGTGTTTATGTTTCACATTTATAGATACTGTTACTGGGTTAAGCTCAGATGCACTGAAGCAATCTATCAGGATTTTAGAAATGAACATACAGGATAATCAATCCATGCGTTCTACACTATATTGTTTACTGCAACGGTAATAGAAACTTGTAATAGCATCAGTTATGATGATGGAAATATCCTTTGTTTCTGTTCATAACTGTCAGGTACCCCAGTGCATTGCTGTTTGTTTTAGTGTAGATCAGTATTACAAAGTATAGGGCTAGGGCATCTAACACAGCTTAAAAATATACGGTAATTGTTTGGGTACTTCAATTGCGCCAGTTTATTGACCCCTTTGTGTGTAACCTTGATTCCCCTAAAACACTTATAGGATTTGAGTCCCTTTGCAAGGCGTCTGCTACGAGTAAAGGTACTCTCTCACATTTATTTGTCAATTCGTAATCGTATAGCTGAATCTCTACTTACCTATTGTACCCAATGGAGTCGGACTTACTCAGGGGTCGCGACCTGGTCTCAGTCTGCTCCAAGTCCATCCCCACCATCAGGGGCCCTAGTGAATAAGCAGATTGGGACTTAGACCCCACGCCCTGAGGAAATCCGTGCTGTGGACCGATAGAGACACCGCCAGGCGGATCGTGACAGTACCAAACGTCCAGATGTCGGAGTCTGGAAGAGGACCATCCCCGTTGGAGGACATATGCCAGCACCTGGCGGCACTAACCCAGGCAGTAAAGACTCTGCAGGAGGGGTATACCCACTTGGGAGGGACGGATCCAGACCGCGTCCGCTCCGGCACCCCAAGATTCGGGTGTTTCCTCGTCGGTTGAGAGTCTTCCGGAACTTCCTGCCGGAGCCGCGGCCTCTATGCCCTTACCGGAACCCCGGGTACCCACACCAGAACGGTTCAATGGGAACCGCACAAAGTTCAGGGCCTTCCGCAATGCCTGCCAACTTTACTTTAAACTGCAGCCGCGGACATTTTCCACAGAACCTGTGAAGGTGGGGTTTATCATCTCGTTGCTACAGGACGAACCCCAGGCTTGGGCTCACCGGTTACTGGAGACCCATCAACCACAGCTGGAGTCGGTTTCAGCCTTCTTTGAATCAATGGCACTCCTCTACGATGACCCACAGCGAACAGCCTCGCCCGAATCGGCCCTACAAACACTCAGGCAGGGTCGTAGAGCGGCTGAGGAGTATGCGGCAGAGTTCAGGCGCTGGATGGGAGACACGCAGTGGAACGACGCGGCCCTGTGCCACCAGTTCCGCATTGGTTTATCTGAGCCTCTGAAGGACGAACTAGCCAGGGTAGGCATACCAGCCATATTGGATTGGAAGAACTCATCACTCTGGCCATCCAAATTGATCGGCAGTTGCGGGAACGCAGGATGGAAAGATCCGGCCAGAGTCAGAGGCCTACATGGGTTTTGCCCCGTGTGCCAGTGCAGACCACCTTGCCTACTGTGAACCGCTACCCAGAGACAGTGGACGCACCCGAACCTATGCAAGTAGGGTTAACCCGTCCCTCATTAACGCCCGAGGAACGCCAGAGACGTCGGGTCCACAATCTATGCCTGTACTGTGGGGAAGCGGGACACATGGTTCGTTCTTGCCCAGCAAAATGGGGTAAGTGTTCATCTGTTTTTTCTGCCACATCTTCCACTGACATTAATAGTTCTAGTTACTTAGCAGTAACTGTCTCGTTCCAGCTTCCCGGGAGGTCCATATCAGCGACAGCCATCGTTGATTCCGGGGCCTGTAGCTGCTTTATTGATCTAGGGTTTGCGAAACAATATCAGATTCCCCTACAATCCAAAGAATGTGGATTGAACATCTTCCTGGCTGACGGGTCTCGAATCAAATCAGGAGTGGTAGACCAAGAAACCCCACCTCTCTGTGTCACAGTGGCAGGGCACCACCAAGAGTTCCTTCGTTTGGATGCCATTGCATCCCCTTTGTTTCCAATTATTCTGGGGCTTCCTTGGCTACGGGCACACGATCCCCAGATTAGTTGGAAAACCAGAACGCTCCAATTCAGCTCTCCATACTGTCAGGAGAACTGCGCTCTCCCGGCATCTTTGATTCCACGCTCCCTGTTATGCTTAGACACTGACACAGAATTGACGAAACTGATTCCCCCGGCCTACCGCAGCTTTCTAGACGTGTTTAGCAAACGAGGAGCGGATAACCTTCCCCCACATAGGCCCTATGACTGTCCGATTGACCTGCTCCCGGGATCTGAGGTACCCTTTGGGTGAATTTTTCCCTTATCAGAAAGAGAATTGGGGGTACTCAAAGAGTATATTGAGGAGAATCTGCAGAAGGGGTTCATTCGTCCCTCCACGTCCCCGGCCGTGGTGGGAATCTTCTTCATTGAGAAGAAGGACAAATCCCTGAGATCCTGCGTGGACTACAGGGAACTCAAAAAGATCACGGTAAAGAACCGCTACCCATTGCCCTTGGTACCAGAATTATTCCAGAGGCTTAGGACAGCGTCCATTTTTACTAAATTGGATCTAAGGGGGGCCTATAATTTGGTCCGCATTTGGGAGGGAGACGAGTGGAAAACTGCCTTCCGGACGAGGTTCGGACATTTTGAATGTCTGGTAATGCCTTTTGGTTTGTGCAATGCCCCAGCAACCTTTCAGCATTTCATTAATGATGTGTTCCGAGACTTTCTGGATATCTTTGTGGTCATCTATCTAGATGACATCTTAATTTTCTCTGCGTCCCTAGAAGAGCATAGGGGCCACGTTAGAAAGGTGCTAGAACGGCTCCGTCTACATGGGCTATATGCAAAAGCAGAAAAGTGTAGTTTTGAGCAAGAAAGCATTTCTTTCTTGGGGCTTATCATTTCCACCACTGGGGTCGCCATGGACCCCCAAAAGATCTTTGTGATTCTGGAATGGCTGGTGCTGGTGGACAAGAAGGGTGTGCAGCGATTCATTCGCTTTGCCAATTTCTATAGAAAATTTATCAAGGGCTTCTCCGGCCTTGTATCCCCCATCACCCAACTCACCAAACAAGGAGTACGTTTTCGGTGGACACCTGAAGCACAGATAGCCTTTGAATCCTTGAAGAGGCTATTCACTGAAGCCCCCATATTGAGCCATTCGGACTCGTCACTACCTTACATTCTGGAAATGGACGCATCCGAAAATGCAGTAGGAGCTGTGATATCCCAAAGGAAGGGCGTCAAGGAATTGATGCACCCCGTGGCATTTTTCTCCAGAAAACTGTTGTCTGCAGAGAGGAACTATGATATTGGAGACCGGGAACTTCTGGCCATCAAGGCAGCTTTAGAGGAATGGAGGTACTTACTGGAGGGGGCTCTGCATCCAATTCTGATCTTCATGGACCATAAGAATTTGGAATACCTGAGGACGGCAAAACGCTTAAGACCACGTCAGGCTAGGTGGGCACTCTTTTTCTCTAGATTTGTGTTCCACATAACGTATAGGCCTGGATCAAAGAACACTAAACCTGACGCCCTCTCGCGTATGTTTGAAGACCCTGAGGAACCCCATAAACCAGACACCATCCTGTCTTCTGGGAATTTCCTCGCGTTACAGACCAAGCTACGGTCCCAAATACAGGATGCATCCGTCGGAATGTCGAACCCACCAGGAGTATCGCTACAGAATAAGGAAGGACTTTGGTGGAAGGAGGGACGGATCATGGTACCCAAAGAGTCCTGCACCGCAGTTTTGGGTCACTGTCATGATCATCCTCTGGCGGGCCACTTTGGGGTACGGAAGACATTGGAACTGCTGCAACGTACGTTCGGGTGGCCCAGCATGACTAAGGATTGTGCAGCGTATGTAAGGACTGTGCGGTTTGCCAGAGAAACAAGCCTTCCAGAAGCAAGGCCTGGGGTCTGCTACGACCTTTACCCATACCTAAGAGACCATGGGAGATGATCTCCATCAATTTCATTGTGGAGCTCCCACCATCCCAAGACCATAACGCCATTTTTGTGGTGGTGGACCGCCTGTCTAAAATGGCCCATTTTCTGCCCCTGAAAGGTACACCATCAGCTACCGAGACAGCACAAGTCTTTATAAAGGAAGTAGTAAGACTTCATGGGATTCCGAAGGACATCATCTCAGACAGAGGAGTTCAGTTTACCTCTAAATTCTGGAGAGCACTATGCGAGACTCTGGGAATCAAACTGTCATTATCATCAGCATACCACCCGCAGACCAACGGGCAGACGGAACGTACAAACCAGACCCTGGAGCAGTATCTCCGATGCTACACTTCATTCCTCCAGGATGATTGGCTGACTCTCTTACCACAGGCTGAATTCGCTTATAACAATGCGAGTCACTCCGCTACTCAGCAATCCCCGTTCTTTGCCAACTACGGATTCCACCCTACGTTTCTACCTGACTCTCTTCCTGAGAGTCCAGTACCGGCTACACAGGATCTGTTACAATTCTTTTCAATAAATAACAAGGTGCTTCAGGAGGCGATCACAAAGGCTCAGGAAGATAGTAAGAGGGCCTTCGATAAAAGAAGGAGGGGCAAACTTGTTCTGCACCCAGGGGACCAGGTCTGGCTGGCCACAACAAATTTGAAAATGTCTTGCCCATCAAGGAAATTAGGACCAAAATTCATGGGTCCAATTAAGGTGAGACGGAAAATCAACGAGGTGGCATACGAACTCATACTCCCCGAATCCTTCAGAATACACCCAGTGTTTCATGTGTCCTTGTTGAAACCCGCGGCACCGGATCCATTCCCGAACCGGAGATCTAGACCTCCGGAGGCCATAAACATTGATGGGGAGGAGGAATTTGAGGTGGAAACAGTTCTAGATTGCAGGAAAAGGAGAGGCCAGACCCAATTCCTTATTAAATGGAAAGGTTATGGCCCGGAGGAAAACTCGTGGGAACCTGCCCAGAACGTTCATGCCCCTAGACTGATCCAGGAGTTTTTTCGTAATCACCCACACAGGAGAAGACAGTTGGGCATCCGGTGGCTGCCCATGGGGGGGGAGGCAATGTCAGGGATCGGTGTCCCTGCCACAATACGCCGGGCGGCGCATGCGCAGGACACCGATGCGTTTCGAATCAGCGGGACCCGGGCGATCGTGATGGCCGCGCATGCACACTCGCGAACGCGGACACGCGCCTGGCACCAATGACAGCGCAGGGCGGGCTATTTAAATGGGAATAGAGGTATGTCAATTGCCGTTTGGTCTTTTGTGCTCTGTTCCTGATACCTGATCCTGTGTTACTCCGTTGCTGACCTCTGCTTGTACCTGACCCTGCTGATTGTATCCTGCTTAACCCCTGGCTTGCCTGACCATCCTTCTGCCTGACCCCTTGTACCGCGCTCTCCGCTAGTTACTGAACCCGGCTTGTGACCTCGACCATTCTCTGCCTTCTCCTCCGGTACCTCGCTGCCCACACGTTGCTGACCTGGCCCGCCTGACTACGCTTCCAACCACCCAGACAATCCATCCATCCCTCAGGGATCGTCCCTGGTTACCAGGTCTACCAGCCTCTTCACAGCAGACTCCTTACCCTGCACTCCTCTGACGGTGCTCTCTACCACTGTCGAACGTACTCAGGGGTCGCGACCTGGTCTCAGTCTGCTCCAAGTCCATCCCCACCATCAGGGGCCGTGGTGAATAAGCAGATTGGGACTTAGACCTCGCGCCCTGAGGAAATCCGTGCTGTGGACCGATAGAGACACTGCCAGGTGGATTGTGACAAGTGTAAAACAGTATTTGGGAATTGGTCGTAAACGTAGTGACCTCCCAGCACCCATCCCTTAAACCGGATTATTGGTTAGTTGGTCTCTGTACACACCCCCTTGATATCACAGAAAAGGGACTGACAGGACTTGTTAAATCTCTCATTCAACCAAGGAACACCCAAAAGAGCCACGGCAATGTTTTTGCTCGGACTATAGTACTCTGCTAAAACCAAGGACTTTGCAAGTATTCGACCTTCTTAACTCCTTTCTTTTATTTCTCTGTTGCTTTATTGTTCTCTATATTTATTTGTAACATCCCTTTCTGTAAATATTTTAATTGCACCATTTGACCTTTTCATTAATAAACCCTATTTTGAAAAGTTAAAATGATCTCTAAGGCTTCTAATGCAAACTAAAGAATCCCTGTCTCTTGAAGAGTAGTACTGTATATCATAATCCTCTGAATATACCTCTCTGTGGTGACAGTGTGTGTTACAGTCATTTATTATTAACATTTCTTCTTGCTAACATTGTGAAGGGTTGATAGTCCCAAAGCTGTCTGGTGGCAGTTTGGAGTTTGAAGGGTTAATTGCATAAATAACCTTTCCCAGTGATAATCGCTCTCAGGTTGCTGGCACATAGATTGTTGTCCTGTGAGCTGGAAAATCTTTGTGCAGGGTGAAACAGAGTGGCATTGTTACGCAAGTGACAGCGTGGTGTGAGATTGGCTGGTCCTTTGTCACGAGTTGGTGAGAAGGACAAGGGTCAGGCATCTCGTTTGTCACAGTGTCTGTTACGTAGACCCTTGCACGGGTCATTATTCATGCTATGCAACTGGATACTTTTTCCTCGGCCATTGTATGTATCTCTCAAAATCCCATGTCTTGTCAATCCTTTAATTAAAGCTCTTTTGGTACCAAAAATATACAGTAATTGTTGCATTTTATATCCTGTAGTTATGTCATGCTGTAATTGGAATTGGACTCATATAGATATATAGATACATAAAGACAAGACTAATAGCCCAAAAGTATGCACACTTAAAAACAAGTCAGCAACTTAGGTTCTGGTCTCAAAGGTTTATAGATGTCAACAGGGAAATAACAGGGAACCTCTGTCCAACTGTTAACCACTTGAGCCCCAGAGGATTTACCCCCCTTAATGACCAGGCCTTTTTTTGCTGTTTGGCGCTGCACTAATTCAAATGATAATTGCGCGGTCATGCAATGCTATACCCAAACAAAATTTACGTCCTTTTTTCACACAAATAGAGCTTTCTTTTGGTGGTATTTGATCACCTGTGCGCTTTTTATTTTTTGCGCTATAAACAAAAAAACCACGAAAATTTTGAAAAAAAACAATATTTTCTACTTTCAGCTATAAAAAATATATCGTAAACTCAAAGTTAGTCATAAATTTAAGCCAAAATGTATTCTGCTACATGTTTTTGGTAAAAAAAATCCCAATAAGTGTATATTGATTGCTTTGTGTGAAAGTTATAGCGTCTACAAACTATCGTATAGATGCTGTAATTTATGCCTTTTTTTGCTATACAGCGCTGCACTAATTCAAATGATAATTGCACGGTCATGCAATGCTGTACCCAAACTAAATTTACGTCCTTTTTTTCACACAAATAGAGCTTTCTTTTGGTGGTATTTCATCACCTGTGCGCTTTTTATTTTTTGCGCTATAAACAAAAAAACCACAAAAATTTTGAAAAAAAACAATATTTTCTACTTTTAGCTATAAAAAATATATCGTAAACTCAAAGTTAGTCATAAATTTAAGCCAAAATGTATTCTGCTACATGTTTTTGGTAAAAAAAATCCCAATAAGTGTATATTGATTGCTTTGTGTGAAAGTTATAGGGTCTACAAACTATGGTATAGATACTGTAATTTATGCCTTTTTTTGCTATACAGCGCTGCACTAACTCAAATGATAATTGCGCGGTCATGCAATGCTGCACCCAAACGAAAATTACGTCCTTTTTTTCACACAAATAGAGCTTTCTTTTGGTGGTATTTGTTCACCTGTGCGCTTTTTATTTTTTGCGCTATAAACAAAAAAACCACAAAAATTTTGAAAAAAAACAATATTTTCTACTTTCAGCTATAAAAAATATATCGTAAACTCAAAGTTAGTCATAAATTTAAGCCAAAATGTATTCTGCTACATGTTTTTGGTAAAAAAAATCCCAATAAGTGTATATTGATTGCTTTGTGTGAAAGTTATAGCGTCTACAAACTATGGTATAGATACTGTAATTTATGCCTTTTTTTTCTATACAGCGCTGCACTAACTCAAATGATAATTGCGCGGTCATGCAATGCTGCACCCAAACGAAAATTACGTCCTTTTTTTCACACAAATAGAGCTTTCTTTTGGTGGTATTTGATCACCTGTGCGCTTTTTATTTTTTGCGCTATAAACAAAAAAACCACAAAAATTTTGAAAAAAAACAATATTTTCTACTTTCAGCTATAAAAAATATATCGTAAACTCAAAGTTAGTCATAAATTTAAGCCAAAATGTATTCTGCTACATGTTTTTGGTAAAAAAAATCCCGTGCATTAGCGGGCAAACTGGCGCTATCTAGGAGGGGCGCTAACACTATCGGAAGTCACCAGTGACACTAATACAGTGATCAGTAAAAATCTGTTCACTGTAATCAATGACACTGGTGACAGGGCAGTGAAGGGGTTAACTGGGGGGGGGGGCGATCAAGGGGTTAAATGGGATTTCTGGTGCACTAGCGGGCAAACTGGCGCTATCTGGGAGGGGCGCTAACACTATCGGAAGTCGCCAGCGACACTGATACAGTGATCAGTAAAAATTGGTTCACTGATCAGTGACACTGGTGACAGGGCAGTGAAGGGGTTAACTGGAGGGGGGGTGATCAAGGGGTTAAACGGGATTACTGGTGTACTGGCGGGCAATCTGGCGCTATCTGGGAGGGGCGCTAACACTATCGGAAGTCGCCAGCGACACTGATACAGTGATCAGTAAAAATTGGTTCACTGATCAGTGACACTGGTGACAGGGCAGTGAAGGGGTTAACTGGGGGGGGGGGGGTGATCAAGGGGTTAAACGGGATTACTGGTGTACTGGCGGGCAAACTGGCCCTATCTGGGAGGGGCACTAACACTATCGGAAGTCGCCAGCGACACTGATACAGTGATCAGTAAAAATTGGTTCACTGATCAGTGACACTGGTGACAGGGCAGTGAAGGGGTTAACTGGGGGGGGGCGATCAAGGGGTTAAACGGGATTACTGGTGTACTGGCGGGCAAGCTGGCGCTATCTGGGAGGGGCGCTAACTCTATCGGAAGTCGCCAGCGACACTGATACAGTGATCAGTAAAAATTGGTTCACTGATCAGTGACACTGGTGACAGGGCAGTGCAGGGGTTAACTGGGGGGGGGGCGATCAAGGGATTAAACGGGATTACTGGTGTACTGGCGGGCAAACTGGCGCTATCTGGGAGGGGCGCTAACTCTATCGGAAGTCGCCAGCGACACTGATACAGTGATCAGTAAAAATTGGTTCACTGATCAGTGACACTGGTGACAGGGCAGTGAAGGGGTTAACTGGAGGGGGGGGATGATCAAGGGGTTAAACGGGATTACTGGTGTACTGGCGGGCAATCTGGCGCTATCTGGGAGGGGCGCTAACTCTATCGGAAGTCGCCAGCGACACTGATACAGTGATCAGTAAAAATTGGTTCACTGATCAGTGACACTGGTGACAGGGCAGTGCAGGGGTTAACTGGGGGGGGGGCGTTAAAGGGGTTAAACGGGATTACTGGTGTACTGGCGGGCAAACTGGCGCTATCTGGGAGGGGCGCTAACTCTATCGGAAGTCGCCAGCGACACTGATACAGTGATCAGTAAAAATTGGTTCACTGATCAGTGACACTGGGTGACAGGGCAGTGAAGGGTTTAACTGGGGGGGGGGGGCGATCAAGGGGTTAAACGGGATTACTGGTGTACTGGCGGGCAATCTGGCGCTATCTGGGAGGGGCGCTAACTCTATCGGAAGTCGCCAGCGACACTGATACAGTGATCTGTAAAAATTGGTTCACTGATCAGTGACACTGGGTGACAGGGCAGTGAAGGGGTTAACTGGAGGGGGGGGGGGCGATCAAGGGGTTAAACGGGATTACTGGTGTACTGGCGGGCAAACTGGCGCTATCTGGGAGGGGCGCTAACATTATCGGAAGTCGCCAGCGACACTGATACAGTGATCAGTAAAAATTGGTTCACTGATCAGTGACACTGGGTGACAGGGCAGTGAAGGGGTTAACTGGAGGGGGGGGCGATCTAGGGGTTAAACGGGATTACTGGTGTACTGGCGGGCAATCTGGCGCTATCTGGGAGGGGCGCTAACTCTATCGGAAGTCGCCAGCGACACTGATCAGTAAAAATCGCTTCACTGATCAGTAACACTGGTGACAGGGCAGTGAAGGGTTAACTGGAGGGGGGGGGGGGGGCGATCAGGGGGTTAAATGTGTCCTAGAGTGTTCTAACTGTAGTGTAGTGCTTGTGTACTCACTTTTTGGATGTCTTCTTCTCTGTCTGGAACGGACTGTGTCCAGGCAGATAAGAATGACATCATATCCTGCCCTGTGTATGTCAACACAGGACAGGATAGGACAGGGACCGATCATGTGATTTCAGCCAGAAATCACTGGCTGAAATCTAATGATTGATCCCTCCTGGATCAAATAGTGTCACCCGCGGGTCGGCGGGAGCGCGCGCGCGCGCCCCCTGCCGGCGAAAGTGTCGGGAGCGCGGAACCCGTTTTTAAACGTGGTTTTGCGCTCCACTGCTGCCCTGCACACGTATATACACAGTGGCAGGGCGGCAAGCGGTTAAGCATGGGGTTGGATCAATCATGCTTTGGGGTTGTGTTGCAGCCAGTGGCACAGGGAACATCTCACGAGTAGAAGGAAAAATGGATTCAATAAAATTTCAGCAAATTTGGATGGTAACTTGATGCCATCTGTGAAAAAGCTGAAGTTAAAGAGAGGATGTCTTCTACAAATGGATAATGATCCTAAATACACCTCGAAATCCACGGGGGATTACTTCAAGAGGCGTAAACTGAAGGTTTTGCCATGGCCTTCACAATCTCCTGACCTCAACATAATTGAAAATCTATGGATAGACCTTAAAAGAGCAGTGCGTGACAGACAGCCCAGAAATCTCAAAGAACTGGAAGACTTTTGTAAGGAAGAATGGGCAAAGATACCTCAAACAAGAATTGAAAGACTCTTGGCTGGCTACAAAAAGCGTTTACAAGCTGTGATACTTGCCAAAGGGGGCAGTACAAGATATTAACTCTGCAGGGTGCCCAAACTTTTGCAGATGCCATTTTTTTGTTTTCTGTTATTTTGAAAGTGTAAATGATGGAAATAAAATCTAACTTTTGTTGACATAATATAGGAATGTCTAATCTGTAATTTGATGCCTTTTGGAGATTTTTCCATCTTTCCTTGGCTTCTTTATGCACATTAATACAAATTTTTAGCTGGGGTGCCCAAACTTTCGATCCCCACTGTAGTTTGCTCCTAAGACTTTCTTTGGGGTGTATTCATTTTTGCAACATGGTCTCAAATTATTTTTTTAATAAAAATACTTTTTTGTGTGTGCAAATGAACAAATCGTGTTTGCAATCAATGGCACACATTTGTGGGAGTACTTTGTAGCACAGTGTCCCATAGAAAATGTTGATTCTGAAAGGAAAGGAAAGATTTTGTGACAAAGACAATATACTCTGTAATCTGGAAGGATATGAAACATCCTCCAGTGCTCCTGGTTGCAGAGACCATGGATCCTAGCCCAGGGTGAGAGAGCTTGGAAGCTGAATTTTAATAATAGGTCCGCCATCTACTTTAGCCTTATTTTAGAGCTTGAGTTTTGATTAGTATTCATATAAATTGAAGCTTAAAGTTGTCCTTTCACAAAGAAGAAAGTACTAAGGACAGTTACAAGTTATTTTAATGTATTTACTGGAACTTGCTATGGCTGTATTAGCAAGGATTACAGAAAAATATTATAATTAGCATTTTAATGAATTCATTTTTTATATGTAGAAATGCCTGAATCAGCGAAGTTAACATAGTTAAATGTGAATGATGAACTGATTTCTCTTTTTCTCTTTTTCTGACAGATAAATGGAGGACTTCAACTTGTATTAAACTCTGCTGTATGGGTTCCAGAGGGAGGAATGCTTCAGATTTCAAATAGACTGCTGCAGTCTAGGGCATTTGGTGCTGCTGACTCTGAAATCTTATACACAATTACAAGTGAACGCCCAAAATATGGTAACTACTGATTGTGAAGTTAATGGAAGATTTCAGGGATCTTCAAGTGTATTCATACATACCGTATTTTTGAGGTAGAAGTATAAGCAAAATCTATTTCTCATTTTGGATCGAGTAAGGAAGGACTCTAAGCCCTGTAAGGTTTATTTTTGCCCTCTCTGTTCTATTGTGGATATTTACCTTCACTTCCTGTCCTAAAGCAAAAATAGGAAGTGAGAGGAAATCCCTGCAAATTAAGCGAATCTCTTGGGAACCCCCAAGTCACCAGAACTAGTATCCCCATTGGAAGATTTCCCCTCTATTACTTTTTTGGGGACAGCCCACAATTTGTGAATTTCTTTTTCTTTCACATCTAATGATAATGGTAAACAGGACAAATAGAGAGATTGAATCTCCCTAACGGGGACACAGACAGCAGTACAAACTTACAGGTGTTCTAATCCTTCTAACCTAAACTAAAATAAGTTTTTCCTTTAGTTATACTTTAAACCAGCCTCAACAACATTGTTACCCCTGAGGAACCCTTGAAATAATTGTCAGGTTCTCGGGGAACCCCTGCTAAAAAAAATAATGTCTACAATTCATGATACATTAGCATGATTAACAAGTCAAAGAAAGTTTTAGATATAAGAATAAGTATTGTAGCATACTTAGTGTTCATTCTAACATTAGTGGTCAGTTTAGAAGCAGTGGGAAATTACCCCTTGCAATGGTGATTAGTGAAGGTGGGAGTTCAATCCACCATTGCTCTAAGTTCAAGGAACCCCTAGCAACCACAGGATGAACCCTGGGGTTCCATGGAACCTTGGTTGAGAAACACTGCTTTAAATGTTAGTAACTAGAGATGGGTGAGTGTGCCTGTTTTCAGCTTGCAGGGTGTTCATTGACTCCTGCACAAATGCAGAAAATTCCAAACTTAAAATCAAACCCCTTTCAAGTCAGTTTGGGGAGGGGGCAATCTTAAAAATCAGTTGTCATTTACAAGGCTTATAGGCAAGTTATTTGCAACAAGGGCGTGTAGAGTTGAGCACTTCAAGCAACTTGGTAAAAACAGCACACCTATAAATTACATACTTAGGAGATTCCCTTAAGCTGCTTTTTATGTTACAGAACAGAAAGATTCTTATGAAGAGCATCAGCAACACTGTATTTTGGCATCACAAGTTCTGGATGCGTAATTGATTTTTTTCACTTTTACATTCTTGCTTGGCTTAAATACAGCAACATCTCCTCAAAATGGCTTTTTAGGTAGTTTTAACTGCTACAGCTGCATGGTTATCTAGCAGTAATCAGCCTACACTGAACAGTAAAAATAGCAGTCACAATAGATCTTAAAGCTACAAAAAGTGTACTTTTAAAAAAACAAAGCTGTAAAAATATAGTTTGTGAGCTTCTTTTTTGAAGTACCACATTGTGTTGTCGTAAACATTTGATAAAATGTTAAAACAGAGTGCACAAAAACACTTTAAAACCAAAACCTCACATTCTCCAAACCCCCTCCCCATCCCTCTATCCCTAATTATTCTCAAAATATTTAAGAAATAGACTTATGGTATGTGTTTGGTAGGAATTTGCTAGCGTCAGGACAGTATACAAGCACTTGAATAGGCAGAAAATTAAGAAGGACAAGGCAGTTTTTGTCTTGCAATAAAAATTGAAGTGTATTATATGAGAAACAGTAATCACATACATTGTACAGTGGCTGGACAGTATGTAAACAGCTTCCTTAGGCTGCACTATAGGAGGGAGAGGCGAGACAGGTTGCATCCTGAAATAAACATTAGAGCGTATTATTTTAGAGACATTAGCCACACGTATTGAACATTGGTTGGTTAACCCCTTGTGTAAGCCACAATAGGGAGAGGCACGTTTTATCCTGAAATATAAATGAAAGTATAGCCACATATTTTGTACAGTAGAAAAACACCTTGGTTAGGCCACAGCTTAAAACGTAGGGACAAGGCAGGTTGTATCATTAATTAGGAATTTGAGTGTATTACTTCAGAGACAATAGACACAAATAGTGTACAGTCACTGCACAATATGTAAGCACCTACTTTGGGCCACAATATAAGGAGAAGGAATGAGGTAGGAGTGTATATTGCTTCGGCCACAAATAGTCTACAATGGCTGGATAGTAAGGATACAGCTTCTTTATGCTACAACATTATAAATAAATAAAAATTAGAGTATATATTTTTCTGTGGTTAGGCCAAAATGTAAGAGAGAGTTAAAGCAGGTTGTATTCTGAAATAAACCTGAGGGTGTATTTTTTTACAGACAACAGCAACACATATTGTACAGTGGCTGGACAATATATAAGCAGTTTCTTTAGGTCACAGTGTAAAAGCAAAAGACAAGACAGATTTGATCTTGAAATAACAATCAGAGTGTATTGTTTCAGAGAAAAGAGCCACAAATAATGTACAGTCTCTGGTCTGTATGTAAGCAAAAGGGAAATATGAGGCAGGTTTTATCTTCAAACAAACATTAGGCTGTATTATTTCAGAATCAATAGCCAGACATAATCTATGGTGGTTGAAGAATGTGTAACAGATTGATAAGGCCACATTGCAAGAGTGAGAAATGAAGCAGGTGCAAATAAGCATTAGAGTGTATTATTTCATAAGACAATTAGGTCACGTATTGTACAGTGACTAAACTGTATGTAGACAGCTTGGTGTGGCTGCAATACAGGAGGGAGAGTCAGTTGTTCTTGAAATAAATACTATAGTGTATTATTTTAGAGACAGTAGCCACACATTTTTTTTGGTTGCTAGAGCACTGGACTAGGCCTCAAACTTGGAGACACAGAGCATGACTAAACCTGCAGCAAACATTACCTTTTTTGCAGCTGTGGAAAGATTATATTTGGCATCTTAAAGTGCTCAAGCACCATAATAGGCCATACACTTTATTATGTAATGCAAGATTTACCATGCAGCAAAAAATACATTTTTTTTCAGCTGAGGTCCTGCTACATTACCATATATTAGTGTGGCATAATTACAGTGCCAGAGCACCAATGTAGATCAGAAGAGATGGCAGGAGCTATTAATGGTTGCAGACCAACAGAAGTTCAGTAGCTGGTAATGAAGAAATGCCAGCAGGGATGGCAGGAACAGGTAATGGTGACAGGCCAGCAGAGGTGGCGGAAGCTGGTAATGGTGGCAGGCCAGCAGAGGTGGCAGGATCTGGTAATAATGGCAGACAAGCAGAGGGGGTACAGTTGATAATGTTGGGAAGCAAGCAGAGATGGCAGTAGCTGGTAATAGTGGCAGGCCAGCAGAGGCAGCAGCAGCTAATGATGGTGGAATGTACTATTTTCTGTGGGGGGACTGGATAAGAAAGAAATATTAAGTTGCTAATATCAGCTACAGGAGTTCGTAATCATTGCTGATCTAGGACTGGTTCATTTTTATGAAAGTCAACAGTGTTAGGTTACAGGCAGGCCTGTATCACTATAACAAAACCACTTGCTGCGCTGAAGACTGCCTCAGACAGCACACAGCATACCAGAAGATTCAGTATGTGCTGGACCCATAGGGTTATCTCACTGGCATTATTACCTTAATGTATTGATGTTGATGTAAACAATCTGGTTCCCGGGCAGGCAACTTCTACACCCCAGAGGATCTCCACAGTCTTCTTGGCTTGTAGTCTAATATAACAAAAATTGAAATTGAGGTACCACACCACTGCTAAGAAGTCCAGATACAACTTCCGATAAAGTTCAGGGATACAACCCAAAAAGTATGTAACACATTTTCGGGGTCCAAAAATACCCCCTTCATCAGGACTTGATTGACAACAATTTGAACAAACCAGAAGTGAGCTGGACCTACGGTGGTATTTGTTGCAGTGTGAATTACATACAGGACTTGTCAGCAGCCTATTTGGCAGCCAATTTTTTCGTTTTGCCATCATTGCTTAGTCAATCCTACCAAATAGTTGTTCTCCTAGAGGGATTTAGTTGCTAATTCCTGCCTCATTACTGCTCACCCCTCTGGTTGCCTTTTCAAATGGTAACAAGATGCTGCATGTGTCCTGAAATACATATAGTTAGGGTACATAGTTGGTAAGGTTGAATAAAGACACCAATCCATCTAGTTCAACTTGTGTGTGTGTGTGTGGGGGGGGGGTGTATATGTGTGTGTGGGTAGGTGGTAGAACACTACCTGCCTGGAGTTTGCATGTTCTCCCTGTGCTCACATTTTTCCACCTAAACTACAAAGACATGCCAGTAGGTTAATTGGCTCCTGTATAAATTAGCCCTAGTATGCTTAAGCATGGCTATGTGGTATGTACCTTAGATTTTAACTTTAGATTTTAACTTCCTTGAGAACAGAGACTGATGTGAATGCACACGATGTAAAGTGCTGTCTTAATTGCTGGTGGTATTTGAATACCTGTAATAAATATTTTTTATTCAAAAACGTTAGACCCATAGATGATTTGTGAAAATTATTTTTGGTAAGGAATTCATATAAATTAGAAGAACATTGTTTAAATTTATCCTTGTGAGCGGTACAAAATATAACAGGTGTTTAAAAATGCAGAAATTAGGAAGCTGGTGTTCCAAGGAACTAATACATAACAGCGGATAAAGTAATACCAGAAAACAGCACTCCCATCCATCACTACATTCAGGTAAAGTGGTTAAGTCTATAAAGAATGGGAAAGGCAGGGAGGAAATACAATAATAGCAGTAAAATGTTCACTCTTTCCCTCATTGGGTAGGCAGTAGCATCAGACCAGAATTCTATCTAGCACCAGGTCAGTAAGAACAAAGCCTGGGACAGCTAACCAATCCTCCTATAATTTGTTGAATTTTCCTGGGCATCCCCTTTGTTTAAAAATACTTTTTTCCAATTTAACGGTGTCACCTATGTGTGTGACCCATTCTTTAGGTGGGAGCTCTGTCAGACTTCCACTGTTGGAGGATAAGCTGTCGAGCTCGACGCAAAGCTCTTTTGACAGCAGCTTTCTGAAAATCAGTGGGAGGTCATCCAGTTTACCCAAAATACAGTGATTGGGTTCAACAGGGATATCAGTTTGGAAGATTGAATTAATGGTAGTAACAATGTGTGACCAATAACGATGGAGCTTTGGGCAGTGCCATTAAAGGTGAATAAGGCCACCCTGTGCAGCAGCACACTTAGCATGGAGGAAGGACTGCAAGGTACCCATCAAATGGAGTTTAAGAGGTGTATAGTGGGCATGTAGAACTATATATAACTGCAAGAGCCTTTGACTGGTATTAAGAGTAAAACTGATTCTAAGGCATCCTTATCCAATTGACCTACGTCCTGCTCCCATTGTTCTTTAGCTTTAAAAGGGTACCCCTTTGTGTCCTGCACTGATTGAATGTAGTGGAAAATGGGTGTAGGAGATAAAAACCAATTAGTCATGGGGCCTTGAGCACGGCCAGCATGGAGCAGTTGAAGGACCCTGAACTGTCCTCGCCCACAGCCAGACCTTCTGAATTAAAGAGTATGCGAGGTACATCCTATTGGAAGACTTCAAAGAGGAGGATTCCAGGGTGCCAGGAATGTCTAATGTTTTCATATGGTTTTGCTTTATAGAGTGGGCAGACGAAGATATCTGGTTGGCAGCATTTGCCCGTAGAGTAAAGGCACCAATAAGATCTTGCAATTGGGCAGCCAAATAGTATAGCCATGCCATGGGTTGAGCAGAGCTACTTCTCCTCTATAGTATAGTAGAGTGCGAAAATTAGAGTTAACCAGTCTAAAAATGTATAAAAGGATTATTACAGGGGAATTGTAGAGAAAGTAAAGTCAAGATGCATACATACAGTGCCTTGAAAAAGTATTCATACCCCTTTTTTCACATTTTGTCATGTTACAACCAAAAACGTAAATGTATTTAACATGACACTTTTCAGATATTTCAGATATTAATTTATCATTTTCCTTCCACTTCACAATTATGTGCCACTTTGAGTTGGTCTATCCCATAAAATCCCAAGAAAATAAATTTACGTTTTTGGTTGCAACATGACAAAATATGCAAAATTTCAAGGGGTATCAATACTTTTTCAAGGCACTGTATTTTAATAAGGTTGGCTCTGCCAATTAAAGACAGCCATAGCTTATTCCAAATCTTAATGTGTGCCCTTAAAATGGTGAAGAAAGGGTATAATATTAAGCAGTAATCTGTGATAGATTGGGATATATGTATTCTCAGGTACTTAAATGACTGTACCGCAGGGACAGGACATCTAATGGTAAGAGGGCAGGTTTGGTCCAATTAATCGTTAGACCTGAATATAGGCCAAAAGAAGTTATTACAGCTATGACCTCTCTGAGAGAAGCATCTGTGTCACATAAAAATAGGAGCATGTCATCAGCATAGAGGCTTACTTTCTCATGCAGTTCCCCATACCAAAAGCCCACTATCTTATCATTTGCTTGAATCATCGCCACCAAGGGCTTGATAGCAAGAGCAAATAATAGAGGGTATAGAGAGCACCCCTGCCCAGTCTGGTTTGTGAGGTCCTGCCTCCCTCCCAAATGGAAGCAACAGGTGTGTGGTATAACAATTTGACCAAGGAAATAAAAGTGTGCATGTTCAAAAACTCTCTGAATATTAATGGCCATGGACTTTAATGGCATAAAGCCAGATTGGTCAGAATGTATCATATTAGCAATGTATTTATTTAGGCGAGTAAGGAGTATTTTAGCCAAGATTTTAACATCTGCTGGCAATAAAGAAATGGGCCTATATGAGCTTGGGTCTGTGGCAGATTTACCAGGTTCTAATAGTAACACAATGTTCGTTCTAGTCATCTAGTCATAGAATCAGGAAGGCAGTCCTTTTCTAGAGCAGTCTGATGTACCTTCAGTAACTGCAGAGCTAAAGTGTCAGCATAAAGTTTGTAAATCTCAATGGGAATCCCATCCTCTCCCAAGGCCTTACAATTTGGAAAAGAAGCGATGGCTTTTACTATCTCCTCCTCTTTGATAGGGGTGTCCAGAGAACATTTGTGTGCCATGTAAAGTTTCAGGTGGGTAACCTGATCTAGGAAATTCAGGAGTTCAGGCAGAGAGGGTTGTGCCTTAGGCTGGTTTAAATCTGTATAGAAACGCACCAGTTCGGTCATGATCAACTCTGGACAGTTGGGCAATGTGCCATCGACGGTGCATAATGCAGAGATAGGAGATACCCCAAGTTGTGCATTAACAATACAATTTTAACCAGAAGGCATTCTGTCTGCTCACCCTTCTCATAATAAGTCAATTTTTTTAACCACCTCCCACCCGCCATATAGTACAATGACGGGCGCAAGGTGGTTCTCTCGTTCTAGGAGGATGTCATATGACGTCCTCCCATTCTCACCGCGCATGCGCAGCTCAGAGAGTGCGCAGCGCGGCTATCAGCGGTGCGCTGTGTCCCTTGGACACAGCGGATAACCGATCCACAGAAAGAGCCGAATATGTCGGCTCGGTCATGTGATCACCTGTGTCCAATCACAACTGATCACATGTAAACAGGGAAATGCCGGTTATCAGCATTTCTCTCCTCTCAAGCTGTCACGCTGACAGCTCGAGAGGAGAGGAGAGCCGGTAATCGGCATTCCGCGGAGGGGGCATGTACACTGATCATCAGGGCACTGATGATCAGTGTAGCCCCAGCAGTTCCACCTGTCAGTGTCCATCAGTGCCACCTGTCAGTGCTCATCAGTGCCACGTGCCAGTGCCCATCTGCCTCAGCAATGCCACATATCAGTGCCTACCAGTGCACATCAATGCCACATATCAGTGCAAATCTGAGCTGCCTTTCAGTGTCACCCGTCAGTGCCACCTATCAGTGCCAGTCAGTTCCGCCTGTCAGTGTGCATCAGTGCCGCTTATCAGTGCAGCCTATCAGTGCCAGTCAGTGCCACCTAACAGTGCCCGTCAGTGTCGCCTATCAGTGCCCGTCAGTGCCGCCTATCAGTGCCATATATCAGAGCTGCCTTTCAGTGCCCATCAATGATGCCTGTCAATGCCCATCAGTGCCTCCTACCAGTGCTTCCTCATCAGTGCCACCTATCAGTGTCCATCAGTGCAGCCTATTAGTGCCCATCACTGCAGCCTCATTAGCGCACATCAGTGAAGGAGGAAAATCGCTTATTTACAAAATTTTATAGCAAAAACTAAGAAAAACATTTTTTTTCTAAATTTTCAGTGGTTTTTGGTTTGTTTAAGAAAAAATAAAAAACCCAGAGTTGATTAAATATCACCAAAAGAAAGTTCTATCTGTCACAAAAAATTATAAAAATTTCATATGGGTACAGTGTTGCATGACCGCGCAATTGTCATTCAAAGCGTGACATGACTGAAAGCTGGAAATTGGCCTGGGCAGGAAGGGGTATAAGTGCCCTGTGGTTAAAAAATCTTTTCCACTCCGCTGCAGTGACCTGTAGTTGTTTAAGCACATTTTGGGATGCCAATCATGTCTCCTGGTGTGTTTAGAAGAAAGTTTATCTAGCTTAGGGCATGTATTGTAACAGGCCCAGACTGTACTGTAGTGGGTAAATGTCTTCTGTCTCGTTGCAAAACGACCATGCTATGGCTTATTGGAGCGGTAGAACCTAGATAATTGTTACAATCAGCTTTGAATATATTTTATATGGCCCTTAAACACTTGCTGCCCCGCCGCTGTACATTTATTGTGGTCATGAAGGGGGTAAAACCTTCCAGAACTCAAGGGGTTATTGTAATGCCAACAATTATGTGTATACTTTAGAGAGCTGCATGCTATGGCTGATCAGTCCACAGCCCCTGTTCCTTATAATGTATCCCTTATACCAGTGGTATTGAAATAAAGTGAATTTCTATTTTCTCTTCAACCAGTCAATTAACATAGTATTGATTTTTCAGGTGAAGTTGTGCTTTTGTCCCCAATGTCTGCTGATGGACCAGCAGACAGCTGGCAACGTTTGCCTGATGGAAGATTTGCCACACCAACCACTTCCTTCACACAAAAGGACATCAATGAGGGCCTGGTATGGTATCGGCACTCAGGGTCCCACTCACAAGGAAGAGACTCATTCAGCTTCCAGGTACATAATAATGTGGGGTTCATAGAAATATGATACATACATCTCTTACCAATATCCAAGGTTGATATCTTTGTACATATAATGTATTTTGGTACTCATAATTCTTGGAAAGGCTCCAGTCTTTTCAGGGGGTGGTGCTAAAGCCTAACTTTGTAAAGGAGGTGGAGTTAGGAGTGAAGCAGTGGGGGTGCAGACAGGTCCCACTCTGATGATGTATGCTGGTCCATACAAGCAGCTTTGACATGCCTCCATTGCCATGGATGTGGTGTACTCCTATGTGTGAGTGTAGTTACTGAAATTTCACTCATGTCTGTTATCCCATGTGTTCGGGAATTCAAATCCTGAGGACACAGAGTATCCAGAATAATGGATCCAATATATTTTATATGGGAAAAAGAGTATCAATGATCAAATGATTATGATGATTATATAATTATAGGTAATTGAAAGGGAGTATCTTACTGAGGCATGTTGGGATATGGAAGACAGTTTAAAGGTATTCCCAGTGTGGGCGAGTTGACTGTTAAAAAGGTTACCCCTTGCAACACATAAGCCTGGATGCAGGATTGAGGTAGTGCTTATGTTAAAGGTCTGATGAAATGATGAGCAGAAAACTGTTCACACTGGTTGGAGAAATTTTGTGTTTTATGTTGGATTTAGGTAAAAGACATTAGGACATCATGCGCACTAGCTGTTTTAACAACGCCAATATCGTTAGCTGAGTTTTTTAGTGTTTTTGCATTAGTGCTTAGCCACGTTTTGCAGCTTTAGTGTTTTTTAGCATTTTTTAATTAAACGTTTTTGTTTACGTTTGGCTCAAAAACACCGGTTTGCTACATTTTACCACTTTTTACCAGCATTTTTACAGCTAAAAAAAAACTCCTCTTGAAACCCACTAGTTTGGGTTTTTTTCCAGCCAGAAAACTCCCCCTGCCAAAAACGCTGCCTAAAACCTATGTGTGCATGGACACATAGGGTAACATGCTGGGGAGTTTACTGGCTGTAGCAATAAACACCAGAAGCCGAAAACAGCAGCTGTAAATACGCCCAGTGTGCAAGAGGCCTAAATAAAATTACAATGTTATTGGAGATTATACACTATTGGCAGTGTGCTCTGTGTTCATATTGCTCCATCACTGAGTTAACTATGTTTGGATCTGACTGAAAATGGTTATATCTTGTGAAATACCTTTTTGCTTTCCTGTGCAATTGAATTAAATGGTTCTGTACCCTTACAGTATATGACTGCATGTTCATTTCAACTCCTAGCCAGCAAATTCTCGATCCTCCTAACTCACTCAGTTAGAAAGTTCAAATTCAGCAATTGTCACTATCATAACATGCAAAACTACTGTAATTGTAAAATCAGGTCATCATATAAACTACAATC
Source organism: Staurois parvus (assembly GCF_062004578.1). Classification (NCBI taxonomy): domain Eukaryota; kingdom Metazoa; phylum Chordata; class Amphibia; order Anura; family Ranidae; genus Staurois; species Staurois parvus. The sequence goes on from NW_028317809.1 coordinate 16,872,005, forward strand.
GTTATAAATCAAAATATGTAGAGCCTTTAAAAATTACCTTTGAAAAACTAGAATATCGTGCAAAAGTTCATTTATTTCAGTAATGCAACTTAAAAGGTGAAACTAATATATGAGATAGACTCATTACATGCAAAGCAAGATAGTTCAAGCCGTGATTTGTCATAATTGTGATGATTATGGCTTACAGCTCATGAAAACCCCAAATCCACAATCTCAGAAAATTAAAATACTACATGAAATCAATAAAACAAGGATTGTACATAGAACAATATCGGACCTCTGAAAAGTATAAGCATGCATATGTACTCAGTACTTGGTTTGGGCCCCTTTTGCAGCAATTACTGCCTCAATGCGGAGTGGCATGGAAGCTATCAGCCTGCGGCACTGCTGAGGTGTTATGGAAGACCAGGATGCTTCAATAGCGGCCTTCAGCTCTTCTGCATTGTTCGGTCTCATGTCTCTCATCTTTCTCTTGGCAATGCCCCATAGATTATCTATGGGGTTCAGGTCAGGCGAGTTTGCTGGCAAATCAAGCACAGTAATCCCACGGTCATTGAACCAGGTTTTGGTGCTTTTGGCAGTGTGGGCAGGTGCCAAGTCCTGTTGGAAAATGAAGTCAGCATCCCCATAAAGCTCGTCTGCGGAAGGAAGCATGAAGTGCTCCAAAATCTCCTGGTATATGGCTGAGTTGACCCTGGAATGAAGCACAGTGGACCAACACCAGCAGAGGACATGGCTCCCCAAATCAACACAGACTGTGGAAACCTCACACTGGACTTCAAGCATCTTGCAGTGTGTGCCTCTCCATTGTGCCTCCATACTCTGAGTCCTTGGTTTCCAAATGAGATGCAAAAGTTGCTCTTATCAGAAAAGAGGACTTTGGACCACTGAGCAACAGACCAGGTCTGTTTTTCACTGACTCCAGCCTCAGTCCACTCCTTGTGAAAGTCCCCAAAACTTTTGAATGGCCTTTTCCTGACAATCCTCTCCAGGCTGCGGTCATCCCTGTTGCTTGTGCACCTTTTTCTTCCACACTTTTCCCTTCCACATAACTTTCTATTAATGTGCTTTGATACAGCACTTTGGGAACATCCAACTTCTTTTGCAATTACCTTTTGAGGCTTTCCCTCCTTATGGAGGGTGTCAGTGATGGTTTTCTGCACAACTGTCAGGTCAGCAGTCTTTCCCATGATTGTGATTCCTACTGAACCAGACTGAGAGACCATTTAAAGGCTCAGGAACCCTTTGCAGGTGTTATGGCTTAATTAGCTGATTAGAGTGGGACACTTTGAGCCTAGAATATTGCACCTTTTCACAATATTCTAATTTTCTGAGATTGTGGATTTGGGTTTTTCATGAGCTGTAAGCCGTACTCATTACAATGATGACAAATCACGGCTTGAACTATCTTGCTTTGCATGTAACGAGTCTATCTCATATATTAGTTTCACCTTTTAAGTTGCATTACTGAAATAAATTAACTTTTTCACGATATTCTAATTTTTCAAGTTTCACCTGTATATGCAGTAGACAAGTACATAGATTTGTAACAAACTAGGGTATAATTATACCCTAGTTTGTGATTTATTTTCATATTTTGCTGAACTCCTTTTTTGGATTTAACAATTTAGACCAGGGGCCTCCAAACTTTCTAAACAAAGAGCCAGTTTACTGTTCTTCAGACTTTAGGGGGGCCGGACTGTGGTCATTGGGAGTAATAAATGTCCTAGCATCAGTTGGAGTAAACAATGCCCCATTGTTGGTGTCAATTGGTAGTAATTGTTTCCCATTATTGGTAGGAATTGTGCCCCAAAATTTGTAGGAATTGTGCCTCACTGGGCACCATTGTTGGTGTTATTGGGAGGAATTGTGCCCTATCACTGAAGTCAATGCGAGGAATTGTGCCCCATCACTGGTGTCATTGGAAAGAATTGTACCCTGTCACTGATGTTATTGGTCCCCATTGTTTGTGTCATTGGGAGGAACTGTGCCCCATCACTGGTGTCATTCGGAGGAACTGTGTCCCATCGTTGGTGTCAGTGAAAAAGCAGTCCTCCAAGGTCCAGATAAAAGCGAGCAAAGGGCCACATTCGGCCCCCAGACCGCAGTTTAGACACCACTGATTTAGACTATCCTGTCAGTTGGCAGTATGTTAAAAGCAATGGTCCAGATAAACTATTGTCGGTGAGTCACATATTTGGTGCAGGGAAATTAGCTTTTTTTTTGGATGTGCCAAATAATAGTTTTGATTGAAGGGCTTGAAATGAAAGATGTGAATAGTGCGGCAATTGTATTAAAAAAAAAGAAAAAAAAATTCAACGTGAATCTACACCAAATAAATAATGGCACACAATATGTCAATATTTATCAAAAAAGAGCTGTGCAGTAGTGTGCCAAGAGGATGATACCAAAAAGAAAGTACAGATTCTACTATGTGCCAAATAAACTATATGCGCTGTGACATGATAGCTTAATTGACAATTTGGCTAAAATAAGATGACACATTCAACAATTCACATTGCACAGCCATTGCCAATGTAAATTTATCTGGTCCCCTTTTTTTATGGCTGGGTTTTGGTTTTAGCTGGGTACTTATTTAATTTCATGGAAATATATTTGCCTTGTCGTAAGTGCTGCTTTTGCTTTCTCTTCACTTGAAGACAGCCCCATGTAGAGGATTATTTCCTGTTTACAAAAAGCAAGGTTTTTATGGAGCCTTGACAGCCCACTTGTTCATTGCTAAAGGGGTATGAGTAATTTGCTGTAGAACCCAAATTAATCTATTTCGATTTTACTTGTAAACTAGAAGTTTGCTATGTTGTGGTTGTGGAGTATGGACGTGAACAGTGACTTGCAGGCTAAAAGGGTATTACTTTTTTCTAGTTATTTAAAGTTAGCACTTAGTTCCATTTTGATTATTGTCTTGTGACCACATTGGGGAAATTTCTGCTCAAAATGCACCCCATGGAGTTTCTTGCCAGTTCTACTGCAACTTAGTGTTTTGTTGCTGTCTGCCCCCATGGAGATTTTCCATTGTCTCCTCTTCAAGCTAATATAATCTTCAACACTCAGGCCGTGAGTAGATAGCTCTAGTAGGTTCTAACACTGATCTACTGTATTCAAAACTAAAAAAAAAAGTTTAGGATAGGCTTGGGTTTTAACTCTGCATGTGAAAATACATTGAGATTCCTTTGCAATTTACACTGAGAAGAAGGGAGAGATATATACTTGGCTCTTGTGCCTTCGTTAGTTCATTGCAAGTATTAGAAAGAGATAAGTGTGTTTGTTCCAGAAATTGAAGCACACAGAGTTCAACCTAGTCATTATCACAAGGACCTTTTTGATTATTGTACTCTCATAATCCATCAGTTTGGGTGATTAAAGCATTCTGCAAAGTAACGCACTAGATAACTCCGACAGATAAGGAGTGACCTGGGAATGTTTCATGCAGATGTAAGCAAATCTTCTGTAGAGTGCCCCTAAATTACTGCTGTCTTCTCTTAATGAACTTACTACCCATTGCTCTCAGAGGAAAATTATCTTTAAATGAGAACATAAAATCAACTTGCAAAACACACCTGCCACTATGTTTTCTAAATAACTTGAGGTTGGCTATTTTATTATTTAAATAAAGCTGGTTAATTTAAATGTCAAATATAAAACATGTCTGGTTCCGTGATAACTCATAGCTCCTGTCAGGCGATGCAGGAGCATCTTTCTCTCTTTTTGTCCTCAAGCACTCTTTCTCTTTTTTGTCTTACATCCAAATTATACACGCTTTCACAGAAAAAAGTACTGTTTTCATTGACAAAGCTGTATGTTTTGATGGTAACTCTATGTGAGCATGTAACCAGTAAATTAGTTTGTAGCTTAATTTTCAAACACTAGTATAAAAGTGAATAAGTGACTTTGCTCATTGCAGCTGGTCAGATGTGTGTGTTTTTTTCATGCATATATCAGCGATAGCACTGATTTGATTTTTTGTTATGTTATTGCTACTGGAAACACAGCTTTTAAAGCCCCAAAAACTGTTTCTTTGTTATACACACTTATGGCACTTACAGTTTAACACCAAAGTGTGAACATATTGGCAAGGGAATCATTTGACAGTAGATCCTAACTCGCTAAAGGCTGGTTCTCTGTTGTGAATAACTCTCCAATGCTATGAGAGGGAAACCTTCTTCATCATGGGTCTGTAAGGACATGAAGATTTGTACAGGAAGCAAGCCAGTGTGACTGTTTTCCCTTTTCTGTATGTAACAAGGTACATATAAATGAATTCGTGGCATGTTTTTTCCAAGACATTTTGGCTCTTATTGTTTTTCTTTTAAGGATTTGCTTTACAGTTGTAGGCTGCATTCACACTTGAGCGGAGTGGATTTGTTTTGCAGGCTTTTTTTATATACAGTATTATATATAAAATGCCTGGTCTGTGCGGTTTCCTGCATTTTTTTACACATTTTTTCACTCATTTTTTTTCAGGTGCTCCTAGTCTTTTGGGGCAAAACATTAATGTTTGAAGCTGGTGGCTCCAAAAAAGCTCATATACCTTTTGGAGCTTCACGCGACAGCTAGCGATGCCTAGATGAAAGCAGATTCAATTTAAAACCATGTGATTTTGGATGTTGAGAGTATATAGCATATAATATATAGACAGCACCTACAATTCTATGCTGGATGAGGGTGCGTGTCCCTACGCACCATCTGGCCAATTGATGAATCTAAAATATAACCTTTATTCACATATATAAAATGTATGCTCAGCTGTAATTAATGCCTATTGGAGTGGAATGTACTGCGCACAACAATCTGACTGGATACCATTGCAATTATTTACCTTACATCCAAATGGTTAATAATACCAGACCAAAGCAAGTACCATACCGTTTTAGATGAAGTGACAGCAGAAAAAGAATCACTGTAGTTTGATCATAAGCCTATCAGCTTGAATATATAATCTCTATTAAGGAAATGGAGTTACCCCATGGACAAAACTAATTAGATAGTATAATCTGTCTTGCTACAGATATGTAATACGGGTACACTCATCCACGGGCTTGAATGTCAGCCTCTCATGGACAGCCCCATACATCACCATATCCAGACAAAAATATCTCACTCTCTTGAGGAATGCAAATGATGCACTGTAAAACACAGTACAGACCTCTGCAATAAAAGAGAAGGGGAGAGGAATGAATACCATGTGCATTCAAAAAGTGCTCCCAAAGAAAGACCCAAAAGAAAAAAAGAGATTCTGCATATTTCGCTCCAAAAAAACAGAGCTTTGTCAGGAGTATAAAAAATGTAAATAGTGGCTGGAAGTTGTGCTTAGCTTCACATGGTGGCAAAATGGCACCTATCATTTGTTTCACCTCTATATATAGAGATGCTGGCCATCAAAATGGCCCCCACACATGCTCAGTTCCTCAACAGACGCCATGTTGTGGAAAAAACCTGCACATGCTCAGTACCTCAACAGACAAACATTTGTTTGACATACAATTTAAAAACCCAGTGATGATTAAATACCACCAAAAGAAAGCTCTGTCTCAAAAAAAATTATAAAAATTTCATATGGGTATATGACTGCGCAATTGTCATTCAAAGTGTGACAGAGCTGAAAATTGGCCTGGGCAGGAAGGGGGTGAAAGTGCCCAGTATTGAAGTGGATAAAGTGAGATGGAAATTAAAAGTAGTCTAATTTAGTTATACTTTTTCTGGGATATCACTGGCTGCTTGGGGCAATACCTACATTGTTGCACTCTATCATTTGAAAAATAGTTCTAGGGTACGTCAGTGTATAACTGAAGAAGCACTGTATAGCATATGTGAAATAATGTAATTTCCTGACTGCTGTTGGGTATTAGGCACATATATTCATGGACTTTGAACTAATCCTATTATTGGCTCAACACCCAACATGCTGACTGTGCTGTTTATGTGCCATTAAAACTGGCAGCATATTAAATAGTTTAAAAACAAAAAGTAGCCAAAAATACTTTCTCTGTTGACTTTGTTTCTTTCTTTTTTGAAAATACACAATTCACGCAGATATGCTTAAAAACAAGATACAGTTCACACATAACAGTATCATAAATTATTTCCTTAACAGTTAATACCTTTTTAGTAACATTTTTAAATTTAATGTAAGCAGTGTTAAGTCATTCTCGCAAGGTATTATCATTAGGAAAATGTCTTAAGTAGACTTTTATTTTTAAATATAAAAAAGTAATTCTTTTTTTCTATATATTGTATTATAGAATATTATTTTAAAAGGCTATGCATTCTAAAGTTTATTAGATCATGCTGTGGTAACTTATAAGCTGGTAATATATACTGCAGTTTTTAGACAACTGAAAAGGCTTTCAAAAAGCTTTGATTGTAAAAGCGGCAGAATAGATCAAGCAACCTATAACCAAGAGCATAAAATAGAAATAGTTGATGAGACCTTGAATAGACCATTTTGTTGTTTATGCAATCAAAGCTGCTTAAAAGAGATTGAAAGTGTATGAGAGTGCCTGGATTTTTGTGTGTATGGTCAATATACGTCATGTCATGTTTTGATACCCAAAAGCTGGCAGGGCTACAGGATGCCATAACTGTCACCCAGCACACTACTAGCCAGTTACAATGTGTTAGCTGCTCATTAATAATGAAGGCTGTTATAAAAGTGCCCATCTTTAGAGGATACGATCACTGGCTTTATAATTTATTTTTGGTGTATTTAAATAGCATTACTAAATACAATCATGTTTACCTTACAAAACTGAAAACAATTGTTCTTCAAATATATTTTTGTTGTATGTTATGCAGTAACCGCATCTGTTTTAATTGATGTGAAAAATTATGATTATATGCATTTCTATCGACTTTCAGATTTCCAGTGCCACAACAACTCAGGCACCCCAGGATAGGCACATGTTTAATATTGGCATTCTACCAAACCACCCTGGTGCACCACAGCTTTCTCCTGGAGCCTCCCTTCACATGACTGTAAGTTAAAATAAACCTTCTCAAAGAGAAGATAGTCTTTAGATAAAATATAAATTATGAGTGAGGTTGGATTAGGAGTCTTTTTAAAAGATGGAAATGGGACATATGCGCCTCCTATCAAAGCACATAGAGTACCTAGAGATCAAAAGGCCGCAAAGCAAAATATTTATGGGTTCCCATCAGAGGTAGCCAGCCTATAATTTACCCCTGTAGTACTTCTATTTATGTCTCTTAAAGTGTTACTAAACCCACAACAGTAAAATCAGTCTGTATATGCAGTAAAGCATGCTTGTTATACTCACTGTGGGACCTAGAGGGTTAATCCTCCACATTGTGCTAAAAGGCTGTTTGATCCTGTCTTCTCTGATTCTCCCCTTTTTCCACAGTCCCCAATCCATCTGCTGATAGTACAGAGCTCTAGAAGTCACTCTGCACACTCTCAGTTTGGTGTGTATTGCTAGAGAGGTTTTTTTTTTCCTTTGGGAAGGTGCATGTGATCTGCACAGGGCCAATCAGCACTGTCCAAACAGAGGGTCAGGGGTAATGCAGCCTCATAGGACAGTCAGAGGAGAATGAAAACTCCTCCTTCAAGTTTTAACCAGTGCTCAGCTGGAGACTAATAGAAGTCACAAGACTGCTCTAACTGCTGATGAGAAAAGGTATTTAGCATGTTCTGTGTACTGTGGGAGTCCAGATATAGTGAATGCAGGGTCCTGGGTTTAGTAACATTTTTACATTGATGGCCACTGTAATGGAATATTCATAGGTTGTAAACAGACAGCTCAAATGATATTTTAATGCAGGAAAAACTAATTAATATAATAACTCTATTTTTTACAATCCCTTTCATGCCAAACCCCAAATGATAAGCTTCTTGAATCATCTTGCACTCATATACAAGGATAATTAGTCTAGTACAGACTCAATTTGTAAATACAGTATATATAATCAAAATTATAATTATCATTGCAATATTACTCAAGTATAACAGGATTCCTCGAGGCTAAAAATGTAATGAGCTAATTTTGGATAATATTTTATTATAATTTGAAAGATATTTGAAACAGAATGCCCATTTTTTTAAGTCTAATTCTAGAGAGGTTAGGCTGAAGAAAACTATTGCATGTCCAGCTGATAAAGAGCATTTGTTCTCCAAGATTTATTTTTTTAAGTGAGTACCAGAATGTTGCTGGATTTAATTGAGTAGTGCCCAGATTACATTCTAATACAATACTCTGGCATACAGGCAGTATAACGGAACAATAATTGATATTATGTTATGAATATGACACATGATTGGTTCCCAGCATCAGCTTCAGGGCAGAGGAGGAACAGCTGACAATAGATGCCCCATAGTAAGCCTATGGGTGACATCACCACATAGGCATTACAGCTGTCAGTGCTCTCTCCTCTTCACTGAAGACAGCCGCTGGGAAGATTACATGACCAGACCGGAGCACCCAGGGAATAGGTAAGTATACTTATCTTTCCTCTACAAGCTAGTTAGTATAGGGCTTAGAGTGGGGATAGGAGCAGGTTTAAGTTTATATAGGATGTGAATGGACTTCTAAGTTTATCAGTTGAAATATAAAACAACTTGTGTGTTAAAAGGTGTTTTTGTCACCTACCTTGACCAAATCATCGAATAGATTGTTTTACCTACAAAAAAGTTATGCTGCTCTGCAGGAATCCCTGACTGGAAGGTCTCAAAGCAACTTTATCCAACAAATTAGTAAAAGAAAGACTTCCTGACTTGAGTTGAGAATGGGTATTACTAGCTAAAAAATATCAGGCCTGTGAAATATTGTAGGCTAATGAGATTCATCTTTATAGTTGAAATTTAACAAGCAGATTCTGAAATGAATGCATGAACTTGTATGATATAGCACTGCCTGAATTGATTATATACAAGTAACTTAATCTTTCCTGCAGCCTTAGAGAACTTGATCCACTAAGTGAAAAAATAACTGTAAAAAAGGAAACTTCTATCTTACGAACTTGGAGTAAATAACCTGAAATTGTTTGCCAAGCAACAATATATAAATATATATATGTATATATTACAGGCCCTTGAAGACCGCATGACAGTGATTGGATCCCATTATCTTTCATTTGTTGATGCTGAGAGCCCAAGTGAAAAAATAGTCTATAATGTAACTGTCCCTTTACAGTCACATGAAGGTGAGTTCAGAAATGACTGTTTACCTATCAAGTTGATTTCTTTCTACTGCATTCACTGGAACTAATCATCCTTAAATGGAAACTCTTGTAATTGGAGGAATGGAATAACTGTTTTGTAAATATCACGCTTATGTCATCCGTTTTCTGTGTTGGGTGTCCAGTATGTAAATCTAGGTATTGTTTCCAGCATCTAAGCATTATATTTAAAGTGGTTCTAAAGCCTTAACATTTTTTACTTTAATGCATTCCCAGCAATAAGGTGAAAAATGTTCTTGCACCAGTATTGCCTCTTATACATACCTGAGTCCTCACTCAATTCAGCACTGTGCCTGTCTGTAGTGGCTCTCTCCTCTCTTCCCACTCTCACAGGCTTTTTTGAGGTCAAGGCAAATCCTGTGAGAAGGGAGCGGGGATCAGTGCTGAACCACGCTGTGCGTCTTTGGATGCAGGCAGTGTGGCTTGGGATCGAGCTTGCATGAGTGCAAATATAGCAAGCGGTTTGCTGTGGGGCACCTGTAGAAAAGGAGGACCCATGAGTACCAGCAGGGAAACCCAGAAAAGGAGGTTTAGAGCCACTCTGTGCAATTCCATTGCACAGAGCAGATAAGTATAACATGTTTGTTATTAAAAAAAATAATAATAAGACTTTTTAAATTACTTTAACACTTCCTAGACCTAGATGATAGCAATTTGTTGCAGATATGTACAGATTGTACAACTGCTAATTAATATTTACAGTCAAAACTCTGAAAAAAATACTTCCATTCTTATCACCACGAACCTAGGGATATCTGGACCTATTAGCTAGGCACCTGAGTCAAATCTGTAATCTGACCTGAAGTGTGTTTGCATTCAATTTCAGTTGTTATAATAACCACCTAAAGAACATTAGTTACCAGCAAGCTCATCCACATGCAAAGAAAGATAAAACAGTTAAATATATCCTCCCTCAACTATTGTATAATAAAACTTAAAAAAATTAAAATTGCACAGAAGCAGTTATTAAAGACTTTGATATTTTCAGAACTGAATGCCATGTATTAGGCTACGTTCACACTAGCGTTGTATGCAGGCAGCAGAGAGGCGTTTGGGAAGCGTTTTTACCGCTTCCCAAATGCCTCTGCTAGAGATGAGCGAATCGAACATGACGAAGTGGAATTCGTTCCGAAAATTTGGAAAAATTCTAATCGCGACGAATCCGAAGATTAGCAAACTTCGGATGCACGAATCGAATTTTCCCAAAAATGGCGGCGACATGTGTGGCGACAGGAGAAAATGGACAGAGAAGATGGGGCGGGGATCTCTGGGAAGGCGCGCAGACAAGGCGTGCTGATCCATAATGCATTCATGAGTCATGAATCATGACATGTGATCGCATTAGCCAATCAGCAACCAGCCAGCCAGCACTGTGTAATGGTGGAGCTATAAATCGCGGCCATCTTAGAATTCTCCATTAGCCTCCGGTCATTCAAGAGAGACAGACCTCTGTGTATTGAGGGACAGAGTTAGGGCCACAGAGACTTTAGGGCCACAGAATCGTTACTCAGGGACACAGAATTGTTACTCAGGGACACAGAATTGTTACTCAGGGACACAGAATCGTTACTCAGGGACACAGAATCGTTACTCAGGGACACAGAATCGTTACTCAGGGACACAGAATCGTTACTCTGGGACACAGAATTGTTACTCAGGGACACAGAATCGTTACTCAGGGACACAGAATCGTTACTCAGGGACACAGAATCGTTACTTAGGGCCACAGCTATCAAAGAATCGAAAATTTAAAGTGACATACACCCTTTTTTTTTTTTGGTGGCTGTCGTGCACAGTTGGTGCTGCAGTTTGCCGATTGTGCAAAATAAACTGACTTTCTGCTTCACAACCACTATTGTACGTTCAAAGAGTTAAATCCATTTACACGCCGGCTGGCGGTAATATTTTTTGGGTGATTAGTGCATTCCAGTGACACAAACGTACAGTTTCCAGCCAACGGCAAGCTGCAATTGACGGATTGTGTACAATAAACTGACTTTCTGCTTCACAACCACTATTGTACGTTCAAAGAGTTAGATCCATTTAGACGCCGGGTGGCGGTAATATTTTTTGGGTGATTAGTGCATTCCAGTGACATAAACGTACAGTTTCCAGCCAACGGCAAGCTGCAATTGACCGATTGTGCTAAATAAACTGACTTTCTGCTTCACAACCACTATTGTACGTTCAAAGAGTTAGATCCATTTCCACGCCGGGTGGCGGTAATATTTTTTGGGTGATTAGTGCATTCCAGTGACATAAACGTACAGTTTACAGCCAACGGCAAGCTGCAATTGACCGATTGTGCTAAATAAACTGACTTTCTGCTTCACAACCACTATTGTACGTTCAAAGAGTTAGATCCATTTACACGCCGGGTGGCGGTAATATTTTTTGGGTGATTAGTGCATTCCAGTGACAGAAACGTACAGTTTCCAGCCAACGGAAAGCTGCAATTGTCCGATTGTGTACAATAAACTGACTTTCTGCTTCACAACCACTATTGTACGTTCAAAGAGTTAGATCCATTTACACGCCGGGTGGCGGTAATATTTTTTGGGTGATTAGTGCATTCCAGTGACATAAACGTACAGTTTCCAGCCAACGGCAAGCTGCAATTGACCGATTGTGCTAAATAAACTGACTTTCTGCTTCACAACCACTATTGTACGTTCAAAGAGTTAAATCCATATACACGCCGGGTGGCGGTAATATTTTTTGGGTGATTAGTGCATTCCAGTGACATAAACGTACAGTTTCCAGCCAACGGCAAGCTGCAATTGACCGATTGTGCTAAATAAACTGACTTTCTGCTTCACAACCACTATTGTACGTTCAAAGAGTTAAAGCCATTTACACGCCGGCTGGCGGTAATATTTTTTGGGTCATTAGTGCATTCCAGTGACAGAAACGTACAGTTTCCAGCCAACGGCAAGCTGCAATTGACCGATTGTGTACAATAAACTGACTTTCTGCTTCACAACCACTATTGTACGTTCAAAGAGTTAGATCCATTTACACGCCGGGTGGCGGTAATATTTTTTGGGTGATTAGTGCATTCCAGTGACATAAACGTACAGTTTCCAGCCAACGGCAAGCTGCAATTGACCGATTGTGCTAAATAAACTGACTTTCTGCTTCACAACCACTATTGTACATTCAAAGAGTTAAATCCATATACACGTCGGGTGGCGGTAATATTTTTTGGGTGATTAGTGCATTCCAGTGACATAAACGTACAGTTTCCAGCCAACGGCAAGCTGCAATTGACCAATTGTGCTAAATAAACTGACTTTCTGCTTCACAACCACTATTGTACGTTCAAAGAGTTAGATCCATTTAGACGCCGGGTGGCGGTAATATTTTTTGGGTGATTAGTGCATTCCAGTGACACAAACGTACAGTTTCCAGCCAACGGCAAGCTGCAATTGACCGATTGTGTACAATAAACTGACTTTCTGCTTCACAACCACTATTGTACGTTCAAAGAGTTAGATCCATTTACACGCCGGGTGGCGGTAATATTTTTTGGGTGATTAGTGCATTCCAGTGACATAAACGTACAGTTTCCAGCCAACGGCAAGCTGCAATTGACCGATTGTGCTAAATAAACTGACTTTCTGCTTCACAACCACTATTGTACGTTCAAAGAGTTAAATCCATATACACGTCGGGTGGCGGTAATATTTTTTGGGTGATTACTGCATTCCAGTGACATAAACGTACAGTTTCCAGCCAGCGGCAAGCTGCAATTGACCAATTGTGCTAAATAAACTGACTTTCTGCTTCACAACCACTATTGTACGTTCAAAGAGTTAGATCCATTTAGACGCCGGGTGGCGGTAATATTTTTTGGGTGATTAGTGCATTCCAGTGACATAAACGTACAGTTTCCAGCCAACGGCAAGCTGCAATTGACCGATTGTGCTAAATAAACTGACTTTCTGCTTCACAACCACTATTGTACGTTCAAAGAGTTAGATCCATTTACACGCCGGGTGGCGGTAATATTTTTTGGGTGATTAGTGCATTCCAGTGACAGAAACGTACAGTTTCCAGCCAACGGCAAGCTGCAATTGACCGATTGTGTACAATAAACTGACTTTCTGCTTCACAACCACTATTGTACGTTCAAAGAGTTAGATCCATTTACACGCCGGGTGGCGGTAATATTTTTTGGGTGATTAGTGCATTCCAGTGACATAAACGTACAGTTTCCAGCCAACGGCAAGCTGCAATTGACCGATTGTGCTAAATAAACTGACTTTCTGCTTCACAACCACTATTGTACATTCAAAGAGTTAAATCCATATACACGCAGGGTGGCGGTAATATTTTTTGGGTGATTAGTGCATTCCAGTGACATAAACGTACAGTTTCCAGCCAACGGCAAGCTGCAATTGACCGATTGTGCTAAATAAACTGACTTTCTGCTTCACAACCACTATTGTACGTTCAAAGAGTTAAATCCATTTACACGCCGGCTGGCGGTAATATTTTTTGGGTGATTAGTGCATTCCAGTGACAGAAACGTACAGTTTCCAGCCAACGGCAAGCTGCAATTGACCGATTGTGTACAATAAACTGACTTTCTGCTTCACAACCACTATTGTACGTCCAAAGAGTTAGATCCATTTACACGCCGGGTGGCGGTAATATTTTTTGGGTGATTAGTGCATTCCAGTGACATAAACGTACAGTTTCCAGCCAACGGCAAGCTGCAATTGACCGATTGTGCTAAATAAACTGACTTTCTGCTTCACAACCACTATTGTACGTTCAAAGAGTTAGATCCATTTACACGCCGGGTGGCGGTAATATTTTTTGGGTGATTAGTGCATTCCAGTGACAGAAACGTACAGTTTCCAGCCAACGGCAAGCTGCAATTGACCGATTGTGTACAATAAACTGACTTTCTGCTTCACAACCACTATTGTACGTTCAAAGAGTTAGATCCATTTACACGCCGGGTGGCGGTAATATTTTTTGGGTGATTAGTGCATTCCAGTGACATAAACGTACAGTTTCCAGCCAACGGCAAGCTGCAATTGACCGATTGTGCTAAATAAACTGACTTTCTGCTTCACAACCACTATTGTACATTCAAAGAGTTAAATCCATATACACGCAGGGTGGCGGTAATATTTTTTGGGTGATTAGTGCATTCCAGTGACATAAACGTACAGTTTCCAGCCAACGGCAAGCTGCAATTGACCGATTGTGCTAAATAAACTGACTTTCTGCTTCACAACCACTATTGTACGTTCAAAGAGTTAAATCCATTTACACGCCGGCTGGCGGTAATATTTTTTGGGTGATTAGTGCATTCCAGTGACAGAAACGTACAGTTTCCAGCCAACGGCAAGCTGCAATTGACCGATTGTGTACAATAAACTGACTTTCTGCTTCACAACCACTATTGTACGTCCAAAGAGTTAGATCCATTTACACGCCGGGTGGCGGTAATATTTTTTGGGTGATTAGTGCATTCCAGTGACATAAACGTACAGTTTCCAGCCAACGGCAAGCTGCAATTGACCGATTGTGCTAAATAAACTGACTTTCTGCTTTACAACCACTATTGTACGTTCAAAGAGTTAGATCCATTTAGACGCCGGGTGGCGGTAATATTTTTTGGGTGATTAGTGCATTCCAGTGACATAAACGTACAGTTTCCAGCCAACGGCAAGCTGCAATTGACCGATTGTGCAAAATAAACTGACTTTCTGCTTCACAACCACTATTGTACGTTCAAAGAGTTAAATCCATTTACACGCCGGGTGGCGGTAATATTTTTTGGGTGATTAGTGCATTCCAGTGACACAAACGTACAGTTTCCAGCCAACGGCAAGCTGCAATTGACCGATTGTGTACAATAAACTGACTTTCTGCTTCACAACCACTATTGTACGTTCAAAGAGTTAGATCCATTTACACGCCGGGTGGCGGTAATATTTTTTGGGTGATTAGTGCATTCCAGTGACATAAACGTACAGTTTCCAGCCAACGGCAAGCTGCAATTGACCGATTGTGCTAAATAAACTGACTTTCTGCTTCACAACCACTATTGTACGTTCAAAGAGTTAAATCCATATACACGCCGGGTGGCGGTAATATTTTTTGGGTGATTAGTGCATTCCAGAGACATAAACGTACAGTTTCCAGCCAACGGCAAGCTGCAATTGACCGATTGTGCTAAATAAACTGACTTTCTGCTTCACAACCACTATTGTACGTTCAAAGAGTTAAATCCATATACACGCCGGGTGGCGGTAATATTTTTTGGGTGATTAGTGCATTCCAGTGACATAAACGTACAGTTTCCAGCCAACGGCAAGCTGCAATTGACCGATTGTGCTAAATAAACTGACTTTCTGCTTCACAACCACTATTGTACGTTCAAAGAGTTAGATCCATTTAGACGCCGGGTGGCGGTAATATTTTTTGGGTGATTAGTGCATTCCAGTGACATAAACGTACAGTTTCCAGCCAACGGCAAGCTGCAATTGACCGATTGTGCTAAATAAACTGACTTTCTGCTTCACAACCACTATTGTACGTTCAAAGAGTTAAATCCGGTTTTATTTTTGGGGTGCTTATTGAATTAAAGAGTATGTCAGACAACACGCAGAGGAGTGGCAGAGGAGGCAATGTTTCAGGAGCGAGCAGACGTGGCAGCAGAGGAAGGGGTCGAGGCAGCACTAGTCGCAGCCAGAGGCCAGTGCTCCCGGTGTCATCCAGCAGTCGTGTCTCCACCGACAACCCTGCCGTCATCGATTGGTTGACTCGGTCGTCTTCCTCTTCCCAGGTCACCTCTGACACCTACAGCCAACGGTCGGTGGGTACGTCAGACACAACCGTTAGTTGGCATGGCCCGGGAGCAAGCCCACTGAAATCACGTGTCCTCTACCTGCCCCTGTCCTTTGGTGTTCCCTCACCAAGCGAAGTATCGCATGCTGGGGGCTCAGCCCCACTGTACAGTGAGGAAGAGCTAACAGAGGGCGGTCAGGAACGGGGGGAGACATCCGCCTCTTCAGCAGCCAGGCGAAGAAGTACTGGCGAGGAGAGTGGCTCGGTAGCCGGTCTAGAGACAGGTCTGTCTCCTGACCCACACGCAGCCGAGGGGGCTAGTAGTGACGCGGAGACCCTAATTGATGATGATGAGGCTGATCGCACTTGGCAGCCTCGTCGTCATCAGGCTATTGCTTCCGCATCATCAGGAGAAGAGGGTGCCAGCTTGCCAGCGAGCAAAACAGTCGGTGGGTTGCCCAGGAGGCAGCAGGGTCGCAGCAGTGTCAGTGGAGCCAAACGGCCACGGAGTAGAGCACCAGCTCCACTGCAGCCTACCACCACGGCCAGTAGTGGTGCCGGTGTGCACGGAGGAAGTAGCAGTCAGCCAGTGAGGAGTAGCGGGGGCAAAGTTTCCTACTCGGCGGTGTGGCAATTTTTCGTCAAGCCGCCCGAGGAAGTAAACGTAGCCGTATGTCGACTATGTGGCCAGAAAGTCAAGCGTGGCCAGGGGGCCAATGTTGGGACTACAGCGTTGCGTCAGCATATGCAGCGTCGCCATTCGGTGGCCTGGGAAAACCGTGATAAAGATACGGCGGTTCTGCCTGCCCCAGCCCCCGCTCCATCACCCGCTCCGTTACTTGCTCCGTCACCCGACGTCAATCGCCCTCTATCAGCCAGTCAAGGCTCCAACACCTCTGCTGAGGGGAGTTGTCGCTTGTTGGCATCTTCCGCTCGTTCAGATGCTCCTTCTCCTGCTACTCCTCTTCACGGATTCCGTCAGCAGTCTTTCTTGGAATCCGTTTCCAAGAGACAACAGTTTGCGAGCACGCACCCGACGGTGCAGAAGCTGAACGTCCTCCTGTCCAAGTTGCTGGTGCTGCAGTCCCTCCCTTTCCAAGTGGTGGACTCAGCACCTTTCCGAGAAATGATGGCTTGTGCCGAGCCGCGGTGGAGAGTGCCAAGCCGGCATTACTTCGCCAAAAAGGCAGTGCCAGCCCTGCATTCACATGTAGAAGAGATGGTGGGCCAGTCTTTGAGCATGTCGGTCTCTGCCAAAGTGCACGGCAGCGCCGACGTGTGGAGCTGTAACTACGGTCAGGGACAGTACATGTCATTTACGGCCCACTGGGTGAACGTGGTGCCGGCACAGCCGCACCAGCAACTTGGACAGGTCACGCCGCTTTTGCCTCCACGTTTGCACGTCCTTGGTCCAACAAAGATGTCCGCCTCTACCACCTCTTCTTCCGCCGTGTCCTCAGCCGCCACCCCCGTGCCAAGTCCCATTACCCGACCGGCATATCACATGTGCAGGGCGCAATGGTGTCACGCTGTGCTGCACCTGGTATGCCTTGGGGAACGTAGTCACACAGGGGAGGAACTTCTGAGTGTAATGAACAGAGAAATCGACAGATGGCTGTCTCCGCGCAAACTGAAAATCGGAACCATGTTGACCGACAACGGAAAGAACATGGTGTCTGCTCTGCGTCAAGGAAAGTTGTGCCATGCGCCATGCATGGCTCACGTGTTCAATCTGGTTGTCAAGCGGTTCCTAAAATCCACCATCCCACTGCAAGACATCCTTAAAATGTCACGTAAACTTTGCATGCATTTCAGCCATTCCTACACCGCAAAGCACACCCTCCTTGAGCTGCAGCGGCAGAACGGAATTCCACAGCATCGCCTGATCTGCGACGTTGCAACAAGGTGGAATTCAACCCTACATATGTTAGACCGCCTTTACGAACAGCGAAAGGCCATCACCGATTTCCTGATGTTACAAGCGGATAAAGGTACTCCCCTGTGTAACTTAGATGTCAGCCATTGGCAGCTCATGCGTGACACCTGCCGCTTGCTCAGGCCCTTTGAGGAGGCCACGCTATTCGTGAGTCGGCAGGACTATGGGATGAACGACGTCATTCCTCTGTTGCACGTCCTGGAACAAATGCTGTTAACAATGGCTGGTCAGGGTGCGGTAGACGTGGCGCACAGATCTCAACGCCACATGACCCCTGTGGGGGCAGGACAGGAAGAAGAGGTGGAGGTAGAGGAGGACATTGGTGCTCAGGAATTATTGAGTGAAATGGGTGGTTTTTCCACTCAGTGGACAGGAGTGGAGGAGCAGGAGCATCTGGTAGAGGAGGAGGAGGAGACAGAGGACCCAGACGCACCGTGGCAGTATGCTGTGGAGATGGAGGCAGGGAGTCCCTCGCATTCCTTGGCACAAATGGCCCATAGCATGCTCGCTTGCTTGCGTAGCGACAGCCGAATAATAACCATCAGACAGAGGGATGACTTTTGGCTGTCCACCTCGTTGGACCCTCGCTACCGTTCAAAAATGGTGGCCTTTTTCACACCTGCTGAGAGGGAGGCCAAAATAAAGTACTATAAAAACCACCTATGTAGTCAGTTGGTCTCTGCCTTTCTGCGCCAACGTCCATCCTCAGACACTGTGGGCCCTGTGCGCTCGCGTTCCGCTGCCATGGCAGCAGGGGAGGGGTGGGGTGGTAGGAGCAGTGGCAGCTCCACCAGCAGCGGCTGCCTCAGTCTGCAGTCGATGATGAGTAGCTTTCTTCACCAGCGCAGTGAGGAAACTACCAACCAGCCGCAGCAGCAGCAGCAGCAGCAGCATCAGGTGGACCTGGAGCAGGACCTCAAACAACAGGCTTGGGCCTACTTGGACAGCACCCTGCCAACCGAGGTAGACAATCCCCTTGACTACTGGGCAACAAAACTTGACCTTTGGCCCCAACTAGCTGAATTTGCCCTTGAAAGGCTGTCATGCCCGGCCAGTAGCGTGGCATCGGAGCGCGTGTTTAGTGCGGCAGGAGGTATTGTAACTCCGCGGAGGACACGACTGTCCACCCAAAGTGTAGAGAGACTCACGTTTGTGAAAATGAATCAGGCGTGGATTAGTCTGGATTTCAAACCACCAGTTCCTGACACAACTGACCTAATAACCTAGCCGTTCAGTCCGCTCCCTGAACACCTCGGGAATTGCTTTGTATATCTGTCGCCTTAGAGGCCGCTGTCTGAACAGCTCATGAATTGCTTTCTATATGTGTCGCCTTTGAGGCCGCTGGCTGGACAGCTGATGAATTGATTTGTATATACAGTTGCAAGAAAAAGTATGTGAACCCCTTGGGATTACGTTGAGTTTTGCATGAATTGAGCATAAAATGTGCTCTGAACGTCATCTAAGTCACAACAATAGAAGAACACAGTCTGCTGAACATAATACTACACAAACATTAGATGTTGCCATGGTTTAACTGCACATAACATGTAAACATTCACAGTGCAGGGAGGAAAAAGTATGTGAGGCCCTAGCTTAATGACTTCTCCGAGAGCTAATTGGAGCCAGGAGTGAGCCAACCTTGACTCCAATCAGTGTGATGATATTGGATGTGTTGCTGACAGCTGTCCTGCCCTTAAAAAACACACACCTGTTTTGGGTTTACTGGTTTCAAGAAGCACTGTCTGATGTGAACCATACCTCGCAGAAAAGAGCTCTCAGAAGACCTACGATCAAGAATTGTTGACTTGCATGAAGCTGGAAAGGGTTACAAAAGTATCTCCAAAAGCCTTGATGTTCATGTGTCCACGGTAAGACAGACTGTCTACAAATGGAGAAAGTTTAGCACTGTTGCTACTCTCCCTAGGCGTGGTCGTCCTGTAAAAATTACTGTAAGAGCACAGCGCAGAATGCTGCATGAGGTAAGGAAGAATCCCAGAGTGTCAGCTAAAGACCTACAGAAATCTCTGGCACATGCTAACATTTTTGTTGACACATCTACAATAAGGAAAACATTAAACAAGAATGGAGTACATGGGAGGACACCACAGAGGAAGCCATTGCTGTCCAAAAAGAATATTGCAGCACGTTTGAAGTTTGCAAAAAAGCACCTGGATGTTCCACAACACTACTGGCAAAATATACTGTGGACAGATGAAACCAAGATTGAATTGTTTGGAAGAACACACAACACTATGTGTGGAGAAAAAAAGGCACAGCACACCAACATCAAAACCTCATCCCCACTGTAAAACATGGCGGAGGGAGCATCATGGTTTGGGGCTGCTTTGCTGCCTCAAGGTCTGGACGGATTGTTGTCATTGATGGGAAAATGAATTCCAGAGTTTATCAAGACATTTTGCAGGAAAACGTACGACCATCTGTCCACCAACTGAAGCTCCGCAGAGGATGGGTGATGCAACAGGACAATGACCCAAAGCATACAAGTAATTCAACAAAACAATGGCTGCAACAGCACAGAATACGCCTTCTGGAGTGGCTCAGTCAGAGTCCTGACCTCAACCCGATTGAAATGCTGTGGCATGACCTTAAGAGAGCGATTCACACCAGACATCCCAAGAATATTGCTACACTGAAACAGTTTTGTGAAGAGGAGTGGTCCAAAATTACTCCAGATCGTTGTGCAGGTCTGATCTGCAACTACAGGAAACGTTTGGTTGAGGTTACTGCTGCCAAAGGAGGGTCAACCAGTTATTAAGTCCAAAGGTTCACATATTTTTCCCTTCCTGCACTGTAAATGTTTACATGTTATGTGCAATTAAACCATGGCAACATCTAATGTTTGTGTAGTATTATGTTCAGCAGACTGTGTTCTTCTATTGTTGTGACTTAGATGACGTTCAGAGCACATTTTATGCCCAATTCATGCAAAACTCCACGTAATCCCAAGGGGTTCACATACTTTTTCTTGCAACTGTATGTACTTATTGTCCGCTGTCCGGACAGCTCATGAATTACTTTTTGTATATAGCCTTCCAAACCACTCTCAGAATAAGTCATGATATTCATGCTGTGTATAGCCTTATAGGCCAATGGTCAATCAAGTCATGATTGTTATTATAGTGTGTATAGCCTTATAGGCCGCTGTCTTTAAAACTTTATAATTCCATGCAGTATATAGCCCTATCGGCCACTTTCTGGCATCCAGTTGCTGTAGCCCCCATCACCACACTGTGCCACGGGCCCCTGTACCGCCTTCTCATACTGCTGCCAGATCCATCCTCTGCCATGTGCATCTTTGTCGTCTGCTCACGCTGCTGGGTTCCAGTTTTAAACCTAGGCCTGTGTATGGCTTCCGAATACTGCTGCCTCCACCGCCACCCTGCGCCATGTGCCTCTGTCGTCTGCTCACGCTGCTGACGGCTTCCGCTTTTTAACCGAGGCCTGTGTTTGGCTTCCGAATACTGCTGCATCCACCGCCACCCTGCGCCATGTGTCTCTGTCGTCTGCTCACGCTGCTGACGGCTTCCGCTTTTTAACCTAGGCCTGTGTATGGCTTCTGAATACTGCTGCCTCCACCGCCACCCTGCGCCATGTGCCACTTTCAGGTCTCCTTACACTGTTGGTGGGTTCCATTTTGTGATAGGGTGCTGTATGGCCTTCCATTGCTGCTGCCTCCACCGCCACCCTGCGCCATGTGCCTCTGTCGTCTGCTCACGCTGCTGACGGCTTCCGCTTTTTAACCGAGGCCTGTGTTTGGCTTCCGAATACTGCTGCATCCACCGCCACCCTGCGCCATGTGTCTCTGTCGTCTACTCACGCTGCTGACGGCTTCCGCTTTTTAACCTAGGCCTGTGTATGGCTTCCGAATACTGCTGCCTCCACCGCCACCCTGCGCCATGTGCCACTTTCAGGTCTCCTTACACTGTTGGTGGGTTCCATTTTGTGATAGGGTGCTGTATGGCCTTCCATTGCTGCTGCCTCCACCGCCACCCTGCGCCATGTGCCTCTGTCGTCTGCTCACGCTGCTGACGGCTTCCGCTTTTTAACCTAGGCCTGTGTATGGCTTCCGAATACTGCTGCCTCCACCGCCACCCTGCGCCATGTGCCTCTGTCGTCTGCTCACGCTGCTGACGGCTTCCGCTTTTTAAACTAGTCCTGTGTATGTCTTCCGAATACTGCTGCCTCCACCGCCACCCTGCGCCATGTGCCACTTTCAGGTCTCCTTACACTGTTGGTGGGTTCCATTTTGTGATAGGGTGCTGTATGGCCTTCCATTGCTGCTGCCTCCACCGCCACCCTGCGCCATGTGCCTCTGTCGTCTGCTCACGCTGCTGACGGCTTCCGCTTTTTAACCGAGGCCTGTGTTTGGCTTCCGAATACTGCTGCATCCACCGCCACCCTGCGCCATGTGTCTCTGTCGTCTGCTCACGCTGCTGACGGCTTCCGCTTTTTAACCTAGGCCTGTGTATGGCCTTCAATTGAAGCTGCTTCTACTCCGCCACTCTGCCATTGGACTCTTGATAGTCGTCTCCCCACGCTGCTGCTGGGGGGACTTTTTAACATAGGCCTCTGTATGGCCTTCAATTTTAGCTGCTTACGCTCCGCCACTCTGCCATGGGCCCCTGTACCGCCTCCTCATGCTGCTGCCAGGCCCGTAATCTGCCATGGGCCCCCGTACTGACTCCTCATGCTGCTGCCAGGCCCGTAATCTGTCATGGGCCCCTGTACCGCCTCCTCATGCTGCTGCCAGGTCCAGAGTGTGTCATGGGTCCTTGTACGGCCTCCCATTGCTGCTGTCTCCATCGCCACACTCTGCCATGTGCCACTTTCAGGTCTCCTCACACTGCTGGTGGGTTCCATTTTGTCATAGGGTGCTGTATGGCCTCCCATTGCTGCTGCCTCCACCGCCACACTGTGGCTCCACACTCTGGTTTTGGCCCCGTGACTGCCCAAATGAGTGAAGTGTGCGGTGATTCTAAGATCGACGGCACTCATCTGCATGTCATACTGACTGACAGTATTATTTCTCTTCCCTAGCAGACTCCAAGGGCATTTAAATTAAAGGTACAGTGTTCTGCACTAATATAAAGGCTCTCTGAAGCCTAGAAACACCCTTTTTATAAGTTAAATTTGCAGCGAATATATTCGGCTCGAAGCGAATTTTTTCCGCGAATTCGGCGAATCAGCCGAACCGAATTTTTGAATAATTCGCTCATCTCTAGCCTCTGCCAATTCTGCACATTACAACACATGGTGCTGTTCTAACGGAAGCGTTTGCGTCGTGTCGCGGCAAAACGGACGCCTCTGGTCGAGTCAGGAGGCGTTGAAGCCTCCTATTCTAGTCTATGGTGCCACTCCGCAAACGCCCGGCCGGCATTTGCGGTGCGGTTGCGACGCGGTTGCGGGGCGTTTGCGGAGCAGTAACACCATTCAAACTGCATTATAGGCATTTGTGGGGTGTTTTTAACGCTTGGCAAACGCCTTGCAACCGCCGCTAAACCGCGCATGCGGCATTTGCGGAGCGTTAAAAAATGCTCCGCAAACGCCGGACCAACGGTTGCCAAACGCTATAGGGGTGTTTGGCAAGCGTTGGTAAAACAGCCAAGTGTGAGCGAGCCCTTACAGTGTATGTTGCCAGTATAAAATAATGACTTCATGACTGATTCAAATACTTAAGAGAAAATCCCTGCAACAACATAGTTTTTTCAGAGCTTTGTGGCAGTGGAGTCAGGCAACATAACGTGTCTGTAAGCAACATCTAATAACAAGGATTTATACAAACTCATTCTTTATTAAAGTTAATTAAATATCTGCCTAAAACATAGGGGATTAATAAAGTTATGGAGGATCACAGTAGGAAGTTTATAGGATATGTCATTCATGTGTCAACTGAATTAAATTCTTCTCACATATCACATTCTCCCATTAAAGCCTCACCAAAATAACCTTACGCTTAAATTAACTGTTTCTCTTCTGTGTCATCACTAGCCGAACCTGTCACATAAGAAACATAGTCAAGGGAAAAAAACGTATTGGCTTATGGTATATTACTATTATCACAAGTTGTCAATAATGATATGTTTTCTCTTTTTTTGCGGTGGTGGCATTAGCATAGGTGCAACGGATGCAGTTGCTGTTAGACCTATAAAGGTGGATGATACTTGTGCAGTGCCCCCTTTGCTATATTTATTCAAAACTCCAATTTACTACAGTAAATTGCCATCAATATCCATTTGTATTCAGTAACCCATATCAATTGATTCTTTTGGTAACAATATAAGGGCTGATGGAACAAAGAGCAAACTTTATAGATAGTACCTTAAGGTAGATATTCTTCATCGCTATACAAACCTTATCTATGGGTTTCAATCTAGGAGCCTTTCGCCAATGTTGATTGGCAGATTGTTTGTGCCTTTCGACTGCTTTCAGTTGTACTTGGTTCTGTAGCTATTCATTTCCCTCTGCATGGAATTCAGAGCCTGAATTTCTGGAGGCGAAGGTATTGACAAAGGTATACATGTGTGTGCTGTATACGATGAAGACTGGAGACTCCAGGGTGCTGGCATTCTGATGATTGTTATGGACAAACTTCGTCCAGAGCAGAAGAGAGACCCAGTTGTCCTGTATATCTGACACAAACACTCTTCCAGTCTACCCATTAGATTGTGGGTGATAGGCAGAGGAAAACTGTAAGGGAGACTTACAGGGATTTGCAGAGGCCTCTCCAGAATTGTGAGGTGAATTGGACCCAGCTATCGGAAACATGGGAAGTGGGTATACTTTGAAGATCACTCGAATAACAATGACCACCAAAGTAGCAACTGAAGGTAGCAAGGAGAGAGGTACAAAATGTGCCAATTAGTGAAGGCCCCTACCTTTTCAAGGTCCATGGAAAGTCCATCCTTAGAACACAATGTAGACTAGAAAGGGTACTTGGAGAAGTTCAGAAGGATGGTTCTGTGCCTTAGCATAAAGGTCATTATCCCAAAGGCCCTGCAGAACTGCACAGATATGTTTCCTGTGTGTAGGGAGAAAAAAATTGGTATGTCATCCAGGTAAACAACTACACAGATGTTAAGAAAGGTCATGAAAGATCTCATTCATGAAGTACTGAAAAAAATGCAGAGGCCAAAAAGTAATCACCAAATATTCATAAGGCCAGCCTTGGTGCTAAACGCTGTTTTCCATTCATCACCTTCTTTAATGCAAATGAGAATATAGGTCCTGTGCAGACCTAGCTGGGATCCCCAGAGTTGGTCAAATACCTCTGTAGTGAGTGCTAAAGGGTAGCAGTTCTTCATGGCAATGGCATTCAGGCCCTGATAGGCTATACAAGTTTGAAGAGAGCCATCCTTTTCTCAAAAAAGAATCCTGCCTCAGGAGGAGGATGCACAGATGAACCCCTTTTGAAGATTTAACGCTATGTTTTCCGACATTTCCTTGGCTTAAGGGATACCCCTGACCTCATTGTATGCTGGCATCCAGAATGAAGTCAATAGTACAATCATAGGGTCTGTGGGGTGGTAGCTGGTCTGCCTTGTGTTTGCAGAAGACAATTAAGAAGTAGGTGCTATGTTCTAAGACTCATAAGCAATTAGGAGTAAAGGGTTCACTGGGTTTACCTCGATGAGTCACCTAGAGTGGCAAGTCCTCAACACTCATTGGACTAGGGCGGGTGTCGGCAACCCGCGGCTCCAGAGCCGCATGCGGCTCTTTTTCACCTTGGCTGCGGCTCCGGAGCACACTGCCCACCAGGTGACAGGCAATAGGGCAGCAATGGGCAAACTATGGCCCGGCGGACCTTTTAATACGGCCCGCGGAGCTAGGCTCCCGCTAGGCTCCTCTCACAGTCCGCCCTGAAGACCGGTGTAGCATGAAAATCTGTCTCCTATGAGGATCTGTCCCCCTCGACGTATCTGCGCATGTGCCGGAGATCGCCGATCGGCTGCTAATGCCTGAAACTGGCACATGCGCAGATACGTTGAGGGGGACAGATCCTCATAGGAGACAGATTTTCATGCTACACCGGAACGGCGCGGGAACACGGCGAGAGGAACGCGAGGAGCAAAGGTAAGTGAATTGACACAGGGGGGACTTGGGGACTTAATATGGGGGATGAATTACTATAGGGGGGATGAATTACTATAGGGGGGATGAATTGCTATGGGGGATGAATTACTATGGGGGATGCATTACTATATGGGGGATGAATTACTATATGGGGGATGAATTACTATGGGGGATTAATTACTATATGGGAGATTAATTACTATGGGGGATGAATTACTATATGGGGGATGAATTACTATGGGGGATGAATTACTATATGGGGGATGAATTACTATGGGGGATGAATTACTATATGGGGGATGTATTTTCAGTTTTAAAAATGTGGCTCTCAAAATAAATTTCAATCGTGGTTTTGGCGAGATTTGGCTCAGTTGAAAAAAAAGGTTGCTCACCACTTGCCTAAGGCTATGATTGTGATTATGACGATACACTGTGGCCCTGATTAACCCTTTGCTTACTGGGCCCTTAAACCCCCTTCATGACCAGAGCGCTTTTTGCAATATATGCAGTGTCGGATTTGTTTTAAATGTTGCAATGGTTTTGCGGCTCCCAGTCTTTTTTTCCCTCTCGGAAACGGGTCCAAGTGGCTCTTTATGTCTTAAAGGTTGCAGACCCCTGGACTAGGGAAATTCCTGACCGCTGAGGGCGATGTTTAACCACTTCAATACCGGGCACTTTTACCCCCTTCCTGCCTAGGCCAATTTTCAGCTTTCAGTGTTGTTGCACTTTGAATGACAATTGAGCGGTCATGCAACACTGTACCCATAAAAAAAAAAATATGATAATTTTTTTCACACAAATAGAGCTTTCTTTTTGTGGTATTTAATCACCACTGAGTTTTTTATTTTTTGCTAAACAACAAAAAAAACAACTAATTTTTCTTCGTTTTTGTTATAAAATTTTACAAATAACATTTCTTCATAAATTTAGGTCAAAATGTATTCTGTCACATGTCTTTGGTGAAAATATCCCAAATTAGTGTATATTATTTAGTCTGTAGGAAAGTTATAGAGTCCACAAACCATGGTATATATATCTGACAATCGATCAATCAATATACTGACAGCCAATCTCATTTCTTGAGGCGCAAAAATGCCAGTATAGTACAAATACCCCCCAAATTACCTATTTTTGGAAAATAGACAGTCCAAGGTATTTAGTAAGAGACATGGTGAGTTTTTTGGAGGTGGTTATTTTTTGTTACAATTTTTTGGAAAATTTAGAAATTGAAAAAAATAAAAAAAATCACAATTTGTTTTTTAACATATTGTCACCAGTCCAGATCAGGGACACTTGACTGGTGACAGTATGTAAAAAAAAAAAATAATAATAATAATTACTTTTTGTTTTCAAAATTCTCTATTACATAATTTTTTCTTTTTTTACTATTTTTTTCTTCAAAACACTGTGACCAAAGCAATACAGTGTTACCATAGTAACATTGAACTACTCTGAGCAAGTGATCAGGATTTGTTTTTACACATTATGATTGCTAATATCAATGTATTTGCAATCATTGTTACAGAATGAAACTGATTCATTCAGTCTTTTGTTGTGATTAGCTGTGATTGAGGAAAGCTCATCACATGATATAGATGGTCTGTGATTGGCCCTGTTTGTACCATGTGACTGGTTTGAGCAATCACACCTAGCAACACAATTGTATACAATGATTTGAATTACTTTATATTGTAAAGCGCTGAGCAAACTGTTGGCGCTATATAAATCCTGTATAATAATAATGACAGGAAGCCATCCATTGTATACAATTGACATGTGATCTGCTGTGATTGGTCACAGCGGTCACATGACACTGGCAATGGTCCGATGTAGTGATACATCTACACAGCCAGTGACAGATTGCGCTGCTGCGTGAGCTGCTGCTTTTGACAGAACATCATATGACGCCCAGTCACAACGAGGAGTGTCCTGCCAGGCCATCAATCTGCTATAGGCCTGGCAGGAAGGTGTTAAAAAAGTTTTATTTTTTGGCTGCAGTAAATAGAGACCTTGAGAGCTGGTTCTTTCCCCTAAAAAAAGCACAGGCAGCCCAATTGTATAGAATGCTCTAGGGGATGCAGAGGGGTGACCTTAGGTGGTTTGAAGGGACACTGGAAATTTGGAACCAAACAAGCCATGTAGGCTTTGCACTGCTGGGCACACACTTGGAAGTGATTGTCAATCTGGATACCCAGAGAGACAAGATTATCCACATTGGTAGGAATTTCTTAGTCTGCCAGTTCATCCTTAATGCATTCTGCTAGGCCTTGCCAGTAGGTAGCTGTGAGAGCTTCATTGTTCCAGGAGAGCTCTGCCACAAGTGTGAAATTGAATGGCAGACTGCCCCACTGTAAGGGGACCTTAACGGAGCCGAAAGAGGCACTTGTTGTGGAGGAGGCTCAAGCAGCTTCATTGAAAACTTTCCTGAAGGAAGTTAAGAATGCTATTATGCTGTTAGCAACTGGATCAAATCTTTCTTATAATGGAGCAGCCAAAGCATCCCCAGAGAGCAGGGACACAGCATAAGCCACCTTAGTATGGTCAGAATGGAAATGCTGTGGCTGTAGTTCAGAGTGGATGTTGCATTGGTTCACAATTTCGTGACAGGCCTTCTGATACCCACAAAAGCATGGAGGTGACACGCCATCTGAACTTGGGTGGTCTCATAGGCAGAAAGTCTTTAGAAGCGATTGGTGTTTGGATCCGCAGGTTGATGTGAAGACTTAAGCATGTTGGTCTGAGAAAACTGTAAATACTTGGGAATCTGCTTCCACTAGGGGGCAACAGAGCAGATAGTGGCAACAGCTACAGAGATGACACAGAGGGGGATATTTACTAAAACTGGAGCACAGAAGATCTGGTGCAGTATGTTCAATTAAGCTTTGGCAATAAAATCTGAAAGCTGATTGGTTACTATGCACAGCTGCACCAGATTCTGTGTGCACCACTTTTAGTAAATCTCCCTCATAGAGTTCGGCATGCATGCTCACTTAGCAATAGTGAGAGTCCTGAAAAGGACCGAGGTGCAGAATCTAAGGTACAACCTGGTCTTCAGTAGAGCTCCTAGAAGTGGAGATGTTACGGTGCAGGTGACACCGATGTTGTGGTTCTTCAACTCACCCAAGCTGGCCACAGCTATGCAGGTGAAACTCCCTTGCAGCACTGGAGAACAGGATTCACAGGGCAGGAAGCGGGCTGGGACACACTTGGAACACACTAGAAAATGTAAAAGATAACTGGAAGCACAGGAAAACACTTTAAAAGAACACTGGGAGTCCTGCTGCTAGTGTGTAGATGTGTTGCATAAACAGCCCATGCCCACTCTGCGATCAGCTAGAGCCTACGGCTACACACAGAGGGAAAATCCTGGTACTTAAGCATGGAACAGGTAAGTGAGTCAACAATCAATCAGAATTCACTTTAGTGCTCTTTCTTGATTTTTTTGCAGGATATTCAGTCAGTTTTGTTTATTGTATGGTGCTAGCATTTACAGGGAAAAGTCATGACAAATATAATTTTCTTCTCTGGCAATCCTATTCCCCACTCAATGTACTTTACTATTTATACTGTTCTATTCAGCCAACATTCTTGGTGTCATTCTTAGTAGCATTTCCTGTGGCGTTTACCTGTGGCATCATAGCCATTCTGCCAGTTCCAGTGTTGCAACAGCTCAAAGTGTGTATGGGAGGTGCAGTCCCTGTAGTAACTTTAGCAAGTCTTGTTCTGATTGGCTGCAGAATTCCTGCCTGTGACATTTTTGCAGAGAATAAACTCCCAGTATCAAGTAACTATATCAAGTTATAAACTTTTGATATAGGAAGCAAATCAAAAGAATCAATTATAAAAATAAAATATAGTATTACAGCGCAAAAATCAAACAGACAATGGTGATGAAAAAATTAAAAATTAGTAGTGATGAAGCAATAAAAAGTTCACTGTCCCAAATAAATGGTGATTAAGTGCTCCAATAAAAAACAGTGCCAAAACGAAATGTGTTCTTTAAATGATATCCCCACACCATCCGTGATCACCTTCCAGTACAATCCACATTCACCAGAGTCAATGGACTTAGCTTGTAGGGTTTAAGAGTCAAACAAGCTTTTATTGGTGAAGTGTGTTCCCAGGAATAAACCAGATTCAGAGTAGAAAATGCTTGCTTTATAATCTCCAAGGACCATCACATGGACAGATGAGATGCAAAAAACAAGGGGGACACTAATAGTGTAATACTCTTTTATTCGGTTAAAACAAAAGTATTATTGCACTATTATTATTAGACCGGCAACACTTTGTAGTTCCCACATCAATAGGAAATAGACTGGCAACTGTGTGATTCCCAAATCAATAGGTGATAGACCGGCAACAATGGCTCCGGAGCTCCACTGATGCATGCATTCCACTCACCGGACGTGACGTCACAAAGCCCTCGCCAGAACCAGAATTATGTCGACGCGTTTCTCCCCTCCGCCAGGGCGTTCTCACAGACAACCATCTCCGGTTCCTGCTCACAAGATCTACCCAACCACTAATCTTCCCACCTTTGTGACTCGCTTCTCATTAACTATAACGGCTTCACAACCTCCCACCCTCACGACTCCCTTCCTATTTGAGCATACCGGCTTCAAATCCTAAATTAAACATCACTTCCTGACACTCTCACTATGGCCAATATACAAAAAAATATATACAAAGAGTATATACTTTTAAAATACATAAATGAATATAAAAACTACCAATTAATACATGAATTAATATAAAAAAATGAATCAATCATAAAACTAAATTAAAATTAACAAATTAAATTAATATATATTACCAAGAAATAAGAATAAACCCCCCCCCCCTACTATTTTATTGCTAAAATTATGTATACTCCAACAAAGATATAATGAATAAAATCAGACCTTAAACATAATTCAGGTACACATAATAATTTGATTACCAATTTGACAAAAAACTATTTAAGTCTATATCTACATTTAACCCCTTACGGGCTAAAGTATCCAATCTGAGGATCCATTTTATTTTATTCTGCGAGATTGCCTTCCTTAACCGCTTGCCTACAGGGCACTTATACCCCCTTCCTGCCCAGGCCAATTTCCAGCTTTCAGCGCTGTCACACTTTGAATGACAAATGCGCGGTCATGCAACACTGTACCCATATGAAATTTTTATAATTTTTTCGTGACAGATAGAGCTTTTTTTTGGTGGCATTTAATCACCCCTGGGTTTTTTATTTTTTCTTAAACAAACCAAAAACCGCTGAAAATTTTGAAAAAAAAAGTTTTTTCTTAGTTTTTGTTATAAAATTTAGTAAATAAGTGATTTTTCTCCTTCACTGATGTGCGCTAATGAGGCTGCAGTGATGGGCACTGATAGGCTGCACTGATGGACACTGATAGGTGGCACTGATGGGCACTGATGAGGAGGCACTGGTAGGTGGCACTGATGGGCATTGACAGGCATCACTGATGGACACTAAAAGGCAGCACTGCTATATGGCACTGATAGGCGGCACTGAAAGGTGGCAATGACTGGCACTGATAGGTGGCACTGACTGGCACTGATAGGCGGCACTGACGGGCACTGATAGGCGGCACTGATGCACACTGATAGGCAGCACTGACTGGTACTGATAGGTGGCACTGATTGGCAGCACTGATAGGTGGCACTGATTGGCATTGATAGGTGGCACTGACTGGCACTGATAGGTGACATTGATGTGCACTGGTAGGCACTGATATGTGGCATTGATGTGGCACTGATGGGCACTGGCACGTGGCACTGTTCAGCACTGAAAGCTGGCGCTGATGGACACTGACAGGTGGCACTTCTGGGGCCACACTGATCATCAGTGCCCTGATGATCAGTGTACATGTCCCCTCCGCGGAATGACGATTACTGGCTCTCCTCTCCTCTCGAGCTGTCAGCGTGACAGCTCGAGAGGAGAGAAATGCCGATAACCAGCATTTCCCTGTTTACATGTGATCAGCTGTGATTGGACACAGCTGATCACATGACCGAGCCGACATCTTTGGCTCCTTCCGTAGATCGGTGATCCGCTGTGTCCGAGGGACACAGCGCACCGCCAATCGCCGTGCTGCGCGCTCCCTGAGTTGCGCATGCGCAGTGAGAATGGGAGGATGTCATATGAAGTCCTCCCAGAACGAGAGAACCACCTTGCGCCCGTCATTGGAATATATGGCAGGCCGGAGGTGGTTAAATCCCCACCACGCCAGTGAGGTTCAATCCTGTCTATCCCACAAAATTTCAACAAAGATGGATCCCTATTGTGGAATTTCCTACAGTGATAAGAAAGGCTATGGTGTTTAAAACCTTTTTTTGATGTTCCATGTATGTTCACTAAGCCGTGCAGCAAGCTTTCTAGTAGTTATCCCTACATACTAAAATTGGCAGGGATATTCTAGAAGGTAGGTGACGTGAGTACTTGCACATGAAACACATTTTTTTATTTTAAAAGTTTCACCTTCGGTATAGGACTGAAAATTCGTTTTTGTTTTTTTTTTAATTATTATTATTCCTCAATGTGCTACACGTAGACACCTCCCACATTTAACGAAACCCACTTGATCTAAAAAAGTAGCCTTTTTACATGGAGGATCAGGGACATTTCACAGGTTTATTCCTAAGAGTGGGTGGTTATTTATAGATGAACCTGGGTTTTTTGGGCAAAATCCTTCCCAGTATATAATTCTGCAATAGAATCGGCCAATGATTTCTAAATATATTTTCAACTAGCCTATATTGTTTAGAAAATCCTGTAATAAAGGCCAACCCATAATCATCTCCTTTCTTCTTTTTCTTTTTTAACAGTTCCTCCCTATCTATATCTTTTACCTGGTCTCTTGTTTTCCTAAGATTTATGATTGATTCATTTTTTTATATTAATTCATGAATTAATTGGTCATTTTTATATTCATTTATGTATTTTGTAAGTATATACTCTTTGTATATATGTTTTGTATATTGGCCATAGTGAGAGTGTCAGGAAGTTATGTTTAATTTAGGATTTGAAGCCAGTATAGGAAGTGAGTCGTGAGGGTGGGAGGCTGTGAAGCCGATATCGTTAATGAGAAGTGAGTCACAAAGGTGGGAGGAGTAGTGGTTGGGTATATCTTGTGAGCAGGAACTGGAGATGGTTGTCTATGAGAACGCTCTGGAGGAGGGGCGAAACGCCTCAACGTAATTTCTGGTTCCGGCGAGGGCTTTGTGACGTCACATCCGGTGAGTGGATTGCATGCCATCAGCGGAGCTCCGGAGCTATTGTTGCTGGTCTATCACCTATTGATGTGGGATCACACAGTTGCCGGTCTATTATCTATTGATGTGGGAATCACACAGTTGCCGGTCTATTTCCTATTTATGTGGGAACTACCAGTCTAATACTTATTGATGTGGGAATCACAAAGTTTTATACCATTTAAAGCCCTTATTGTCTTATGACATGCGAGTGCAATAATACTTTGGTTTTAATTGAATAAAAGAGTATTACACTATTAGTGTCCCCCTTGTTTTTTGCATCTCATCTGTCCATTTGATGGTTGTTGAAGATTAAGCAAGCATTTCTGCTCTGAATCTGGTTTATTCCTGGGAACACACTTCACCAATAAAAGCTTGTTTGACTCTTAAGCCTTACAAGTCCATAAAAGTCCATCAAATCTGGTGAGTGTGGATTGTACCAGTAGGTGATCACGGATGGTGTGGGGATATCATTTAAAGAACACATTTCTTTTTGGCGCCATTTTTTATTGGAGCACTTAATCACCATTTATTTGGGACAGTGAATGTTTTATTGCTTTATCACTATTGGTTTTTAATTTTTTCATCACCATTGTCTGTTTGATTTTTGCGCTGTAAAAGAATCACTTGACCAGATTTTAGAAGACGATTTTATGGCACTTTCCTCAGTTTAAAACAAAAATAGTGCACAGTGCTGATATAAATGGGAGTAAATAATACTGGCAATAAACACTGGTAATGATGAAGAATTTTACTTGTCTACAGTATACTGTTTTGTACCTTTATGCACAATTACTCAACATTATTCAAGTTCTTTACACACAGTTTTTTTTAGTAGATTATCTTGAAGCTTTATCCTCCTGTAGTCGTGAATGTGTCTGATTGCCTATAGATAGGTACTTTCAGATTATTTCCAAGTCTTTTAGGTTGATTTACTAAAACTGGAGAAAAAAGTGGTGCAGTTCTTCATAGAAACCAATTAGCTTTCAGGTTTTATTGACTAAACTTAACTGAACAAGCTAAAGTTAGAATGTGATTGGCTACCATGCACAGCTGCAACAGATTTAGCACTCTCTGGTTTTAGTAAATCAACCACAGTGTCTTCCCACCTTCACAGAGCAGATTTGTCTAAATATGTCTATAACTTGACCTAAATGTTGAATTCTTTCACTACTCTCCACACCTGCTGTTTACAAAGCTCAAGAGAAGCATTTTAAAATAAATTAGGAATACTGACTAATTTAAAACATGTTAGGACTTTATCCTTTCAGAATGTTACCACTATGTGTGGTAAATGATGAATTCTCCTTCCTTTCAGTAGGGTATGAATTTTAGAAAAAGGCAGTCATAATAAAATATTCAGATTTCAAGCTGAAAAGGATTGATTAAAAATGTTCCCTTCTCTTTCCTATCAATTTGAAGGTACCTTGGAGCACAAAGAGAGGCCACAATTCCCTGTAAGGTACTTTACACAAGCTGACATAAATCAAGGAAATATTATTTACCGACCACCAAGAGCAGCACCACACATGAGAGAGATTATGGACTTTTCTTTCACAGGTAAAATTACCTTTCTGTTAACCTATGAGGCATGTGAGTACTATTAAGCATAATACAGCAGATTGTGATGACTTCTGGATCCAGAACAGTAAATCCAGCAAGCTCCTATCAGGCATCACAAAGTTCAGAGTCTATGCCAAACTAGTAGTAGAATTAACCTTTTTCAGCACAATCTACAGTCAAAAAAATTGGAGTATTGGTAATAAAAAAAGAAAGTTTGTTTCCTGGCATTTAATGGTTTGTAATATGTTGTAACTGAAGGGAAAACAGCTCATTTTTTATCATTGCTTACTGAAGTTACTGAGATGATCAGACAACACTGGAAAGAGTTGCTCACATAGCTCCATACCTCCTTAAGCTGGCCGTGCATTATACAAATTTTTCATTCAATTTCCTTAGATTTACCTTCAACGATTTAGTGCAAGGGCCTGCCTGATTACATTCAAATTGAAAGTGTTTAGGTTTGACCTCATATTATATGGTTTTGGTAAACCTAAAGGAAAATTGTACAAGAAAATTGTATAACGTATGGCCAGCCTTAGTTACAACACTACAATTTAAAGCGTTAGTTCACAGAAAAAATGTAAAGGTGTACTAACACCAGACACCCTCTCCCCTCCAGGTCCCTGCTGTACTTGCCTACAAGGATTTGAAATACCTGCTGTTCTCCCTTTTTCTCGTGCCACAGCACCAGGGATGGGCCGGATTGATTAATTGTGACAGCGCTAGCCAGTCAGAATCAATCTGGTGCACCCGCTGCATGGAGAAGATGAAGAAGGGCAGGGATTTCACAGTCTCTGGAACACTGGACCAGCTATGGAGATGCTGACAGCCTGGAGGCAAGTACAGCAGGGACCAGGGGGAGAGTTGTCCAGTGTCCATGTTTTTTCTGTAAAGGTGAACTACTTCTTAGCGAGTTGCCATTTCAAAGCCTAAATCGTTGCCGGTGTAGACTTTAAAGAAGCAAATCACTGAAAAGAGGTTATCAGTAGTTGGAATTTTAAATTGGAATTTGAATATAGACTGTGTCTACTGTGAGTTCTTAAAAGGTAGGCTGATATAAGCTGAAAGATTGTGTTTGTAAGTAAATAGACTCCACCCATTATTATAGTTTACGCCTCATTTCTTTATTTATTTCTACTATGTTTTCTTTTTGCATGATTGTATTGCATACTATAGCTTTTTTCACTTCTGTTGCCACTCTAAATCTAATGTCTGTATTTTGTATATTGTAGGACTCCCAGAGACTGTCAATTTCTTCTTCACAGGTAATTCAAACAGTGCAATATTATTAAAGTTAAGGGTTCTTTTACATTGGAATCCTCAGTTCAATCATGTTTTTTTGCTTACTAAAAACGGATGAATACTTACACATCTGCTTTTTACATGTCTTTTGTTTTTTTGGGGTTTTTTTTGTCATAGTTGAATAAAAGTATAAAAATAAATGTTTTTGCATAAAAAAAAATACAAAAACAGAATGGAAGTAAACGACGACATCAGTTTACATGTGTTTATGTCCCCAAAAAATTAGGCAGACCTTTTCCATTTGTTTTCTGCGGACATTAACGGACTGCCTGACTCAGATGTAAGCCATGCCCATTTACATCTGCCTGTCCATTTGCATCTGCCTCTCCGTTTACATCTGCCTCCACATACACATACATTATGGTATAGTCTAGATCTGTCTGAAAAATTGACAGACAGAACCAGACTGAATTCACATCTGTAAAGGGCCTTAAAGCTTAATTTAAAAAGCTTTAGCACAATGATAAGGCTCTTTGTTTTAGCCATGTGCCGGATATTGCAAACCTTAATTTACTCCGCAGATGTTTTACCCATGTAAATTGTGTCTATAGTGTTTAAAAAAATCATAGTTATTAGCAAGGAAACTGTTGACATAAACTTCCACAATAGGAAATGAAAGGGAACCTTGGAGGATAGATGTATTAAAACTGCAATTGTAGATTTGGCTTTTAAGTGTATAGCTACAGGACCTCTTGATCCTTTTAAATTAAATATTACTTGTGAGCCACTTGTTATAGTTATATGAGGTTCTCTGACATCAAACACATCCTCTGACCATGTGTGTATACAGTACAAAAATATATTGAGTGAATGTCGCGCCCCTAATCTTTTAGTGATAACTGAATAGTAATAGTCCCAAACACATAATGTGATCAAAAAAACAAAATGTGATCAAAAAAACATATATCGTGAATACAGAAAAAAAAAGTCTCTGGTGATGAAAAACTTGACAAATCCCAATAATGTGATTCAAGATAAATAATTGCAATTTCCAGTGATTCCTTATTGTGATTAGGTTATGCGCTCACCTCCTTTTCAGCTTATAAAAGGCTCACTGCGCTTTTTGTTCACACATGGAACTTTGAATCCTGTGTTGCACCGTATGAAGAGTGGTGGGTATCTCTCAATTGTTTCCCAGTACTCCTTTCCTCATTTGCCACTATCCCCGCAGGGATTTCTCACTCCTTCTGCTACTCTTTACCTCCTCCTTAGATGTTCCTCAGTAGGAAAGAAATATAAAGATAGTGCCTTATCCTTTTAAGGTTTCAAATGCTTTATTTTGTGCCCAAATGCACTCACATTAAGTCAAGTATAAAATCGCTTTTGTTAAAAACAATATAGATCACTGTGTGCGCCGCACAGAGTGTAAACTCGCCGTCCACGGGTGCTGAGTGACGTCGTAGCCCCTCCCCTACGCGGTACACCGCAGGTCACACGGCTTTATCGGGGTTGTGATTGACAACCTCCTGATGAAGCCGCGTGACCTGCGGCGTAACGCGTACAGTGCAACACAGGATTCAAAGTTCCATGTGTGAACAAAAAGCGCAGTAAGCCTTTTATAAGCTAAAAAAGGAGGTGAGCGCATAACCTAATCACAATAAGGAATCACTGGAAATTGCAATTATTTATCTTGAATCACATTATTGGGATTTGTCACTTTTTTCATCACCAGAGACTTTTTTTTTCCTGTATTTATGATATATGTTTTTTTGATCACATTTTGTTTTTTTGATCACATTCAGTTATCACTAAAAGATATTATGTTCTATTTTTTCAATTTTATTAAATTGCTTTAGTGATAAATTGTGTTTGTTCATATTTGCAATAACTTTACAATAATATTAATTAGGGGCGCAACATTCACTCAAAATATAATTTTGTACGTTTTGATCCTTATTTTACCACCTAGCAATTTATTGGCCTAAAACAGGTGCTAACACAGCAATGGGCAAACTACGGCCCGCGGGCCGTATACGGCCCGGCGGACCTTTTAATCCGGCCCGCGGAGCTAGGCTCCCGCAAGGCCAGTGGTCGGCAAGCCGCGGCTCTTTACAATAGATGCGGCTCTCCTGTGTGCCGGGCGCCCGCTCCCCTCCCTCCTCTCGGGCGGGCGGGCGGGCGACCTCCTCTCCTCCTCTCCCCTCCCCTCCTCTCGGATGGCCGCCCCCCCTCTAGGATGGCCGCCCCCTCCCTCCTCTCGGGCGTCAGGACTCTGCAGCTGTCAGGATGTAGGCGGGGCAGCCAGGATGTAGGCGGGGCAGCGTGACGAACTCTTCTCTCACAGTCCTCCCTGAAGACCAGAACGGCGCGGGAATACGAGAGGAACGCGCGGAGGAGCAAAGGTAAGTGAATTGACACAGGGGGGACTTACTATATGGGGGACTTACTATATGGGGAATGAATTACTATATGGGGGACTTACTATATGGGGAATGAATTACTATATGGGGGACTTACTATATGGGGAATGAATTACTATATGGAGGACTTACTATATGGGGAATGAATTACTATAGGGGGGACTTACTATATGGGGAATGAATTACTATATGGGGGACTTACTATATGGGGGATGAATTACTATATGGGGGTCTTACTATATGGGGAATGAATTACTATATGGGGGACTTACTATATGGGGAATGAATTACTATATGGAGGACTTACTATATGGGGGACTTACTATATGGGGAATGAATTACTATATGGGGGACTTACTATATGGGGAATGAATTACTATATGGGGGACTTACTATATGGGGAATGAATTACTATATGGGGGACTTACTTTATGGGGAATGAATTACTATATGGGGGACTTACTTTATGGGGAATGAATTACTATATGGGGGACTTACTATATGGGGAATGAATTACTATATGGGGGACTTTATGGGGAATGAATTACTATATGGGGGACTTACTATATGGGGAATGAATTACTATATGGGGGACTTACTATATGGGGAATGAATTACTATATGGGGGACTTACTATATGGGGAATGAATTACTATATGGGGGACTTACTATATGGGGGACTTACTATATGGGGGATGAATTACTATATGGGGGATGAATTAATATGGGGGATGAATTACTATGTGGGGGATGAATTACTATGTGGGGGATGAATTACTATGGGGGATGAATTACTATATGGGGGATGAATTACTATGTGGGGGATGAATTACTATGGGGGATGAATTACTATATGGGGGATGAATTACTATATGGGGGATGAATTGCTATATGGGGGACGAATTGCTATATGGGGGACGAATTGCTATATGGGGGACGAATTACTATATGGGGGATGAATTACTATGGGGGATGAATTACTATATGGGGGATTATTTACTATGCTTACTATGGGGGAATATTACTATACTTACTATGGATGACACATACACATCATTCATCTACTCTTGGTCCGGCCCCCGGGTCCAATATATGAACCCATTGCGGCCCTCAAGTCAAAAAGTTTGCCCACCCCTGTGCTAACACCTTTCTGACTTCATGTAAGTTCCAGGTCATTTACCCACTAGTCAATAAAGTCAGGATAATGATGACAACTCTGAAACTTGGATCTTTACAAACCAGGTTATGGTAGCTACCAAATTGCTATCCTCACAATTTCTCTTTCAATCCAAAATGTACAGAAATACATTACCTGGCCTGTGCTGTATCTAGAGATAGATTGATACATGGGTACCCTCTCCCCTTACACATCTACTGCATTTATATTCAATAATACTACAATTGCGTCAAATCAATGATATTTCTTTTACTTTTTTACTCTCTCACTTAACTTTTATGCCATTCGCAAAGTCCAGAGAAAAAAAACATGCTTACAAATATAGGACCATAGTTATAAATGCATTTACTGCCTGAAATGTATGCTTAGGCCCAGTTCAATAACAGTGACACTTTTAAATGTCATATATTGAAATATTTTATTGCTAGGAGCAGTGAAATAAAATATAAAGCACATTGTTTTGCAGCGTTGACCAGAATGAATTATGTTTTGTATGCTGTCATAGTATAAATTAAGTACATAAAGTGAGATAGTCTGACATTTATATTGCATATTAAATCTTTTGAGTGACATTAAACATTCTTCCCTTCAGTTTCAGATGGAGAGTTTACTACAGCTGAGATGCCATTTACTATCCATTTGCTTTCAAATGATCAACAGCCTCCGGTGTTCCAGATCACTGCTCCTTTTCTTGAGGTCACGCAAGGAGGAAGAACTCCTATTGGTTAGAGACAAACAGTTTACTTCTAAATTCCTCTACGTCCTATCAGACATGTGTTTAGCCTGAAAGGGTGAAAAGAGACACATACAGTATCTCATAGAAGTCAGTAGACCCCTCACATTTTTGTAAATATTTTAATATATCTTTTCATGTGACAACACTGTGACAACACTGAAGAAATGACACTTTAGTACAATGTAAAGTAGTGAGTGTACAGCTTGTATAACAGTGTAAATTTGCTGTCCCCTCAAAATAACACACAGACATTAATGTCATAACCGCTGGCAACAAAAGTGAGTACACCCCTAAGTGAAAATGTCCAAATTGGGCCCAAAGTGTCAATATTTTGTGTGGCCACCATTATATTCCAACACTGCCTTAACCCTCTTGGGCATGGAGTTTCGCAGGTTTCCACTGGAGTCCTCTTCCACTCCTCCATGACGACATCACAGAGCTGGTGGATGTTAGAGACCTTGTGCTCCTCCACCTTCCGTTTGAGGCTGCCCCACAGATGCTCAATAGGGTTTAGGTCTGGAGACTTGCTTGGCCAGTCCATCACCTTTACCCTCAGCTTCTTTAGCAAGGCAGTAGTTGTCTTGGAGGTGTGTTTGGGGTCATTATCATGTTGGAATACTGCCGTGGCCCAGTCTCCGAAGGGAGGGGATCATGCTCTGCTTCAGTATGTCATAGTACATGTTGGCATTTATGGTTCCCTCAGTGAACTGTAGCTCCCCAGTGCCAGCAGCACTCATGCAGCCCCAGACCATGACACTCCCAGCACCATGCTTGACTGTAGGCAAGACACACTTGTCTTTGTACTCCTCACCTGGTTGCCGCCACACATGCTTCACACCATCTGAACCAAATAATCTTGGTCTCATCAGACCACAGGACATGGTTCCAGTAATTCATGTCCTTAGTCTGCTTGTCTTCAGCAAACTGTTTGCAGGCTTTCTTGTGCATCATCTTTAGAAGAGGCTTCCTTCTTGGTCGACAGCCAAGCAGACCAAATTGATGCAGTGTGCGGTTTAGACATTAATGGCTCTGTTATAAGTTATTTTGAGGGGACAGCAAATTTACACTGTTATACAAGCTGTACACTCACTACTTTACATCGCAGCAAAGTGTAATTTCTTCAGTGTTGTCACATGAAAAGATATAATAAAATATTTCCAAAAATGTGAGGGGTGTACTCCCTTATGTGATATACTGTATATATTAAGCCAGATAAACAAAAAAACATCATAGCAAAAATAATTTCTTCTGTGTCACAGACTCTTGTATAAGCATACAGAATTTAATAAAGTAAGTCAAAGGAAATTAAATTGAGACTGTCCATAGCATTCACTTAGATCCAAGCTGGCACTTTTCATTGCAGGTTTGGAAATTAAAGCCATAATCTGATGTGTGTCTGTATTTCATCCATACAGTTTTGAAAACATTTTGCTCTTTAAAGAAGTAAATTCATTTTGTACATTATACTGACTGGCATCTGTACCTGATTTTATTTTGGTTGTTTTTAATTTTTTTTTATTCTTTGAATGCATGTATAGTTGAGTGAGTAAAAGGAGAGCCCCTGTGCTGCTACAAACTCTCCTATATCCCACGAGAGAAAAAAGAAAAACACTGCTGCTATCACCAACTTGTGACTCTTACAATTGATTTCTACCTTAATATAAATCACTACGAAGAACTAACCAAATTAATTTGGGCAACTCACATAGTGACCCAACACCAGTGAAAATACATGTACTCCTCTTGCGAAATAAATAAATCTTATGAAATCCTAATAAATAAAACATTTACCTAAATAGCAATATATATATATATATACACACACATATCTTTATACTGTATATATACACACTATATTATATTACCAATATATAGTGGTGTTCCAATCACCTCCATGACCACAGGTGTATAATGTCAAGCACCTAGGCATGCAAGCTGCTCCTACTAACATTTGTGAAAGAATGGGTTGCTCTCAGGAGCTCCGTGAATTCAAGCGTGGTACCGTAATAGGTTGCCACCTGTGCATTAACTCCATCAGTGAAATTTCCTTACTACTACTGTAAATATTCCATGGTCAACTGTTAGTGGTATTATAACAATGAGGAAGCAACTGGGAACAACAGAAACTCAGCCACGAAGTGGTAGGCCACATAAAATGACAGAGTGGGGTCAGCGCATGCTGTAGCGCACAGTGCGCAGAAGTTGCCAACTTTCTGCAGAGTCAATAGCTAAAGAACCTCAAACTTCATATGGCCTTCAGATTATCACAAGAGTGTGTAGAGAGCTTCATGGAATAGGATTCCATGGCTGAGCAGCTGTATCCAAGCCTTACATCACCAAGTGCAATACAAAGCATCAAATGCGGTAGTGTAAAGCACACCGCCACTGGACTCTAGAGCAGTGGAGATGTGTTCTCTAGAGTAACAAATCTTGCTTCTCTGTCTGGCATTCCGATGGATGTCTTTGGGTTTGGCGGTTGCCAGGAGAACGGTACTTGCCTGACTGCATTGTGCCAAGTGTAAAGTTTGGTGGAGGGGGGATTATGGTGTCAGGTTGTTTTTCAGGGGTTGAGCTTGGCCCCTTAGTTCCAGTGAAAGGAACTCTTAAGGCGTCAGCATAGCAAGACATTTTGGACAATTTCATGCTCCCAACTTTGTGGGAACAGTTTGGGGATAGCCCCTTCCTTTTCCAACATGACTGTGCACCAGTGTACAAAGCAAGCTTCATAAAGACATGGATAAGCAAGTTTGGGGTGAAGGAATTTGACTGTCCTGCACAGAGTCTTGACCTCAAACTAATAGAACACATTTGGGATGAATTAGAGTGGAGACTGCAAGCCTGGCCTTCTCATCCAACATGTGCCTGACCTCACAATGGCAATAGATTATTATTATTATTATTATACAGTATTTATAAAGCGCCAATAGTTCACTCAG
Source organism: Staurois parvus (assembly GCF_062004578.1). NCBI lineage: Eukaryota > Metazoa > Chordata > Amphibia > Anura > Ranidae > Staurois > Staurois parvus. The sequence continues at coordinate 16,915,386 of NW_028317809.1, forward strand.
CGCTGTACATTACAAAGGGGGACAGAACATGTGACAGAACAATACCAATACAATGCAAAACATGAGGGGATTGAGGGCCCTGCTCTTTCGAGCTTACAATCTAGAAGGGATGGGATAGTGGTACAGGAGGAGATAGCTGTGGGGGATGGAGTGGTAGGAAGAGTGGAGGAGGTCAGCAAGTTAGCAGGGGGTGAGGTAGGCTTCCCTGAAGAGATGGGTTTTCAGGGTGCGCCTAAAGGAGAGGAGAGTAGGTGATAATCTTATGGGTTGGGGAAGGGAGTTCCAGAGGATGGGTGACACCCTGGAGAAGTCCTGGAGGCGGGCATGGGAGGAGGAGACCAGGGAACTAGAGAGAAGGAGGTCTTGTGAGGAGCGGAGTGTGCGTGCTGGGCGGTACTTGGATATTAGGTCAGTGATGTAGTTCGGGGCAGTATGGTGGACAGCTTTGTACGTCAGTGTTAGGATTTTAAATTTGATCCGTTGCGCAATCGGAAGCCAGTGGAGGGATTGGCAGAGGGGGGTGGCGGAAATGGAGCGGTTGGAAAGGTGAATGAGTCTGGCAGCCGTATTCAGGATGGACTGAAGCGGGGATAGCCAGCGGCGAGGCAGGCCAGTGAGGAGGGAGTTGCAGTAGTCGAGTCGTGATATGATGAGGGAGTGGATGAGCTGCTTAGTGGTTTCTGGGGTTAGGAACGTGCGGATTTTGGCGATGTTGCGGAGGTGGAGTCTGCACGAGTTTGTTAAAGATTGGACTTGGGGCTGGAAGGATAGGTTGGAGTCCAGAATGACACCAAGTACTCTGGCCTGCAGAGCGGGTTTGATATTGGCGTTGTTGGATGTGATGTAGAAGTCAATGGGGGGTGGGGTTCGGGCTGGGGGGAAGACAAGGAGCTCGGTTTTGGAGAGATTCAGTTTAAGGAAGTGGAGCGACATCCAATCTGATATGTTGCTCAGTAGGTGTGTGATTTGGGCAGAGACCGAGGGGGTGAGGTGGGGGGTTGAGAGATAGATTTGTGTGTCGTCGGCATAGAGGTGGTAGTTGAAGCCGTGAGAGTGTATGAGTTGGCCAAGGGAGGAGGTGTAGATGGAGAAGAGAAGGGGCCCAAGGACAGAGCCTTGAGGGACCCCAACAGAGGGGGAGTGAGGGGGAGGTGGTAGCATTATAGGTAACGCTGAAAGAGCGTTGTGACAGGTAGGATGAGAGCCAGGAGAGAGCAGAATCTCTGAGGCCGAGGGAGTGTAGTATTTTGAGGAGGAGGGGGTGGTCAACTGTGTCCAAGGCCGAAGAGAGGTCAAGGAGTAGGAGCACTGAATAGTGGCCATTAGCTTTGGCGGTTAGAAGGTCATTGGAGAGTTTGAGTAAGGCGGTTTCGGTGGAGTGTAGGGGGCGGAAGCCAGACTCTAGGGGATCGAGGAGGTTGTTGTTGTTGAGGTGAGAGCATAGGCGGGTGTAGACGAGGCGCTCGAGGAGTTTAGATATAAGTGGGAGCAGGGAGGTGGGTCTGAGGTTGTTCGGGTCATTGGGGTCCAGGGAGGGCTTTTTAAGTATGGGGGTGATGTGTGCATGCTTCAGTGGGGAGGGGAAAGTGCCGGAGGAGAGGGAGAGATTAAAGATGTGGGTGAGGGAGCGTAGGATGGAGGGGGAGGGAGGTCGTAGGAATTGTGAGGGGATAGGGTCGAGGGGGCAGGTGGTGAGGCGGGCATCAGAGAGGATCTTGGAGACTTCCTCGATGGTAGTAAGGTCAAAGGTGTGGAGTGTTGGGGGAGCTTCAGTATGAGGAATGTAGGGTGGGGTGGGGTGGGAGTGGAGGTCAGAGCAGTGGTGGGGCCGTGGGAGAGGGGTGATGAGGGGGTAGCTCAGTGAGGGGGAACAGGGTTGGAGGGAGTTTGAGCAGTGACGAAGTCCCTGCGGGTAATGTTGAGGGGGAGGGGGGATGAGGGGGTAGCTGTGTGAGAGGGGATGGGTTGAGAGGGGGTGTGAGTTGCGGCAATGTCCTTGCGAATTGTGTCAATCTTGTTTTTGAAGTGATTGGCAATCTCAAGGGCGGTGAGTGAGGTGCTGGGTGGAGGTGGGGGTGGAGAGAGTAGAGAGTTGAAGGTGGAGAAGAGTCGGCGAGGATTGGAGGAGAGGGCATTGATGAGGGTCAGGAAGTAGGCTTGTTTGGCTGCGTGGAGGGAGGAGGTGTAGGTGCGGAAGGTAGATTTGTAGCAGGTGAAAGCTTGTTGGGATTTGGTTTTGCGCCATAGTCGCTCCAGGGCACGACTGCGTCGTTTGAGGGTTTTGGTGTGATCAGTCTGCCAGGGCTGGAGCGGTCGGAGTCTGATGTTGCGTGTGGTTAAAGGCGCTAGTGAGTCAAGGGCTGCTGACAGCGCGTTGTTGTAGGCAGTCATAGCCAAGTCGGGGCAGGACAGGGGGAGGATGCGGTCGTGGAGTTGATCAGCTGCAGAGTGGAGGGGGGCAGGGTTAAGGTTGCGGAGGTTACGGCTGGTAGTAGTGTGACATTTGGAGGGGTAGGCGTTGGAGGACGAGGAGATAGAGAAGGTGATCAGGTTGTGGTCAGAGAGAGGGAAGGGGGTGTTAGTGAGGTTGTGGGGAGCGCAGCGGTTGGAGAAGACAAGATCAAGGATATTACCGTCGGAGTGGGTGGTGGATTGTATGCACTGTGCAAGTGCAAAGGAGGAGGTTAAGTGGAGGTGACGGGCTGTGTCCGGGTTGTCAAGGTTGACAGGGATGTCGAAATCTCCAAGAATGATGGTGGGTAGCTCAGAGGAGAGGAAGAAGGGTAGCCAGGAGGAAAAGTCATCCAGGAAGCGGGGTATGGATCCAGGAGGTCGGTATATCACAGCAATCTTCAGGGGGGTTGGGGAGAATAGTCGGACGCAGTGGGCCTCGAAGGAGGAGAAGGATAGGGAGGGGGGGTTTGGGAGGACTCGGAAGGTGCTCTGCGGTGACAGGAGCAGACCAACCCCACCACCTTTACGACCGTTAGGTCTGGGTGAGTGGGTCCAGGTGAGACCTCCATAGGAGAGTGCAGCAGGGGAGGCAGAGTCAGTGGGCTGGATCCAGGTTTCTGTGATCGCCAGGAGGTTGAGGGAGCGGGAAACAAAGAGGTCGTGGATGGCGGCAAGCTTGTTGCACACCGATCGGGCGTTCAGGAGTGCACATGAAAACGGGGGGGGAGATTTTAGGGAGCAGGGGGACAGATACTAGGTTGCGGGGGTTGCGGTAGGACATGGAGGCGGGAGGGTGTTGTGCGGGTGAGGGAGGTGGTGGAGGGCCAGGATTCGGGGAGATGTCTCCCGCGGCTAGGAAGAGGAGAAGAATGAGAAAGGTGGCATGAGAGCGGGATGTGCAGGAGCGTGAGAAACTCCTAGTGGAGGTGTTCGGGTCAGTGGGAGAGTGGAATAATAGGAGGAGGTGGTGGGTGCCATAGAGGGGTGAAGGAAGCAGTGAGGACACAATATACAAATGTTTAGGAGGAGCAGAGGGATATAGTGAATGGATTTTGGGAATGGAGGAGAGGAAAATGAGAAGGAGTAGAAGAGGCATTTTGGGGGGTGATGAGAGCAGTAGTAGGGAGATGATAGCAATGAGGGGGAGATGTGCAAGTTTTGGGGTGGAGCAGAGGGGTAAAGAAATGAGATTTGGGAACAGAGGATAGTAGTATGAAGAGGAGTGTATTATATAAAGGTACACAGAGTGGGACTCAGGCATGTAAGAGATGTTTCCCAGGGTGTTTGTTTGCAGTCTGTCCAGCATGCAGTAGAGTTTCTTGCTGTTGTTGTGTCTTTCTGCTGCTTAAGTTCAACTGCTGTGTTTAACTGCTTCGCACTCTTTCGAAGCCGCACCCCCATCAGAGACTGTGCCCCCCATCAGAGATCTCCCCCCATGAGCTGATCTAAATTTATAGGGAGATGCTCAAATGAGCATTCAACTCCACCCCAATTAGAAGCTGATAAGGCTCACATGAATAGTGGGGGATGTCTCATAGGAACCAGGCTACAGTCGTAAACTGGGTGCAACTGGAGGTGAGGACTGCTCAACATACACACAAATATAAATACACCATTTGTTCTGAATATAACAGGAGTGAAAGCGATTTTGAGTTAGGAGTGGAGGTAGGAGAGATGCATTTATCCAGGGGGAAAACAGCAGGAGTCAATGCGTTTGAGTTAGGAGTGGAGGTAGGAGAGATGCATTTACCCAGGGGGAAAACAGCAGGAGTCAATGCGTTTGAGTTAGGAGTGGAGGTAGGAGAGATGCATTTACCTGTGAAAGTAGAGAAGGCATAATAGATAGATATATAATGAGCTAAACAAATGATCTATACAACTCAGTTTTGTCAAAATTTTGAAAATTGTTCTTGTGTTCATTGAGATATTAATTAAAATCTTACTTTTCAAAAGAGGTGTACTATATATATACAGTGCTCAGCATAAATGAGTACACCCCTTTTGAAAAGTAAGATTTTAATCAATATCTCAATGAACATAAGAACAATTTCCAAAATTTTGACAAAACTGAGTTTTATAGATCATTTCTTTAGCGCATTACATGAAAGTATGGTTAATAATATAACTTAGATTAAAAAATCTTCCGTTTTACTCAATTCAGTTGATGCAAAAATGCATACACCAGTATTTTGTATGACCTCCATGATTTCTAAGGACAGCACCAGGTCTTCCAGGCATGGATTGCACAAGTTGGTGACATATTGCAACATCTATCTTTTCCATTCTTCAAGAACGACCACTTATAGGCCTCTTGCACACGGTATTGACATTTGAGCATCTGCTTTTTTTTTTTTAACGTAATTTCAGGTGCTTGTTTTGCATGTATTTGTGGTCATAGGCAGTCGCACAGTTGTGCGCACAAGATATTCTTAGGGAAAATTAATTAAATTATTATTCATTCTGATTTGCGTGCTTTTGCATATACACGGTGTAAAGTACTGACCAAAAATGCAGATTTTCCTATTTCTTTTTACTGAGGGATATCCTTATCACTTATTTTTGCACCTGTGTGCAAAGGCACATTGTGAATAATGGGCTATATTTTACCTCAGTAAAAACAACCGCTGTGCTGAGCTTTTTCAAGCTGCAGTGTGCAAGAGGTCTTAGAGTCTGTATTCTGGATGGAGTGTTATGCTCGACATCTCTCTGTAGAATTCCCCATAGGTGTTTGATTGAGCTCAGATCAGGGAGACATACTTGGCCATTGAATCACTTTCACCCTGTTCTTCTTCAGAAATGCAACAGTGACCTTAGATGTGTGTTTTGGATCATTGTCATGTTGGAAAAGTGCACAATGACCAAGGGCATTGAGTGATGGTAGTATCTTCCCTTTTAACATAGAACAGTACATCTGTGAATTCTTGATACCATCAATGAAATGGAGCTCCCAGACACCAGCAGCACTCATGCAGCCCTACAGAAGGACACTGTCACCATCACTGTAGGCTCTATACATTTTTCTTTGTATTCCTCACCTTTGCGACGCCATACAGTTTTGAAGCCATCAGTTCCAAAAACATTTCTCTTGGTCTCATCACTCCAGAATACAGAGTCCCAGTAGTCTTCTTGTTCAGCATGGGCCCTGGCAAATTCTAAGCAGGCTTTTTTGTGCATGAAGTTTAGGAGAGGCTTCTTTTGTGGACGACACCCATGCATGCCATTCCTCTGCAGTGCACACCGTATTGTGTCACGGAAAACAATCACCCCAGTTTGGCTTTCTACTTCTATAGCTAACTGCAGTGAATTTGCATGGCAATTTTCTTCAATGCTTCTCATCGGAAGACGCTCCTGTCGAGGTGTTAACTTTTGTGGACAGTCTGGACATCTCCATGAGATGGTTGCAGCTCCATCTTTGTTACATTTTTGTATCACTTTTGCTACAGTATTCTGACTGAAAGGTAAAGCTTTGCTGATCTTCTTGTAGACTTCACCTTTCTTGTGTAAAGAAATAATTTTCTTTCTCAGACCTTATGACATTTCTCTTCCTTGTGGTGCCATTGCTGACAGCATAAAATAGGAATGGGTTTTCTCGGTTAAGTAACACCCTTTTATAATCAACTGTCTGCTGGACACCTGTTTAATGGCCTGTAGTTGAATTCTTCTTAATTAGGATTTAGTTGTCTAAAATTTATCTTTGCTTCAGACTTTCATTGGGGTGTATTCATTTATGCAACATGGTATTGAATGAATTTGTTAGGAAAAATACTTTTTGTGTGTGCAAATTAACAAATTTGTGGGAGTATTTTGTAGTATAGTATAATATAGTATAGTATAATATAGTATATAGTATAGTTATTTGGCCACCCCATTTAGTTTTCAAGAACTTTTTTGTTGTTGATGATTCCTCTTGTTCTTTTTCATTTCTAAAGAGAAAATGGTACAGTTTATTTTAACAAGGCTATCTTTCTGTTAATGAATGACTCGGTCAACCAGACATTTACACAGGTCTTATGCTGTTTGAGCCCCATTCTTTCCACCAACTGCTGCCTTTGATAGCTATCACAGTTAGATCTCTATTCATCTCTAGGAAAATGGGAGTTTCTGCATAGCACATTTGTCCTAACACTCAGACATAAGTGAATACAAAATGCAGACAGTTGTATTTTATGTCAGTGAACATAAGGCCAAGTACCTACTCTGTTTTCCATGGAGTAACCTCTGTTCCTTACAGACTGGAAATGTGGCATAAACTGTTTTGTATTTCCTCTCTCTTGAAACAAAAAATGGTAAATAAAATCCTGTAACATGAGAGTAAAAAGTTATGGTTTGAAGATGGACAGCATGCCAGTAATCTTTTTTTATATATGATAGGGCATGATCCCAGCTAACCTGAACTGACTACATTTTATACTGGTAATATAAGAAGATAAGGCCTTACGAATAGAGAAAAAAAAACTGCATGATTGATGTTATGCATAAAATATTAGCTTACTAGAAATTACAATGAATTGGATTAGACCAATATCTTAATCACTGGAGTCTGTAGGTACACCACCTTTGGTGGCCCAAGCATCACCCCTCTTCTGGATCACATCATTGTCCTTAAACAAGCTTGATATATTGTGAAATGTGTAGTTGAGCTTATTTGTATTTCTACTGATAGTGGAAGAAAATGTGTCCAGTAACTATGCAGGGTAAAGCCTTTTGCTTCAGCTGTCAGTAGGCACAGTTCTGCAGTATCTAATAGTAAACACAGCCCTACATAAAAGACCTTGTAATACAATGTAATTTCAAATTTAATTTTGCACAGGAATGCAGCTAACAGTGAGTGATTCTGACACTGCCCCTGAAGATCTCTTGTATGAACTGGTGGAAACTCCTCGCTATGGGATTCTTATGAAGTCTGAAGATGGCATACAAACCTCTATGAGTGCAGGTAGACATGCAAAATATGTTACATGAATACACTGCATGTTTTGTCATTTCATATGGTAACACTGGTGTATAACACAGTGCGATATTATGATATTATATGCAATATTAGGATTTTATAATTGATTATATAGGTAGATGGTCCTGCATTTGTGAGAACACAAAGGTTTGGGTGTAGTCCTGCTGGATAGTCAGTGGTACATCCCTGGTGGGAGTGACTGATTTCCCATACATCTAAGCTTTGATATGTGCTATTTCACTGCTGATAAGTAGGCATGCAAGGGTTAAATTGTGGAATCAGTCCTTCCCTAGTGCCTTCAGTATTAGTAATGCAACTGACTAAATGAAATAACAGAGAGAGACATTATTTCTAGGTCATTAGCCTCTTCAGTACCAGGCACTTTTACCCCCTTCCTTCCCAGGCCAATTTTCAGCTTTCAGTGTTGTTGCATTTTGAATTCAATTGTGCGGTCATGCAACACTGTACCCATAAAAAGATTTTATATTTTTTTCAAATAGAGCTTTCTTTTGGTGGCATTTAATCACCACTGAATTTTTTATTTTTTGCAAAATAAAAATAAAAATCTTTAAAAAAAAACGCGTTTTTCCTCGTTTCTGTTATAAAATTTTGCAAATAAATAAAATTTCTCCATAAGTTTAGATCAAAATGTATTCTGCTACATTTCTTTAGGGAAATACCCCAAATTAGTGTATATTATTTAGTCTGTAGGAAAGTTATAGTGTCCACAAACCATAGTATATATATAGATCTGGCAATCAATCTATGTACTGATGGCCCATCTCATTTCTTGAGGCCCGAAAAATTCCGGGATAGTACAAATACCCCCCAAATTACTAATTTTTGGAAAATAGAGAGCCAAAAGTATTTAGTAAGAGGCATGGTGAATTTTTTGGAGGTTGTAACTTTGTTACAATATTTTGGAAATGTAGAAATTTTTTTTTTTTTAACATATTGTCACCAGTTCAATACAGCATTATTATATAACTGGTGTGGTGGTGATCAGGAACACTGACTGATGACAGTATGTAAAAAAAAAATTTTTTTTTTTCAGCACACTGTGACCAAAGCAATATAATGTTACCATAGTAACATTGAACTACTCTGGGCAAGTGATCGGGATTTTTTTTTTTTTTACACATTATGATTGCTAATACCAATGTATTTCATTGATATTTGCAACCATTGTTACTGAATGAAACTGAGTCATTCAGTCTTTTGTTGTGATTAGCTGTGATTGGGCAGGCTCATCACATGAAACAGATGGGCTGTGACTGGCCCTGTCTGTACCATGTGACTGCTTTGACCAATCACACCTAACACAATTGTATACAATGGATGGCATGACATCCATTGTATACATTTGATATGTGATCTGCTGTGATTGGTCACATGACACTGACAACGGGCCGGTTTAGTGATATATCAGTGGCTGAGTCCTGTGGACACAGACGGTGACAATTAGCGCCACTGCGCCGCCCCACGGCCGTGTGAGAGGCTCCTTCTGACAAGACATCATATCTCCCCAGTCAGAAGGGGGAGTGTCCCACCGGACCTTCAGTCTGCTATAGGTCGGGCAGGAAGGTGTTAAAGACACCACTTGAGATGAGCAGGACCTGTAAAAATAAGTATAGGTGTAAAACCTATGTACTGATCCATCTCAATGTCACAAACATTTAGATTAAATAACATTTTAACAATCTTTTTTTAGGTGACACATTTACATACGAAGATGTCAACAGAAATGCATTACAGTATGTACATGATGGTTCTGCAACTACAGAAGACAGCATGGAGATAGCAGTCACTGATGGTGTTACCTCCACCACAACTCTTGTGAAAGTTGTCATATCACTGGCAAATGATAATGGTCCTCGTCTTGTCCCTGGTTGCCTGTTGTCCATCACTGTGGTTAGCAAAAGTTCCGCTATTATCACAAGGACAAACCTTGCTTACATGGTTAGTTCATTTTTTTTAATATTTTTGTACAAACATTTTGTAACACACTATAATGCTATAAAGAGAACAACTAACAATGAAACCTTAGTAAAAATATATACTTTATCTGTGCTAAAAATCCACAAACATAATATGCATTGACATTAATTGAGAAGAGCTGCTTTTTGTCATACATAAAATCTACATAAAACCCCCAGAAGAGTACAGCTCTCTCAATTCAATTCAAAGAGCAAATATCATGCAACAATCACAATAAAGCTGTTCATTTGAGTTTATAAAGTGTCCAACAAATAAAATGCATAAACAATAGGTGAGTTAAAAAACATAAAATTTCCAGAGGAGTAACAATCTCTCATTTAAATTGAAAGTGCATATCATGTGCAACAATCGCAATAGGCAGTACAGATGTGCTCATAAAGTGTCCATTTTAAAAAATTGGTGCTCCACTCCAGAGAAGAAGGTATTAACTCCCCCACCACAGACACTCTTCTTCATAGACAGAGACCTGCTGATCCAAAGTGACCTCCTAACCTAATAAGTAGGTCTTAGCAGGCTTCTGTATGAGTCTTGAGGGGAAGGAAGAAGAAGACCATCATAGCGCAACCACTCTTTTGAGTTAAAAACAAAATCACTCACTCAGGATAAGTGGCCATCTAGTACTAAAGTATGTCAGCTCATTCTCTTCCAGACTGCACACACAATGCGTAAGACATCACAGTACTGTAGTTCTGCCCAGGGGCGGACTGACAACTCATGGGGCCCCCGGGCAATAGGGGATCATGGGGCCCGTGTCCTTGCCCAAACTCAAAAAAGCCTATGAAAAAGGTACCAGGAGCATCTCATGGGGCCCCCTACTGACCCTGGGCCCTCGGGCAGTGCCCGAGTTTCCAAATGGTCAGTCTGCCCCTGGTTCTGCCCAACTAGTTTCATCAAAGCCAGACTTCCATTTTTGAATGCTGTATTTTATGGCTCAGTGTGCAGTCAAAAGAATACTGCTGGCAGGCAAAAAGGAGACAAACAGAGTTTCAATGATAAAAGCCTGCCAGCATTTTGTAACCAGCAGCTAGTTCACGTTTTGGCTTTCTTTACGTGGGCATTGGGGGTGTTAAAAACAGGTGGATAAACCAGAGTTTTACTGTCAAGCATGCAGCCCCTGAGGGTTGTACACAGGCAAGGCCACAATGCTTTTGCAGCTGGCAAACATTATACCCCCTGCCACGTTCGTTAGGCAGTACCGCCACCAAACGTGCAATTTAAGTTAATGGGGCTGTGCTGCAACTAGAAGCCAAATGCTTGGCACAGGGTTGCAGGGCAGTATTTACATGCACAATCCACATTCAGCTGTGAAAATCAAAAAAAGGTGGCATTCACAAGGCTTCGCTATTTCTATATTGTTTCTTAGCGAAAGAGAGCTAAGATTTCATTGGTTTGATGTGTGATATCCTTGCTCAGTTTGCTAAAAATCAATCCTGTTATTTTCCTGTCAGTTTTCAGTTTTTTTGGCTCTGCGACCAAGCATTCACAAAATAATCTGCAAAAGAGTGAGAAAGTAAGCAGTGATAAACAACACAGTTGATGTTGGTTGATTTCAGGCCATTATTTATGACAGGCAAAAATGTGTTTGAAGCAAAGACCGCAAACCAGAAGTAATTTAATCTGATATTTATTAAAGCGGTTTTGTTGTTTGCTCTTGAAAGTGTTTGTTACGTTAAAAGTGAAAGTTCCATCATGTTTGACACTAAAAACACACCTATATGTCTTGTTAACCTTTATGTCTTGTTAAGCAGAATTTAGATTTAAAAAGATAATAAAAGCAATGGCATTATTTATTACATTGCATCACCTCAACACCCATTTGAGACACATATAGCAATTAAATTCTAACAAATATTCTAAAGCTGGCAATATACATTTATATTTCTTTTGTTCAGCTTGTTAACAGTGTGGGTGGATAAACCCCCTTCCTAGGCAATTGTATTCTGAAAGCCACCAGTGCCTTGATTGGATCTGCATCTGATTGGATGCAAGTGCTGTTTGGCTGACAATTTTCAGACAGGCTCCTTTGACAAAAGTCAATTAAACAATCTACTTTTTTGAATGTAACAGTGCTAGGAGGGCCATACACTGCTTAAATTCCTGCTGATTCTGCCGAAATTCAAGCAGAGTATAGTCAGCTTAACACTTGCTTGCTTAATCCAAAAAAAAAAAGTTTTGACTGGAGTCTGCAAATCTTTCTGCTTTTCGTATCTGTTAGACACCATGGATATGGACTTTTAGCAGCTCCTGTTTTGAAGCACAAAATCCCTGATGCTTTCCTACCCCTGGGGAGCATGTGCCACATACAGCCACCAATACAAGTGAATAGCTGTATGCGGATGTGCTCAGGTAACATGGTTTTCTGCACTCCATCCCCTCCCCTTATGCGAAGCACCCCATGCATGCTTGCTCAGGTAAACGCCAATACAAAAACAATTGCATTTACCCGAACATGGCCCTGTGCAGCCATTCATTTGTATTGGTGGCTGTGCATGTCACATATTACTTACAGGGTGAAGGAAAGTACCAAGATTTTTACACTTCAGCATACAGGAGCTGCTATACATCCATGTGCATGAGGCCTTAATCCACTGAATGTTGCATGGTGGTTTCTTGATAATAACCTTTATGTATTTTTGCCATCATATACAGGTTGAAATATTGAATTGGTTTGTCACTGGTTTAGGACTTTGGATAAATGCATCCTGCATATGTAAACCTATTCTCAACCTATTTGAAAGTACAAAAGCATATTATTGTCAAGCATGGAAGTTGACTTCCCATGCTGCTGGATGGGATTGCTTTAACACTGTGCTCTAAGGCTGAATTTGTGCTGAGCTGAGCATCTTTGGTCATTTTGGAGCATTTGTACAGGCATTGCTGTGGGCATCTGAGGCTTGAATTTCTTTTTTTTTCAGTTTTTAAAAGCTAGTTACTAGAGATAAGAAACAAGGGGAAGACTTCCAAAAACTGGAGTGTGCAAAATCTGGTGCAGCTTTGCTAAGAAACCAATCAGCTTCCAGGTTTTTTTAATTGAACAAGCTGAAGTTAGAAGCTGATTCGCTACCGTGCACAGCTACACCAGATTTTGCACTCTCTAGTTTTAGTAAATCAACCTTAATATGTGATATGTGCATTTTTGCACATTTGCTCATTTTCTGGCATTCCAAATGAAATCTATTGGGGCCAAAAATGTGTGAAGCTTGAAGTCTGTAGCTCACAAAAAAACTCATATACTTTTTCAAGCTACAAACTTCAAACAACATTACACTCAGGTGTGAACAGGCATAACTGAAAACCATGGGATTTTGGATGGTATGCATTTTGAAGCTGCAAGCTACAAAACACTCAGGTGTGAATAGGGCCATAAATTCAAAGACTGACTGGTGTACAAGAAATATATGTAGCAAACAGTTTATTTGCAGAAAATAGTAAGAATGCTGATACATTTGTTTAAGTAATGCAAACGAAGTGAAATGGAAGTTGTTTCCAAACAGGACAAAAACTCTCAAGATTCCAAAATCCGAATCCAGCTGATTTCCCTTCCAATGTACGGCGTTCTTACAAAGAGCAAGTCAGGACAAGCAGCAGAGGAGCTCTCAGAGTTCTCCTTTTTTACCATGGAGGATATCAACAACAGAAAGATCAAGTAAGCTGTGCATTACACAGACAGTGCATGCTCATTGTTAAATCTTTAAGTGTAACACTAGGCATGTTAATAAGTCAACTTTTTTTTATACATATTTGTTTCTCCTGCCAAAAGATTTGTACAGTAATTCTATAACTCCAAATACAAACAAGATTAGTTATGGACTCAACCAGGATGTGTTTTTTTTTATATTTCTAACAGCTGTAAATAATAATAAATTAGGTTAGGACATATAAATTGTTCCTTTATTAGCACAAAATTAGACATACAGCATATTTAAAAAACATCCCCATGAATCTCCAACATTCTTCAAATGCACACTTATTGAAAATCTTAATGATGCCACTACTCAACATACAGTTGTGGCCAAAATTATTCAACCCCCAATGCTGTAAAGGGGTTTAGGGACTATAGTGTACATTTGGAATTGTATTCAGAATCAAATCCTACAAGGACGTTGTAACTACCCAAATGCAACTAAAATGACATCAATTGTTTATGTAATACAGTAGTAAATGGTTCTTATGTGGTTTCTTCATTGCCACAATTATTCAACCCCTTAAAGACTACCACTCTGAAGAACAGAGGTTCATACAGGTGCTTTCCATCAGGTATTGAAAACACCTGTGGATGTCACCGAGCAGCAATCAAGCATAATAAGCACCAATTAGGCAGCTTTAAAATGACTGTGATACTCAGCTCCTTCTAGACATTTACTGGTGTGGTTACAAACATGGTGAAGGCAAGAGAATGGTCCAGGAAGACAAGAGAAGAGGTGATTTCTCTTCACAGGAAGGGCAATGGCTATAAGAAGATTGCAAAGATGTTAAACATACCAAGAGACACCTTAGGAAGCATCATTCGCAAATTCAAGGCAAAGGGCACTGTTGAAACGCTACCTGGTCGTGGCAGAAAGAAGATGCTGACTTCGACTGCTGTGCGCTACCTGAAGCGTAGAGTGGAGAGAAGTCCCCGTGTGACTGCTGAGGAACTGAGAAAAGATTTGTCAGATGTGGGTACAGAAGTTTCAGCCCAGACAATAAGACGCACACTGCGTAATGAAGGCCTCCGTGCCAGAACTCCCAGGCGTACCCCCTTGCTGTCTCCAAAGAATAAGAAGAGTCGACTGCAGTATGCCAAAAGCCATGTGGACAAACCACAAAAGTTGTGGGATAGTGTTCTGTGGACTGATGAAACAAAATTAGAACTGTTTGGGCCCATGGATCAACGCTATGTTTGGAGGAGGAAGAACAAGGCCTATGATGAAAAGAACACCTTGCCTACTGTGAAGCATGGTGGAGGGTCAATCATGCTTTGGGGCTGTTTTGCTTCTGCAGGTACAGGGAAGCTTCAGCGTGTGCAAGGTACCATGAATTCTCTTCAGTACCAGGAGATATTGGATGGAAACGTGATGCAGTCCGTCACACACCTGAGGCTTGGGAGACGTTGGACCTTTCAACAGGACAATGATCCCAAGCATACCTCCAAGTCCACTAGAGCATGGTTGCAGAGGAAAGGCTGGAACATTTTGGAGTGGCCATCGCAGTCACCAGACTTAAATCCGATTGAGAACCTCTGGTGGGACTTAAAGAAAGCAGTTGCAGTGCGCAAGCCTAAGAATGTGACTGAACTGGAGGCCTTTGCCCATGAAGAATGGGCGAAGATACCCGTAGATCGCTGCAAGACACTTGTGTCAAGCTATGCTTCACGTTTAAAAGCTGTTATAACTGTAAAAGGATGCTGTACTAAGTACTAAGATTGAATGTCACTTGGGGGTTGAATAAAACTGATAATGCTGTGAGCACAGAAAAGACATTTGTGGTTATTTCATTATAACTGTTATGTTATATTTGTCTGACCTACAAGTGCCTCTTTAATGTAAATGTAAGCAAGATGACTGAATGATCAAAAGCAATGTCAAACTGGCCAAAACACTCAATTTCAGTGGGGGTTGAATAATTTTGGCCACAACTGTATCTGATTATAACATTTGGGATTATCAATTGACCAATTGGACATGTCTTGAAAGATCAAACTTTTAAAGTCTTGATGCTATTCAAGAGATACAGCTTGATGATGATGACAGGAATCGCCATGCAAAATGTGAAGGTGTGTAATCCAGGGGAGGATGTTAGATTTCATGTTATATTGTATTCATTTCCATACTAAACCTCCCTCATCCAGACAAAAAAGTGATCCAGGGGAGGAAACCAATATGACATAAAGTCCCTTCACCTCCCTCCAGCGTCTACTGTATGGGCACCATCCAGGGGAGGATTCAGCACATCTGACCTCCCTTACACATTAAGACGTTGTGAACAGTCTGGGATGCTTGCCTCGAGCTGTATTCCCCTAGATGGGTATAGGCCACATAACAAGATAAACAGTCTACAGTTCAATGGCCAAAACTCCCTCCAAAGTTATAGTGGTTGAGGTGGTCAAGATCGTGCTCTGATAGAGTAGGCATATGTATACTTATTGTCCTTTGGCACCAATAGGTCATCAGGCTGAGAGGTCATGGGGAGTGAAAAAGCCATCCTGACTGGTTTTGCCAGGAGACCCGGCTGCCTCAGAGGTGGGCTTGTGTTCGATGACCTATTGGTGCCAAAGGACAATAAGTATATATATTTCACACAAATGCGGTTCACCTAATAATAATCACGCTAAAAAACCTAAATCTCCCTAGACGCAAAAGTTCCACTTTCACCCCTGAAAGTTCAAAAGTCAATATAATAATCTTCCAGCTTCTGTGATATCCTCAAAAACTTTTTTATAAACGTGCTCTCAGATTTAATCCACCTTCATGAAGATATTCCTTTAATCTGTGAAATCCTCAAAAAAAGAAAACTCAATATAGTGCATTATCCCACACAAATGTAAAATAACATATAATCACCCTGTGGTTACTGACGTGCCACCCCACTTAGTGTCCACATCTAAATGGCTGTACCCTTACCCTATCAAAACTTGCTTAAAGCTCTCAATATCATATATTCCAAAACCGTGTTCCACTCCGTCTTTTCTTTCTTCAATATTTCCTCAAAAAAAAAACAATAATAGTGCAATGTCCAGATAAAACACTTTAATAAGCATGAAAAAGCTCTCCTTATCCGACCATCCCTGCTCAGATCACTCTCCATGTGGTAGCATATTAAGGTGTAGTATATCATATTCAAAGGAATTAATTTTAATAAAGTTATGTTTACAATAAAATGATATAGAAAAAAACTTTGTGATCCTTCTTTATAGTAAAAGAATTTGAATCCTCTGTAAAATCTTATTTTGTGAATGAAAAACCTCAGTCAAGATGGCCGCTGCGCAACTTCCGGTTGTGCATCTACATTCAACGTCACTTTCTTGACGCATTTCGTCACTTCCAACTTCTTCACAAAAAAAGTATACATATGTCTACTCTATCATAGCGTGATCTTTACCACCTCAACCACTATAACTTTGGAGGGAGTTTTGGCCATTGAACTGTAGACTGTTTGTCTTGTTATCTGGCCTATACCCATCTAGGGGAATACAGCTTGAGGCAAGCATCCCAGACTATTGACAATGTATTAACTAGTTGCCGACCGCAGATAGCTGAATGACGGCTGCACTGCAGCCGGCCAGTTCTGGGTGGACGTTATATGACGGCCTCCCAGAACGCGCTCTCCTGCGTGCCCCAGGGGGCGCGCACTCGGCGATCTCCGTGATCGCTGTGTCCTACGGACACAGCTGATCACGTGATGTGGTAAAAGGCCGATCACAGCGGCCTTTTACCACGTGATCAGCGGTGTCCAATGACACGCTGATCAGAGGGAAATGCAAGTGCGCTGTCAGATCGTGTGGAAAGTACTGCCGAGAACCGGCAGTTGTCAGAGCGGGGATTGGCACCGATCATCAGGGCACTGATGATCAGTGCCCTGATGATCGGTGCCCAGCAGTGCCACCCGCAAGTTCCGCCCACCTGTGCCCAGCAGTGCGCCCACTAGCTCCGCCCACCTGTGCCCAGCAGATCACCCACCTGTGCCCAGCAGTGCACCCACCTGTGCCACTCTGCAGTGTCACACACCTGTGGCCAGAAGTGCCACCTACCTGTGCCCAACAGTGCCACCCACCTGTGCCCACCAGTGCCACCCACCTGTGCCCACCCACCAGTGCTGCCCACCAGTGCCACCCACCAGTGCAGCCCAGCAGTGCTGCCAGTCAGTGCCACCAGTCAGTGCCCAGGGGTTGTGCCAGTCAGTGCCACCAGTCAGTACCCAGCAGTGATGCCAGTCAGTGCCGTCTATCAGTACCCATCATCAGTGTCACCTATCAGTGCTGCATATTAGTGCCGCCTATCCGTGACACCTCATTAGTGCTGTCTATCAGTGCCGCCTATCCGTGCCACCTCATTAGTACTGCCTATCAGTGCCCTTTAGTGCTGCCTGTCAGTGCCGCCTATCAGTGCCCATCAGTGCTGCCTCATCAACGTACATCAGTGAAGGAGAGAAAATACCTGTTTGAAAAATTTTATAATAGAAACAAAGAAACTTTTTTTTTTTCAAATTTTTTGCAATTTTTTTATTTATAGCGCAAAAAGTAAAGCGCCCAGCGGCGATTAAATACCACCAAAAGAAAGCTCTATTTGTGAGAAAAAAATGATCAAAATTTCATATGGGTACAATGTTGCATGACCGCGCAATTGTCAATCAAAGTGCGGTAGCGCTGAAAGCTGAAAATTGGCCTGGTAAATAAGGGGGTATAAGTGCCTGGTAGGCAAGTGGTTAATGTGTAAGGGAGGTCAGATGTGCAAAATCCTCCCCTGGATGGAGTCCATACAGTAGGCGCTAAAGGGAGGTGAAGGGACTTTATGTCATATTGGTTTTCTCCCCTGGATCACATTTATGTCTGGATAAATTTTGATATTGCTTGGGACTCTTGTCTTGTTTAGTCTCTATTGGAGCACTGTACATTTACATCAACTCCAAGAATATCAAGTTTAGTGTCACTTTAAATTACAGTAAAAGCAGTTGAACAATGACCTTGGGGTTGTCTTAGAAAGACTTAGCGATCTATGTAGAAAAAAATGTGCTTTGCGAATGTATCAGCATTCATGCAAAAGTCATAAATAATACCCATAATGTCTGTAATATTCTCGTAATGTTAGTTTCTATTCGTTGCCTTTTGCCAGGCTAATGTAACATTTCCTAACATTGTTCCTATAAGAGAAGAGCCCCAAGAACATTCAACCAGAAGAGTTACAGAACATTCAACCAATAAAGAAAATACCCTAGCACCAGAGGCTAAGAATATTCGACCAAACGATGAAATAAAATGAGGGAGGCCTCTGCAATATGTGCAAAGTGCATGGAAATTCCTGTGTGAACAGCCAAAGAATCTCCAGTTTCAGTGGGAAGAGAAATATTTAGCAACGTTTACTACCCTTGCTAAATGTGAGCTTCCCATCTAGGGCTCCTGGGTGTTAGGGACCCGTTACTCACCGATTAGCTATGACTATGTTAGGTCAGTGACATTGTGGGGATCCCTGTGACATTAATGACATTGTGGCAGGGACTGGGAGATATAATTCAGTGGGAGTGAATTGACAGGATCAGATTTCTTGGTGGGTGGTGGTATTTTTCTTTCTGCAGGTCAATAGGTGTTGTTCATTGTGATTGATCTGCATCGCTGGGCATCAGTGTATTTACAATATGGGACCTCTTCTGGGTTTTGTGTCTGTGTGTTTATTTACTACTTAAATTTTTTTGTGAATGACTAGGTGTAGTATGTACCCCATACTTATTCATATTTGAGTGGACCAGTATCTGGGGGCATGTTATTTTTAAAAGGGGCTTCCACATTTTGATAAACCCATTGACTGCAGACCCTCACAATCCCCAGGCTGGGGTTGTGGGGAAGAGCCCCCTGTCCTCATCAACATGGGGACAAGGTGCTTTGGCAAGGTACCCCTCCCCCATGTTGAGGACATGTGGCCTGTTTCGGGGACAGAAGCTTATTCCCCCTTACCTGGTCAGCCAGGCTGCATGCATGAATTAGGTTTGATATCGATTTTGGAAGAACCCCGTGCTTTTTTGTGTCCTTTTGCATGTTTTTCTCCCTTAAAACCCATACCAGACCCCTCCGCATTTTTTTTACTTATTCTTGTTATTCTGTTTACATCCATCTGTCATGTGGGGAATCCCTCACTTACAGCTTAGTGTGCCAGGCAGGGATTCACTGGTTGTTAGGACTGTGGTGGGGGGCTGGCTTTTCTTGCTCTGTAACAGATAGGAGCTCTAAGCAGGAACATTTAGCAGAGGTACAGTATATACAGTATAGTGTTACACTATTTCTCTAATGGTTGAATGTTCTTCACCTCTTCTTGTTCAATATTTTTAAAGCTATTTTCTCTTAGGATCGATTGTTTGAGAATGTTACATTACCCAACGAAAGGCAACAAATGGAAACTGACGTCACACATATATTACAAACCTTACAAATATTTGTGACTTTCATGTAAATGCTGAAACATTTGCAAGGCAAATTTATAGACCCCTATTTTCCTGCTTTATGGAAAAATACTTTTACCTTTAAAGTGTATCCAAAAATAAAATAGCACTCACTAATGAAAGATTATTCAAATTAAGTTTTTTTTTCGTTTTATTTATAGTTTTTGCCTGATGCTTTTTAAACTTTAGCCATTTGCTTATATTATGTATTTTCTGCAAGCGAAATATTAAAAAAAGTGTTTTTCCCCAAGTTCCCTGACCTCAAACGTTAACATAGCCCCTATGACCTAACTATATCTACATTCAAACTCTGAACGCATGGTCCCTGGTGTGCACTTTTGTTCAGGAACTTTATTAAAATGTCAAGTGAGTTTTATTCCTCACGCCAGCATTGTGTTGGGCGTTGCAACCTACTGCATTGCAAAAGACTAGGAAGCAAGGCATTTTGCTTTGTCTGTGTGTTGGAGTGCACTAGAAAAGCTGCATCTGGTCTGAATGGTCCCTTAAACCTAATATAACCTCAAAATGACTGCAGGGAAACCCTCTCCTTGTGGTGCAATCTCCCAGTTTGTTTCCAGATCCCCTTCAGAGAAGCATCTTAAGCTCTAATTTTTGACTGCATTCAGCTGCCAGTTCAAAGTCCTAGCCTCACATATACACTATATTGCCAAAAGTATTGGGACACCCCTCCAAATCATTGGATTCAGGTGTTCCAGTCACCTCCATGGCCACAGGTGTATAAAATCAAGCACCTAGGTGTGCAGACTGTAGACAAACATTTGTGAAAAAATGGGTCGCTCTCAGGAGCTCGGTGAATTCAAGCATGGTACCATGATAGGTTGCCACCTGTGCAGTATGTCCATCCATGAAATTTCTTTGCTACTAAATATTCCACGGTCAACAGTTAGTGGTATTATAACAAAGTGGAAAACTCTGGGAACAACAGCAACTCAGCCACAAAGTGGTAAGCCACGTGACAGAGCGGGGTCAGCGCATGCTGAAGGGCACAGTGTGCATAAGTCGCCAACTGTCTGCAGAGTCAATAGCTAAAGATTGCCAAACTTCCTGTGGCCTTCAGATTAGCATAACAACAGTGCATAGAGAGCTTCATGGAATGGGTTTCCATGTCCGAGCAGCTGCATTTAAACCTTACATCACCAAGTGCAATGCAAAGCATCAGATGCAGTGGTGTAAAACACGCCGCCACTGGACTCTAGAGCAGTGGAGACGTGTTTTCTGGAGCGATGAATGACGCTTCTCTGTCTGGCAATCTGAAGGACGTGGCCCCTTAGTTCCAGTGAAGGGAACTCTTAAAACATCAGTATATGAAGACATTTTGGACAACTTCATGCTCCCAACTTTGTGGGAACAGTTTGGGGATGCCCCTTCCTGTTCCAACATGACTGCGCGCCAGTGCACAAAGCAAGGTCCATAAAGAGATGGATGAGTGAGTTTGGGGTGGAGGAACTTGACTGGTCTGTGCAGAGTCCTGATCTCAACCCAAGAGAACACCTTTGGGATGAATTAGAGCAGAGACTGCCAGCCAGGCCTCCTCATCTGACATCAGTGCCTGACATCACAAATACACTTCTGGAAGAATGGTCAAGCATTCTCATAGACACACTCCTAGACCTTGTGGACAGCCTTCCCAGAAGAGTTGAAGCTGTTATAGCTGCAAAGGGTGGGCCAACTCAATATTGAACCCTACAGACTAAGACTGGGATGCCATTAAAGTTCATGTGCGTGTAAAGGCAGGCATCCCAATACTTTTGGCAATATAGTGTATCTCGCATCACGCTTAAGCAGCCTGCAGCTAGGAGATGAGAGTAGGCTTTCTCTTTTTTAGATTGAAGCCCTCCCCACACAGGATATCTTGAGCAGCATCCATTAATGTAATTTCCCAAAAACCACATCGCATGTTAGAAATTCATTCATTCAAGAAAAGTTTCTATCCTGCTCCTTCAAAGTTTCTTGTCGTTGTTTAAAACAAACAGCAGTTTGACCCCACTAAGGATTTGAAAATCAATCAAATGTTCCTGAAGCAAAAGTTTTCGACAATAATTGACTTTAACACTTAAAGTGGTTATAACCCCTTACATATATGCAGTGAAGTGACTGGTCTGAAGTGATACACAGAGGTGAAACAATTCCTCCTACATAAGTTGTACATGTTTCTCTTCTCTACAGCTGTTCAAAGTCCAGTCTGTCACCTTTTTTTTCCTTGGTGTCAGGAAAACTTGGTAGAAGTGACTCATGTAGATAGCAGAAGAATCAAGCAGCAGACAGAACTTACACGTAGAGCTCTGGATTGAGACAAGTGCACACTATAGAGGGATAAGCTTTGTTCATATTTCATGTCAGAGGTTTACAACCACATTAACCTTACCTTATCCCTAAACCAATTGATCCCTAATTCTCCCTAGGACTGCACTTACTTTATTGTTCTAAAAAGTGTCCTGTACCAAATCAAGACAGCTCCAAAAATATAATTATTCTGCTACAAATAGAGTCAATGCATACCATTTAGATTAAAAGTTTCCCTTTTCTTAGAGTGTCTTTGATTTCCATTAATATTGTTTCTCTCTACTTGATCTAGGTATTCTACGATAACAGAAACAGATGCCCTGGCACTTACTGACTTCTTCCATTTCACTGTCTACAATGTGGACAATGACCGTCTGGACAACCAGATCTTTACAGTTATTATTACATCTGTTGAAAAAAGTCTTCCTATCATCAGTTCTAGAGAAAAGATTTCCATACGTGCCCTGAAGGTATGCATATAATAAAGTTATAAAAATACTTGTGGAACCACACTGCATCTGAATATCACAAACCAGAAATAATGTTTAATTCACTTTTAATATTCAAAGTAAACTCCCCCATCTATCCATGTCTTCATGATTTATTTTTCTTAGAAATCACTTTGAAAAACTCCCCTAGCATTTTTGGCAGTGCCCATCTTAACCTCCCTGGCGGTATTCTCGGGTAAACTTTCAGTACCAAAAGCAGTAACCCCGAGCTACACTCAGGAATACCCTGCAGCGTTGTTCTGGGATCCCTCTTGCACTTTCCTTGTCCTGCGCTCTCGCGATGTCCTCCCTGCAGCGTCCCCGGCCATATCCTCCGGCCGATGCTGGCATCCATCTTCCGGGTTCCGTTCCCTGCGAGCGTTGGGATGTATGGGGGACGGAACCGGCGGGAAATTTAAAAATGTTAAAAAGTGACATTCACTAAATACACTAAAATCACATAGTATAACATTACTGTTTCAAAGCATTTCACATACATTTTGTCTCTAGTGCTTTGTCCTGTGTCCTGCCTGCATTTTTACTGTTCTTTCTGCCTGGAAACTGAGAAATGTCCATGGCATCCAAAAAGCGTCCCTTCAGGTCAAAATCTGTTTTAGACCAGCTAGAGAACAGCGATAGTAAATTAGAATCTCTTGCAGAATTGAGCGATAATGATTTGTGGGGAAATTCGTCATCAGACACTGAAAACAATTTTGCGACTTTGCTCAGTGATGTGCGAACTTGGCGCTATATTTACAATTTCAGTGTTTTTGGTTTGATTACATTATTGAATTAAATTTATTATTATTAAATTTTTTTTTTTTCTTTTTCTTCCAAAATATTTTTATTAGAAAGTAAAGTATAGCAGTATACATACAAATACAGATCACAGTCCGAACATAGACACATCATGTAGCATCCCGTTACACAGACGGGTCATGGGTTTAAACAAAAGTACACAGCTGGTTGAAATATATCCTTAATGCAAATGTATATGGCAAAGAGTATAGTAGATAAATCAAAATGGGTATAAGGATTACTGTCATATGTACTGGTGAGCCCTTATGTCGGCCGAATGTGAAGTGTTGGGTAGTGCTAGCACAGGATGACTTATATGACAAAATTTGTGTGTCCATTTCGGGAGCGGTTGAGCCATGTGAAAGCAGGCACATCTGTATGAGAGATGAAATGCCATATTTGTTGGGAGTATATGAATAATGAAGTCGTAAAAAAAAAAAAAAAAAGCTTGAGAGGAAGAAAAGTCATAAAAGAGAAGAGCTAGCGAAAGAGATGGGAATGTAACGTGAGGTAGTGGGGGGGGGAGGGGGGGAATAAAACAAAAAGGGGGGGATAGGGGGAATGGGTAGGGAGGAAAGGGGATGTTAAAGTGGGTAGAATAATTTGTATAATTTTGTACAAGCCACAAAGATAGTCATATATGGTAGGATGCAATACATGCAGGATCGGTCAAAAGGGTAGGGCGTGAATCAAGAATCCGAGACGAAGGCCACGATGCCGAGTCTCAGCCCATCCAAATATACACGAAATGTGTCTTCGGAGAACAGGGCGTTCCCTAATATAGCATAGTGTCTGGTCATTCAGTCGGGGGGTATAGGCTGTTCATGAACTAAGCAACGATAGGTAGTGGTGGTTTTGAAATGGCTCCAACAAGCCCAAGTTTTTCTGAATCTCTCGGGATGTTCTTTTGATACAGAGATCAGTTCCTCCATTTCCTAATTATTATTTTTTATGATTATTTATTATATTATAATTTAGGATTTTGTGCTTCAAATTTTATCTTAATCGGGATTTTTACTAGACTCTTGTTTGGACAGATTTCAGTGAGTTATTCCTAAAAAGTACAGGCCTACAATAAAAAAACAACATATTTCCATGCACACAAATGTACCGCTTTGAGCACAGAAATATTGACATAATCAGACCACTAGGAAGGTTAAGTAAGGGCAGATGATTCATGTAGAATTTACTTCCTGGAGTGCATCTGTCTTTAGCTCAGGCATACAGACAGGAGGGTGTGCTTAGCTGAGAAAACCCCTTCTCCCCTTCTGAAAACTCCTGGGATGTATGACATAATTTTCCTAGGTCTAGAAACCAGGAAGTAACTGAGTAAATATGACAAGTAAATATGACATACTTTCCTGCCTATTTACTAATGCTAGCAGCATAAGGTTTAAAACTAGTCAATGTTGATTAAGAGAGTGAAGTTCTGCTTTAATACTGCAGCCCTTAACTTCCTAAAACAGGGCTGTTTTATTGTCTTGGGTACCAGGGCAGTTCATGCAAGAGGTTATTTATGATGACTTGTTTCTTGGTCAGAGGCATAGGGGTCTACTTATAAAAAAAATGACCCGTGTGAATGCCTCAATTGCTGTAAAGTGTCTAATATGTTTGTTCCTTATGATTGTCAGCTCCATCTAGTGCCTATAATGCAGTATATTCTTAACATAGGAAAATACCACATTATGGCCACTAGGTGGAACTGACAATCATAGGAAAAAAACACATTATGCCAATTATTTGTGAGGACTGTGTGAATATTTGAGGCATTGGCACAGCAAATGATTTATAACCCATAGTGTCTAAAGTACAACATAGATTCTAGACATTAAGGGTGACCACAGAAATAGGAGTCTAACACCAACTAACTACAATCTTTCTTACTGACTTGGCCAATGTTTTTTTTCAGCTTTGACTCCTTTCTTGGCACACTGAATTGGTGTTTGCTTTCGAGCATATTAAATGGCTATTTATATGAAGAAGAGACAGTTCTTTTTCTTTTTAAAGAAGCAGTACATTTTTGGGTGCTCACTATTATAGGACAATTGTTAACAGCCATGAACCAGTGTAACTGGTCCCTAAGTTTTAACACAGTTTATTATGCAAAGATACTCAACTCCTTTAGTAGGCTATACTTCTCCTCCTCACAAAGCAAGACCACAAGCCCACCGACTCATTGAATACAATGACACCCTATATGACTAATATCTTAAGAATGAGTCGGTGGGCTTATGGTCTTGCTTTGTGAGGAGTAGCAGTAAAGCATAAACAGCACTGCAAAGTTGGAAACAGAAGTTGCATATATAATGAACACATTTGGTTTGTATATTGAAACAAGTTTTTTTTAAACATTAAAATGTATTTTATATATATATATATATCTCTAAATATGTATATCTAAAAACAAGTATGTACGTTCTTCAGAGCTTCTGATTTCCTCGATAGAATGTTGTCCCTACTTCATTTAGCCATTAAATTATTCTGTGCTGGTAATACTATGTGACAAGATTATACTTCATTCTCTGCAACTGATGATCCATAGCTGAGGCTTTTCCCTAGCCTTATTTTACATGCAGGATGGCTCATATAATTAAAAGCCACCTTTCATTTCACCTCTCACATCTTGGTAAATGTCTTATTCTTATGTTGTGGTATTTTAAGCTGGGAAAGCATGTTGATCTATTTTTTTTGTAAAGTAACTTTATCTGATCTAATGTGCAGGTGGAGGAAGGAGGGCGAATTTCTCTGTCTTCACGTGACTTGTTGCCCCTAGACCCTGTAACTTTAGGACCTCGACTCAGGATATATATAGTTGCTGGGCCAAAGTTTGGTTATCTGGAGAACATTAAAAATGGTAATATTTTTTCCAAATTCTGTAAGGACTGAAACCAGATGGAGATGTATAAATTTCTTTTTATCAGTATGGATCTACCCCATGTTTCCTTGTTGAAAGTGCCTAAGGGTAATCCTTAACTTTATTTGTACATTGCCACATCAATATTAAGCTGGTGTGTACATATTCTTCATGGAGTACAGTTAGGTAAAAAAACATCTTCTATGAAAGATTGTTCTAAACCAGTCTGAGGCAACATACTCTACTTGTGCCATGTGCTAGCTTTGACAATGAGCAGAGTACCTGATAAATATATTTTACGGTAGAGAGATCTGTATGTTGCACTGGTAAAATCACTGTAAGATCAGCCTTGCCTCCATGTAAAACTGCAAAGTTTTCAAAAGTACTGAGAGAAGGGTTAAAATATAAATATTTATTTTGTAAATCATAACACTGGGCAAATAGCTAAGAACACATTGTTATATATTTAGGAGCTGATTTACCTGTCAAATGATTGGTTTATTTTGTCCAGCCAGACCTGAGATTTACATATCCTGGTCAGACAACACTTCCTTTCAGACCTGACAGTTCTATGTTGCAGTTAGGCAAATTAGCCTGGTCACCTCACTGCTCCCAGTCTGTGATTTAACAGTGCAGTAGCTGCAGGAAATGTATGTTCATGAATGCAAGTTCATCTCTCTCCCTAAACTGAACATACATGGGTCAGTTTTTTTCGTTCAACCAGTGACCTGAACAAAAAAATCTGATTCACTCATCCACAGATTCGATGTGGATGCAAAAATGCTCCCCGCTGTGTCATTGTATTCTTTCTGACAACAGGATCCCCCTGCCGTCAGAATACACTGATATATTGAATGGATGTTTTCCAGCAGGACCATTCATGAGAAGTCAATCGATAGATAGATTGACTTCTAATAAGCAGGAGCATTCATAGATGGAACAAAATTTGTGCAGTTCCTGGCGAACCGGATGAATTTCAATCCATGTATGGCCAGCTTTACTTTAATCTTTCCTTTTTCTTCTAACAAATTGTGATGCATGTCCCCCTTGATTTAGAAAGTTAAATATAGCATCTATTCCAATCAATAACAACACCAGTAGCTTGTGACAGCTAAGTCAGCCACATAATATGTAGTAAGTCTGTTTAGATGGTATATAGTCATTTTCAGATATGATTCTAAGGTACTGTACTATGACTGCTTTGTCCTTTCATGAAAAACTATACAGTAAAGATGAATGCACATAAATGTATTTGGGAACCAAGGCAATTCAACGTTTAATGGCATTCATTGAATAGAAGACATAAATAAATAAGTAAAGGCAATTTACAGCAGACTGCCAGAGGGGGTGCAAGCATTCATGGTCAATCAAGCTCTACTGCATGCAGCTGTGCTGACGGGACATGCAAAGAAAAAGGGAAAAGAGAGAAGAGAAGAAAGAAGCAGAGTGGACAAAGGAATGACCTTGGTCTTCTGCTGTTCTTCATTGTCAAATCAGCACGCTAGGGGAGTGTTCTTCAATTTTCAATAAATTGTGTTGTTGCAGTGGACGTTAAGGGCATGATCTGATGCTGTCTTTGGCAGCTAATACAACTACAACATTATGTGTGTAGAGGTAAGCTTTAAACAAATTTCTTTTGTTGTTAACAGTTTTCCTGAGGTGTGTGTGCATTCTCTTCAACAGGTGGCCGAACTTCTCTGGGAGGTCAGATTGGCTCAGACTCTTCATTTCCAATTCAGGATATCATAGAAAACCATATATATTATGTGCAAAGTGTTCATGACAGCGTGGAGCCAACTGTTGACTACTTTAGTTTCTTTATGACAGATGGAAGCAGCCAGTCTGAGGTTCACAATGTCACCATTACTATAGAGGTTGGTGTTATACTGCTGTTTGTAACAATGTTAATTGCAGTCTGTTGTAAGGTGATATACACATAAAAATGTAATCTCAATTAATTATAACAAGTAGTACAATTATAAAGAATAATAATATTATGTATACTTTAAAGGAGAAGTCACTTACTCACAACAGCACATTAAACACATATTTGACTAGTCTGTGTGCAGCTCTATTCCTGCTAGCAGGGACCAAAGTGAAACAGCATAGGCATTCCAATTCTGAAATTCCTGAAAGAGGGAGCAGCAAGAGGCTAGGAAAGCACCTTGTCTCATGCCATCCCTAGAGATACTGACTCCAACCTTGTTTGTTGCACTGTCTGAGTTTGTTATTTGATTCTTTATTTAGTTGCCTCTTACAAGTTTGTAAAGTACACACGTTTGTCATCAACTAGACGAATATGAACATTAAAATGCCCACCCAATCAAACCTGATTTTTCATTCTTGGATAAATACCAACAGATTGAATCAACTTTATGAATCTTATATGCATCGACAAGACCTCTGCTACTGAATTGCTTGATTTACCCATTTGCCATAGGTATTTTGCTTGGGTTTTACCCTCCAGCAAGGGCTTTTAATTTGTTTTCATTTTTAGAGGATGCAGCTGGAGTAAGAGTTACTGGAGTAGAGGGCATAGCTGAAAATATGGTGAGAGTTTAAAAAACATATAAGGGCTCTTTCACACTATAAAACCTGTGCATGGTAGCCAATCAGCTTCTAACCTCTAAACTTGCGTTCAGGAGTAGATTTTACCAGCGTTTCAAACGCCAAATGCTTGTAAACATGGCTAACCGTGTTTAGAAGCGTTTGCGTTTAGAAGCGTTTTTTGACTGGTCCATATCCATAGCACAATTCACTAAACAGTATCCTACCACATCCGAGTATGTGGTAGGATACCGCATAGAATTTTTAAAAAAGAACCCATTTGAATCCACTTACAAAGGCTACTAAAATACCGCATGATTTTATCAAGTCATGCGGAATTTTAGTAGTGAAAAGCATGCATCATGTTTCGGCTGTCAGCGGATTTCCCACTGACAGCTGAATGTAAAAGAAAGAATTGCCGGCAATAATACTTTGGGGGGGCGGGGGGAGCCCACCTGCCAGGCTGCATTTTCGATTAAGGGTCTGGTATGGATTTTGGACGGAACCCCACACCATTTTTTTTTTGTTTTGGCGTGGGGCTTCCCCCAAAATCCGTGTCAGACCAGAAAGGCTTGGTATGGATGGAGAGGGGGACCCCACAAGTTTTTTTTATTATTTTTTAATTGCCGGTAATTCTTTCTTTTACATTCAGCTGTCAGTGGGAATCCTACTGATAGCTGAAACATTAATGCATGCTTTTCACTACTAAAATTCCGCGTGACTTGATAAAATAACTTGTGGTATTTTAGTAGCCTTTTTTAGTGAATTTACTATTTTTCAGTGCATTCTGGGCATTTGGGAGGGTCTCCTGAGGTTATCTTTTAAAAACGCTTCTAAATGCAAAAGCGTATAAACGCAGCTAAACGCGTTACGCGAACGCGGGTAAACTGACGTTTTTTAACCTACGTTTTCAAGCAGTCAGTTTCCATTATTCAGAAGAGTTTTCCAAACGTCCCGTGTACATGAACCCTTACAAGTAAAATGATA
The DNA here is from genome assembly GCF_062004578.1 of Staurois parvus. NCBI lineage: Eukaryota > Metazoa > Chordata > Amphibia > Anura > Ranidae > Staurois > Staurois parvus. The sequence goes on from NW_028317809.1 coordinate 16,944,895, forward strand.
CATGTTTTAACTTTTATTTAAGAATGTAATAATAATAGTGGATGTACAGTGTGTAATGGAATATAACAGTGTGAAACTGTTCAGTAATTATTGTTTTCCTTTTGCTTTGCTTTTATTTGTATTTTAGGGCAAAAATGATGAACCACCAAAAATATTTTTACTTCCTGTAAGTGTTCAGGATAATGCGGGAGCTGTTATAAGGAACACTTGCTTAAGTGTTCAGGACATAGATACACCAGATAATGAGCTGATTTTCACAGTGACTAAAACACCATTATATGGTAAGCCTGTAGCCATAATGATGTATATGTTACATACTGTTACAGCTGAATTTCACACTTTAATTAGTATTTTAAAACTTTTCTTGTATTATTTATTCAGGTTGGAATCTGATGGCTGGCTATAAGACAACAAAATTATTGTTTGTGACACATTGATAAGTAGGCTTAAAGTATGACTAAAGACAACATTTTTTTTTAGTTTTGTAAAGAGTGGAGCGGGATTAGAACATCTGTTAGCTTTTATTGCTCTCTGTTTCTCCTGTTTATATTATCATTGAAAGTGAACGTAACAGAAAATCCCAAATTTTGGGCTGTCCCCAGAAAAGTAATAGAGGGGAAATCTTCCAATAGGGACACTAAGTCTGGTGACTCCAAGGAATTCACTTAATTTGCAGGAATTACTTCCTGTTTTGGCTACAGGATAGGGAGTGAAGGTAAATCTCCCCAATGGGATACTAAGCTGTAATGGATGTGCAATTTGTTAAAATATTCAGTAACTTAAAGTATAACTAAAGGCAAGACTTTTTTTAAAGTCTTTGATAGAGTTGAGATGGATTAGAACACGTCAGGTTTTTATTGCTCTCTGTGCCCCATTAGAGATACTCACCGTCTTTATTTTTCCTGTTTACCAATATCACCAAAAGTGATATTTAAAAAATCCCAAATTTTGGGTTGCCACCAAAAATGGGGACACTGGTTCTGGTGACTCAGATGACAACCATTATCAAAAAGTCAAGTATCTGGTTGCTCGTCCCTAATAGATGTATGAAAGAAAAAAAAACCCTATAGGACTTTCATGCAGCAAGCTACAGCATTACACATTTAAGCAAAGATCTTTCTTTAGAAAGGAATATACTTTATTAAAAAGATATACTCATGAGAATACATGATCTTTATATTTGCGAAAAATACATAATCTTTAAAAACACGCTCTGAGAAATATTGCAAGAAAACTTTCTTCACAAAATGAAAAACCACCCATAAAGGGAGGAGGTTATCCTGACGCGTTTCTATCATTCCACATTTTTGATCTTCTTCAGGAGTGTGGATACAAAGAGAGTTTCTAATGAGCACATAGAAAGGGAGTGATAATATGCATATATAAACAGTGCTCAGTAGCATTTATGCCATTGCTATAATGATACTTGCAGAAAATCAATATTGATCAGAGCAATTGTAAAATATGGACATCCAGGATGAAACCGCATGGACTGAGGCCCCAACGTAGTGGACTCAAGGAGAGCAAGAGTGGTCAGATGTCAACCCCATGGATCCAACAGCACCTGGGAAACATCAAATCACCCTCTAGGGTGATTTGAGAACAGGAAATTCGTGCTCACCAAACCAAGGAGATGAAATGAGAGACCATCTTCAAGGCAAAAAGCCAGAAGCCAACTGCAATAATGCATCCAATAAATAGGGTTCAATGTAAAGTAATTGTCTCATCAAAGGGTGATCTAATGAACCTGTGCCATCAGCTCAGAGGAAGGGGCAGCAAAAAATAACAACCAGGGATTTCCTCACATTGGAGGGATTTTCTGTTTCTGATTTAGCTATGGTACTGGAAGTGAAGGGAAGTCTCCACAAAGGGACACAGACGGCAATAAAAATGACGGGTTATATCCCCACTTACTGTATCCAAAACAAAGTTTTGCCTTTAGTTATTCTTTAGGTCATATGACCCTTATTTTTAGGACTCAATAGGACATGTTTCCTTAAAGTCTAAAAGGTAAAATTGTTAGTGTTAGATACACCTGTGTTGTGTTAGTGTTAGATACACTTGTGCATATGCCTGGAAGGATGAAAACCTGTTATTGTTTAATATTAACAAAAGCAAAAAAACTATCTATTACTCCAATCAAGGGTATCTGCTGACATATTCTACTTTAATTTTTTTCCTTTGATAAATTAATAGCATTAATAAATTATCTACATATCAGTTGTGTTTTTATTTTTGTTTCAAACCTGTTTTCTTTCTTTTAATATGGATACTGTGAAAGTAACTGTTTCTGTGTTGCACGTTGCCATAGGGAACTTACGGAGGAGGCAATTCTACTCTGAACCACTGGATAATGGCCGTATCCTGTTTCAAGACTCCTTCTTTACTTACCAAGATGTACTGGATGAACTGATTGTATATATACCTGAGGTTGGAACTACACATTCAGATGAATTTAGGTTCTCTCTCTCAGATGGTCGCTACACCGAGAGTGGAAGACTGCAGTTTAATATTGAGCCACAGAGGAAGGCATCCCCAAGGATGGCAGTAAACAGAGGCCTGCAGATCTCAGCAGGTATCTCAACTTTTTTTTCCTCAGACATACAGACATTAAAGTCAACAGTATACTAACTTTATTTGAGGAGGTAAATCCAATCTGAAAGTTTTTAAAGTTGGGATGCTACCATACAATCCAAACTATTACTACTATACATTCCAAAATACATTTCAGTTAAATGTTTGATAAAACTAATCTTGGGGCCCATGACCTGTTCTAAGTAGACTTCATAACAATGAAGTGATAACATCTTAATATGTACTTTAAATTGCTCATATGTTTTATACAGCAACCTAGAAAATGAACTGTCTAGTTAAATCATTTTAATTTACCTTGCCATATATTCTAACTTTTTCAAGTTTGACCTGTTTTCTATTTTGTGTTGCCTTGGCTAAACATAATATAAGAGTAATATCATACACACCCTGTATGCCTATGCCTGTTGTTCTACCTATAAAATATTTATATATACAATATGTTCTGATGTCAGAATACCATCACACACTTTGTCATGATGTGTCCCAATTTGCTGTAGTCTGTGAATCTCAACATCAGTCAATTAATGTCCATCAATGTCTGTCAAAGCCCCTGTGTATTATGTTTACTCTCATAGCAAATTTTTAAGGATGTTTGAAATACCCATACACTTTCCTGTAGATATACATTCAGTCCTAAGTGACTGAAAACATGTAAAAAATACAGCTATTTATTAAATGATCCTTTTTTATAATGGCATCGTTTGTTGCAAAACCAGATAGCTCAATAACTTACTTTTTTCTGTTTTCCTGTCAAGGTTCTACAGCTACCATAACTGAGAAGAATTTAAAGGGAACTGACACAGATTCAGATAATGAAAAACTGCGATATGACATCAAGAAAGACCCTGCTGTGGGACAACTGCTGATATCAAAGAACAGTAATCTGCTACCCATTTCTGTAAAGGGACCAATTGCCAGTTTTACTCAGTCAGATATTAATAAAGGTGATAAATAATTAAATATGTAGTATAACATTTTATATTACATTTTTAAAGATTTTAAATGTGCACTAATATTTACTTAGACAAAGGAGCATGTGTGTCCTAAGATATGTTGCTGTAATTATAGTATAAAAAAATTGTAGGAGGCTACCAAGTCACAGTGCAAGGCTTACCATAATGATACTATTGATTCAGATCCTAGGAGGTCAGTCTGAGAGGGCATCACAAAGTCTTAACATTTTCAAACCATGATAACCTTTTCCTTTTTGTTTCTTTCTTCTGGCTTTTTCTGTAAATGTGTTATTCAGTTCAGAAAGAAATCTGTGGGAAGGGTGGGGGAACCTCTAGGTGTACATTTTATTAAACATTAAGTGATACGTTCGCTACGTAGACTATAAGCTAAGCTTTAAATACTGCAAATGTTGACCAAAACATAATGGGGTTTATTTACTAAAGCTGGAGAGTCCAAAATCAGACTCCCTTCTGCATAGAAACCAATCAGCTTCCACGTTTCATTGCCAAAGCTTCATTGAACAAGCTGAGGTTAGAAGCTGATTGGTTTCTATGCAGAAGGGAGTCTGATTTTGGACTCTCCAGCTTTAGTAAATAAACCCCAATGTGTCAGGTCGCAAATGTACAGCAAAATCCTTCATAAACATGTCTCTAGTCTATTTTCATTCTTTATATAAGTAATATAAACACATTGACTAAAATTTTAACAAAGTGACAATAAATTGCCCACTGGCATTATGAATGCTGTATGTTGTCTTTCATAACTGGATATATTTTCTCCAGAAACCACATATTGGGGATCAGTGTTGTTATAAAAAGGCACCAATCTTAATTATTTTGCATTCTTTTAATAAATGTGCCCTTCTTCTATGATTTTCTCTCTCCTTTATCTTGTGACTAATGTTGTCTCATCTGATTTTAAAATAAATTGTTCGATTAACAAAGCACATCTGTAATGCTGTATTTATCTTGCAGTAATAAAGAAAAGCAATTGTCTGAAATATGCCACTTGCCAAGTGATTACTTTGCAAATACAGCAACAGTATGGTTGTGTGATAGAATTCTTAAAGTTTATTTATAATTTTGATGTTTTTAGGATACATTCAGTACAAGCACAAGAAAGGAGAATCGGGTGGGAGCTTTGCTTTAAAATTTGATGTGGTTGATACAGAAGATAATGCATTGATAGACCAGTCTTTCTATATAAGCATATTAGGTAAGTTATGTTTATGATAATATCCTGTTCTTGTCCTATCCTGTTCTCTAACAGTATCCAAAGCCCTAGCATTTCTTGTTTTGGGTAGAGAGGGGAAAGATTACTGGGACAGAAACCAATGTGAAATTCATCATTATACATTTGTCACCGGAACAGGAAGTAAAAGAAGTCTTTCATTGAGGACATTTGTTTGAGTGACAGCTGTAAAGGAAGCCATTTTACCCTATTTTGGGGAGATTTCCTTGCGTTATTGGGCGTTGTGGTGCACTGCATTGGAAAAAAAGGGCCAGGTCTGGTTTTCAGTATGTTGAAAATCTATTTGAAATAAATAGGTTGCCTATATGCAGTGCAAGGTAATGTTCAAGCTCATTAACGAGGGTGTAGAAATATGTGGAGGGACAATAAGTGTTTTTACCCATGTGACTAATCTACTATGTAAATAGGTTTTGTGACTCCTTGCTCACATTGGTTGCATATGGATTTGATAAAGCCCACTGTTTTCAGTAAATTGTGTTCACACCAATGTTTTGTGTTACAAAAAAAACCTGAAGGTTGCCATTCAAGTTAGTTCAAATTAAGTATTTAACAACATGAAAAACACCTCTAAAGGACTTCAACAAATGTTAAAACAGTAAGTATTAACATGTGCACTTTGGATAGGATAAGGAGTGCTTTTTCATGACTAGTCTGGAGACAGTTATCTGCCATCATACACATGGAATGGATTAGAGTCAGTTAAAAACTATTGTATTTTTTTTTTAAATACAAAATTGTATTTTACTATGCATTTCATTATGTTTGAAATAAAATGCTGCTCTACTTTATCATACAAAAACCCTCAACTGAAGCATAGGATCTGTTTTCAAAGTAGCTACATTTGCATCCTGTCTTATTTGAACACAGGTCTTTCGGAGGGGGGTATAAGTTTAGCAAAAAAATGCAGAGGGTAATTAGAGGGGGATAGACTATGGGGTAGCTGAATAAAGGGGGGGGCAGAGTTTAGGAATTAAAGACTAAGGACCTATCACACCTAAGGTTTTAATGCATGTACACATTTTAGCTATTGTCTTAAAATGCGATAATTCACATCTGTGTGATGCATTGTTTTGTTATTTTTGGGGCCTTGTATAGATTATTGAAGACAATAGCAGTGCATAAAATATGTAAAAAACTTTTTGTGCTGCTACTAGAAAAGATGGGACTATAGGAACAGCAGCACACACCTTGCTTTACCACTAGCAAAAAAACAGCAAACAGAAAATTGATGTTGCGCTAATCACAATAATGCCACAGACATTCCAAAATAAATAATGAGATGAGAAGACAATAGATAATACACCATAACATAATCAGTAAATGGAAGGAATATGGGAGTAAAGGGAAAGGTGAAATAATAAAGGTCCAAAAAGAGGACCAAAAGGTGTAACAGACAATAAATCGTGACCGTGGGCAAAACGCACAGAAATGATCAGGGAGAAATAAAATATTAACTAAATCACAGTAATAGTGGGACATATGAGTCCGTCACAACATAAATGAAATAACGTGAATACAACTGGTGAGAAAGTGGAGCAAAATGTGAAAAATACAAAATGAAGTGCTGAATATTAAAAGTGGACAAACCACTTATCACAGAAGAATGACAATAACAACGCACAGTGAGGCCAAAAATTGTGACCATGTGACTAAAGAATCATACCACAATGTGCATCAAAAGGCCGTGTAACATAAAACGACTAATAAGTGACCATATAAATACTATAAATAAATGTGGCAAACATATATAGAGTGCAACTAGTATAAAACAAAATGGTGATATAAACGCACAGTGAAACCAAATGAATATATTACTGTGCAACGTAAAATACATAAGAAATAAATAACGTGACTAAAAAAATTGTAAATACGACATAAAGTCCATGTGCAAAAACGTCCAACAAAAACGCATTAAAAAAAAAAAAACACAACGTGGATAGGTAAATGATTGTTGAATCCCACACCAGCTAAATTGCCTCCTCATCTCCACTCCCAGACCCCAAGGGGCCAAAAGGCTTTCAGGACACTCACGGCAAGGGCTCTTTAAGTGGAATCCCAAACGGCAATGTAGGGATGATATCTCCCTCAATGGAGGACCACACTGTTCAGCGGTGGTAATATATCTTTCACCTTTGGACACGGAAATCCGCCATCGCACAGAACTCCTTCCAGGGGTTCGTTGGACCAGAAAAAACAGCCAGCTCTCAGCACTCCCAGGGAGACAAGAAAAAGTGCTTCCATAGTGCTATATTGTAAATGAATCAAATGTAAAGACAAATGCGCACTTACATAGGAACAGATTAGGGGGTGAAGTCACGTGACAGTGATGTAACGCGTAGGTCGGAGAGTGGAATGTGATGATGTCATTTCTGACACAAACGGCTGCAGCCATATTGGTACACCCAGTACACCCATATCAACACGTGATTGATGCCTTGTTTGATCTGTTCCCATGTAAGTGCACATTTGTCTTTACAATAAATTTGATTCATTTACAATATAACACTATGGAAGCATTTTTTCTTGTCTCCCTGGGAGTGCTGTGAGCTGGTTGTTTTTTCTGGTCCAACGAACCCCTGGCAGGAGTTCTGTACGCTGGCGGATTTCCGTGTCCAAAGGTGAAAGATATATTACCACCGCTGAACAGTATGGTCCACCAGAGTGGGAGATATCATCCCTACATCACCGTTTGGGATTCCACTTTAAGGGCCCCTGCAGTGAGTGTCCTGAAAGCCTTTTGGCCCCTTGGGGTCTGGGCGTGGAGGTGAGGAGGGAATTTAGCTGGTGTGGGATTCAACAATCGTTTTTTTTTTATGCGTTTTTGTTGAACGTTTTTTTTAGTCACATGTTATTTATTTCTTCATTGTGTTATTGTATTTTACGGTGCACAGTAATATATTCATATGTCCCACTATTACTGTGATTTAGTTAATATTTTATTTCTCCCTGATTATTTCTGTGCGTTTTGCCCACGGTCACGATTTATTGTCTGTTACACCTTTTGGTCCTCTTTTTGGACCTTTATTCACGTTTCCCTTCACTCCCATATTCCTTCCATTTACTGATTATGTTATGGTGTATTATTTATTGTCTTCTTATCTCATTATTTGTTTTGGAATGTCTGTGGCATTATTGTGATTAGCGCATCAATTTTCTGTTTGTTGTTAATAGCGGTGCATAAAAATTATTTATAACGCACACAAAACTATGAATTCAACCTAACAGGTTTTCAGTGACATAGTGTGGGGTTAAGTGTTAAAATGGATCTAAAGGCAGAAGTTTTTTTTTTACCTTAATGCATTCTATGATAGGAAGGTAAAAAAACCTTCTGCAAGCAGTTCCCCCTTATACTTACCTGAACCTGATCTCAATCGAGTGATGTGCACGGGAGCAGAAGCTCTCTCAGCTCTCTCCTTCCTCAATAGCTCACACACAGCAGCAGGAGCCATTGGAATCAGCCTGTGAGGAGGGAGCAGGGGTCCAAGCTGAGCCGTACTTATGGACACAGAGAACTGGCTTGGGTGCGAGCATGCACAAGTGCCCCTATAGCAAGCAGGTTGCTATGGGGGCACTCTGCAGGGAGTAGGGGACAGGAGAAGATGATCAGGGCATTTTGCAAAACCATTGAACAGAGCAGGTAAGTATGACATATTTGTTATTTAAAAAAAATAAAACTGTGCTTTTGGAATCACTGTAAGAAAGAGACAGAATAAAAAACTAAGAGCTTGTGGACACAATGTGAAAGATAGATAGCTGCTGTGAAGTTTAAGGGACAAGTGACAGTGAGGCCTGAAGTTATTTTTTTAGGCAGGGCATCATTTGCTATGGCTTGCGAGGCATAGTGTGGGTTTGGTGTTCTAAGTGACTTTTACTCTGATTATGACAGGTTCCCTTTAACATTCAAGCACATTTCCAAGAGGTTTCTGAAAAGTTAAAACACCCTGCAAACTATGCCGATAATTTAAAATGTAACTTTTTTAACCTTTAGCCAGCCAAGGCATTTATTGAGTGGCTTGTAAATCTGACTGCTAAGCATGCTTTGTTGTACTCATTATTCTTACAGAGGACAGGCAGCCTCCATCAATTACTGCCAACAAAGGTCTCACCTTGGATGAAAACTCCTGGAAGAAAATCACCACACAGCAACTGTCAGCCACAGATCAGGACAGCGAACCCAGAGAGCTTCTGTTTCACATCACCAGACAACCTAGTCTGGGACGCCTGGAGCACGTGGGTTCCCCAGGTACAGTTTCTCCTTTTCAGGTTAAAGCAGGGGAATGCGAAACACATTCTTAAAATGAGTTGTCTTAAATTCTAGATGATTTATTTGGTCTTAGTTGATTTTAAAGGCCAGCTCTATTCAAAACGGATACTGTAGTTGATGCAGTGGTTTAAATCACCTACAGGTAAACTATGTCATACAGATTCTAGTAATTATTATTATTATACAGGATTTATATAGCGCCAACAGTTTGCTCAGCGCTTTACAATATAAAGGGAGACAATACAGCAACAATACAGTTCAATACAAGAGAATTAGGAGGGCCCTGCTCCTTGGAGCTTACAATCTAAGAATTGTTATTATCTTCAGCATTTAGTATCTCCACCTCATCCCATATGGCCATAACAAAGATGCCTGTAGAAGTTGGAAATCCAATGATGTGTTCATGCTGTATTATAGAGAATACATCGAGCAATCATATAGCTGTAGCAGGTTTGTGGAACTGTAAAATCTGCCCATGTGCAATTCAACTAAAACAACAATATCACTTTTAGGTAGACATGGCCATGTAAAATGTGAATAAACCTAGTGAAGATATAGTGTAGTTCCTGTGCGCTACCACTTAGGTTGGAGGAAATAATTGATCAAAATATTTATACACTATACTGCCAAAAGTATTGGGACACCTACCTTTACAGGCACATGAACTTTAATCCCAGTCTTAGTCTGTAGGGTTCAATATTGAGTTGGCCCACCCTTTGCAGCTATAACAGCTTCAACTCTTCTGGGAAGGCTGTCCACAAGGTTTAGGAGTGTGTCTGTGGGAATGTTTGACCATTTTCCAGAAGCGCATTGTGAGGTCAGGCACTGATGTCGGACAAGAAGGCCTGGCTCAGTCTCTACTAATTCATCCCAAAGGTGTTTTATCGGGTTGAGGTCAGGAATCTGTGCAGGCCAGTCAAGTTCCTCCACCCCAAACTTGCTCATCCGTGTCTTTATGGACCTTGCTTTGTGCACTGGTGCGCAGTCATATTAGCACAGGAAGGGGCCATCCCCAAACTGTTCCCACAAAGTTGGGAGCATGAAATTGTCCAAAATGTCTTCATATGCTGATGCCTAAAGAGTTCCCTTCACTGGAAATAGGTGCCAAGCCCAACCCCTGAAAAACAACCCCACACATAACATCCCCCCTCCACCAAACTTTGCACTTGGCACAATGCAGTCAGGTAAGTACCGTTCTCCTGGCAGCCGCCAAATCAAGACACATCCATCGGATTGCCAGACAGAGAAGTGTGATTCGTCACTCCAGAAAACACGTCTCCACTGCTCTAGAGTCCAGTGGCGGCGTGCTTTACAGCACTACATCCAACGTTTTGCATTGCACTTGGTAATGTAAGGCTTAAATGCAGCTGCTCGACCATGGAAACCCATTCCATGAAGCTCTCTATGCACTGCTGTGCTAATCTGAAGGTCACATGAAGTTTGGAAGTCTATAGCTATTGACTCTGCAGAGAGTTGGCAACTTCTGCGCACTGTGTGCTTCAGCATGCGCTGACCTCACTCTGTCTATTTACGTGGCCTACCACTTCGTGGCTGAGTTGCTGTTGTTCCCAGTTGCTTCCACTTTGTTATAATACCACTAACAGTTGACCGTGGAATATTTAGTAGCAAGGAAATGGACATACTGCACAGGTGGCAACCTATCACAGTACCACACTTGAATTCACGGAGCCCCTGAGAGCGACCCATTCTTTCACAAATGTTTGTAGAAGCAATCTGCATGCACAGGTGCTTGATTTTATACACCTGTGGTCATGGAGGTGATTGGAACACCAAAACCCAATGATTTGAAGGGATGTCTTTTGGCAATATAGTGTATATGGATATGAGGGAATGTTAAAGCGATTCTAAGGGCTCGTTCACACTTGACTGTTTTTCCAACTCTTGCCAAATGCCCCTCTAGCATTTGACATGCGCTGGTACGGCGTTTGCGGAGCATTTTTAGCGCTTCGCAAACACCGCATGCACGGTTTAGCGGTGGTTGCTAGGCGCTTGCCAAGCATTAAAAATGCCCCACAAACACCTATAATGAAGTTTGAATGGTGTTAGAGCTCCAGAGCGGCACCATAGACTTGAATAGGAGGCTTCAACTCCTCCTGACTCGACCAGAGTTGTCCGTTTTGCCGTGACGCAACGCGACGCTAACGCTCCCGTTTGAACAGCACCATGTGCTGCAAAGTGCAGAAGTTTCCCAGGCGTTTGGTAAACGGTAAAAACACTTCACAAACGCCTGTCTGCCGCTTGCAAACAAGGCTAGTGTGAACGTAGCCTTATGGTTAGTTTTTTTCTTTTTGTAAAGTAACAAACATATCTATACTTATCTGCTGTGTGCAGTGGTTTTGCACAGAGCAGCCTGGATTCTCCTCTTCTCGGGTCCCCTGAAGGCTTTCCTAGCTCCTCCTGTTTGTGGGGTGCCCCCACAGTAAGCAGCTTGCTATGAGAGCACCCACTGCCCTGTGTGTCCATTCACACATGGAGTGTGGCTTGGCCCCGCCCCCCTCTCTCCTCATTGGCTGACTGGCTGTGATTGACAGCAGCAGGAGCTAATGACTCCTGCTTGCTGTCTCAGCCAGTGAGGAGGCAGAGACCCAGGACAGCCGAGGCTGGCATTCACATTGGTGGATCGCTATGGGGCTCAGGTAAGTATTGAGGGGGCTGGGGGAGCTGCACACAGAAGGATTTTTACCTTCATGCATAGAATACATGAAGGTAAAAAACCTTCAGCCTTTACACCCACTTTAATCTTTGGAGTAGGTGCTCACATCAAACGTGTTCCCAAATGGAAATTTTATATACAGGTGACTGTGGCGCTCGCTCCTATATGTGTCATTCTACTGTTGTTAACTAATTAATTGACATACTAATTAGGTGCAAATAAAAAAAAATTGAAAAACTAATAATAAAATATTTTACCCCTAGGGTAATAGCATCAGGATATTGCTATTTGTATATCACTGTATAATTTTTATGATTTACAGCTTCATTGTTGTTCACAGTACCCAGTAGGGATAAAATATTTTATTCTTAGTTTTCCTTTTTTTTTTTTCTTCCACCTAAACAGTATGTCAATTAGTTAACAGCATTAGGATGACACAGTGAGCTAATATAGGAGTGAGCACCACATATACCTATTTATAAGAAATCCTAGTTAAGGCTTATGTTTTAAAAATATTGTAAGTATATCTACACATATACCATATTTGTATATCTGCATCTTTACAGTCATAAAATTAACCCTGAATGGCAAAAACAAGGTGTTCACTTTAATGCTCAATCCCGCAACATCACCTTATTTCTAAAGTCTTTAACCACTTGCCCTCCTGAGGATTTACCCCCCTTAATGACCAGGCCTCTTTTTGCTACTCGGCGCTGCACTAATTCAACTGATAATTGCACGGTCATACAATGCTGCACCCAAACGAAATTTACGTCCTTTTTTTCACACAAATAGAGCTTTCTTTCGGTGGTATTTGATCACCTGTGCGCTTTTTATTTTTCACGCTATAAACAAAAAAAGACCGAAGATTTTGAAGAAAAACAATATTTTTTACTTTCAGCTATAAAAAATATACAGTAAACTCAAAGTTAGTTATAAATTTAGGCCTAAATGTATTCTGCTACATGTTTTTGGTAAAAAAATAAGTGTATATTGATTGCTTTGTGTGAAAGTTATAGCGTCTACAAACTATGGTATAGATCAGCAATGGGCAAACTACGGCCCGCGGGCCGTATACGGCCCGGCGGACCTTTTAATCCGGCCCGGCGGACCTTTTAATCCGGCCCGCGGAGCGTGGCAAACATCAGCTGTCAGAATGTGTGTAGGCGGGGCAGCGTGAGGAACGTGAGGGGAGCTAGGCTCCTCTCACAGTCCGCCCTGAAGACCGGAACGGCGCGGGAACACGGCGAGAGGAACGCGCGGAGCAAAGGTAAGTGAATTGACACAGGGGGGACTTGGGGACTTAATATGGGGGATGAATTAATATGGGGAATGAATTACTATAGGGGGGATGAATTACTATATGGGGGATGAATTAGTATGGGGAACCCATTGCGGCCCTCAAGTCAAAAAGTTTGCCCACCCCTGGTATAGATACTGCAATTTACGCCATTTTTTTGCTATACAGCGCTGTGCTAGTTTAACAGACAATTGTGCGGTCATGCAATACAGTACATAAATGAAATTTATGTCCTTTTTTTTCACACAAATAGAGCTTTCTTTTGGTGGTATTTGATCACCTGTGCACTTTTTATTTTTGCCGCTATAAACAAAAAAATGTTTGAAGAAATTTTTTTTAAAAAAAAAACAATATTTTCTCATTTTGGTCATTACAAATATTCAAAAAAACTAACATTTTGCCATAAATGTAGGCCAAAATGTATTCTGCTACATGTTTTTGGTTAAAAAAAATCCCAGTAAGTGTATATTTATTGCTTTGTGTGAAAGTTATAGCGTCTACAAACTATGGTATACAGTCAGGTCCATAAATATTGGGACATCAACACAATTCTAACATTTTTGGCTCTATACACCACCACAATGGATTTGAAATGAAACGAACAAGATGTGCTTTAACTGCAGACTGTCAGCTTTAATTTGAGGGTATTTACATCCAAATCAGGTGAACGGTGTAGGAATTACAACAGTTTACATATGTGCCTCCCACTTGTTAAGGGACCAAAAGTAATGGGACAGAATAATAATCATAAATCAAACTTTCACTTTTTAATACTTGGTTGCAAATCCTTTGCAGTCAATTATAGCCTGAAGTCTGGAACGCATAGACATCACCAGACGCTGGGTTTCATCCCTGGTGATGCTCTGTCAGGCCTCTACTGCAACTGTCTTCAGTTCCTGCTTGTTCTTGGGGCATTTTCCCTTCAGTTTTGTCTTCAGCAAGTGAAGTGCATGCTCAATCGGATTCAGGTCAGGTGATTGACTTGGCCATTGCATAACATTCCACTTCTTTCCCTTAAGAAACTCTTTGGCTGCTTTTGCAGTATGCTTTGGGTCATTGTCCATCTGCACTGTGAAGCGGCGTCCAATGAGTTGTGAAGCATTCGGCTGAATAAGAGCAGATAATATTCCCGAAACACTTCAGAATTCATCCTGCTGCTTTTGTCAGCAGTCACATCATCAATAAATACAAGAGAAGCAGTTCCATTGGCAGCCATACATGCCCACGCCATGACACTACCACCACCATGCTTCACTGATGAGGTGGTATGCTTAGGATCATGAGCAATTCCTTTCCTTCTCCATACTCTTCTCTTCCCATCACTCTGGTACAAGTTGATCTTGGTCTCATCTGTCCATAGGATGTTGTTCCAGAACTGTGAAGGCTTTTTTAGATGTCGTTTGGCAAACTCTAATCTGGCCTTCCTGTTTTTGAGGCTCACCAATGGTTTACATCTTGTGGCGAACCCTCTGTATTCACTCTGGTGAAGTCTTCTCTTGATTGTTGACTTTGACACACATACCCCTACCTCCTGGAGAGTGTTCTTGATCTGGCCAACTGTTGTGAAGGGTGTTTTCTTCACCAGGGAAAGAATTCTTCGCTCATCCACCACAGTTGTTTTCTGTGGTCTTCCGGGTCTTTTGGTGTTGCTGAGCTCACCGGTGCGTTCCTTCTTTTTAAGAATGTTCCAAACAGTTGTTTTGGCCACGCCTAATGTTTTTGCTATCTCTCTGATGGGTTTGTTCTGTTTTTTCAGCCTAATGATGGCTTGCTTCACTGATAGTGACAGCTCTTTGGATCTCATTTTGAGAGTTGACATCAACAGATTCCAAATGCAAATAGCACACTTGAAATGAACTCTGGACCTTTTATCTGCTCATTGTAATTGGGATAATGAGGGAATAACACACACCTGGCCATGGAACAGCTGAGAAGCCAATTGTCCCATTACTTTTGGTCCCTTAACAAGTGGGAGGCACATATCCAAACTGTTGTAATTCCTGCACCGTTCACCTGATTTGGATGTAAATACCCTCAAATTAAAGCTGACAGTCTTCAGTTAAAGCACATCTTGTTTGTTTCATTTCAAATTCATTGTGGTGGTGTATAGAGCCAAAAATGTTAGAATTGTGTTGATGTCCCAATATTTATGGACCTGACTGTAGATAATGGAATTTACACAACTTTTACTTTCTGACTGCTCATCACATTTCTTGAGGTGTTAAAATACCAGGATAGTACAAACACCCTCAAATGACCCCTTTTCGGAAAGTAGACACCCTAAGCTATCTGCTGAGAGGCATATTGAGTCCATGTAAGATTTATTTTTTTCCAAAAGTTTCTGGAAAATGACAAAAACTTTTTTTTTTTACACAAAGTTGTCATTTAAATGATTTATTTCTCTCACAAGCCATGGGTATATGTGGAATTACATCCTAAAATACATTCTGCTACTTCTGCCGAGTATGGGTATACCACATGTGTGGGACTTTTTGGGAGCCTATCCACATACAGGAGCCTGAAATCCAGTGACCACTTTGAAAGACTGAAGGTGCGTAACTTCACTTCCTCAATACCTATCACAGTTTTGAAGGCCCTGACATGCCAGGATAGCACCATCCCCCCCAAATGTCCCTTTTCTGGAAAGTAGACACCCCAAAAAATTTAAAAAGGCATGGTGGGTATTTTGAAGATCTCATTTTTTCTCACAAGGTTTTGAAAAAAAAGAATAGAAAAAATGTTCTTGTTTTTTGTTTTTTTTCTTCATTTTGCAGAAACTTGTGGCAACAAATGAGATCTGCAAAATACTTACCATGCTTCTTATCAAATTCCTTCGGGTGTCTACTTTCTAAAAAGGGCTCATTTGGGGGGGGTTTGGTGCTATCCTGGCATTTCAGGGCCTCCGAAACTGTGATAAGTAGTCAGGAAGTGTAATGAGGAAATAAAGCCCTTAAAAAGCTTGAAGGTGCTTATTGGATTTTGGGGTCCTGTACTTGCCTAGACTGCCAAAACGTCTCTCACATGTGGTACCCCCATACTCGGGAGAAGTAGCAGAATGTATTTTGGGGATTAATTCCACATATACTCATGTCATGTGTGACCAATAAATCATTTAAATGACAATTTTGTGTAAAAAAATAAAAAAAATTTTGTCATTTTCCAAAAAATTGTGGTAAAAAAATATATTTTTCTATTGATTCAACATGCCTCTCAGCAAATAGTTTGGGGTGTCTACTTTCCAAAAAGGGGTCGTTTTGGGGTGGGGTGGGGACGTTTTATGCCCAGCATTAGAAGTTTATGCCACACATCACTCACTCTTCTAACCACCTGAAGATCAAGCCTGCTCTGACACTTTTTGTTCACATGAAAAAAATCTGTATTTTTGCTAGGAAATTAATTGAAACCCCCAAACATTATATATTTTTTTAAAGCAGACACCCTAGTGAATATAATGGTGGGTACTACAATTTTTTATGGCACATAGTACTCGCGCAGTGATTTTTCAAAAGCAATTTTTAAAAAAAAAATAAACTTTTTTTTACTTTTAATGCAGAAAAACACAATATTTTGGCCAATTACACCCTGTTCCAAATTATTATGCAAATTATATTTTTCTCATTTACCTAAATACTTGATGTAAATAACAGTCAGCATATTTCTCATGCTATCAACTATTAAGAGTACAATTCAAATTTTATTGAACAAACCTCCTAATGATAACAGTATTTTTTTTAAACATAAAAAACTTACAATGCACTGTTCCAAATTATTACGCACAGTAAGTTTCAAAACACTTTATAGGTTGTAAAGAACTGAAAATTGTCATTTGTTGTGTTTGCAGCATATATCAAAAGCTATTTCAATCAAACTTTTAACAACATTTTAACTTTTTAACATTTTAACAGGTCACGTTACATTGTAACATAGGACCTCTTATTTGATAGCAGCTTCACAAGTCTTGCATCCATTGAACTTGTGAGTTTTTGGACAGTTTCTGCTTGAATTTGTTTGCAAGATGTCAGAATAGCCTTCCAGAGCTGCTGTTTGGATGTTAACTGCCTCCCACCCTCATAGATCTTTTGCTTGAGGATGCTCCAAAGGTTCTCAATAGGATTGAGGTCAGGGGAGGATGGAGGCCACACCATGACTTTCTCTCCTTTTATCCCCATAGCAGCCATTGATGCAGAGGTATTCTTTGCAGCATGAGATGGTGCATTGTCATGCATGAAGATGATTTTATTCCGGAAAGCATAGTTTTTCCTTCTGTAACAGGGAAGAAAGTGGTCAGTCAGAAACTCCACATACTTTGCAGAGGTCATCTTTACACCCTCGGGGACCCTAAAGGGGCCGAGCAGCTCTGTTCCCATGATTCCGGCCCAAAACATGGCACTATTACCGCCTTGCTGACGTTGCAGCCTTGTTGGAACAGGGTGGCCGTCCACCAACCATCCATCCATCTGGACCATCCAGGGTTGCACGGCACTCATCAGTGAACAGGACTGTTTGAAAATTAGTCTTCATGTATTTTTCTGCCCAATGCAGCCATTTCTGCTTGTGAGCATTGGTTAGTGGTGGCCGAATAGAAGGTTTATGCACAGTTGCAAGACTCTGGAGGACTCTACACCTTGTTGTCCGTGGGACTCCAGAGGCACCAGCAGCTTCAAATATCTGTTTGCTGCTATGTAATGGTATTTTAGCAGCTGATCTCTTGATCCGATGCATGGATCTGTCAGAAATCTTCCTCAATGTGCCTTTATCTGCACGAACCCGTCTGTGCTCTGAATCAGCCACAAATCTCTTAATAGTGCGATGATCACGCTTAAGTTTTCGTGAAATATCTAATGTTTTCATACCTCGTCCAAGGCATTGAACTATTTCACTCTTTTCGGCAGCAGAAAGATCATTTTTCTTCCCCATATTGCTTGAAAATGGTGCTCTGCTTAATAATGTGGAACACCCTCCTTTAGTAGTTTTTCCTTAAATTGGGCTCACCTGCCAATCTAATTATCACAGATGTCCGAGATTGTTTTCAGTGATCAAAAGAGCCCTGAGACACAATGCCATCCATGAGTTAAACTGTAAAACAAAATATTTAATCTTTGTGACACTTAAATAGAATTTGCATAATAATTTGGAACAGGGTGTATTTGGTAAGATATAAAAGATGATGGTATGCCGAGTAAATAGATACCAAACATGACATGCTTTAAACCTGCGCATGCCCCGTGAAATGGCGACAAACTGCATATATTTTTAATATCCATAGGCAACACTTTAAAAGCCTTTAAAATCTACCATTTTAGATTTACAGAGGAGGTCTAGTGTTAGGATTACTGCCCTTGATCTGACGTTCACGTGTCATGCTCACATGTATGGTGCATCCGCTGTTTACATACATACCGCCACAGTCATTTTAGTCATTTTGATTTTTTAAATTATTTTTACACTGTATCTTTCTTTTTTTTTTTTTTGATCACTTTTAATGCTATCACAGGGAATGTAAATATTCCCTATAACTTCAATGGACATTGTCATATATTCTTTTTTCAGAAATCTGGGGTCTATCAGACTCTAGATATCTCCTCTGCCCTTACATTATCTAATCAAACCAAAATTGGTGTGATCAGATGCTTTCCCAATTTACAAATGTTTATATCCTGCAAAACTGAAGTGATGAAATGCTCGTAGCTTCCGAATTCTTAGACTATAGAGATGATTGGCACCATCCTGGTCCACAATCAGCTCCATGGTCAGCTGGCAGAAACACCGGCTGCATTCTCAGGTTCCCCCGATGGCGCAAGACTGCCCAAGAAGGCTGTGGAAGGCAGCGGGGGAGGGGGGGCATCATTTCCCGCTGCTTGTAAAAGCAATCCTGCAGCTAATTAGCCAATAGGATTGCTTTTACATGAAAGCCGATCGCCGGCTGAAAAAAACGATACCAGGATGATGCCTGCAGTTGTAGGCATCATCCTGGTATAACCATTCAAATCCAGTGATGTACCAGTATGTCGCTGGTCCTTGTTGGGTGTATATGCTATGTTCTTTTTTTTGTATGCAGCCTGTGGGCTGAATGAAAAAAAGAGAAGAAATTTCTGCCAGAAAAAGTGTGTGGTATGCCCACCATTAGAATATACTGCCTTGCATCCACCCACTTCTAATGGTGGGCACACATTAGGTCACACTTTGCCACATGCGTCAGTTCCAAATTGTACAAATGTCTAAACAGTGGCACGCTTGAATAAAAATTGTCCACGTATAAGTGGTACCCCGTATGGAAAAAGGATGACACCAAGTCCCAAACTATCTTGCCACTACTCCCCATGTAGTCTGGGCATCCGGGGGGCTCCACGTGACTATCTTTTCCCCCATAAATCTGAAACTTATAAGTATAGCCTGTTGCCCTCTCACAGGTCTTCTACATCTTGACCCCATATCTGGCACGCTTGCTGGGGAGAAATTGTTTGAATGCAAGGCGGCCAGAAAAATTTACTGAGGGACTCATCAACGCAGATGTTTTGCTGGGGAGTATAGACATCTGTAAATTTTTGGCTAAGGTGATTTGCGAGGGGCTGAATTTTGTGGAGCCGGTCAAATTCAGGGTTACCCCGAGGATGACAGAGTGTGTTGCTGAAATGCATAAAACACATTATACTCTCATATCTATGTCTGGCCATGGCAGCGGAGAACACGGCATTTGATGAATCTGGTCTGCGGACCAATACAACTGGAATTCATTTCTTTTAGTAATGCCCATGTTGAGGGTTAGGCCCAAAAAAATGTAAATTCGAAAACCGGAATGAGTTTCCATGCGACTGGTCTGGCAAGGTTTGAATTTTGGTTGGCGGTGATAAAATGTTGTGCATATAAATTGCTTTGATCCACAATCAACGCATACAGATATTCTGTGAAAAACAGCTCCAAAAATCAAGGGGAGTAGTTACATTTGCTATTTCCACCTGAATTCCAGGTTGGGCAGCGAAGGGGGGAAGTACGGGTGCTGCAGAATTTGTGGGCTGCCAATCGGGATTTGCAAGCACATCCGGAAGGATACTAGGAGCTCTATGGGCCTGTGTACGAATTCTTGGTGGCTGCGGGACAATACTTGTGCTCGCCACCGCACCGGCTTGTACTGGACTTATGGGACTCGCCACGTCACAAAGTCATACTGCAGTGCTGGTATTATTATTATAATACAGGATTTATTTAGCGCCAACAGTTTGCTCAGCGCTTTACAATATAACGGGAGACAATACAGAACAATACAGTTCAATACAAAAGGGTTAGGAGGGCCTGATCCTGGGAGCTTACAATCTAAGAGATATGTGAAAGACCAAGATGTACTAGACTGCTGGTGCTCGACAGTTCACCAAAAGGTAGCACGGCACTAGTACTGGCATTCTGCTGCATATGATAGTCATCAAAATTTACTGACAAGTGCTAACAGAGACCAGGCCTGATTCTGCGAACACTGCAGTTTTGTGTGCAATGAATCAAGTGACAGGGACCTACTGACACTGCACTTGCTGGGGGAGAAGGGGGGGGTAAGCGTAGGGGCTAAATGCAGGTGCTGGCAGGTGCCGGGGCTGATCCTGCTAACGCTGCGTTTTTGGGGACGCTATATTAATGTGAACGCTGGTATAGTGCTGACCTGATCAAAGATATTGATCCGCTCAGACGCTATACTAGAGGATTATTGTGCATGAGCGTGTTCCTGGCAATCAAGGGGTTAAATGTGATGACTGGTGTACTGACGGGCAATCTGACGCCATCTGGTAGGGGTGTGAAAATCATGGAAGCGCAAATCATGTATATATATATGTGATTTTGCGAACCCATGTCCGCCCTGTAGCTGTTCTGCTATAGGGCGGTCAGGAAGCGGTTACAGAAGAGGTTTGTGTTACGGCGCTGCGTTACTTTAACTGATAATTGCACGGTCATGCAACACTGCACCCAAATTAAATTTACATCCTTTTTTTCCCACAAATTGAGCTTTCTTTCGGTGGTATTTGATCGCCTGTGCATTTTTTATTTTTTGCGCTATAAAAAAAAGGCTGACAATTTTGAGGAAAAAAAAACAATATTTTGGACTTTTTGCTATAAAACATGTCCTTTAAAAATCAAATTTCGTCATAAATTTTGGCCAAAATGCATTCTGCGACATGTCTTTGCTAAAAAAAAAACCAATACGTGTAAATTAATCGGTTTACGTGAAAGTTATAGCGTTTAGAAATGGCGGGAAAGATACTGGGATTTTTAATTTTTTTTATATACTAATAATGGCGGCGATCAGCGACTTATGACGGCGATCAGCAACTTATGGCAGGACTGCGGGACTGCGGCGGACATTCTAACACTGGGAGGGAACTGACTTGGGGTCACTCACATCCCCAGTGACACCAATACAGTGATCAGTGCAAAAAAAAAAAAACACTGACACTGTACTAATGGCACTGGGGAGGAAGGGGTTAACTTTTTTATTCAATGAAAGGCTGAACTGTGTGAGGGGAGTGTTTTACTAGGGGGCGGGGGTGTGTACTGCATGGGAACACGCTGATCCGGAGAGATAAACTCTTCTCTCCTGATCAGCATGTCAGGAGCTGACAGGGAACTGACAGAAAGCAGAGCTGCTGCAGCCATGCTCTCTGTCGGTGATTGCCACTAATCGCTGGGACCCGGCGACTGACACCTGCGGCCGCGATCGGCGGAACAGGTAGGGCAGAGGCGCGCCTCGTGCGTGCCTCCTACCTGTTTTGCAAAATCACGTTTTAAAACGTGGTTTTGCACAGCCGTGCCGACCTGCCACCGTATTTCTACAGTGGCTGGTCGGCAAGTGGTTAATAAAATACATCTCCACAATAAGGCTACACAGCATCCACAGCTTACTGCTCTGTTGAGCTGCTGGGAGTAAAGAAAATACAAAGTAATTCCAAGCATGTAGGAACATGTGACTCACTTTCTTTTCTCTTATGTGCCAACATTGGTTCTTGGTGATGGGCCCAGAGTGTTTTTGTAATGGCAGATAGTGAGTCCTCAGCCTTGCTTATGCTGTGAGCTACTTTGGCTGCCTTTGTTCACACCTGGTGGCTGAACAGAGTTGCAAAAGAGAGCAGCAGAATGAAGGAAGGTGAGATTGCTTTTACCCCTTCTTGGCACCACCTCCTGGCCCTATAAATTAATTGGGGATTCCAATCATGTGACCACTGTGATTGGCTGTCACAGCAGTCACATGATCGAAAGCTCATGATTGCAAGTATGTATCGGGAGCTTTCCATGACAGTTTAGTTACTGTGCTTTAAGCGCGATTTCAGCACAGTAAGCTGTGTACAACTAAATGCATATATGCCATTGGTTAAGCAATGGATGCTAATCATGTTGCTCAATATACTAATTAACTTCAGAAGGAGCATTTATATATCTGTAAATGGAATACAGCAAATACAATTTGGAAGAGCAAGCAAGCTAAAATGTGAAGTCACAATAAAAATTTCTTTCACATAAATTCTACAATAATATTTAAAAATACTGTATGTACACACTGAAAATACAGTACTATGGCTTCCATATGAACTCATTTGCTGTCCCTCACCCTCTAAGGTTTAGATCAGACATTTTGAGGGTTCTGAATGTTCCAATGCACAAGCCCAGGCAGAGTTTTAATCTTTTAGATGTCAGTGTCAGTGAGTATTGAAACCGTAAGCCATCCAAAGTCAACTTTTGATGAATAGGACTAAGATTATGGAATATGTTTAACAAAAGTACAGTGTTTCTTTAAAGCAGAACTCCGGGCAAATTTTTTTTCCATGTCCTTGCTGCTGATCTCCTACCTTCACTAAATATGTCCTCCATCTTCTGGTTCACTCAGTAGTTTCTCTGAAATAAGCTGATGATTTTCAAATAAAACTGTTAATCCCCTGTGGTTTCCTGTTTGTAAGACTGGTGGCTGCTATTCCTCCTATTCCCCCAGCCACTGGTCTTGGCACAGCTCCTCTGTAGTTCTTCTTCTAGGAAGCTGTGATGTATTTCCTCCCTGCTCACTGTAGTTGGAGGAGTCAGACTCCTGGTCTTTACCTCCCACCTAGGCAGTGTTCTAAGAATTGCAGCTCAGGACACTCAGGACAATCAGCTTCTAACCTCGGCTTGTTCAATGAAGCTTTGGCAATGAAACCTGGAAGCTGATTGGTTTCTATGCAGAAGGGAGTCTGATTTTGGACTCTCCAGCTTTAGTAAATAAACCCTTTGGGTCTGTCCTGCCTCCCATAGCTTCAGCTAAGAGTCTCTGCAACTCCTCCACTAGTAACAGTGTATACACTATACATATTAGGGATGCAACAATATATCGGCCAATATAATGGCCACCGAAAATGCAATTTTACACAGGAATTTACCTGCAATTTTGCTGTGTTTTTACTCCTGATTTTCCCACAATTTTACCCGTGATTTTACCGTCTATTTTTCCTCATTTTTACCTGTGATTTTACCCCCGAATTTTCAGCGATTTTAACCAGAATTTTGCTTCAATTTTACCTGCGATTTTGCCACAATTTTACTCATAATTTTGCCAAGATTTCACCCGTAATTGTGCTGCGATTCTACCTGGAATTTTACGACACTTTTACGCTGAATTTTGCCACTATTTTACCTGTGATTTTGCTGCTATTTTACCCAGAATTTTGCTTTGATTTTACGTGTGATTTTGCTGCAATTTTACAAGCAATTATGCTACAATTGTACCCGGAATTTTGCTGCGATTTTACCCGGAATTTTGCCCATGATCTTGCCATGAATTTAGTAATTGCAGTAATTTTACCCAGAATTTTGTCACGATTTTACCCCCGTTTTTGCTATGGTTTTACCTGCAATTTTGCCATGATTTTACCCGCAATATTACCATGTTTAGGCTGCGTTTTTCATAGGTCATGTGATTAAACAAATGCATAAAAATTGCAGCATGTGTGTGTTTTTCATGTGTTTATCCTGCCTTTTTCAATGCAGTTCAGGCCTGGTTTACACCAATGCAGTTTGCGTTTTGTCTGATTTGCAGTGCGTTTTGCATTTTTGTACGTCCGTTTTGACACATTTTTTGATGCATTTTGCGTTTTTGTAATTTTATTTCATTTTGCCCAACTTGCTGGGAAGATAAAAAAACGAGCATTGAGCCTCCCTCTTTCCCTGGTTGGCACATCTGTTTGCTTTTCCTCATGTACCTTAAATGCATGTCATCAGTGATTTGCACTGCCCTAGCCTCTCCATCAGTTACCCAGTGTTGAGTTATCACTTCTCTGTAATGCTTCACATTTTGGGCCCAGCCATAGAGTATAATGGCCCCCCTGAGTACCAAGTTAAATAAGATGCAGCTACTTCACACTATGGCTCTACATCCAATGTCTAGGCTGGGTCAATGCATCTAAGGTCTAATTTCCTGATATGCAAAGGGCTGATTCTAATTTCTATATTTTTTCCATAAAAGTACAGGACAAAAAAAGGACATTCAGCACTGTCTATGACAAAAAAAACACATGTCCTACAATTATTTAGTTACAGTTGTGTTCAAAATAATAGCAGTCAGACATCACTAATCTGATCAATCACTGTTTTTGGTAGAAATGATATTTCTACATGGCAAATAATTTACTAGCAGGTTTAGTAGAGTAATAGAAATCCAACAGATCCAACAGTCATGACATGCATGCTACTGATTCTGTGTAATTGAATCACTAATTGAAAGGGGCATGTTCAAAATAATAGCAGTGTGGAGTTCTATTAGTGAGGTCATTCATTCTTTGAAAACCAGGTGGCAATTATTGCCCTTATTTAAGGAAGGAAGGCAGCAAATGTTGTACATGCTGGTTACAGTGCTTTTCTCTCTGAAATTCTGAGGAAAATGGGTCGTTCCAGACATTGTTCAGAAGAACAGCATACCTTGATTAAAAAGTTGATTGGATAGGGGGAAACATATAAAGAAGTGCAGAAAATGATAGGCTGCTCAGCTAAATGAACGCAAATGCTTTAAAATGGCAACCAAAACCTGAAAGACGTGTAAGAAAGCGAAAAACTACCTTTCGAATGGATAAAAGAATATCCAAAATGGCAAGGACTCAGCTCCAGGAAGATCAAAGAAGGTCTAAAGTTACCTGTGAGTACTGTTACAATTAGAAGATGCCTATGTGAAGCCAAGCTATCTGCAAGAAGCCCCGCAAAGTCCCACTGTTGAAAAAAAGACATGTGCTGAAGAGGTTATAATTTGCCAAAGAGCACATTGACTGGCCTGAAGAGAAATGGCGCAACATTTTGTGGACTGATGAAAGTAAGATTGTTTTTTTTGGGTCTAGTGGCTGGAGACAGTTTGTCAGACGACCCCCAAACACTAAATTCAAGCCACAGTACACTGTGAAGACAGTGAAGCATGGTTGCGCAAGCATTATGATATGGGGATGTTTCTCATACTACGGTGTTGGGCCTATTTATCACATACCAAGGATCATGGATCAGTTTGAATACATCAGAATACTTGAAGAGGTCATGCTGCCTTATGCTGAAGAGGAAATGCCCTTGAAATGGGTGTTCCAACAAGACAACGACCCCAAACACACCAGTAAACGTGCAACATCTTGGTTCCAGACCAACAAGATTGACGTTATGGAGTGGCCAGCCAATCCCCGGATCTTAATCCAATAGAAAAATTGTGGGGTGACATCAAAAATGCAGTTTCTGAGGCAAAACCAAGAAATAGAGAAGAACTGTGGAATGTAGTCCAATCATCCTGGGCT
This sequence comes from Staurois parvus, assembly GCF_062004578.1. NCBI lineage: Eukaryota > Metazoa > Chordata > Amphibia > Anura > Ranidae > Staurois > Staurois parvus. The sequence continues at coordinate 16,970,700 of NW_028317809.1, forward strand.
GGAATACCTGTTCACAGGTTCAGAAGTTGGTTGACTCCATGCAACACAGATGTACAGCAATTCTCAGAAACAGTGCTTATACAACTAAATATTAATTAAGTGATTCAAAGGAAAGCAAAATCTTCAAACATTTTTCAGTTTATATAGTGAATGTATGAGTTTGTAAAGAAGAATACAAACACTGCTATTTTTTGAAGTCTAATATTCACTTTTCTTCAATTTTTTTTAGAGGAACAACACAAATTTGATATACAGTGGGGATCGAAAGTTTGGGCACCCCAGCTAAAAATTTGTATTAATGTGCATAAAGAAGCCAAGGAAAGATGGAAAAATCTCCAAAAGGCATCAAATTACAGATTAGACATTCTTATAATATGTCAACAAAAGTTAGATTTTATTTCCATCATTTACACTTTCAAAATAACAGAAAACACAAATAATGGCGTCTGCAAAAGTTTGGGCACCCTGCAGAGTTAATATCTTGTACTGCCCCCTTTGGCAACTATCACAGCTTGTAAACGCTTTTTGTAGCCAGCCAAGAGTCTTTCAATTCTTGTTTGAGGTATCTTTGCCCATTCTTCCTTACAAAAGTCTTCCAGTTCTTTGAGATTTATGGGCTGTCTGTCACGCACTGCTCTTTTAAGGTCTATCCATAGATTTTCAATTATGTTGAGGTCAGGAGATTGTGAAGGCCATGGTAAAACCTTCAGTTTACGCCTCTTGATGTAATCCCCCGTGGATTTCGAGGTGTGTTTAGGATCATTATCCATTTGTAGAAGCCATCCTCTCTTTAACTTCAGCTTTTTCACAAATGGCATCAAGTTACCATCCAAATTTTGCTGAAATTTTATTGAATCCATTTTTCCTTCTACTCGTGAGATGTTCCCTGTGCCACTGGCTGCAACACAACCCCAAAGCATGATTGATCCAACCCCATGCTTAACAGTTGGACAGAGGTTCTTTTCATTCAATTCTGTGCCCCTTCTTCTCCAAACGTACCTTTGCTCATTCTGGCCAAAAAGTTCAATTTTAACCTCATCGGTCCACAGAACTTGTTTCCAAAATGCATCAGGCTTGTCTATATGTTCATTTGCAAAGTTCAAACGATGATTTTTGTGGTGAGGACGTAGAAGAGGTTTTCTTCTGATGACTCTTCCATGAAGACCATATTTGTACAAGTATCTCTTTATAATGGAATAGTGTACTGCAACTCCAGTGTCTGCCAGATCTTTCTGGAAGGATCGTGCAGTCAAACGTGGGTTTTGAATTTTTTTTCTCACAATCCTGCGAGCTGTTCTGTCTGATATTTTTCTTGGTCTTCCAGATCTTGCTTTAACTTCCACTGTTCCTGATGACTGCCATTTCTTAATTACATTCCGAACAGAGGATATTGACATCTGAAAACGCTTTGCTATCTTCTTATAGCCTTCTCCAGCTTTGTGAGCGTCAACTATTTTCAGTTTCAGTTTTCTAGACAACTGCTTAGAAGAACCCATGGTGCTGATTGTTGGGGCAAGGTCAGATGAGTCTGGGCATTTAAAACCTTTGAGATTGACATCACCTGGTCTTCCCAGACGATGATTGAGAACAATCCATGACACTGGCAGGTCTCAGCTTGGCAAAGGGGGCAGTGCATGCTATAAATTCTGCAGGGTGCCCAAACTTTTGCAGACGCCATTTTTTTGTTTTCTGTTATTTTGAAAGTGTAAATGATGGAAATAAAATCTAACTTTTGTTGACATATTATAAGAATGTCTAATCTGTAATTTGATGCCTTTTGGAGATTTTTCCATCTTTCCTTGGCTTCTTTATGCACATTAATACAAATTTTCGATCCCCACTGTATTTTTCTTCATGTTTTGATTTGGAATAGAATGTATAGTGTTCCCAATGCATTTGTGTGTATGGAAATAAAAGCTATTAGAAGGATTTTGAGCTTTATTCACTTTTTTCAACACACTGCTATTATTTTGAACACAACAGTATGTGCCAGGAATGGCAATTTCAGATAAAAACAGGAGAACAAGGTAATGCGAAAACCTGACTAGTATTTCTTTGTATCTGTTTGTAGATATGACTTTTGCACGTAAATATGAAACAGTAACATTCCATTGCTTCTCTTTTTCCAGGTATAAAAATTAGCAGCTTTAGCCAGGCGGACATAGAATCACGAAGCATCCAGTACATTCACACTAGCACAGAGGAGAAACATGCAGATGACTTCACATTCACTGTCTCAGATGGAGTCAATGAGGTAGAAGCAAGTTTTGTATTTCTTGGTTTTGTGTTTGTGATATCATACAGAATATGTGAATATAGTCTAAAAACGTATTTTGAGGCAGATTTCCCTAGGCGCATACATGTACTACACAGTCTCACTTTTTCTAGTTTTTTTTTTTTTTTAGTATTTATGTCTACACACATTATGTGGACTCAGCTAAACACATTCAATTTTATTTATAAGCTATCTGCCTTGTAAATTATTATGCTGCTATTCATGAATATTAAAAGGTATACTTAAAACAGCCTATAATCTTCCTGGCTTTATAAGATGTTATTTGTCCAGGTACTGGTACAGTTTAAATAGACTTTATACATACAGTTTATTTTTTTTCTCATTTTAATGGTGGTTCATTAGTTGCCTTTCCTTCACTTCCCAAATGCTTCATTCAGTCACTGTGAGTGAAGAAAGGAAGCCCTGTGTGAACTGAGGACTCTCCCACAGCCCCTTGTGAATTACTTTATGCCTAAGCATGCATTTGCAAGCATAAGTACGGTAATGTGGAAGTGAAGGATAGTAGTAACCTACAGTGCATCCAGAAAGTATTCACAGCACTTAACTTTTGCCACATTTTGTTATGTTACAGCCTTATTCCAAAATGGATTAAATTCATTTTTTTCCTCAACATTCTACAAACAATACCCCATACTGACAACGTGAAAGAAGGTAATTTTGAAATCTTTGCAATTTATTAGAATAAAAACCGAAAAAGTGCATAAGTATTCACGGCCTTTGCCATGACACTCAAAATTGAGCTCTGGTGCATCCTGTTCCCACTGATCATCCTTGAGATGTTTCCACAACTTGATTGGAGTCCACCTGTGAGAAATTCATTTGATTGGACATGATTAGGAAAGGCATAAACCTGCTATATAAGGTCCCACAGTTAGTGCATTTCAGAGCACAAACCAAACCACGAAGTCCAAGGAATTGTCCGTAGACCTCCGAGACAGAATTGTATCAAGGCACAGATCTGGAGAAGGGTATAGAAAAATTTCTGCAGCATTGAAGGTCCGAATGAGCACAGTGGCCTCCATCATCCGTAAATGGAAGAAGTTTTGAACCACCAGGAATCTTCCTAGAGCGGGCCACCTGGCCAAAATGAGCAATCGAGGGAGAAGGGCCTTAGTCAGGGAGGTAACCAAGTACCCAATGGTCACTCTGAAAGAGCTCCAGCATTACTCTGTGGAGAGAGGAGAACCTTCCAGAAGAACAACCATCTCCGCAGCACTCCACCAATCAGGCCTGTATGGTAGAGTGGCCAGACGGAAGCCACTCCTCAGTAAAAGGCAAATGGCAGCTCACCTGGAGTTTGCAAAAAGACACCTGAGGGACTCTCTGGCTGTAATTGGTGCTAAAAGTGCTTCAACAAAGTATTGAACAAAGGCTGTGAATACTTATGTACATGAGGTTTTTTTATTTGTTTTATTTTTAGTAAATTGCAAAGATTTCAAATGAACTTGTTTCACGTTTTCATTATGGGGTATTGTTTGTAGAATGTTGAGGAACAAAATGAATTTAACCCAGTTTGGACTAAGGCTGTAACATAAAATGTGGCAAAAGTTAAGCGCTGTGAATACTTTCTGGATGTATTGTATGTACTTCTTTGTAAAGTTAGGTACCAGATATTCCTCCCCGTTACTCCCACAGCCATATGTGATTCTGGTGGGAAAGTTATCAAAGTAAATCCAGTTACTTTGCCCTGCAAGTATAACAGGGTTTATAAACCAGATTACATTTTTATAAAAAGATGTTTTGAATATTTCGGAATAATAAAAAGTATAGCAGGGTCAGACAAATAAAGCAGAATTCATGAGCTAGGCATGGCAATTTAGGAGCCAGCATGAACTTTCAAAGGATATCTGTGTCAACAAGAATATGTAGTCTTCCAATGCTGATCACTCTCTTTAAAACCAGGCTGCCATGCTGATCCCATAGTTTCAATATGTTTTGATAAACTGGAAAGAAGTATGCAACCCCTTCAACCCTGTATTGTAACGGTAGTCTTAAAGTGTTACTAAACCCACAACAGTAAAATCGGTCCGTGTATGCAGTAAAGCATGCTTGGTATACTCACTGTGGATCCTAAGGGGTTAATGCTCTATATTTGTGTAAAAGGGTTGTTTGATCCGGTCTTCTCTGATCCTCTCCTTCTACTGTCCCCAATCTATCTGCTGATAGTACAGGGCTCTATTATTATTATTATACAGGGTTTATATAGCGCCAACAGTTTGCGCAGCGCTTTACAACATAAGGGAGATAGTACAATTACAATACTTTCAGTACAGAAGGAACAGGAGGGCCCTGCTCGTGGAGCTTACAATCTAAAGGAAGGGGGAGGTGATACAAAAGGTGATAGCTGTGGGGGATGATCTGGCGGAGGTGATTCAAGTACCGTTCTTAGATGGAGGTAGGGTAAGCTTCCCTAAAGAAGTACATTTTCAAAGATCGCCTAAAGGCAGCCAGGATGGAGGCTGACCGGACATGCTGTGGTAGGGAGTTCCAGAGGATGGGAGAGGCTCTGGAGAAGTCCTGGAGGTGAGCGTGGGAGGAGGTGATGAGGGAGCTAGAGAGGAGGATATCATGGGAGGAGCGGAGTGGGCGATTTGGGCGGTATCTGTGGTATCTAGAAGTCACTCTGCACATGCTCAGTTTAGTGTATGGCTAAAGAGGTTTTTTTTTTGGGGGGGGGGGGGTGCATGTGATCAGCATAGGGCCAATCAGCAAAGTCCAGACAGAGGGTCAGGGGTTATGCAGCCTCATAGGACAGTCAGAGCAGAATGAAGAATGATAAAAGGTATTTAGCAGTTTATAGTTAATAAAATAATTGCATTCCCCTGTGTACTGTGTACTGTGGGAGACCAGATATAGTGAATGCAGGGTCAAGGGTTTAATAACACATTAAAGGATAAGTTCAGCTTTCTCAACGTTACATGGTATTCTTATATTGAGCTCAACATGTTTGAGCACCCAGCACCTCACCCCCCGATCCTCCCCCCCCCTTGTAACAGCGGGAAAGGAACCTTCTCACTCGCTAATACAATTTAAAAACAGTGCAGCTGTGCAGGACTCTGCACACACAGCCAATTCATTAATTCACAGAGTCATTGTGGCTTGAAGTTGTCAGTGTCAGGGGGTTGGTGAGCACTCTCAAAGTCCATTGAGCTACCTGGACACCAGTAACTCCCTGCCAGAATGAAAGGTACGGGCAGCCAGTGTACTGACAGTCTTCAAGAGCCTGGCACTGCACCTGCGAACTGCATATCGCTGGTGCAATGCTTTATAGAATCTCAAGAAGAAGAAAAAATAAAAACACATTATTTTACCTGGAAAGACTCTCAGAAATGTGTGTATTTAAACAAAGGTGTTAACAGGGAGTAGCCAATTCATGAAACAGCTAGGATCCAATGCAGAAAATATATTAAATATTACCACTGTCACTTTTAAGCTTTCTTTAGTCTAAACGGCATCTGAGACAGAGGATAAAATGAAGATAATGTTCTTAAATTTAGTGTTCTGTACAGGTCTCAATGTCTAAAAATTGGGAATGTTGTAGGCATTTTTACACTTTGGAGGGGGATTAATAAATTCTTTTGAACATACCAATATGAAACAAGAGCAGGTAAAAAGATTGGGGTTGATTACTAAAACTGGTGCACTCAGAAGCTGGTGAAGCTGTGCATGCTAGCCAATCAGCTTCTAATGTCAGCTTGCTCAATTAAGCTTTGGCAATAAAACCTGGAAGCTGGTTTATGTGCAGAGTTGCACCAGATTTTCCACTCTTCAGTTTTAGTAAATAACACTCATTGTGTGACATATGTTTGTAAGATTACAGTTTGATTCATAAATCCCCCCTGACCATTTCTTAATTCTGTCTGCCTCATCCACAGTGGTAAATTTGTCACCTGCCTTTGCTGAACTTTCTCAATTGGCTTTCCAGGATTTCACGTGTATGGCTACAATTACACAAAAAATGTTGGATATGCTTTGTTGTTGGGCAGCCTGATCAGCAATTGATGTTCATAAGTTTGTTGCTAATTTTCAGGAAATACTAATGTTTACCAGAACATCATTTTATTATTATAATCGTGTCCTTTATTCATAAGTGCAAAGTCCTGTGATGCCTGTTGCTTTATGTGAATAAAGGACAAGACTACCAAGCTGTTCTGGTGAAGAATTGTATTTCCTCCGGATTGCATGGTGGTTCTGTCCACCCGTTCACTACAGCAACCTGCGTGAAATAAGGGCAGGCCTGAAGAGTGTGAAACGAGCACAGTACAGCTGTGCCAAAAATTTTGAAAAAAAAACAATATTTTTTACTTTCAGCTATAAAAAATATATAGTTAACTCAAAGTTCGTCATAAAGTTAGGCAAAAATGTATTCTGATACATATCTTTGGTAAAAAATCCCAATAAGTGTATAATATTGATTGCTTTGTGTGAACGTTATAGCTATACAGCACTGTGCTAGTTTAATTGACAATTGTACGGTCATGCAATACTGTACATAAATGAAATGTACCGTATTTTTCACTCCATAAGACGCACCTAGGTTTTAGAGGTGAAAAAAAAGAAAAAAAAATATTCTGAACCAATGGACTGCAGACACAGTACAGGAGATGACCAGAGACTGCGGACACAGTACAGGAGATGACCAGAGACTGCGGACATAGTACAGGGAATGACCAGAGACTGCGGACACAGTGCAGGAGATGACCAGAGACTGCGGACACAGTACAGGAGATGACCAGAGACTGCGGACACAGTACAGGAGATGATCAGAGACTGCGGACATAGTACAGGAGATGTCCAGAGACTGCGGACACAGTACAGGGAATGACCAGAGACTGCGGACACAGTACAGGGAATGACCAGAGATTGCGGACACAGTACAGGAGATGACCAGAGACTGCGGACACGGTACAGGGAATGACCAGAGTCTGCGGACATAGTACAGGGAATGACCAGAGACTGTGGACATAGTACAGATGACCAGGGACTGCGGACATAGTACAGGGAAAATGCCAGGGACTGCGGACATAGTACGGATGACCAGAGACTGCAGACAGTACAGGGGATGACCAGAGACTGCAGACAGTACAGGAGATGACCAGAGACTGCAGACAGTACAGGGGATGGACAAGAGACTGCGGACCTTTGGGGAGGGAGGGGGAGCGGGTACCTGAAGTTGTCCTTTCTTTAGTGTGGGCACGCTGGCTTCTTCCCGCGCCGGATTCTGTGACAGCTGGGTGCTCACTGCGCATGCGCGAGAAGCGCTGCGTTTTGTGAATGGCCCAGCACCTTCTGGGACCTGTCATGTGTCCCAGAAGTCGCCGGACCAATCACAAAGTGCAGCGCTTCTCGCGCATGTGCAGTGGGCATCCGGCTGTCACAGAAGCCGGCACGGGAAGACTACAGCGCTGGACAGAGGAACAGGTAAGGTCCTGCAGGAGAGAAGAGCTGATCGGCCGGCCCAGTATTCTGACACGGTGGTGTCGGCGGAAATACCGGACCGGCCGCTCCATATTCGCTCCATAAGACGCACTGACATTTTCCCCCCTTATGGAGCGAAAAATACGGTATATCCTTTTTCACACAAATAGAGTTTTCTCTTGGTGGTATTTGATCACCTCTGTTTTTTTTTTCTGCGCTATAAACAAAAAAGACCGAAAATTTTAAAGAAAATGATACTGTATAATTTCTGTCATAAAAATATCCAATAAACTCAAATTTCATCATAAATGTTGGCCTAAATGTATTTTGCTATATGTCTTTGGTAAAAAAAAAATCCAATTGGTGTATATTAATTGGTTTGTTTGAAAGTTATAGCATCTGCAAATGGTGGTATAGATATTGGAATTTACGTCATTTTTTGCTATATGCAATACTGTACAAATATAAAATTTATGTCCTTTTTTCACACAGATAGAGCTTTCTTTTGGTGGTATTTGATCACCTCTGGGTTGTTGTTTTTTTTTTTTCAGTAAAAACAAGAAAAGACCAAACATTTTGAAACAAAAATTATATTTTCTCATTTCTGTCATAAAAAATATCCAAAAAACTCAAATTTCGTCATAATATAGGCCAAAATGTATTTTGCCTAAAAATTCCAATAACTGCATATTAATTGGTTTGTGTGAAAGTTTTAGCATTTACAAACTATGGTATAGATACTGGAATTTACACAATTTTTACTTTCTGACCGCCTATCACATTTCTTGAGGTGTTAAAAATACCAGGACAGTACAAACACCCCCAAATTATCCCTCTTCAGAAAGTAGACACCCTAAGCTATCTCCTGAGAGGTATGTTGAGTCCATGGAAGATTTATTTTTTTTCCACAAGTTTTTGGAAAATGACCAAAATCATTTTTTTTTTTTGTTTACACAAAGTTGTCACTTAAATGATATATTGCTCACACATGCCATGGGTATATGTGGAATTACACCCAAAAATGCATTCTGCTACTTCTACCGAGTATGGGGATACCACAGGTATGAGACTTTTTGGGAGACTAGCCACATACAGGAGCCCGAAATTCAATGACCACTTTGAAAGACTGAAGGTGCGTAACTTCTTTATTTCACTTCCTCACTACCTATCACAGACCCTGAAATGCCAGGATAGCACAAAACCCTCCCCAAATGACCCTTTTTTGGAAAGTAGACACCGCAAGGAATTTAAAAAGAGGCATGGTGAGTATTTTGCAGATCAATTTTTTTCTCACAAGGTTTTGAAATATAAAAAAAGAAAAAATATGTTTTTGTTTTCTTTCTTCATTTTCCAAAAACTTGTGGCAACAAACAAGATCTGCAAAATACTCACAATGCTTCTTCAAATTCCTTGGGGTGTTTACTTTCTAAAAAGGGTTCATTTGGGGGGGAGGGATCGTACTATTCAGTTATTTCAAGGCCTCCGAAACTGTAATAGGTAGTCAGGAAGTGTAATGAGGAAATAAAGCCCTTTAAAAGCCTGAATGTGCTTATTGGCTTTTGGGGTCCTGTACGTGGCTAGATTGCCAAAAGGTCTCTCACATGTGGTATCCTCATACTCGAGAAGTAGCAGAATGTATTTCGGGGAGTAAATCCACATATACCCTTGGCATGTGTGAGCAATAAATCATTTAAGTGACAATTTTGTGTAAAAAAAAAAAAATATTATTTTTTTGTCATTTTCCAAAAACTTGTGGTAAAAAAATAAATTCTTCTATTGACTCAGCATACCTCTCAGCAAATAGTTTGGGGTGTCTACTTTCCAAAAAGGGGTCGTTTTGGGGGGTGGGGGAATTTTATGCTCAGCATTAGAAGTTTATGCCACACATCAGTGGGAAACTAAGTATGGCTTCATCATCTGGTCATTGAAGTCCACCCCTCCCATGTTAAAATTTTAGTAGTGGACACAGAGGGGCTTCTCAACAACACCAGCTGCCGTGGCAATATGGATGGTCGTGTCTGCATGAATGGAAGACAGAAGGAAAACATCCCGTTTGTCCTTCCACTTCACTGTGAACAATTCATCATTTCTCAAGCAGGCTTTTTCCCCCTTTCTAAGACGGGTATTTACAAGGCGTTGGGGGAAGCCACGGCGATTATGTCGCAGGGTGCCACATGCGCCAATTCCAAGATTGTACAAATGTCTAAACAGTGGCAAGCTTGAATAAACATTTTCCAAGTATAAGTGGTACCCAGTATGGAAAAAGTTACATCAAGTCCCAAACTATCTTGCCACTGCTCCCCATGTAGTCTGGGCAACCGGGGGGCTCCACGTGACTAGCTTTTCCCTCTTAAATCCAAAACTTATATGTATAGCGTGTTGCGCTCTCACAGATCTTATACATCTTGACCCCATATCTGGCACGCTTGCTGGGGAGAAATTGTTTGAATGCAAGGCTGCCAGAAAAATTGAGGGACTCTCAACACATGTTTTGCTAGGAAGCAGGTCTGCTGTTAGAAATCATGGGGCCCTGTACAGCCTACCTGACAGGGGCCCCCAAAACCCTGCCCCTGACCCCACCCCCCTGACCCTGCCTACCCACCTAAAAAAAAATGCAGCTTAGTCTTTATGGGATAGTTTTTTTCCCCCAGCCTGTTTTAGGCAGGCCATACATGATGTCATGTTCTTTCCTACAACCATGGGTTGCCGGAAAGAAAATCGCTCAATTCCCCCATCAACATCTGTGGCTGGCTTAGGGATGCATCTGACTGTCCTTCCTTCAGCCCTGGCTCACACCAATGCAGCTTTGAAACTGCGCTACCTCAGCGCAATTTCAAAGCAGCAGATCAGAGAGATTTGTAACTACGATTTTACTGCGGCTTGCGACTCCATTTAACAAAAGTCAATACAAGTTGCAATGAAATGGGAAAAAATTATTGTAGGAACCTTTTTGAAAGTCGCTGTGACATGAGTCGCAGCAATTTGAACGGTTCCATTGCCAGCAATGTGGTGTCACTTGTCATGCGATTTGGAACTGTCAAGTCGCAAATCGTACTGGTGTGAACCAAGGCTCAATAATCATCATGATTATCATGATCATCACACAATGCAGGTGCTGCTCCTCAAAGCACCTGTACTGTGTGACTATCATCATAATGATAATAATTATCACATTTGGCTGCTCCCTGCTGTATAATTGCACGTAGCAACAGGCAGGGCATGGGGAAAGGTGTGTATGTGCTGTCATTTCATTACTGTACCTTTCCTGTGACTTCTGCTGCTGCTGGGATCCCTGTCTTTACAGTGCTGGGCTGGCTGCTGAGCTGAGTAGAGGGACATAACACATGGACTCTGCTGCCTGCACAGGTCCCTTCCAGTTGCAGCCAGCTGCCAGCTCTCTTTTTCTGCCTGATTTCCTCAGCACTTACTTGCTGAAGGAGGCAGGCAGTGTGCAGGGCAACTTAGGCAAGCTGAATTACTCCGCCAGCCAGCAGCAGGGACTGAGAGAGCCGGGACTTCATCTCCTCAAATGTGGACCAGCCCAGGATAGTGCAAGTCCGCAGGTGCCCACAATAGAAAAAAAAGTCCCCTTTGTCTCCTGGCCCTCTGGATGAACTGATGGGGCCCCCCACAGCCCGGGAATAATGTTACCACCACCCAGGAGCCATGTACACAGGGGAACTGTATGTATGCACTGACTGTAAACATGATCCTAATACATGATCCTACATGAAGACTGAAGCTGCTGTCCGGGCCCCCCTGTTCTGTGATGGTGGCCGGGCCCCCTACAAGAGGTCCGGTCGTACCCCCTTATCAATGGCCCTGCTGGGGAGTATAGACATCTACAAATTTTTGGTTAAGATGATTTAAGAGGAGCCAAATTTTGTGGAGCTGGTCAAATTCAGGGTCATCCCGAGGACAACACAGTGAATTGTCATTGAAATGCATACATCACATTATATTCTCCTATATATGCCTGGCCATGGCAGCAGAGGACACGGGCATCTGATGAATCGGATCTGTGGACCAATACAACTGCAATTCATTTTTTTTAGTAATGCCCATGTTGAGGGTTAGGCCCAAAAAAACTTTCAATTCGGAAACCGTAATAGGTTTCCATGCATATGGCCTGACAAAGTTTGAATTTGGGTTGGCGGCGATAAACTGTTGTGCATATAAATTGCTTTGATCCACAATCAATGCATACAGATCTTCCGTGAAAAACAGCTCCAAAAAATTAAGGGGAGTAGTTAAATTTGCTATTTCCATCTGAATCCCGGGTTGGGCAGTGAATGGGGGAAGTACGGGTGCTGCAGAATTTGTGGGCTGTTAATCAGGATTTGCAAGCACACCCAGAACGACACTAGGGGCTCTACAAGCCTTTGTGCAAATTCTTGGTGACTGCGGGACACTACTTGTGCTCGCCACTGCACCAGCTTGTACTGCACTTATGGGACTCACCACGTCACCAAGTGATACTGCAGTGCTGGTATGTATAAGACCAGCATGTACTAGGCCACTGGTGCTCGCCAGTTCACCGATGGGCGTATCTCACTCAGCTTCGTCTGGTCCTGACGAAGCTGAGTGAGATACGTCCATCGGCAAAACGCGTTGACGTCATATGTCAGATACGTCACTTCCGGTCATGCGCACTGGTGATACGCACGCCGACCTATAAGGAGGTAGCCATTTTCACATGCCATGAGTCATGCAAAGGCTGTACAGGCGCCATAGAGAGGTCGGAACCCGCGAAATGTCGGCTGACGTAAGCGGTGGTCCCCTGGATCAACACGGCAGTACCTATGAAGGATTTCTCTTCTTTTTTCTACTATCCATTGCACAGGTGGTGAGTGGACTGTTACAGGACATTTGAAAAAGGCTCCTTGCGATCTATATGATAATATATATCTACTATAGAGTGAAAGCTCTTACAGTGACTATCCTTATATCGTTTGTCTTATTACAGGATGGGGACATTATGGTGCTTTACATAGAAACAAGGCATACTACATATATTGCAACAGGCGGAAGATCTACTGGGCCTTATCTTGTTTCTAACACTAAAGTGGTTTGCAGTCCACATGCTGTGGTGAAGAAACCATTTAAAGCAGACTTCTGCTATTTGCATCCATTTTTCCATCAAGACAACAATAGGGACTCTTTCAATTATAAGAATCCTCACAACTATTCACGTTTATTACAGATTAATGGGCCCCAACCACGTGTGCCGGTATAGGGTTGTACTGCATATATATTATGTTTTACCCATATTGCCTTTCATAGGCTCAGGGTTATGCCTCTCTTTAGACGATTACTGTGTCCGTCGTTTTGCATGCATGTGATATGATATACCCTTGGTATAATTTTTGGAAAATCCCCTTCATGGGGTGTAACCCCAACGGTAATGATATATGCTTACATATTTAGCATGTGATATTGCATACCTATGGTATAATTTTTGAATATACCTTCTTTAGGAAGTGTTACCTATGTGCCAGTGCTGCAAGTGCTTTAGACTATTGTGGTCATAGCCTTTGTAGCACATATACCTAGACCGGTCTTGGTGTGATTTTAATGGTTTTAGGTCTGTGTGTATTGTCTCATACTGAGGTGATGGTAAACCAGGGTGATTGCCCATATGTCAATCATTAATGTGAAATAAAGCATAATTTTTTGGAAATTTTTCTGAGTATCGCATTCTGTTCATAATGTAGCCGCTTTTTTGTGAATTTCTTTTCACAAACCCCCTTTTTGTCTGCATGTTTTTTGGCTACTGGATGGAAGCCATATATTGGGTGATACAGTAATTTATTTTTGAACCTCTAAAATCTACCTTCCCCTTCACTCTCACCTGACATGTAGGCCTCTTCACTAGAGTACCTTTCATTGGACATTTTGGCCACAAAATTTATAGGTACCTATGTGACTCATGGGAAAAGAGCAACTGGTTGGAGGTTTATTGTGTATGTGAGTGTGTTCCTGGCAATCAAGGGGTTAACTGATGACTGATGTTGTGACGGGCAATCTGATGTTATCTGGGAGGGACGCTAATGCTATCTGAAGTTGCCGGTGACACTAAAACAGTGATCAGTAAAAAAATCTGTACACTGTACGAATGACACTGGTGACAAGGCAGTGAAGGGTTAACTGGGGGGGGGGGGTGATCAGGGGGTTAAATGTGTCCTAAAAAGTGTTCTGTGTGTGTGTGCTGATTTTACTTTTGTGGATCTGCTTTCTTCTCTCTCTGGGACAGAATGTGCCCACAAAGAGAACATTTCATCATTTCCTGTACCTGTGTAAATGTAAACACAGGTACAGGAATATCTCTGATAGGGCAGGGATCGATCATCAGATTCAGGGCCAACATCACTGGCCTAAATCTGATGATTGATCCCTTGGGCAATAAATCATGGCACCCGCGGGTCGGCATGTGCGTCCCCGGCCCAAGGTCACCGTGGGAGCCCAAATCATGTATATATATGATTTTTGTGCACCCGTGCCACCCTGTAGCAGTATTTCTGCTATAGGGTGGCGCGAAAGCGGTTAAATAGCCCTCTAATTATTTTTCAAAATTGTCTGCCTTTGACGACATGGAACCTTACGACCAAGTCTTTCTGAGTTCTTGCATTTTGTTTATATTTTTTTTAGGTGTCACAAACATTTTACATCACTATCAATAAGGTGGATGACTCATTGCCTGTGGTCCAAAATTCAGGAATGAGGGTACAAGAAGGTGTTCGGAAGACTATCACAGAGTTTGAGTTGAAAGCTGTTGATGCTGATACTGAGGTATGAGAATGTTGACTGCTACAATTATAACCTGTGGCATGATAGCAGTAAGCGGCTTGAGACACTGTATCATTTTATATTATGTAAACCCTTATTACAGACTGACACAATAATTTTATGTTTTACAATGATTTGTAGCAATAATTTAGTTCTTCCTTATCTTTAATTTTCACACCAACTTTATAAATGACAGCCTGAATCTGAAAAATCATTATGGGCAAACTTTGCTCTTTAAACATACTGTATATAACAGTGGCAGTGACAGGCTCACTTCTGAACAAACAGAAGCCATATTGCAGTATTTGGTATTGCAAGATGGATGCGCCTATCTGAAAATAGGCTCATGGAAAAGGTCCATCCTCATAACTAGATACTGAGGTAGGAGCCAATGTATAGTATAAATTGTGGCATTAGGAGTTTAAAGTATATAAGAAAAATAAATGTCCCCAAGCTACATCTATAGGATCATTCTTTCACTTTTCTCAACCTGCTATATTACTGCAAAAACTGTAGAAAAAAATATCAGGATAATGATAATCTAATAAAACTAGCAAATATGTGCCCATTCATGATAGGTCTTTGTTTAAGTGGTTGTGTTAATGAAAGGCTGCCCATAATCCAGCAGTTGCCCACTCATAAAACTGTGGAAAGGCAGCATTTGGAGAATAGTCTATTACTGTTCGGGAACTTCAGTACATTGGTGTCCTAATGCATGCTATTAAAATGCTCAGAGACATCATGTGACAGAGTAAATTATTTCAGGACACTGGTAAAGAGCAGTTCTTGAACAGTGATCCAATTTAAATGGATTGTGTTTTGTGAATGGGCATCCAATGTATTATGGATTGCACTTCTCCTTTGACTTACCATTGCACTAAATAAGAAATACTTTGACGTCACTATTTACTATTAGTTACTATTCGTTATCAACTTTAATGCTGAATGACTGGGAATTTGAAGTGTAAATCATTATATATATATTCAGTGAAAGTGCAGATGTAGTTTGATCAAGAGAAATGTGGCAGGTGTGTATTCATTTTGAACTGGGAGACTATGTAAGCTGCATAGGGAAGGGGCACTGAGGACAGTAAAAAGTAGCAGTTTATTCCTGGACAATATAGGTGAGATCACTATTGACATGAAGTGAATACAAGACTGATGTTTGGAAAGTTGCATTACATAGGAGTGTAGGTGGTGGTGGTGGGGGCACAGTAGGTGATGCTGTGTTTCATGGTAGAGATTGTGTGAGTAGGACTGGGGTTGCATAATTGTAGACACAGGAGGAGTTGTGGAGGCAGGAGGTAAAAACATGTATTCATTATGTGGATAGTAAAGTTTTGAGCAGAAAATGTGAGTAACAGCTGCATCTGATAGCATCTGCCCAGTTAGCATAGGGGTGCTGGTACATAGGAAGGAGTGATATTAATATTAGAACATGCATAACAGAGAAAATATCTGGACTGGAGGCACAATCCCCCCAAAAAATCCAAATGTGACAATCTGACTTTAATATATAGGATATATCTGTATACAAGATACAGATGTATGATTTGATAAAACATATAACATAAAGGAAATGTTCAGTAGTTCATAGTGATCTATCAAGGCTTTACAACATGACTAAACATTTCTAAAAATGTAACTTCTGGAATCTGATTATTTTCTACCTAAGGTCCCTTCACTTTTCCTTTCCTACAGTTTCTGTGCATTATCTCATAATTCTCTTTTACATTTACAGTATTCTCTTTTCTCAGATCCAACACAGTCAGTATGATATATTTTCATTTCAGACTTTGTTGGGTGCCATGGCTAGTAATGTTGCAGAGGTTGGTGTTATATCATAACTGTGGTATCTACTTCAGTTTCCTGACAGTGCTCCTGTTTTTCGCTAACAGGCAGAATCAGTCACATTCACCATTGTCCAGTCACCTCGTTATGGATTGATTGAACGTAGCAGCAATGGGCAGAGCTACCGTCAGACCTCTACTTTCACAATGGATGATATCTATCAGAATCGTATCAGTTACAATCATGATGGAAGTAATACTCTCAAGGATAGATTCTCCTTTACTGTGTCGGATGGAACCAACCCATTCTTCATTGTAGAAGAAGGAGAAAAGGAAGTAAGAACTGTAATTAACTATTAATATTTGGGGAAAATGCCTGTGCTTTCATTAGTATTTTTACCAATATTCTTTTAGATCATACACCACACAAGTGACAGCTTTCATTGGCTATTATTTTCTGTGAGAATGAAATTAAAATAATACAGTATCTAAAAAATTAATTTTATGAAGTAATTTTGCATAGCAGTAAAAACCTTCTATTTTGCTTTTTTGACCTTTTGGGAATCAGTGTACTTTATAGCTACTTTGTCACTCTAGATTGCTTCTACAGTTTGTTTTTCAATTGAGTTGTTTACATTTCTGTATGCTTTTCATGCTGTCTATTCTTCATGGCAGCAATCAGTTTCCATTCAAATAAATAAATAGTATTAATTTTTGGTTTCAGATAGTAACAGCAGCTCCTCAAAGATTTAAAGTCGATATCCTCCCAGTGGATGATGGTACACCTAGAATTGTCACCAATTTGGGTCTCCAGTGGCTGGAGTACATGGATGGCAAGGTAATATTTAAAGATTTATTTATGGAATTGGTGGCTCATGAGAGATTAGGTGTTATTCTGGGGTAATGGGTTCATGTTCCCAATGGACCTGTTTGTCTGTCACCTTATGTTGGTGTGGATTTCTTCTAGGTGTTCTTTTACGGTCTTAGAAGTATTAGATTTTAAGTTCATTGGAAGAAGAGACTGCTGAACGCAATTTTGTATATTCAGTAAATGTAACTATAGAAAATAGAAAAATAATAGATGAGCATATGTCTTTTATACTTTTGAGTAAAACTGTTTGTATGTGTATAGACGAGTGAAACTTTATATGACTAAAATGTAATTTTCTGACAAAGCGGCAGATGCCACTATACACATGGAGTCTTTGTCTACTTGCCCAGCTCTACACATTTGGCTTATTTGCAGACCTAGGAGTAGCACCACCTTTAATAGCATGCATATAGTTGTAATACACAGGTTGTACTTCATGCTCACTTAGAGGAATATAGCTCACAGCACACATTTTATTTTATATTCATACATTTTACATTTCACTGATCTTTCTAGTATTTGTTGAACCATTTATGTATTTAGTGTTGTGGGTTTCTTTAACTGTAGATTATTTTCAAAGAAGGATTTATTTTTTGTTTTCATTTACCATATATTGTTTGTTTACTACACACCTTCTTTTACTACACACCCACTGGTGCTGGTCTTTTTTGTCTTTAGTTAAAACTTCACATTGCTGTTCAGAGATACAATCATACCTTAGTATGCAGCTACATACTGCTCAGGTTGTTGGAGTTACTGTATATTCTTGTTGTTCCTGTGCAGCAACTTGCACATAAACTAAACCTGATAGGCTTAGGGTGTGCAGCTGTGATGATGTTCTTGTGGTCAACATGAGGAGCAGCATATGATAGTGGTCATTGCAATGTTATTGTGGTATTTGGGCACAGAGGATGACAGTCTTCCCAGGATAGGTCTGTGAATGTACCTTTAGTCATGAGATAACTGTTGTGCACAAGGTATGATCTCACACTGAAGAAGATCCATTGCTAAGCATCAACTTTTCCTGGTCCATTGAGCATGGGTTTAGGTGTTTGTTTTTTCCACAGGCCTCTAATTATATTACAAAGAAGGAACTGATGACGATAGACCCAGACACAGATGACAAACAAATTATTTATGAAATTTTAAGTGGACCTAGCCATGGTTATCTGGAAAACAAGCTAAAGCCTGCTGTTATCCTTTCATCCTTTACACAAGGTATTAGGTGTGAAAGAGACAATACAGTGTACTTTGAATGACAGCACATTTTGTAGCAATATTACAAAATGTACCTAAAAGTAATCACTTTCATATGCATTTCACATTTTTACATCCCCACCATGCTTTACGTTTATTATTGTATTTCATATCTGTATAACTTGTGTAATTTAGGTTTTTGTTCTAGTTCCTGACTGTTTGCTGTCAGACGAGACAAATAGATTAAAAAAGAAATAACAGTAGAGCAGCAAATGCTGTGTTGCACTGCTAAGAATGCACAACCTGAATATGTAATGAGCAAATATGGTTGCTCACATGGTCAGATTATTTATATATTTATACGCTTTATACATTTACTTCCAGTATTAGGATTGTGAACAAAGGGGTATTATACTCATCTGAGGATTTAGTTGTATTCATATCATATGAAAAGGATCTGCACGTGTGTTTTCTTGTTTTTTTTACATATTCTACTGTTTTTTAAATTCCTAAAATTAATGATTATGGATATTTCCTGCCAGAGGAAATAAACCTTGGCCTGATCCGGTATATTCTGCATGAAGAGAAGTACAAAGAAACAATGGATAATTTCAAGTTTCTTGTGAAAGACAGTAAACCAAATGTGGTCAGTGACAACATGTTCCACATCCAGTGGTCTCTGATGAGCTTCAGTCATGTTAGGTAAGTCTGTTCCTGTACCTTCTTCTCACCACTACACATTTGCTACATTACAGTTTTGCTTGATAATTTTCCACACTTTAATAAGAAATGAGATGGGAAAATCTGCTTGTGCTTTGCATTGTTAATTTAGGGTTTTGTGTATTAAATGATTGGTACTATTGGAAGGATAACTTCTCCACGTACTTGTAGGCACTGCTTATCACAAGCTGAAATATTTCAGTAGCTAAAAGATCCCCTATTACTTATAACTTCGGACCATATATACTGTATATGCAGTGATTCTTCAAAATACTAAATATTTTAATGGAATCCTGGGAAAATCCTAGTAAAAAGGACCTTTTATTAACATATACAGTTGTGTTCAAAATAATAGCAGTCAGACATCACTAACCTGATCAATCACTGTTTTTGGTAGAAATTATATTTCTACATGGCAAATAATTTACTAGCAGGTGTAGTAGAGTAATAGAAATCCAACAGGTCCAACAGTCATGACATGCATGCTGCTGATTCTGTGTAATTGAATCACTAATTGAAAGGGGCATGTTCAAAATAATAGCAGTGTGGAGTTCTATTAGTGAGGTCATTCATTCTTTAAAAAACAGGTGGCAATTATTGCCCTTATTTAAGGAAGGAAGGCAGCAAATGGTGTACATGCTGGTTACAGTGCATTTCTCTCTGAAATTCTGAGGAAAATGGGTCGTTCCAGACATTGTTCAGAAGAACAGCATACCTTGATTAAAAAGTTGATTGGAGAGGAGAAAACCTATAAAGAGGTGCAGAAAATGATAGGCTGCTCAGCTAAAATGATCGCAAATGCTTTAGAAAAAGGCAACCAAAATCTGAAAGACATGGAAGAAAGCGAAAAACTACCATTCGAATGGATATAAGAATAGCCAAAATGGCAAGGACTCAGCCAACAATCAGCTCCAGGAAGATCAAAAAAGGTCTAAAGTTACCTGTGAGTACTGTTCCAATTAGAAGACACCTATGTGAAGCCAAGCTATCTGCAAGAAGCCCCGCAAAGTCCGACTGTTGAAAAAAAGACGTGCTGAAGAGGTTACAATTTGCCAAAGAGCACATTGACTGGCCTAAAGAGAAATGGTGCAACATTTTGTGGACTGATGAAAGTAAGATTGTTCTTTTTGGGTCTAGTGGCCGGAAACAGTTTGTCAGACGACCCCCAAACACTGAATTCAAGCCACAGTACACTGTGAAGACAGTGAAGCATGGTTGCGCAAGCATCATGATATGGGGATGTTTCTCATACTACGGTGTTGGGCCTATTTATCACATACCAGGGATCATGGATCAGTTTGAATACATCAGGATACTTGAAGAGGTCATACTGCCTTATGCTGAAGAGGAAATGCCCTTGAAATGGGTGTTCCAACAAGACAACAACCCCAAACACACCAGTAAACGTGCAACATCTTGGTTCCAGAGCAACAAGATTGACGTTATGGAGTGGCCAGCCCAATCCCCGGATCTTAATCCAATAGAAAACTTGTGGGGTGACATCAAAAATGCAGTTTCTGAGGCAAAACCAAGAAATAGAGAAGAACTGTGGAATGTAGTCCAATCATCCTGGGCTGGAATACCTGTTCACAGGTGGCAGAAGTTGGTTGACTCCATGCAACACAGATGTACAGCAGTTCTCAGAAACAGTGCGCATACAACTAAATATTCATTAAGTAATTCAAAGGAAAGCAAAATCTTCAAACATTTTTCAGTTTATATAGTGAATGTTTGAGTTTGTAAAGAAGAATACAAACACTGCTATTTTTTTGAACAGTCTAATATTCACTTTTCTTTACTTTTTTTAGAGGAACAACACAAATTTGATATATTTTTCTTCATGTTTTGATTTGGAACAGAATGTGTAGTGTTCCCAATGCATTTGCGTGTATGGAAATAAAAGCTATTAGAATGATTTTGAGCTTTATTCACTTTTTTCAACACACTGCTATTATTTTGAACACAACTGTATATTTTTAAAATAAGTAAATAAGTGAATTACTGTGTAAGTGAAACACTTACAGGTAATTGTGAATACAGCCAAGAACTATGCAGGCACCAGGATTTAAATAAGTATGTCATCTTTGAGCCAGCACCTTCACCAGGAGGTAGTTGCTGTCTCTGAGTGATGCTTGAACAACTATGGTTCTGTCTTTCAGGAGAAGGCATTGTTAAGGGTAGAAAAAATAAAAATATCCAGTGCAAAGACTTGTAGTGTAGAAATGTAACACAAAGAAATGTATTAAATCAAATAATAAAATGCCCTCACAAACTCTGTGTAATACAAAGGTATTTAATCTACAAATGGGGTGGCACTTGGATTACTCAATCCACATGAGCACAGGGATACTTGAAGAGAGACTGGCCAGGCTGTGGTTGGATTGCGTTGTAGTGCACTGTGGAGATGCTGGTTGTTGCAGAGGGGGAATGAGGGAGACAGCAGCCTCTGTCATTTGTGGACTTACCCACCTGGGTGATGTCATTGAATGGATATGCCAATCCCCTTTCATCAGGTTTTTTATTGCTATCAGGGGCTACATTAGAGAGACTTCCCCTCAGTTTCTGTCCTGCTGACAATGGTGTCACCAGACAGAGTGAGGGATAATCTGAGACAGGGACACAGACAAAATTAAGTTAAAAATCTGACAAGGTTTCATGCCTTCCCTTAAGCCGGCCATAGACGGTTCCAATCTCGGCAGGTTCAGCAGGGACCGGTTGAGATTCAAACCATGTATGGGCAAGCTGAATATACCCAAGTTTGATCGATCGACCAGCTTGGGTACAACCAGCCTGCCAGATTTTACATGCTATTATAGCCGCCTGCAGTAATCACTGTGTTTTCCCAGCAGGGACGGCTCCGCTCCACGCCGGGAGAACACAATGGCTCTACGGGAGGGATGCAAGAAATAAAATTGCTCCTTTTATGGCTGGCTTTACTCTACTAAAGAAAATCATTTTTATATCTTTATGTGCTGCTGTTGCAGAATTATTCTCACTTCCTGTCAGAACAGAAATTGAGAATAAATCTGTCTAACTGAGCCTTGTCAATTTTTACCCTTCTCCAATGTATTACAAAAAGTTTTGGCTGAACATACACTTCAACAAGTTAAAATATACCTGATTTTTGTATGACTTATTCTTGAGAACTGTGGGATGCCCATTCATCATAAGCTAGTGCCGTGTAGCATATTACTCCAAAGACCATAATAAGCTTATCTAACAAATAGTAAATAATACTGGGTGAAGAACAGACATCTCATGGTTTCAAGCTTTCCCATTTCTCTGTGAATGGTTAGTATTAGAAGTACACTACAGGTACCCAATGAGGAGTTGGGAAAAAAAAAAAAAAAAAGAGTAATCATCATAGATCATCATAGATAGAAAATTTTGTAAGCTGTGCACTGCTTTTGTAAGAAATATTTACATACTTATTAGTCCATGGGAGATACATAATGCAATAATACCCGCTGTTGTTATTCTGCATCGTCCTTCGCCTCACCTTCTTGCATTTTCCTCTTCTGATAAATCCAGCAACTTGTTAGGAATCACAATATGTGCTTCTGATGCTTGAATCAGTCATTTGTCAGGGAGATAAGACAGAATGCAGAAAACAAAGTAGCAGTTTAATAGAGATGTCTGCCTTACTCTTTAGTAGAGTCGTGCACACACGTCTAACTATTTACATTAGTTGCAGCAGAGGCCATGTAGATATTGATAAATAGCTATATATGCACTACCAAACAACAGAACACAGATGAAGTTTTATACTGTATATTTAAAAGATAGAATATTGAGTTGTTTTACATCATTGATTTACTACAAGGGGAATTTCATGCAGATCTCAGGCTGAAGTCACTCATATCTGCTGTCACTTAGTTCAGTAGTTCATTGAAAGCTTCCACCCTACTTACTTATAACTCACTGTCTATAACATGAAATACTTCAGTATAGTGGTATAAGTCTTAGCACATACTATAGCTGTGTGGAACTAGATGACAAGATTGTGCAATGTGCTCATGCTGCCAGCTCCTGTATTAGGGGCTGAGAATCTGATGTTATACATTTGCCTATTTATTTAGTTTTTTTGATATACACAGTAAATCAAGCAAATATGGCTCTGGCCACCAGGACCACATGTCTGATATATATTCTAAGCTCATTTACACACATGCATTTGTGATTACCTAGTGTTCATAGGATTTTACCATGAGCACATCTTAAGGTTTTCTAAAATATGCAGCATATTTGTCAAAAAAGTTCTGACACTATAGATACATATATTATTTTATCTGAATATGAATGATGTTGTATATCTCACTTTTAATAGTATAAAATAACTCATAATTAGATGTTTTTGTGTGAACACAGAGGTTTCTTTCTATTAACAGCTACAATGTGAGTGAAAAGGCAGGGTCAATCAGTGTGACTGTGAAAAGGACTGGGAACCTCAACCAGTATGCCATAGTATTGTGCCGAACAGAACAGGGCACTGCCACATCCAGCTCAGGTGTGGGCTTCCAACCAGGACAGCAGGATTATGTGGAATATGCAGGCCAGGTAAATATTTGCAAAATCTTGTTCATGTTTTCTACCTTCATAATTGTCACCACTGTGGCAAGCTAAGTTGTTTAGCCTTAACAGGGAAACATACTGATTGCATATAGATAGTAAAAACAGCATAAAACAACAGGTAAAATGTATAAACATAAAAAATAAAATAAATTTGATCCAAATGTATTATGTTCCCCTTTCATTATTTTAAGGATTTCAGAGAACTATAGGTTATCTAGAGAGACCGCACAAAAAAAAGCAGAGAAGCTTCCTTTGCAGCTTCCATTATCGGAAACCTCAGACTTAGCTATGTGAAATGAAAAGAAGTCACTGCTCTGATGTTTCATTGGTTTACTGTAAGCAATAGGCTACAATCAGCACAGCTGAAAAGTAATCTTCCTATGATCTGAAAAGTAGCATAGAGCACCACCTGCTTGCTGAGTAGAAAACTGCATAATATAGTGATGTGGTTTTTTGTTTAAATTATTCTTGATAAAGAGATTGATTTGCTGCAAATTTACCATTTTTGCCCTTGCTGAAATTGCCATAATATTAGCCTCTTACTTGACCACCTGGCTTTCTTAGCGAATTTTGCTTTAAAAAATGATCTAACATTAAGAAAGTCTTCTCATATTGCTTTGGAAACCCTGTGATGCCCCTAAGTCACTACCTAAAACAGTGGCTTAGGGGCAATTGTGACAATATGTAAGCAGTTGGTGCAATACATGGGCAAGAAACAAGCAAATGGGTCAATAGGCAGGCATCTAAATGGTCAATCCTTTCATAATGTAGGCAACAAACTGGCAATCATTATAATATGTAATAAGCAAATTGTCCATAGCTACAAAATTCCAAGTTCATTACAGTATCTGAAGTCATTTTCCCAGCAAACGAGGGGCATTTTTTGCACAAGAACAGGTCAAGGTTAGCAAACCTCAATTGCGCCCTTCAAAACCAGTAAAAAACAGATTTTTGCCTTCCCCATCAACATCAATGCTATTCATTATATGGTTAAATTTGAGTGGCCTGAATCAGTGGCCTGATTTTCTGGTGAATTTTTGTGTTTCACATCCCTAAAAACAATGATAAACAAAGTAGGAAAAAAAGAAAATATGCGGCAACAAGTTGTTATCTCCTTTAAAGGATGTTTACCAAACTTATGTTATAGATAAGGTAATGCATAAAAATTAATAAAAGAAAGGGTTTAAAGACAACTTCACCTTTAACAAAAACCCTGAAGTGCAGCTCACCCATCAAAAATCAACCCCTACAGCAATCTTTGCTCCGAGTTATACAGCCTTTGCTGCATCCTCATCACACTGTGCACCCATGCCATGGCCCCATTTATCCTTATGAATGAGCTGTACTCTGCTGGATAGTTGAATGCCACCATAAGTACTTCTCATCCAAAGGCTGGCCATACATTACACAATTTTCTTGAGAATTTTGCTTTAGCTTTACCAAAAACCATATAATATGAGGTCAAACCTAAACAACACTTTCAATTGTATCCAATTAGACAGGCCCTTGCACTACATAGCTGAAGGTAACCCTAAAGGAAATTGGGCAGAAATTGGACAGAAAAATGTAAGAAAATTGTATAGCGTATGGCCAGCCTTAGGAATAATTATAGCTTTATAGGGAGAACAGGAGGTAACACAGGTATGGTACCCGATTAAAGGCTGAGGTAGCTGACTGTAAAAGAGTTGGCATTATAAAGCCTTCCGGCCATCATATGCAAGTGTGGGTAAATACCAGAGGCATAAAGGTGGTGGCTATTGAAACACAAGCTGCTGGCTGTTGAAGCATAGTGTCACCAGGTGATAAAAATGGAACAGTAGGTTTGTGTAATGGTAATAACAAGTTTCCACTATACAATGGTGAAAAATGTCCCTCCAGCAGCAAGGATCCTACCTTGGCTAGGGCAGGATCTTGCTGCTAGAGGACCTCCTTTCATACGGTACAGTTCACTATCCATTACCCTGCTTTAGCATTACTTTACATGAGTGCAATCTATGATGATTTTAGTTAATAGCTGTTTCTAAATATACTACACTATAGATGGTTTCTGTACTACTCTTTTTAGGGAAAGCTCTGTTCACTTTCAATGTCTGATTTAAAAAAGGAAAATTGAAAAGAGGATTTTTTTCCTACACTTGACTGGATAATTGTGAAGTAAACACAGCTTCACCCTATTCATTTTGCTAAGTGAACAGTCTTTCCTCCTTTACCACATTAACCCCAGTATGTGAGGGTTTTTACTCATTTCATTTGGGGTTCTAGAATAATAGGACACTCACTGTCAACTGCTATCGCAAATGAAAATAAAAATAAAAAGGACAGTTGTGCTCTTTACTAACATTGACCTTCGATTTGTGCAGCAGTACAGCAGTTTCTATTTTCCATCTCGTGTCTAAAGTGTTTGTACTTGCTGCAATGTAATTTTCTCTTTTTTTGCCATATCAATGGAAGAAAACTATGAAGTAGATTGCTAAGGAAAAATAATATAGATTTTTGTGTGGGTGTAATTAGAAGAGTTAACAATAGTAGTGAAATTGCAATGACAAGTAAGCACAGAATGAGATAATTGAAGTAGCCCTGCTGTCTCTCTTAGTGGTGAATATTTTAAATACGATAAAAGAAATCTATGTTAATGCAGAGTGATGTATCTAATATGTTTAATCCCATCAGGTGCAATTTGATGAGCGAGAGGACAGCAAGGCCTGTACCATTATCATCAGTGATGACCAGGTGTACGAGGGCATTGAACACTTCACAGTGGAACTGAGTATGCCAGCCTATGCACTTCTGGGACAGATCACTAAAGCCACTGTTAATATTAATGACACAGAGGACGAGCCCACTCTACAGTTCGATAAGAAGATATATCGGGCCAGTGAGAGTGCAGATGTTCTGTCTATTCCTGTTGAGAGAAAGGGTTAGTCAACTTTTCTGCTAATAACTGTGTTTATGCTTCATAGTTTGTACGTGTAAGAAATATATTTCTGTAAACCCACATATTGTTAGACATGTCCTTGCATATGAATAGCAGACACTTTATTTTGTACCTTGTTGGAACTATCACATTGTGGCAACAGATTTGAATTCAAATGGTAGCAATATCGTTTTAACAAACAGCAGTAGCAATTTTACCAGTTTTTGAAACAAGATGTAAATTGATCATATCAAAAGTGTACATCAGACTAAAAGCTAGGCAGTTGTCCCACAGAGGTATTCAATACCGATTTGCAAAGCATGGAACCTGCCTGTTTAGAAGTATGACTTTGTTATTGGTACAAAATCTGGAGCAATGTTCCTCATGCTTGCTTTACTACTGAGTCACTGACCCATTACAAGTTGAAGAGTAAGGAAGGCCATAGACTATGCAATTTTGTTTCCTTCCACCACACAGCATTATGTTCTGCTGGTGGGGAGTTTTCCCTGCTGGAAAACACGACTAGTTTCACCGGCAATAGCCGACAGCACTAATCATTCAAGAAAGACCCGAAAGTCTGGTTGTACACAAGTCGATCAGTAGAGATGCCCATGCATGGATCAAAATTAAGCTGAACCGACCAAATTTCGATCCATGTATAGCCAGCTTAACTTTCAATTCTTTAGCATTGATTCCCATACTTGATAACAGTCGCTGCTTTCTAATTTTTCTGACAGGTTCCCTTTAATTCAGTACTGGAGGGATATTATAGTGCATATTTTGATTTCATTTTGTGGTGTTTTCTTTAAAACAGTTTTTGACATGCATCTTAAAAGCTTGTGGTTCCATATTTTTGTTATTAAAGAATAATTTGTTATTGAAGGATAACAGTACATTTAGGCCGGCCATACATGGGTCGAAATTTGACTGATTTGTCATACGAACATCAGACCTAAGAATAATCGGCTGATTTTTGCTCTGTTAGTGGGTCAATGGCACCGGCCAATTTTCGTGGTTCCTCCCCTTTTTGGTGTTTGGGCATGT
The DNA here is from genome assembly GCF_062004578.1 of Staurois parvus. Classification (NCBI taxonomy): domain Eukaryota; kingdom Metazoa; phylum Chordata; class Amphibia; order Anura; family Ranidae; genus Staurois; species Staurois parvus. Next base: position 16,998,308 of record NW_028317809.1, read on the forward strand.
TGGAAAATTCGTGAAAAAAGACCGATTTTAGACTCAATGATGGTCAAATTGCACAATCATTTTTCTGAAAAGAATATGCGCATGAGCCGTGACCTAGAAGGAACAGAAGTTTCACCTGTTATATGGGATGAACTTTATCACTTGGTCAGCCGATTTTCAAAATCATTGATAGCACCATCGGATTACCGAGTGAACGTTTTCGGACGAAAAATCGTTCGGAATTCAAACCATGTATGGCCTGCATTAGTATAGTTATCTTTTATATGGCTGTCTCCACCAACACAGAGTATTTGTGAAAACTCTTTTTAGTGGCTAATCTTCAAATCACTAATTGTACTTTGAGTACAGTCAGTCTTTATAAGCCCCCATAATCGACACCAAATCTTACACTTACCTTTCCCCGCTTCCACAAAACTTTCTGTGTGTGGCCCCCTGGATGCTGCACACAGCATTTTAAAAAAAATTTCCTCGCTGGTCCCTGCTTCTTCTGCGCATGCTTGTTACAATCTGAAATAGATTTTTTCCTAATTTGTAACTGAACGTCAGATAGCCTGTCCAAAGAAATTTATGAAGCTTGCAGTGCACATTCAAAAACGCACAGCCTGTGGTTTTTTCCAAAACACAGCAAGTTCTGCTTAATTTTCCCTTCATACAATCAGAAAATGTTTGCCAGCTGCCCTCTAGTGGATGGTTGGAAGAATGACATTGCAATCTTCACAGACTAGACATGCTAGCCAGCAATGAAATGCGTATGATAAAAACTAATTACTGTTCATATAAGACTTTAATTGAAATATGTTTGTAGGCATGACAGCAAGTAATTGGGCAATTTATACATAACATATTCAATATGAATGCAGATTTGCAGGAAAATCTGATGACACAGCACAACCACAGTGCACATTAGTCTATAAAACATGGTTTAGCTTTGGATTGCATTTCCAAACAGCTTGATTTGTATATTTTTGTAATAGAGAAATGATTTATTCATCTTTCCCAGCCAGAAAATTCATAAGTGATTGGGGCTTGTGCCAGTCAAGGAAACCAGTGATGTACAATATCTTCAGTAATAGCCACTTAACCGCCATTATTGTGTACTTAAGTGGCTACATTTCTGAATGGAAGTCCAAAAGATTCACAATTCAGTTACTGCTTTTCATCATTGCCTAAAATGTCAGCATTGCAGGTGTGCAAAAATGCAATTCCCTTCAAAAGCAGCAGTTTGTATGGTGTAGGTGTATACATTTTAGAGATTCAATTTTAGCATATATTGGGAAGTAACATACAACAAGAGCAGCAATCAGTCAGAGTTTGACTTTCAGCAGTTGGTTGTTTTTGATTACTGCACACATTTTGAACTATGCTACTGTTTGGATTTACAAAGTTGGGCTTTTGACATGAAGGCACTATATAAAGTGTTACTAAACCCAGGACCCTGCATTCACTATATCTGGTCTCCCACAGTACACACACCATGGAAATTGAATTATTTTAGTAAATATAAACTGCTAAATACCTTTTCTCATCAGCAGTTAGAGCAGTCTTGTGACTTCAGCAGAGCACTCTTTAAAGCTTGTAGGAGGAGTTTTCTTTCTGCTCTAGGAGGATGTGAAACCCTTGTGTCTGGACAGTGCTGATTGGCCCTTTGCTGATCACATGCGCTCTCCCAATAAAAAAAAAAAAAAAACCTCTCTAGCAATAAACACTGAACTGAGCATGTGCATGTGACTATTCCAGGTACTTTTTTTTCCAGGTACTTTTATAGCACCATCAATTTACGCAGTGCTTTACATATATATTGTACATTCACATCAGTCCCTAACCCTCAAGGGGCGTACAATCTAAGGTCCCTAACTCACATTCATACATACACATACTAGGGCCAATTTTGACAGGAGCCAATTAACCTATCAGCATGTCTTTGGAGTGTGGGAGGAAACCGGAGTACCTGGAGGAAACCCACGCAGGCACAGGGAGAACATGCAAACTCCAGGCAGATGGTGCCGTGGCTGGGATTCAAACCAACGATCCTAGTACTTCCAGGTGGAAGTGCTATCCATTTAGCCACTGTGCTGCCCTATGGATTCAGTCTGTATCAGGTGGTCATTTCAACAAGAGGAGTGGCAGAGAAGAAAGGATCAAACATCCTTTTCACACAATGCATGCTTACTGCATATACAGACTGATTTTACTGTTGTGGGCTTAGTAACACTTTAAGCACTTTTAGATTTAGATTATACCATATATGCAAAACCCACAGACATGTGATGGGTAGAGAATGTTCCTGATGTCTGTGAATAGTGGTAGATATTCTTGGCTAACATTTCATGTGGGAATAAGTGATCGGTTAGGTTGGGTATTAGGGTCAATATCTGTTTCCCCAACAATATCTCTCTATTAAACTATTGTGCCCCTTCCAGTGATAGAATTGTGTAGGTTACAGTGATGATTGTATTTATGTGTGTATATATATATCTATCCATTCAGTTGTATCTGACCCTTGGCGATTGCATGGACTGTCACTCGTAAGTGACTTTTTCCATGAATTCTGTCAGCAATTATTTTTATAGGGTAGGTTGCCAGGTCTTTCCCCAACCCCTACCATGCAGGAGATCCCACATGGCCAGGGATGAAACTAGGACAATTTAGAGAGAAGCCATTTAACCTACAAGCATGTGTTTGGAGTGTGGGAGGAAACCGGAGTACCTGGAGGAAACCCACGCGAACACAGAGAGAACATGCAAACTCCATGCAGGAGGTGCCATGGTTGGGAATTGAACCCATGACCCAATTACTGCAAGGCAGAAGTGCTAACCACTAAGCCACTGTGCCTTATCAGACAAGTTATACCTTGCCAATACTGGGTTTGAACCCCTTTTGCCTTCAGAACTGCCTTGATTCTTCGTGGCATAGATTCAACAATGTGTCAGAAACATTCCTTAGAGAATTTGGTCCATATTGACATGATAGCATCACGGAGTTGCTGCAGATTTGTTGGCTGCATATCCATGAACCATTGATACAAGGCAGGATGGATCGATGTTTTCATGTTGTTTACGCCAAATTTTGACCATCTGAATGTCGCAGCTGAAATCGAGACTCTTCAGACCAGAACGTTTTTCTAATCTTCTGTCGTCCAAGGTTGGTGAGCCTGTGTAAATTGTAGCCTCTGTTTCCCATTCTTAGCTGACAGGAGTGGCACCCGGTGTGGTTTTCTGCTGCTGTAGCCTATCTCCTTCAAGATTCAACATGTTGTGTATTCATAGATGGTATTCTGCATACCTTTGTTGTAACAAATGGTTATTTGAGTCACTGTTTCCTTTCTATCATCACAAACCAGTCTGCCCATCTTTCTCTGACCTCTGACATCAATATTGTGTTGCTCTCATGTGATTGGCTGATCAGCAATCTGTATTACCAAGAAATTAAACAAGTGTACCTAATAAAGTGGCCGGTGAGTGTGTGTGTGTATATATATATATATATATATATATATATATACACACACTGACCGGCGTGTGTGTGTGTTGATTTACTGAAGGTAAATAGACTGTTCACTTTGCAAGTGCAGTTGTGCTCTGCAGGGGGATTTGCTCCAGAACTTAGTAAATGAGGTGTATCTTCTCTGTGCAAAGAATACTTAATCACATGCCATAAAATTTAAAAAATGCATTTTTGCTTCCAAATGATTGGATGATTGAAGTCAGCAGAGCTTCCCCTCATTTACTAACCTCTGGAGCAAATTCCCCTGTAGAGTGCAACTGCAGTTGCAAAGTGCACAGTCTATTTGCCTTTAGTAAATCAAACTCATAATGTTATTGCAAACACTCCAAGGAGAATCTAGTTAATCTAAAGCTGGATACCATACTGTGTATGTATTTTTTTTACATCCGTCCATAGCTGTTAATTCTTATCCATTTGACCCATACCTATATATACTGTACATAAATATTCTGTCAAAAAGAAAAAAAAGGAAAAGCACAATATTTTACTTTTTTAGTTTAATAAATTAAAACATGTCATGAACTATCTCATATTTACCATTTTGCAGCCTACAGGTACAAACCTAGTATTCTATGGTCTCTGAGAACTGTTTTACTGTTGAGATGTACAGTAACTACAGACCTGATAGAAGAATCTCAGGTTGTTGTACAAACACAGATAAATGATTTAGTGGAGGGGACCCCCCCCCACTCTCCTATAGGAATGATGCGGTCTAGACCTTCAGTCTGCAGGATACAGATACAGCCCGGGATGCACTACTTACATTTAAACTTATAATTGATGTTTGTAAAATGTATATTGTATACATATAGTAAAAATGCTAAACATATTCCTTTTCATAAGCGGGAATGTATGAAATAATCCGCAGAGATGGTCGCAACATTTTACCAAAACAGTGAAACAGATGGTAGTGTTAGCCCACCCAATGTGTTTGATATTGGACTTCAAACCTCTAGATACACATTGATGTTGCACTGTCTTTTTTTTTTTTTGTGTCGTTTTCACATGTTTCCGTGCGTCTCATATAGAGCAGCCCATTCAATTGAATGGGCTGCCCTATGCACGAAAAACGTGCCAAAAAGGCACCAGAACCTTTTTTCGGCATGGAGCATTGTGCTTTTTTTCAGCACGTGTTTTGGCTGGTTTGTAGTGAGTTTGCCACACAACAAAATGCTCACAAAGCGCATGTCTCTTAACTTTGTTTGGGATGCCATTAACAGTTTTTGGCACCGCAAGCAAGATGTGTGTTTGCAGCGCAATCCCAAAATGCACAGCAAAACACGTTTCATGTGCGCTTCTGAAAAACCCAAGTGCAAATGTAGCCTAAGAGTAGGGAGTCCAATCTCTTGTGGAAAGTCTGGATTGTCCAGATTGGAAGAAAGATAGATGCATGGTTGTTCAACATACAGCAGGTACAAATTTTATGCCATGAAAGCCAGCTAGTATATAGGAGGGGGTTTATGGCCACAGGCAACAAGGAGTTCGTAGTCATAAGGAAGAAAAAGCTCCTTGTGCATATAGAGAACATATAATAAATGAATGTGAAGTAACTTATTCTGATTGAGAACTTTTATATAGATGAAACATCTTACTTTCATTGCTAGAGATAAATACATTTGTACAAACAAGAATGGTACATTACAAATAAAAACAGCTCGATTCAGACCACATAGATACCAATCTAAGTACATTTTCTGCACATATATTGCAAAGGTTTTCATTCTGTTTTGTGATACTTTCCAAATAAAATAGAAGTGCTTTCTTATATAGATATCTCCTATGGGACTTCTATTAAAGTTTGTAGATTATGGGAACTCCACAACTTCACATCTTGCTGAATCCACATCAATAAACAATTCTGTGATTGCTTTGGCTGTGCCTCTCATTTGTTTGACTATCTGTATCCTGGCGATTGTCAGATCTAATGGAAATTTCTAAACAGGCAGCCCACGGCAGTATTCCATTATAGATATCTACACCGCTGCAAGCAGAGACCTTTTTAATCTAAAAATGTACTGTGGTCTAAGACAATAATATCTGGCACCTAAACATCTACCTGCTATTTTCTCCTTTAGTTTTTCTTATGATATGTCTGTGTATGCAAATTTTTCACGTCATTGTTTATCTTTAGAGTCTTCTAAATTACTTTGATTACTGCTTTTCTTCACAGGATTGCTTTGTAACCTACAATGAATTTAAATAAGATTTTAAAAGTAAACAGTTTGCAAACTATATACAGCATTTTGCTTTTTCATATATTGGGCATCATGGTAAAATATTTTGGGAGGGCCCAGTAGGCAAACAATGCTACTGTACAAGGGCCTGGTAATAATTAGAAACATAAATTACTGGTGCTATGGGAATATTTATTCAGAAATAACTGTCAATACTTAAGATAGCAACATGCATACATACTGTGTGTTGTTGGTTTTTTCTTTTGGTGATTTTATCTTGCAGACGTTTTATATTTATGTAATACAATAGACATAACAAAACTACAAATTATTTCTTTTTCTAATTTGATCAGTGTTAGTTTAAAATAAATACTGTTGATAAAAAAGTATGTTATTCTTTAATTTGTGCTGTTTAAAATGATGCTACAATTATGATTCTGGCAAAAGTGTTGCAAAGTTATGTACAAATAAAATAAAGGTTTTTTAAAGTAATTCTTTGCTATAAGCAAATTGTGTAAAAAAAAAAAAAATACTGATCACTTCCCCAAAGTAGTACAATGTTACTATGGTAATATTATACTAGTTTGGTCATAGTGAAATATGAAAAAAAATCTTAAAAAAAGAGAAAAAATGTAATAAAAAATTATCAATTTTGTTTTTTTCGTACCGTCACCAGTCAGTGTCCCTGTTCACCGCCATGCCAGTTATATGATGACGCTGTACTGCACTGGTGACAGTATGTAAAAAACAAATAGTGAAAATTATTTTTTTTATTCATTTCCGAAAAATTATGACAAAAAATTACAACTTCAAAAAACTCGCCATGCATGTTATGAAATATGTCGGAATGTCTACTTTGCAAAAAGGGGTCATTTGGGGGATATCTGTACTGTTCTGACATTCTTGGACCTCAAGAAATTAGGCCATCAGTACTTCAGGATTGATCAATTTTCAGATATATCCCATAGTTTGTGAACTCTATAACTTTCCTACAGACTAAATAATAAATACTAAGTTGGGTTATTTTCACCAAAGACAAGTAGTAGAATACATTTTGACCTAAATTTATGAAGAACAATTATTTATTTGCAAACTTTTATACCAGAAACAAAGACAAACGTGGGTTTTTTTCAAAATTGTTGGTCTTTTTTTGTTAATTTCGCAAAAAATAAAAACCTCAGCGGTGATTAAATACCACCAAAAGAAAGCTCTAGTTGTGTGAAGAAAATTATCAAATTTTAGTTTGGGTACAACGTTGTATGACCGCGCAATTGTCATTCAAAGTGTGAGAGCGCTGAAACCTGAAAAATGGCCTGGGCAGGAAGGGAGTAAAAGTGCCCGGTATGGAAGCGGTTAAAGATAGGAGAATAGAGAGATAGATTGCCAAAAGTATTGGGATACCTGCCTTTACACGCACATGAACTTTAATGGCATCCCAGTCTTAGTCCGTAGGGTTCAATATTGAGTTAGCCTACCCTTTGCAACTATATCAGCTTTAACTCTTCTGGGAAGGCTGTCTACAAGGTTTAGGAGTGTGTCTATGGGAATATTTGACCATTCTTCCAGAAACGTATTTGGTAGGTCAGGCACTGATGTCAGACAAGAAGGCCTGGCTCGCAGTTTTCACTCTAATGCATCCCAAAGGTGTTCTGTCGGGTTGAGGTCAGGACTCTCTGCAGGCCAGCCAAGTTCCTCCACCCCAAACTCACTCATCCATATCTTTATGGACCTTGCTTTGTGCACTGGTGCGCAGTCATGTTGGAACAGGAAGGGGCCATCCCCAAACTGTTCCCACAAAGTTGGGATCATGAAATTGTCCAAAATGTCTTGGTATGCTGACATCTTAAGAGTTCCCTTCACTGGAACTAAGAGGCCAAGCCCAACCCCTGAAAAACAACCCCACGCCAAACTTTACACTTGGCACAATGCAGTCAGGCAAGTGCAATTCTCCTGGCAACCGCCAGACCCAGACGCATCCCTCAGATTGCCAGGTAGAGAAGCGTGATTCATCGCTCCAGAAAACATGTCTCCACTGCTCTAGAGTCCAGTGTCGGCGTGGTTTCCACCACTGCATCTGATGCTTTGCATTGCACTTGGTGAAGTAAGGCTTAAATGCAGCTGCTCGGCCATAGAAACCCATTCCATGAAGCTCTCTACACACTGTTGTTGTGCCTAACTGAAAGCCACACAAAGTTTGGAGGTCTTTAACTATTGACTCTGCAGAGTTGGCAACTTCTGCTCTGCACACTGTGCACTTCAGCATGCGCTGGCCCCACTCTGTCATGGTGGTTTAGTTGGTTTGTGGTTTAGTTTCTGTTGTTCCCAGTTGCTTCCACTTTGTTATTATACCACTAAAAGTTGACTGTGGAATATTTATTAGCAAGGAAATGTCATGTATGGAGTTATTGCACAGGTGGCAACCTATCACAGTACCATGCTTGAATTTAGTGAGCTTCTGAGAGCGACCCATTCTTTGTAGAAGTAGTCTGCATGCCTAGGTGCTTGATTTTATACACCTGTGGCCGTGTAGGTGATTGTAACACCTGAATCCAATGATTTGGAGGGGTGTCCCAATACCTCTGGCAATATAGTGTAAGTCACTCCTCTTATTTACTTCTTTTTGTACATGTCAGATTAGGCTGTTGAGCTATGTAAACAGGCTGTACACCAAAGGGTCAGACTGCAATACAGAGCAGATATGGATAGCATGTAAAACACCAAGAAAGGAGCTAAGGATAATCCTGACATACAGTATACCCATTGGTGGATATCATTACAAAATGGGGTTATACACTGCTGTACATCTCTAACTTCCAAGTGGTATTTCCACCCTTTAAGGGGTAACTTTTTTTATTGCAGCAATTTAGCAATTTCAAAGTGAATTCCCATAAATCATTTGTGTTAGACATCACCCTACCCCAGGGTAAACAATAGCACCTGGCCAACTCCTTCCCCTTCAATGGGCCTTCACCTTTATTCCATACCTTGGAATTTATATTCTTGTGAACCTGTGTGACCTTTATTATTTAAATTTGTGCCCCCCCCCCCCAAGCAGATACACTTAGTAAACTCAAGATCTGGTCCCTTAAACGTCACTTGTGATTTTGATTGATTTGTAAGATGGATGTTGTGTCCCATTTACTCTATTTCTATTTCTTTCAAACAATTCTTATAACTTTGCTCTGGCATTGTTATGCTACACCTGGGCAGTATGCTTCAGCTAGATTATGCTATAATGTCTGGTACTATGGAAATAAGCTGATGGTTTGAGCCTTACACATAGCGAATTATACCATAAATCATCCCTTTTAACGCACACTTTAGACTGGATATTCCATAGCGAGGATAAAGTATGAGTATCCTTGGAAGAATCTCGATCGCCTTTTTTGCATTGCAGTAACCAAGGAATCACAGCTGTGAGCCCATAAGTAACTTCATACAAGTCGCTTCTGAGTTTATTAGTTGCAGGAGGGGTGGGTTAACGGGTGATCCTTGGTCACTTCCTGCTCTTAGTTACCGCCATTGGCCGTGGTCCTGGGCTCCCTGGAGGAATAGGAGTGCCTGGGAACCACCTCTGTAACCTGTGAAAGGGGGAGGCTCTAGAACCACACAGAGCAGAGAAGGGTTAAAGATCACTTTTCATGTTAACTCATTAACACCGATCCTAGGGAACCCAATGTTCACCTTAGGGCTGATTTGCACTCTCTTTCTTACCTGGTCCCAGAGATCACTATCTTTAGTCTGAAATGCACTTTGCAATGCCTAACTGAAATAGTTATATGCCCTTACCTCTACTTTTGCCTCTTTCCTAAACACTTGCAGTACATACAAATTTGAGCATTTGCCACATCCTTTTCCAAGCTGTTTTCATATAGAAATCTCACCTCATTTAAAACCCTTATGTCTATATAGAGACAAACCTACACATCTTGCTTTATAACTATACACCATCTTGTTGTCTCACACATTCCCCAATGTGCCCTTCTTTGCATAGGAAAAAGATATGCATAGGAAAAGGAATTAGGCCACAAGTTTTCTGAAGACAACCTGGTAAAGACATTCGTCTTGATCCATAAAGCTATGAACAAGAACTATAAAATTCTCACGCGCAGATACCGCTATTGTGCTACCATTCATACCAGTTATTCATCTGTATCAAGGCTTTCCTATAGATACTACTGAGAACCTGGGACCATGCTACAGTATATATATGGTGGGATTGCCCCTGATCAATCTGACCCCCTCTCAGGATTGCCCCTGATCTGATTGACCCCCTCTCAGTAGCCAAAAAAGGACTCCTGTGCTTCTTTCTTTAGGCTGCTAGGAATGTAATTCCAAGACACTGGAATTCTACCTATGCCCTTACCATGGTCGAGTGGAGTGCTCAATTGGCCCGCTTACAGCACTTGGAAATACAAACAGCAAAACATCATGGTACTCCGCATACATCGTTATATGGACCATTTGGATTGTCTTCTTAAGTTTGTTGTGTTTTTGTGACATTATTTCTTAAGTGAACATGCCAGAACTGATGGAAAGGGGCTGTTCGACATTACTTACCCACACTATGCCAACAATATCTCTGCTCAAATGTACAACATAATTATGCCACATCAAGCATCGATAGCTGTATCTTGTACTGTGGCTCCCAATTTTACTTGGGTGGCACCCTGTTTTCTATAAAAAGGAGCTAAAAAACGTACCCGGTGACTACATAGAACTATTTATATGGAACATTTTATATTTACCTGATTTATTGTATTTTTAGTATCCAATAAAATAAAATAACAAATACAATCCCCATTGAAATCACCTTAATTTTGTCATTAGCATTACATTAGATAAACTGCATGGAATATAACACAATTGTCTCTTTACTACTGTGAGCTAGAAGGCAGGACTTTGGCTGCTTAGTAATTGCCATTTAACACCTAACATTTAATTTTTGATGCTTATGAACCATGTGTACCTGTTCATCAATGCTGGCATGTATGCTTTATCTCAATGTTTTTTGTTTTTTTGTAAAGATTTTTTATAGGTTAAAATAGCAGGGGAAACTGTGGAGTGTCCTCTTGTGTGTTTTATATGGGTTATTAATTTAACTAATTGCGTGCTTGTTCTTTATTGTAAATAGGTGATCCTGGAAGTGTTGTTTCTGCTATTTGCTACACAATACCAAAATCCGCTAAGGGGAGCAGCCCTTATGCTCTTGAATCAGGCTCAGACTTTAAATCTAGGGCAATGACCAGTGAAAATCGTGTCGTTTTTGGGCCTGGAGTTACAATGTCCACCTGTGATGTCAAAGTGATTGATGACAGTGAATATGAAGATGAGGAAGAATTTGAGCTAGCCCTTGCTGATACGTCTGAAAATGCAAGAATTGGCAACATTGCTGCAGCCAGAGTTGTTATCGAAGGACCGAATGATGCTTCAACAGTCTCATTAGGAAATGCCACCTTTACTGTTAGTGAAGACATAGGTATAAATATGCTTTTGTACACTGAAATTATTTGGTTTCTCTTAATAAATATCAGTATTTGCTGGGATTTCTATCCTGACTACCTTAAAAATGTACAGTTTAAATCTATACATACTAGTAATCCCCCTTTGTATATTGTTTATATAGCTTTATTGGGGGGGAATAGCTTTCCAATATTCCAGAAGGTTGTGGAATGACCTTCATGGTAGAAGTGAATCTTCCTGCTTTCTTTTTAATTCTTTCCTGCTTTCTAATATTTTCTTGCTGTGGATGCCAGTTTTATGGTGTAATGGAGATGCCTGCTCAGATGCGGCCTAGGGAATGCCAGAGAGAGGAATTTTATAGCTGAGTGAAGTACCCTACAAAGATGTCTTTTAGGGGTTCTACTGCATTACAGTGTATACCAGTGTGTTTCTCCTTGTATTAGTAACTGCACAAGGGAAAATTATGCAATGTCATAGATTATGCTGTTGAGCATATTTGACCTGCTGCATGTCACAATTATAACTGAGCTGTGTTCTGGTTGTGTCATTTTATATGTTTCACTCTCTCTATTTTGTATGTAATATCTTACAGAATTCTGCTAATGGCCAAAAATGTACTCTTCTCCTACAGGCTCTATTGACATTCCCGTTCTTCGAAGTGGACCTGACCTTTCAGTGCCAACATCAGTATGGTGTGCCACTCGCCCTTCAGATCCACCCTCGGCTACTCCAGGCATTGATTATATCCCTAGCTCCAAGAAAATTGAATTTAGACCTGGTAAAACAATTGAGGTATGTAAAAACAGTATCTTTTAAGATTTTGATAAATTCATCTGAAAAAATAGTAGATACATTAGAAATAAAAACATACAAAAGGAATTATTTGCACAAAGACAGACTTGTTGTGTACATGTATCTGGCACTACTGTGCATGGTTCTCAAGGGCATGGAACCTGTCAAAGCCACCATTACAACAAACAAATTGAAATTTCCATGGCTGCAACTATCATTCTCCTCAGAATGCTTCCATAGTCTTTCTTCTACACTAACTTCAAGCCTGGGAGAGATGTTGCAGCTGAATGAGGAAGTGGAGCCAGATTCTGCAGAGCAATTAAATTTAATCTAGTTCCAAAATAAAAAGCCCTTTAAACATACATTTGAAGTTATTTTATGCAAAAATGTTCACAAAATTCTTAGATATATGTTTAAAAGTTGCAAAATATTTTGTATTAAGGCTATCTATGTCCAATTGGGAATATGTTCCTTCATTTGTCCCAAAACCACAACAGGAAGACAGTGGAAATCTCTCTTAAGTGAGTGGCAATCTCCTTTCAGATGGTTTTCAGCAGAACAGGTTTCCTCACTGGAAAATTTCCCCTCCTAGAACGGGACTAACAGAGAGGGTGAATCTTCCAGTGGGGAACTAGACAGTAGTAAAAACCTGAAGGAGGTTTTATTATCCAAAGCTAAAAAACAAAAAATGAACATAGAGATACAATTTACATGAATTTAGTTTAGTAGAGAGCATAGCTTAAAGTGGAATGCCAGTCAAAACCTCACTAACGCTAAACCTACTCCCATCTCCATTCTAAGCCTATTCTATCTAACCCTGTTATGAAAAGATCCCTATACTTACCTCTTCTGATGCCACTTGTGTCCAGTCCCAGGCTAAGCTGTCAGCAGTGGCTGCTGTGTAGAGGAGAGGCAGTCAACAAAGGATGCCCCATAGTATGTCTATGGGTGATGTCATATCCTAGGCATTTCCCAGCTGATGTCGGCTTTCTCCTGTACACAGAAGCCACCAATGAAGACAGGACTGGAGCAGCTTCAGAATAGGTAAGTATTGCAATCTTTTTTTTTTTTTACAAGCTTAGATAGAATAATCTTAGAATGAGGGTGGGAGTAGGTTTAGCATTAAGTGAAGTTTTGACTGGAATTCCATTTTAAGGAAGCTACCAACTGTTGCTTTTGGCTACCATAAATTAGATAAGATGGTTCCACTAGAGTTATAGAAAAGTTAAATTTTTCTTTTTTTTCTTGGGGTGGGAGTAATTTTACATGCATACCTATTAATATTATTGTAACCTTGATAATTCACATTAAAAGATAATTTCACCTTTAAGAAAAATGCAATCTCAGGCCCCTACAGACTCCGCCTGCAACTTGCCTGCCCATACCTCCATACAGGCAGTTACAAAGCTGGAGGAAGTGTGAATGAACTATGAGAGCCCTCTCAGTTCATTGAGAACTACAAGTCGTCTGCCACAGTTGCTGGAAGGAATAACGCAGCTGTGTAAGTGGAGACCCGCACAGCTGCGCTGATTTTGAAAATTGACAGCAGGTGTGGGAGGAAGATCCCTGGGGAAGGACATAGAGTGTGTTCCAAACATTCATTATATTGCAGCTTAACAATTCTTAGGTTTGGTGGCTGCATTAGCTTTCTTTTTAGGCTTTCTGTCCTTTATTTTTATTTGGCAATCCAGCTAGTAAATCTGTTATTTCTCTACAGAACAGGCTGTCCCCAGATGTATCAGTTTAGTGTTGAGACAAACCATTTACCAGTGAGAGGGGTGCTTACAATGATCAGCTTTTAGCTGGTGTAACTGCTTATAAAGTATTGGCTGGAGTGTGGCTTCAATTTGTTAGTTCAAAAGACTGCTGTCCAAATGTGCCCCTGTGCTCCTTCATCTAGAATGGGGGCACTCTAATACAGGAGCTGTGTTACTGGCTACATCATTAGTTGAAAACAGTTGAAAACAGAGGGAAAAAGCCTAAAAAATAAAACTAAATCAGACACCAACATTTAAGGATTGGCAAGCTACAATATATAAAATTTTGGTTTGGAGTTCAATACCCCTTTAAGTTTAATGGTCCTTTAGGTTATTTTCTGGTTAGTCTAATTTTTGTAATGGATTATAAGCTTCCCTACTTTTAAGGAATAAGGTCTCTTTAAAGAAAAAATCCATTACACTATGAGTGTGTTCTTGTAAACCTCTAATTTGTTTAGAACATTTAAAGAATACAGTAGAGACATGCCTAGCTTTACTCTATGACAGCTTTAATTAAAGTGTCCACATTAAAATGCTGTGGAGGTGGTTAGGAAAGCACTGCACTTTTTGTATAGCATTAACATTTTTATTTTAAAGTTATTTCATCTGGTAAAGTTATTTTGAATTGTTATGTGTACAATCAAATACAGTTGTTAGGTTTTAAACCTGTTCACAGTAGGTGAGTACTGGTAATAATGTAATGAATAGAATATATGTGACTTTTACTTATTTCTGTGTTACAGCACTGCACTCTAACAATCCTTGATGACACGCAGCACCCAGTTATTGAAGGACTGGAAACCTTTATTGTATTTTTAAGCTCTGCACAAGGGGCTGAACTGATCAAACCATTTGAAGCCACCATTACCATTAACGATACCTTTCAGGATGGTATTATACTTTGTTTTGTTGTTTAAATTAATTATTTTTATCTCACTGGATATTCTGTTGCTGTTCACAGAGCACATAGAACCACTTAGATCACTCCTCACCCTGGAGGCTGATTACAATATATGCACCTATCACAAACAGAGGGCAGTTTTGAATAGAAACAAATCATCATATGAGTAATTCTTTGAACTGAGGGAGGCGACGTGGCTAGAACAAACTCCATGCATATCGTACCACTGGTAGAAACTGCAAGCCCACAGTTTTAGCCATACAATCACTACACTACCCATATCAAAAGAATGTCCCTGAGATTGTGTGAGAAGCAGAGGTGGACTGACAACTCATGGCGCCCCCGGGCAATAGGGGATCATGGGGCCCCTGTGTCCTTGCCCACACTCAAACCACCCCCAAAAAAGTCTATGAAAGGTACCAGGGGCATCTCATGGGGTCCCCTACTGACCCCGGGCCCTCGGGCAGTGCCCGAATGCCAGAATGGTCAGTCCACCCCTAGTGGGAACATGTAAAAAACAAAGAATGTTATCTGGGACAGCATTTCTACAGTGGACAAGAGAATTATTAAACAAGAGGAGTATTAAACCAAATGCTAGCTAGCTTTACAGTTAGTTGAATTACATCTTTTGGTTCTCTCCCCTGCCTCTCTCCTATCATGACAATCCTAGTTAGCTCTGCCACCAGTGAAAACGTGGTATTTTGTTGTCTTTATATCCTACTCAAAAGAATAAAATGATGTACCAAATGATTGTCCATACTGTTAAAGTAGATGTAGGCTTAATCATTAAGGTCCATAAAGGCTTTATGTTATGTAATTTCAATGCTGAGTATCTAAAATCTTGCAAGATGACACTTTAAAAGAGAAGTATTGGATTCTGTAAAAAAAATTAATTTTATATATATGTATATATATACACACTCTCACCTAAGTCAATCAATCCAATGTTGCATCTGAACCCCCCCCCCCCCCCCAAGACCGCTGATCTCTCGGTTCTCAGTCTTCACTGAGCAGACAGTCGGTAACTGTCAGACACTGGCTCTCTGCTCTGTCCCTTCAGTGCTCACTGGAGTGCCAGACCAAGGAGGGGACGGGAACAGCTGGCTCAGGCTATCCGTAGCATGCTGAGTGACATAAGTGCACTCCTGTGATCCATAGGAGAAGTGGGGCCAAAAAAACTTTGGCCATACTTCTTTAAATTATTAAAAAATTATTATTTAGCTACAGTTTACATGTATTGTATTGATACTTTTAGTATTTATTATCATTTTAATTCATTTCATAATGACAAATGATAATTTAATATACGTAGGCATGCAAAGTTTAGGCATGCCAAATAGGACATTTACTACATTTATAAAGAAATGGTGTTTTTTTTTTTATATGGATGCAATCCACACACAACTGCTTGGTATCTTTTAGACTCAAGTTAGAACACATAGTTAGAATAAAACCCTTTACCCATGTTAGGCTGTAGATAGTGTTCCATTTTAACTTCTATGTTATCTTTTGCACTTGAACCGCTTTTATCCTCACTTTTTAAGAAATTTTATGTTATTTGTTTGGTTGTTATGAACACATTTTTATCTAATTTTTGGTTTCCTTATAGTCCCCAGTATGCAGTTCAGTAAGGATGTATTGACAGTGAAGGAAAAGGATGGATTGCTTCATGTTCCTATTATACGTACTGGGGATCTGAGTTATGAATCCTCGGTGCGTTGTTACACGCAGTCTCAGTCTGCACAAGTGATGGATGACTTTGAAGAGAGAAGAAATTCTGATGATTCCCGCATTACATTTCTTAAAGGAGAAAAAGTAAGCATATAAATGACTGCTGGGTAATCAAGCCATCCTTGTTTGTATGCCACACCATACCATAGCCCTATTCATGTAACTGTTTTGAGATTATTTATTAAGGCAAAGAGCATTGTGAAAAGTAGAGTAACCCATAGCATCCAATCAGAATTCATCTGTTATTGTTCTGACTAAAGAAAACTGAATTGTTCTTTGCATTCAAGTATTAAGTGTGCTTTTGTTGAGGTTAACAACTCCATTGTTCCTTAGTCATAGCAACTGTCCTTTATAAGCAGATGGAATGACCATAATGCTTGTCACAGTCTATGGTTACGTGCATTCTTTTACATGAGACAAAGCAGCAAGGGTGCACTAGTCTAGTAGTTTACCAAAGGCACCATTTATTAAAAGAATACTTTTTAAAGCAGCAGTTGCACCTTTAAAACTTTATACAACCTGTGGCACAGACATATATATTTTCTTGATCTAGTTATTCAAAGGGTTAGAATCAATATACCGTATATACAGTCAGGTCCATAAATATTGGGACATCGACACAATTCTAACATTTTTGGCTCTATACACCACCACAATGGATTTGAAATGAAACGAACAAGATGTGCTTTAACTGCAGACTGTCAGCTTTAATTTGGTATTTACATCCAAATCAGGTGAACGGTGTAGGAATTACAACAGTTTGCATATGTGCCTCCCACTTGTTAGCGGACCAAAAGTAATGGGACAGAATAATAATCATAAATCAAACTTTCACTTTTTAATACTTGGTTGCAAATCCTTTGCAGTCAATTACAGCCTGAAGTCTGGAACGCATAGACATCACCAGACGCTGGGTTTCATCCCTGGTGATGCTCTGCCAGGCCTCTACTGCAACTGTCTTAAGTTCCTGCTTGTTCTTGGGGCATTTTCCCTTCAGTTTTGTCTTCAGCAAGTGAAATGCATGCTCAATCGGATTCAGGTCAGGTGATTGACTTGGCCATTGCATACCATTCTACTTCTTTCCCTTAAAAAACTCTTTGGTTGCTTTTGCAGTATGCTTTGGGTCGTTGTCCATCTGCACTGTAAAGCGGCGTCCAATGAGTTCTGAAGCATTTGGCTGAATATGAGCAGATAATATTGCCCGAAACACTTCAGAATTCATCCTGCTGCTTTTGTCAGCAGTCACATTATCAATAAATACAAGAGAACCAGTTCCATTGGCAGCCATACTGCCCACGCCATGACACTACCACCACCATGCTTCACTGATGAGGTGGTATGCTTAGGATCATGAGCAGTTCCTTTCCTTCTCCATACTCTTCTCTTCCCATCACTCTGGTACAAGTTGATCTTGGTCTCATCTGTCCATAGGATGTTGTTCCAGAACTGTGAAGGCTTTTTAGATGTCGCTTGGCAAATTCTAATCTGGCCTTCCTGTTTTTGAGGCTCACGAATGGTTTACATCTTGTGGTGAACCCTCTGTATTCACTCTGGTGAAGTCTTCTCTTGATTGTTGACTTTGACACACACACACACCTACCTCCTGGAGAGTGTTCTTGATCTGGCCAACTGGTGTGAAGGGTGTTTTCTTCACCAGGGAAAGAATTCTTCAGTCATCCACCACAGTTGTTTTCCGTGGTCTTCCGGGTCTTTTGGTGTTGCTGAGCTCACCGGTGCGTTCCTTCTTTTTAAGAATGTTCCAAACAGTTGTTTTGGCCACGCGTAATGTTTTTGCTATCTCTCTGATGGGTTTGTTTTGTTTTTTCAGCCTAATGATGGCTTGCTTCACTGATAGTGACAGCTCTTTGGATCTCATCTTGAGAGTTGACAGCAACAGATTCCAAATGCAAATAGCACATTTGAAATGAACTCTGGACCTTTTATCTGCTCATTGTAATTGGGATAATGAGGGAATAACACACACCTGGCCATGGAACAGCTGAGAAGCCAATTGTCCCATTACTTTTGGTCCCTTAACAAGTGGGAGGCATCACCAGGGATGAAACCCAGCGTCTGGTGATGTCTATGCGTTCCAGACTTCAGGCTGTAATTGACTGCAAAGGACTTGCAACCAAGTATTAAAAAGTGAAAGTTTGATTTATGATTATTATTCTGTCCCATTACTTTTGGTCCGTTAACAAGTGGGAGGCACATATGCAAACTGTTGTAATTCCTACAACGTTCACCTGATTTGGATGTAAATACCCTCAAATTAAAGCTGACAGTCTGTAGTTAAAGCACATCTTATTTGTTTCATTTCAAATCCATTGTGGTGGTGTATAGAGCCAAAAATGTTAGAATTGTGTCGATGTCCCAATATTTCTGGACCTTTCTGTATGTGATTTACAGTTGCAAGAAAAAGTATGTGAACCCCTTGGGATTACGTGGAGTTTTGCATGAATTGGGCATAAAATGTGCTCTGAACGTCATCTAAGTCACAACAATAGAAGAACACAGTCTGCTGAACATAATACTACACAAACATTAGACGTTGCCATGGTTTCATTGCACATAACATGTAAACATTCACAGTGCAGGGAGGAAGAAGTATGTGAACCTTTGGACTTAATAACTAGTTGACCCTCCTTTGGCAGCAATAACCTCAACCAAACGTTTCCTGTAGTTGCAGATCAGACCTGCACAACGATCTGGAGTAATTTTGGACCGCTCCTCTTCACAAAACTGTTTCAGTGTAGCAATATTCTTGGGATGTCTGTTGTGAATGGCTCTCTTAAGGTCATGCCACAGCATTTCAATCGGGTTGAGGTCAGGACTGTGACTGGGCCACTCCAGAAGGCGTATTCTGTGCTGTTGCAGCCATTATTTTGTTGAATTACTTGTATGCTTTGGGTCATTGTCCTGTTGCATCACCCATCCTCTGCGGAGCTTCAGTTGGCAGACAGATGGTCGTACGTTTTCCTGCAAAATGTCTTGATAAACTCTGGAATTCATTTTCCCATAAATGACAACAATCCATCCAGGCCCTGAGGCAGCAAAGCAGCCCCAAACCATGATGCTTCCTCCGCCATGTTTTACAGTGGGGATGAGGTTTTGATGTTGGTGTGCTGTGCTTTTTTTTTCTCCACACATAGTGTTGTGTGTTCTTCCCAAACAACTCAATCTTGGTTTCATCTGTCCACAGTATATTTTGCCAGTAGTGCTGTGGAACATCCAGGTGCTCTTTTGGAAACTTCAAACGTGCTGCAATATTCTTTTTGGACAGCAATGGCTTCCTCCGTCGTGTCCTCCCATGTACTCCATTCTTGTTTAATGTTTTCCTTATTGTAGATGTGTCAACAAAAATGTTAGCATGTGCCAGAGATTTCTGTAGGTCTTTAGCTGACACTCTGGGATTCTTCTTTACCTCATGCAGCATTCTGCGCTGTGCTCTTGCAGTCATTTTTACAGGACGACCACGCCTAGGGAGAGTAGCAACAGTGCTAAACTTTCTCCATTTGTAGACAGTCTGTCTTACCATGGACACATGAACATCAAGGCTTTTGGAGATACTTTTGTAACCGTTTCCAGCTTCATGCAAGTCAACAATTCTTGATCGTAGGTTTCTGAAAGCTCTTTTCTGTGAGGCATGGTTTACATCAGACAGTGCTTCTTGAAACCAGTAAACCCAAAACAGGTGTGTGTTTTTTAAGGGCAGGACAGCTGTCAGCAACACATCCGATATCATCACACTGATTGGAGTCAAGGTTGGCTCACTCCTGGCTCCAGTTAGCTCTGCGAGAAGTCATTAAGCTAGGGCCTCACATACTTTTTCCTCCCTGCACTGTGAATGTTTACATGTTATGTCCAATTAAACCATGGCAACATCTAATGTTTGTGTAGTATTATGTTCAGCAGACTGTGTTCTTCTATTGTTGTGACTTAGATGATGTTCAGAGCACATTTTATGCCCAATTCATGCAAAACTCCACGTAATCCCAAGGGGTTCACATACTTTTTCTTGCAACTGTATAACACATAACACACTGGTATGGGGTGTAGCCTACTTGTCAGTTTTAACTACCTACATAATATATAAATCAGCAATGGGTAAGCAGACATTCAGATCTGAAGAGGGGTTACCATCAAAACACATCAGCGTCTGCTACACATTTATGTGCGATGCCATTTGTGCCAATCTGGGGCCATAAGCAGTGGCTTTAGTTGAAGCTTCTTCTGCTTAATATTAAAAGCATAAAACTCATTTATGCTTGTGTTCATATTTTATCTATTCATTTTTATTAAATAGTGCCTTTGGTGGTGCACTAGGCTGGTTCACCCTTCTTGTTTAGAGTCATGCAGTGTTTTGGATTGACCCTGTCTGATGAGGGCTGCAAGGTGTAGTGGGTACCTGGTAACCTACAGAACGTCTAAGTCAATAAGAGCAGTAGTGGTGAACATTGATTGTCATTCATCTACCACACACACATCACGCTTGAGTGCAGAAGAGTTTCTTGTATTTTTGACATGCATGCAGAAACATCTGTTGACATGCTGCAAAAAAGTATATATAATATCTTACAGTTTTTAATAGCAGTAAAATAATAAATGAAAAAATAAATAGTATTTTATGCATAGGCTTAATCCACACCCCATAATGTCGTGTTGTAGTCAAATATGTACCCCTTGGTTTCATGGGCCCCTTGCTTTTGCACACATATAATAACTAACATAGTTACGTATTTTTGTGAATAGGTGAAAAACTGCACAGTTGTCATCAATGATGACTCAGTATTTGAACCAGAGGAACAGTTTAAGATTTATCTTGGCAATCCACTTGGCAGTCATTGGAGTGGAGCCAGGATCGGGAAGATTGATATGGCCACCATTACTATCTCTAATGATGAGGACGGTAAGTGCTGAATATAAATGGAATCCATTACTAATACAGGTGTTTAAGTTATATGCAGTAAATAACTGTATTCCTAGTTAAAATAAACATAACCCTTCTGTGCCAAGTAAAAATAAATACCCCAAAATGAAAGTGTGAGACACATAACTAATCAGCAGCTATATATATATATGTATAAATCAAACCTAAAAGATATAAATAAAAAAACAATACAGCACTAATAAAAACAAATAATGAATAAAGAATCTATAAACTCCTTAAGTGATGCGTTTAAATGTGAATGCAACATGCACAGAAAAAAATATATGTATGTGCAACAAACGTCTAATGGTGTACAGTCCTTAAATTTCCTCCACTAAACAAATTAAATAAATTAATACTGTATGTGCATCGATAAAAAACATTAAATGTTGTATAGTCTTTAAATTTCTTCCATCACGTGATAATGCAGGAAAATAATATTCAACACCAAGTGCCCTCCACCGCACTCTGGAAACACACTTACCGAAAGTGCATCACTTAAGAGTTTATAGATTCTTTATTCATTACTTGTTTTGTGACCACTGTATTGTTGTTATATTTATATATTCCTAGTTAGATACTGCTTAGCTTATCATTAATCTGTTATAGTAGACACACAGAAGACATTGGGGTTGATTTACTAAAACTGGACAGTGCAAATTGTGATGCAGCTCTGCATAGAAGCCAATCAGCGTCCATGATTTTTTATCAAAGCTTATTTGAACAAGCTGAAGTTAGAAGCTGATTGGCTACAAAACACTGCTGCACCATATTCTGAGTGCACCAGTTTTAGTAACCCCCCCCCCCCCCCCCATAGCCACAAGCCCTATTCAAATAACACAAATCAAAACATTGTGGTATAGCAAGGCTACCCTCATTGTTTTTCATATATGTACCACACAATGGGCTTTGCCAGAATGTGCTATAGTTATATTATGAAAGTACTAAACTGTTAAACAAAATGTAGGTTAGATTTTTGCCAAAGTTTCTGTAGATGTGTTAAATGTGTAGTAAATGATCACTAAATCTGCTTATAAATTAATAATAATGAATCTCAATATGATTTAAACTTTAATATTCGTAGCACCAACTATTGAATTTGAAGAGTCTACTTATCAGATTCGTGAGCCTCAAGAGCCAGATGGAGTGGCTACTTTGAACATCAAAGTAATCAGAAAGGGAGACCAAAATAGAACATCCAAAGTCCGCTGCAGCACACGAGATGGATCTGCTCAGTCTGGCGTCGATTACTATCCAAAAAGCCGAGTTCTTAAATTCAGTCCCGGTGAGTTTTTTGCCAAGAAATTATGGCAACAGGTGGCAGTAAACTTGTAAATTAAATAAAGTTTACATAATTCTATAGATCTGTGTTCAGATGAAGTAGACAGCTGCAGGAATGCAGGGGGGATCCAGGGTCAGAAAAAAAAGTTGGAAGTAATGGACAAATTTAAATGTGTCCAGAAAAGTTAATGTGGCCAGCAATAAGCCCAGCACTCCTTTCGGAACTGTGGAAATCTTCAGCCACTAATTATGCACAGGGTTTCCCTTAGATGTCATTGGGCTGTACAGTTCCTTTGCACTTTGCTGGAAAGATGCTGCGCTGCTGGAATGATGCTGCACTACAGCAGAGTTGCCAACCATGCAAAACTTTTGTTCTTCAAAAAATTTACTGACAGAGCACTGACAACCTGAAATATGACACATTTTATCAGACACTAAGCAGATTAGGCCTCTTTTATGTGGCCAAGTAGCTGTGGCCGCCGGATTCCTGGAAAAAGGACCAGCTGCATACAGCTATCTGTATGCAGCTACAGTTGGAAGTTGCACGATTTCAAAACCGCATGTCAGTGAGACTTGGCAGACATCTGTGCGACCTCATGCACAAATGTCTGTGCAAGTCGCACCTGAAATCGCAAAAAATAGTGCAGGACCTTTTTTTCAAATTGGTGCAGCACCACAAAGTCAGAGTCCCACCCATTTGAATGATTCCATAGCTCACAATAGGGTTCAACTTGTCATTCGATTTGAAACTGTCAAATCAAATAACAAGTTGCACTGGTGTAAACAACCTTTAATGTTTAAACAGTATAAACTTTGCAACATTGTAACAGATACCCTTAACAAGTAATCTACCTAGCTTTACAAATAAACAGTCAAATTAGTATGACAAAATGTAAGCATGACTAAGGCTGGCCATACAAGGTTATTTTTTATTCTTTTTAGCCAAGGAACAGATTCTTCAATCCACACAAACAAGGTGGATGGGGGATTCCCCCCGCACTTAAATGGCTGATTGTCCGAAAATATTCTAATATCTTCTAATAATCAATTTCTATCGAGCAGGGGTGATCACACATTGATCAAAATATGTTTCGTCGCTGATGGACCAGCCAAATGTCAATCAGTGTATGCCCAACTTAAAGTAGAACCAAAAGAAAGCAAAACTTGTTTTTATCATTTTGGATAGAGTAAGAGAGGGATTTACCGCTATCGATTTTGATTGGGGGAGATTTCCTTTCACTTTCTCTCTCAGCCAAAACAGTAAAAGGAGAGTAAATCTCTCCAAAGTGAGGAAACCCCTGGATGTCACCAGAGTAATCAGGACTAGTGTTGCTATTGGACGATTCCCCCTCTATCCCTGTTGTGGTGACAACCCAAAATTTGGTATTTTATTTCATTTTCACTCAGTGAAACTCATAGGAAGCTGCTGCAAATGGCGGGCATGGTCTAATTTCACCTAAAAGTGGGAGTGCCTTAAATCAGGATGATTAAACAAAACATGTACACTGCATGTGAACCACAAAATTACTGTGCCAGAAGTGACTGTCAAGGACGTATATAAATCTCAGGACAAAGGATAATTTTTAATGCTTTCACTACATATGCTCTTCTGCACAAAAAAAATCAATAACTTTGTCGAAGCCTGTCTTAAAGAATAATTTAATGAAATCCAGCAGCTGATGGGACAATTAACACTATAGTCAGAATTGTGTAACGTTCAATATAGCATACATAGTGCAGTTGTCAGCAGGAGTTGGTCACATACAATAGGGAATATGTACAGCAACAGTCAAGATTAAGAGAGGAAAGTGAAAGTGGGAGCAAGAGAAAGTGAAATGGATTGAGGGAGGAGGGGAGTGAGAGAGAGGAAGGGAAAGAGAGCATAGCAGGGAGGGAGAGAGAAAGTAAGATAGGCAGAGCCCACCTTTCACATCAAAGCACCATTCATATAAGAGTTTCCCCTATACATTGGAGTTTCCCCAATACATTGGAGTTCCCCCTTAACATCAGAATCCCCTATACAGTACCTTTAAGCCCCACATACATCAGAGTCCTCCTTTTCACATCAGTAACCCCACTTGACATCAGATTCCTCCCTTTCACTTCAGGACCTTGTTGTCTTATATCATGTGGAGGTCCACACAGAAATAGTCCATAAGACAGATATGTTGTCATATATCACACACGGATGATGACGAGTGCATTTATAAATGTATTTTCCTGCAGCAACAAGTCCAACAGTTCTTTTCCAGAGAGATGTGTTTAATCAGAAGTATACAGTGAGGAACATAAGTATTTGAACACCCTGCGATTTTGCATGTTCTCCCACTTAGAAATCATGGAGGGGTCTGAAATTGACATTGCATGTGCATTCCCACTCTGAGAGACAGAATTAAAAAAAAAATTCAGGAAATCACATTGTATGATTTTTAAAGAATTTATTTGTCTTGCACTGCTGAACATAAGTATTTGAACACCTGAGAAAATCAGTGTTAATATTTGGTACAGAAGCCTTTGTTTGCAATTACAGAGGTCAAACGTTTCTTGACCAGGGTTGTACACACTGCAACAGGGATTTTGGCCCATTCCTCCACACAGATCTCCTCTAGATCTGTCAGGTTTAGGGGCTGTCGCTGAGCAACACAGAGTTTCAGCTCCCTCCAAAGATGTTCTATTGGATTTAGGTCTGCAGACTGGCTAGGCCACTCCAGAACCTTGATATGCTTCTTACGGAGCCACTCCTTGGTTATCCTGGCTGTGTGCTTCGGGTCGTTGTCATGTTGGAAGACCCAGCAACGACCCATCTTCAATGCTCTGACTGAGAGAAGGAGGTTGTTGCTCAAAATCTTACAATACATGGCCCCATTTATCCTCTCCTTAATACAGTGCAGTCGTCCTGTCCCCTTTGCAGAAAAGCAACCCCAAAGCATGATGTTACCACCCCCATGCTTCACAGCAGGGATGGTGTTCTTGGGATGCAACTCATCCTTCTTTTTCCTCCAAACACGACGAGTGAAGTTTAGACCAAAAAGTTCTACTTTGGTCTCATCTGACCACATGACTTTCTCCCATGCCTCCTCTGGATCATCCAGATGGTCATTGGCAAACTTCAGATGGGCCTGGACATGTGATGACTTGAGCAGGGGAACCTTCTGTGCAATGCATAATTTGAAACCATGACGGCATAGTGTTCTACCGACAGTGACCTTTGAAACTGTGGTCCCAGTTCTCTTCATGTCATTGACCAGCTCCTCCCTTGTAGTTCTGGGCTGATTCCTCACCTTTCTTATCATCAGTGATACTCCACGAGGTGAGATCTTGCATGGAGCCCCAGTCCGAGAGAGACTGACAGTCGTCTTTAGCCTCTTCCATTTTCTAACAATTGCTCCAACAGTTGATCTATTTTCACCAAACTGCTTGGCAATTGCCCCGTAGCCCTTTCCAGCCTTGTGGAGGTCCACAATTTTGTGGTGTCTTTTGACAGCTCTTTGGTCTTGCCCATGGTAGTAGTTGGCGTCTGACTGACTGTGGAGTGGACAGGTGTCTTTAAAGAGCTCAGACAGGTGCTACTAAGTTAGAATAATGAGTGGAGTAGAGGTGGACTTTTTAAAGGCACAGTAACAGGTCTCTGAGAGCCAGAATTCTTGCTGTTTCTTAGGTGTTCAAATACTTATGTTCAGCAGTGCAAGACAAATAAATTCTTTACAAATCATACAATTTGATTTCCTGAATTTTTTTTTTAAATTCTGTCTCTCAGAGTGGGAATGCACATACAATGTGAATTTTAGACCCCTCCATGATTTCTAAGTGGGAGAACTTGCAAAATTCGCAGGGTGTTCAAATACTTCTGTTCCTCACTGTATATATGATTTTGCATCTCCGGGTTGGGGGCGTGTGCAGCTGCATGCCGCTATTCACAGCCACGGCTGTCAATGGTGATTACTCGCCGGCGCCCGGTGATTACCGAGGATCTCTGATGGTGAGGAGGACTGTTTTGTTTACTAACAGTTCTCCTCCCTGGCAGCTCGGGCACACTGCTGTGGATGGCTGTGCACAACACAGCCATCCAAAGCAGTGTGCTTACAGTGAAGCACACTGACATGGCCCCCTAGTAAAACACTCCCTGTACACAGTTAACCCTTTGATCACCCCTCATGTTAACCCCTTCCTGCCCAGTGCCATTACTACAGTGTCAGTGCTTTTTTTTTGGTGTCACTGGGGAGATCAGTGACACCAAGTTAGTTCCCCCCAGTACCAGAATGTCCGCCGCAGTCCCGCTATAAGTCACTGATCGCCGCCATTATTAGTTTAAAAAAAAAAAAATTCCAGTACCTATACCGCCATTTGTAAACACTATAACTTTCATGTAAACCAATTAACTTACACGTATTTGGATTTTTTTTTAGCAAAGACCTGTAGCAGAATACATTTTGGCCTAAATTTATGACGAACTTAGATTTTGAACATATTTTTGCTGGGCATGTTTAATAGCAAAAAGTATCAAAATTGTCTGCCTTTTTTTTTTATATCACAAAAGATTAAAAACCGCACAGGCGATCAAATACTACCGAAAGAAAGCTCAGTTCGTGGAAAAAAAGGAGGTAAATTTCATTTGGGTGCAGCGTTGCATGACCGTGCAATAGTCAGTTAAGGTAATGCAGCGCCGTTACGCAAAAAATGGCCTGGTCAGGAAGGGGGGGTAAATCCTCAGGAGGGCAAAAAAGGGTGGTTAAAAAGGCTATTTCTCATAAGCAAGAGACTCATGAATATTTAAGACCTTTACAAATCTAATCAGATAAACTTTCATTTTACAATGCTGGTAGATTTACAAATAATCTGCTCTGAAACTCCCCCTGACTCTCCACATATTTATCTAAAAACAGGTTAGCCCAACATCACAAAGGTAAGGTAATTATTTACCTTGTGCATGAATTAACATAGTAAGGAGTCCTTGGCTATCATTTTGGTCAATAACATGAAAATGCACTATATATACAGTGGGGCAAAAAAGTATTTAGTCAGCCACCAATTGTGCAAGTTCTCCAACTTAAAAAGATGAGAGAGGCCTGTAATTGGCATCATAGGTAGACCTCAACTATGAGAGACAAAATGAGAAAAAAAATCCAGACAATCACATTGGCTGATTTGGAAAGAATTTATTTGCAAATTATGGTGGAAAATAAGTATTTGGTCAATATCAAAAGTTCATCTCAATACTTTGTTATATATCCTTTGTTGGCAATGACAGAGGTCAAACGTTTCCTGTAAGTCTTCACAAGGTTGGCACACACTGTTGCTGGTATGTTGGCCCATTCCTCCATGCAGATCTCCTCTAGAGCAGTGATGTTTTGGGGCTGTCGCTGGGCAACACAGACTTTCAACTCCCTCCAAAGGTTTTCTAAGGGGTTGAGATCTGGAGACTGGCTAGGCCACTCCAGGACCTTGAAATGCTTCTTACGAAGCCACTCCTTCGTTGCCCGGGCGGTATGTTTGGGATCATTGTCATGTTGGAAGACCCAGCCACGTTTCATCTTCAATGCCCTTGCTGATGGAAGGAGGTTTGCACTCAAAATCTCACGATACGTGGCCCCATTCATTCTGTCCTGTACATGGATCAGTCATCCTGGTCCCTTTGTGGAGAAACAGCCCCAAAGCATGATGTTGCCACCCCCATGCTTCACAGTAGATATGGTGTTCTTTGGATGCAACTCAGCATTCTCTCTCCTCCAAACATGACGAGTTGTGTTTCTACCAAACACTTCTATTTTGGTTTCATCTGACCATATGACATTCTCCCAATCCTCTTCTGGATAATCCAAATGCTCTCTAGCAAACTTCAGATGGGCCCGGACATGTACTGGCTTAAGCAGGGGGACACGTCTGGCAGTGCAGGATCTGAGTCCCTGGCGGCGTAGTGTGTTACTGATGGTAGCCTGGTCCCAGCTCTCTGCAGGTCATTCACTAGGTCCCCCCGTGTGGTCCTGGGATTTTTGCTCACCGTTCTTGTGATCATTTTGACCCCACGGGGTGAGATCTTGCGTGGAGCCCCAGATCGAGGGAGATTATCAGTGATCTTGTATGTCTTCCATTTTCTAATTATTGCTCCCACAGTTGATTTGTTCACACCAAGCTGCTTACCTATTGCAGATTCAGTCTTCCCAGCCTGGTGCAGGTCTACAATTTTGGTTCTGGTGTCCTTCGACAGCTATTTGGTCTTCACCATAGTGGAGTTTAGAGTGTGACTGTTTGAGGTTGTGGACAGGTGTCTTTTATACTGATAACAAGTTCAAACAGGTGCCATTGATACAGGTAATGAGTGCAGGACAGAGGAGCCTCTTAAAGAAGAAGGTACAGGTCTGTGAGAGCCAGAAATCTTGCTTGTTTGTAGGTGACCAAATACTTATTTTCCACCATAATTTGCAAATAAATTCTTTCCAAATCAGCCAATGTGATTGTCTGGATTTTGTTTCTCATTTTGTCTCTCATAGTTGAGGTCTATCTATGATGCCAATTACAGGCCTCTCTCATCTTTTTAAGTGGGAGAACTTGCACAATTGGTGGCTGACTAAATACTTTTTTGCCCCACTGAATATATATATATATATATATTCATCAGGCTTCTCCCCTTCACATCAGGAGGAGCCCCTATACATCAGTTATCTCCTTCACATCAAAAACACCCCAATACATCAGAATCCTCCCCTTCACATCCTGAGCCTCCCCATAATCAGAGTTCTTCTCTTGATATCAGGATCTCCCATTTCAATCCCCTTTGCATCAAGAGCCAACCTATACATCAGCGTTCTAATTTTCACATTGTGAACCGCCTATACAGCAGATTCATCCACATTACAACAGAAGCCCCCTTTACATCAGAGTCCTCCCCTTCACATCAGATGCTCCCTATTCATCAGAGGTCCCCCTTCACCTCAGGAGCTCCTCTATACATCAAAGTCCTTCCCTTCACATCAAAAGCCCTCCTATACATCTAAATCATCCCTTCACACCAGGGGCTAATCTATACATCAGAGTTATCTCCTTCACCTCAGGATTTCCCCAAAACATCATAGCCTTCTCATTTGCATCAAGACCATTTCTTATACATTAGAGTTCTTCACCTGACATCAGGAATTCCCCTATTCTTCAGAGTCCTCCCCTTTACATTAGGAGCCCCCTATATTTAAGAGTCCTCCCCTTCAACTCAGGAGCTCTCCTATATATAAATCCGAGTTCTCCACTTCAGATAAGGAGCCCCCTATACATTAGAGTCTTCCCCTTCACTTCAGGAGCTCCCCTATACATCAGAGTCCTCAACTTCACTTCAAAAGCTCCCCTATATATCAGTGTCCTTCACATCAAGAACCTACCTATAGGATATATTCACAACAGGAGCCTCTTATACATCAGAGTACCCCCTTCACCTCAGGAGCTCTCCTATACATCAGAGTCTTCTCCTTCACATCAAGAGCTTCCCTAAACATCAGAGTCCTCCCCTTCACACCATGAGCCCACCGATAGATCAGATTTCCCCCCTTCACATCAGGACCCAAAACATAATAACCCTCCCCTTAGCATAAAAAGCCCCCTTATACAACTGAGTCCTCCACCACATATCAGGAGCCCGTCTATACTTCAGAGTTCTCCCCTTCACATGAGAAGCCTACTGTATATCAGAGTTCTTCCCATCACACCAGAAGCCTACAATATATCAGAGTTCTTCCCTTCACATCAGGAGCCCCCCTATACTTCAGAGTTCTCCACTTTACATTAGAAGTCCCTTGTATATCACAGTTCTCCCCTTCAGCTCAGGAGCTCCCTTATACATCAGAGTCCATCCCCTCAACTCAGGAGCTCTGTACATCAGGGTCAGTCCCTATAAAATGTTCTCTGGCTGAAATAGGTACGGGTTTCCACAGACACACTCCAGAATCCTGTGAAAAGTCTTCCCAGATGAGTGAAGGCTGTTGTAGCCATGGATTTGAAATGGAATGTCCAACATGCTCATCTAGGCCAGGTGTCCAAAAACATATGGCCATCTAGTGTAAATTTAATTACTTATCTATTTAAAACAATATATTTTGAATGAAACGTGCTTTATGGAATTTATTCTTAGAACTTATTTCAGTCATCTGTGCTTTTATACTGCTATGCATGGGTATTTTGAATAAAAAGTTAAATGAAAGGAAACCTTTCATTTTAAAAGCTATGACGTGTAACATTATAGAGTAGGACAAATTAACTTGATGTAATCTGTTGTTTCCAGCATCTCATGGTAATATTTTTGCTTAATGCATCATGGATATTTTTATTTGGTAAGGTTAAATTACATAACATTTCTCATAAAAGACACAAACACATTTATTTGTCAGAAATAAAATACAGAAATGTATTAATTAACCAGTTTATGGTTTATCTGTCACTATTTGCAGGTGTTGACCACATGTTTTTTAAGGTTGAGATCCTATCAAATGAGGACAGGGAATGGCATGAGTCCTTTTCAGTAGTTCTTGGTCCAGATGACCCAGTTGAGGCCATTCTTGGTGATATCACAACTACAACAGTAACAATTCTGGATCAGGAGGCAGCGGGGAGTTTGATTTTACCATCACCACCTATAGTAAGTACTGTTATAGTTAGTAGTGAAATATATTTTAGTTTAAATATCTTTTCAGGTAATTTTGTAACTCATACCATAGGAGCGCAAAGTAATTTGATCATTTTTCCCTAAAGCTGAACTTCAAGCAAATAGCTAAATACAGTTGGAATATGTTTATCTTATGAGAATCTCTTAGATTGTAAGCTCCAAGGAGCAGGGGCCTCCGAACCCTCTTGTATGGAACTATATCATTGCTGTATTGTCTCCCTTTATATTGTAAAGCGCTGAGCAAACTGTTGTTCTATATAAATCCTGTATAATAATAATATAATAACATTTTTTATCTGTCAAAGGATATGCAAATATGTTTAGGCAGTCTAATGATACACACACCCCAACCAGATAGCACATCCAGGTCCTGGACCTTTCTCTAGACTACACTGCATATAAGCAACAGAGCCTGGCCTAGAAACCTGCATTAATTCACTAGTGACCAGAATCCATATGTTCTTCTTTCTTGTGTGTTCAGTGTTAGACTTACTGCACTGTGCAAAAAAGAGAGCCCCAGTTGGCTCAGAGTGCTGACTTGTACTGATTTAGTATGAGTGCTGCTACAGGGGTTTACTTGAAGCTAATATTAAGATACAGTAGGATTTTTATACTTGTCATAAAATTATTTTCTTGAAGTCCATAGAGAGACACTAAAAGTATTTAACCTTTGGGTTATACTGCTGCCTACAGAATATTGGACATGGACAAACAAAAAAAATCTGTTTTTTACCAAAGTAGTATAATTATGATAATAAACACATGGGTGGGACCTGTATCACCAAATAGATTGCAAGAAAAGGATTTTTCAGAGAATACATATTCTTATTTTCTTGTCTACTGAGGGACACAGGAAGTCTTTAACCTTCAGGATATCCAACAGCAGTCCAACTGAGGGGTGGACAACACAGCAAACAAATACTAACCGGCCCAAAAAATAACAAAATAAAACTGGGCACTATCTGCAGCTCAAAGACCTGCTTAAAGGACCTTACATTTGAAGCTGGCATAGATGAGACTGAAACATTTGCCTGGTAGAACTTAAATAAAGTGTTGTCAGAAGACTGGGTGGCACTTATGCAAATCAGAGAAACAGATGCTTGATGCTGAAAAGCACAAGAATCACTTGCAGATCTAATACAGTGTCCCTTGACCGGCAAGGGTGGTATCCAATCTTTTAGGCGATAAGCTTGGCCTTGCTGAGCCACATAGAGATGGTCAAGAGAGAAGCTGGCCATCCTTTTGGGGGCCATATGGGATGACAAATAGGGAATCATATTTTTCTTAAAGAAGTAGTAGCTAAGAGACAGACTTCCACAGCCTGAACCACATCCAGAAAATGGAGGGAAATTCAGAACAATGTCCTGCAGAAACTACTTTAGGCAAAAAAGGACACCACCTTACCCTTTTGCAGAAACAGAAATGATTCCTTGTAGGATTTGGGTGCCAGTTCAAACACACAGCTTGCAGTTGTGGTGGGTACAAGGAAAACCATGTTGTGGGTGAAAGTAGAGAGGAATATATACAGTATCTCACAGAAATGAGTACACTCCTCACATTTTTGTAAATATTTTTTTATATCTTTTCATGTGACAGCACTGAATAAATTACACTTTAGTACAATGTAAAGTAGTGAGTGTACAGCTTGTATAACAGTGTAAATTTGCTGTCCCCTTAAAATAACTCAACACACAGCCATTAATGTCTAAACAGCTGGCAACAAAAATGAGTACACCCCTAAGTGAAAATGTCCAAATTAGGCCCAATTAGCCATTTTCCTTCCCCAATGTCATGTGACTCCTTAGTGTTACAAGGTCTCAGGTGTGAATGGGGAGCAAGCGTGCACTCACTACTTTACATTGTAGCAAAGTGACATTTCCTCAATGTTGTCAGATTACCAGAATGGCTTCCATCTTAATCCTGAAAACCAGACAAAAAAGAAGTTTCAGGGTAGAAAAATAGATCAGGGTGTACTGATCTCAGGGAGCCACCAGAGCGTTTGCTAATGGATCCCTGTATCTGGAGACAAACTGCTGCTTGTTGTTGAAACTGGAGGCCATGAGGTCTACATCTGGTTTCCACCACTAGACAAGGCTGGAATGTGAAGTTCTACCCAGCACAGGATCCGATCTACCCTTCTTACTATGGGGAGACTTCTGGTTCCTCCATGATGGTTTATGTGCCCCACCATTGAGGCGTTTACAGACTGAATCCGTATTGAATGACCTATTAGCATGGCAAAATTACCTGAAGCTCCAGGATGCTGATCAAGATAAAAGACTCCTCTAATGACCAACTTCACTGCACCAACAAGGTGCTCAGGACTCCTCCCCAGCCCGACAGGGTGACATCCATTTTGAGGCCCCATCTAAAAAGATGAAAAGGAAGACTCCCCTGATTCCTGAGCCAGGCACAACCTGGTCTTCAATGTAAAACAAATCAGTCTGTCCAGGAACCTGTTTGACTTATCCTTTGACAGCAGACCATATAGAGGTCCAGAGTGAACCTGGACATATGCAACTGCCTCAAAGGAGGCTATCATCTAACCCAAGACCCTAATGCAAAAGCAGAGTCAAGCAGCTCCTGGACTGAAGAGCTCAAATCTGTTTAAAGAAACACTTTGGTTTGAGCTGTGTGCAGGACATGACCAAGATATTTCAAATGATGAGTCAGTTCCCGGAGGATCTTGAGGTGCAGGGTCACAGACCAGTAGTGTAAGGGCCACACAGCAAAACATAGAAAAAATATGTCATTGCAGGTGTGCAACCTTAATGTCCACAGAAGCCTCCCTGGTGAAGGAAGGCAATGACAGATTAGGTGGATTCCATGTGGAATTTCTGTGCTTAAATGCAGACCTAAAGAGTTTTGAGAACCAAGATGAGACAGATGGCTTGTTTGGGCGTTTGTACACAGTGAACCTGTTGGGGTAAAATCCTTGAAAATTGTCTGCCAAAGGAACTAGGGTGATGACATTCTGGTCCAGAAGACCTGTGTGGGCTCAATGGAGATCTTCTAATCTGTGTTGTGATACAAGAAAGTTGAAGGTGAGAAACCAAAGAGGGGCCAGGGAACAAAACATGTTTATAGCCCTGCGATACCCCTGCACCCAAGCATCAGAAATGCATACTATTCAAATGTCTATAAAAGTTAACAAACATCCCTCCACTCTGAAAAGTGGAGATGCACCTTCATGCAGAGGAAGGCTTGTTTGAAGATTTTGATGAAGAGTCAGTCCAAAGAGATGTTGTCCCTCAAAGACCATATGGATCAGTGCTTTCTGCTCAAGGGCTCCATACTCCAGCAAGCACTTCAACCAAAGTTCCCTACACATGTGTATGGAGCTCCATGTGAAAGATGAGACAGGAAGCTTTCTGAAGACTGTTGCAGGTTAAATTTAAAGCTTCAGCCATTTGCTTCATACAGTTAGTATTCTACAGATTATCCTCAGCAATGGAAAGTTCTCTTTTTGGATTTTGACCAGCTAGCCATGATTTCACAAAGTAAAGTCATGGCTTGAAAGGGTTAAAAGGACAGAACTCACCAGCGGGAACAGAAAAGGCTTCTAATTGTTTATCTGTTCTGCCTTAAAGACAGGCACATCTTTTGTTAGAACAGTAAGTATCTTGTTAGGCCACAGTGGGAACAGTCTTGCACAAAATACTCCAAAAATTGGTACAAGGCTAATAAGCCTTATCAGGTTGTTCCCAATCTCTGTATAGAAAGAGTTGAAACTGGTGCAAGGGTAAAGTCCTGGGAGCTCATTGATGCTTTAATGGATCTGAAACTGGAAACAGCACTGGCAGAAGCAACAGAGCGCTGCACACCACATCAATATTGATCACTCAAATCAATAAGAACAACAATGGAGTAATAGTGGTAAATTGTGACTTTTCAGGGGAAAGCAGTCTCAGATGCTGGAATGACTCAGAATCAGACAAAGTCACTGTGGACAATGGTTAGCAAGCTTCTAAGGCCATGGGTAAATCACATACTGAATCTGTGAGAGAAGGCATGGGAGCGTGTATCTGACCTCTGCTACAACCACAATTGATGGGGCTAAAAAGGATTCTGATGATGGGATAAACTTTTTGAGGTCAACATGATTCCAGGTAGCAGACATCAGCCAAATTATTAGGCACCCTGCAAGCAGCCCTTGAGCCCTTAGTAAAGTGAGAGCTTCGGACAACCGATAGTGGTACTGTTCCCGCTACGTATGTCTACAATCAGACCACGTGGTATTAAAGCAATGTAAGGCTCACAGTAAGAGGCAGAACCCCAGATACTCAAGAAACCCATAAAGCTGGTAGCAGATGAGAACCAGATGGCAGGAGGTGACCAAGGTCACTGTAGGTAGGTAGCAGGAATGGATTGAAGATTGAAGTTCAGCATGGCTCTTTGCAAGCAGGAGTAGCAATGCAAAAATGTTTCTTTGACAATGTATTGAAAGAAAGCAAGCATGAAGTGTGCACACGCAACACTTCGCACAGTGGCTGATACCAGCGCTCAGTTCCACAGTGTTAACGGTTTACATGGTAGAGACCATGGAATAAGGAATTTAAATGTCCTGGGTGACCTATGCAAATAGGGCAGCTCCTGGAACTTGGTCCAATTTCTTTACTCAAAAAGTGAATCTTCAGAGGTGAGGTAAGTGCTTAGGTAATGCTGGCAGCTCCACAGCTAACGTTTAGCAGAACAGAGTTTGCCCCTTGCAGAACCCAGTGCCTGAAGGTGCCTTTCAAGCTAGCCTTGCAATTTCCTGTCCAACAGGGTCTGCATACAACCCTCCTGAGGTCAGGTTGAGATACCTGCATTTGAATTAGAAAAAAAAAACTCTGCCAGGGATGTAGAGAAGATAATTAAAGAAAGAAATCAAAGAGTAAGAAAAAAGTGCCAGCAAAAAAAAAAAAAAAAGGTTAGTCTTTAACACAGCAGCTGAAAATAAGTAGTTATCCTGGCCTGGCCTAGCCTACATTTTTTTGTTTTCCAGTGTCCAATCTTTCTGTAGGTGGCAGTATAACCCAAGGGTTAAATACTCTTTTGTGTTCCATAATATACACTAAATAAATTGTGTTTTTATATCTGCCTGTAGTTTGGCTTTAACTTTGGACGCAGTCTTCCCTATTGAGCTCTAGTTCATGTTCAGCCTTTCCTCATACATCTTAGCCTCTTTAGATTGATGTCACAGTATTTATAAATGCAGTGTTACGCAGGCTGAGAAATATATAATTTAAAAGCTAATTTAGCAGGCTATTCTCTCCTGTGGAGAACTATGGTCCAGATCTATTTAGGCTTATAGAATGAAGCCGAATTTGTGTTAAGCTATTTTAGTAAAGAAGCTATGCATTCAAATTGCATGGCTACTAGTCAGATTTCAGCTTATTAGTCAGATCAATAGAAAACTAATATCAGATTAGTTGCTATGGGTTACTGAAATTTGAACAGTCATAGTACTTTTTACTTATATGTAATGTCCTAGTAAATATGCCTGGTTGTTGCTTTCCACTGAAAGTCTGTAGAAAGTCTGTATTCATACAGTTGAGTGAAGAGTGTAAGTGAGATTTACTGTGCAAATTTGATTATATGGTCTGTTCTTCTGATCTTTTATTAGAAAAGTATATATCACTTCTGAGCCATCAGCCTGTATTACAGTTTCAGTAGCTACTGGTAATCCCTCAGTTCTAGCAGTCTGACATGTTATGAAATCAGAAATACAGACTAATAGGGCTCGGATGTACAACTGTACTG
This sequence comes from Staurois parvus, assembly GCF_062004578.1. Classification (NCBI taxonomy): domain Eukaryota; kingdom Metazoa; phylum Chordata; class Amphibia; order Anura; family Ranidae; genus Staurois; species Staurois parvus. Next base: position 17,035,230 of record NW_028317809.1, read on the forward strand.
AAATTTTCACTCAAAAGTATTAATATTATTATTATACAGGATTTATATAGTGCTAACAGTTTGCTCAGCGCTTTATAATATAAAGGGAGACAATACAGCAACAATACAGTTCAATACAAGAGGGTTAGAAAGGCACTGCTCCTGGGAGCTTACAATCTAAGAGGGAGGGACTGGCGGTACAAAAGGTAATAGACCAGATGCGATTTCTCCTGCGCTCTAGGACCCAAGTCAGTGGCGAGTGGATGGAACCAAAACCAGAAAAAGCGACCACCAGTTCATAAAAGGTTGTGCAGCTCCAAACAAGGCAGGGGAAGCCCGACCAATACTGCAAAGTAAAACAAAAAAGAGAAGCGCACCAACCTTGTGCATTACCTCAGTAACTAAAATGTATTAATTAAAGAATGGTACTCACAAACAGCGAATAAAATCAGGCGTGTAAGTCCTCTGAGGGACTTCAGAGATAAGCAGCCAGCGAAATACAGTTCAATACAAGAGGGTTAGAAAGGCACTAATCCTGGGAGCTTACAATCTAAGAGGGAGGGACTGGCAGTACAAAAGGTAATAACTGTGAGGGATGAACTGATAGGAGAAAGCTGAAGGCAGGATAGGCTTCCCTGAGGAGATTTTCAGAGATCACCTAAAAGTGGGCAGAGTATGTGATAGTCGGATAGGTTGGGGTAGAGAGTTCCAGAGGATGGGGGAGGCTCTGGAAAAGTCGTGGAGACGAGCATGGGAGGAGGAGACAAGGGAGCTAGAGAGCAGGAGGTTGTGGGAGGAGCAGAGAGGACAGTTTGGTTGATATTGGAGACAAGATTGGTGATGTAATTTGGGGCAGAGTTATAAATGGCTTGAAATGTTATTGTTAATGTTTTGAATTTTATCCGTTGGGTAATGGGAAGCCAGTGGAGGGATTGGCAGAGAGGGGTGGCTGATACAGAACGGTTAGTAAGGTGGATGAGTCTGGCAGTAGCATTCATGATAGACTGAAGAGGGGATAGCCTGTGATGAGGTAGGCCAATGAGGAGGGAGTTACAATAGTCAAGGCGAGAGATAACAAGGGAGTGAATAAGTTGCTTAGTGGTTTCCGAGGTTAAGAACGGGCGTATCTTGGAGATGTTACGGAGGTGAAGTCTACAAGATTTGGACAGTGATTGGATTTGGGGCTCAAAGGACAGATAGGAGTCTAGGATTACACCTAGTACCCTAGCATGAGGGGAGGGACTGATGGTTGTATTATTGACCTTGATGGAGAAGTCAGTGAAGGGGCACGGGCTGGAGGAAATAGTATAAGCTCCATTTTGGAAAGATTCAGTTTGAGGAAGTGGAGTGACATCCATGCTGATATGTCACATAGTAGGTTAGTAATGAAAGAGGAGATTGAAGGGGTGAGGTGAGGAGTAGAAAGAAAGATTTGTGTGTCATCAGCATTGAGATGACAGCCATACAAACCATGGGAGTTTATCAAGTGATCAAGGGCAGAGTTGTAGATGGAGAAGAGAAGGGGTTCAAGGACAGAACCTTGAAGGACCCCTACAGAAAGAGGAAATGGAGAAGGAGCGTTGCGATAGGTAGGAGAACCAGGAGAGAGCAGAGTCTTGGAGGCCAAGAGAGTGGAGTTATTTGAGGAGGAGGAGGGGATGGTCAAAAGTATCAAAAGCCGCAGAGAGGTCAAGTAGTAAGAGTATGGAGTAGTGGCCATTGGTTTTAGAGTAAGTAAATCAGTGAGTTTTAGTACGGTAGTTTCAGTGGAGTGTAGTGAGTGAAAGCCAGACTGTAAAGGGTCAAGAAGGTTGTCAGTGAGGTAGGAGCTCAGGCGATAGTAGACTAAGCATTGTAAGAGCTTAGAGGTAAACGGGAGCAGGGAGATGAGTCTTAAATTGTTCAGATTGGTGGGGTTCAATGAGGGCTTTTTAGGTATGGGAGTGATGTGTGCATGCTTTAGAGGGGTGGGGAAGGCACCATTAGAGATGTGAGTGAGGGAGCATAGGACAGAAGAAGAGGATGACCGTAGTAGTTTTGAGGGGACAGGATCCAGGAGGCAGGTAGCGAGACGGGCTTCTGAGAAAACTTTAGTGACCTCTTCAGTAGTAGCAAAGTCAAAAGAGGAAAGTGTTGAGAGAGGTTTAGTATAAGGTTTGCTAAGTGGGATAGATGTCTGTGTAGTGGAGATGCCTACTCCACACTCCAGTATTTTATGGCGAGTGCATTCTTCCTATAATGTGACTTTTATGCAATAGCACTTGATATTCATTTTTTACAGCTATAATTTTTTTTCCAGTACTGGCTTATAAATATTATGCTCTTGTGGGAATGAAAGGAGGACTGGTTGACTCCTTAAAATATGAATTACTAGTAGAAACTGCTCTGCAATTAGATATGTGTTACCTGTGCCAAAAGTAATTACATGAAAAGTATGTTTATTTTAGTGTATTTAAAATTTCAGTATGAAATGAGCCTGCTAAATTTTTGTTGGAAAAATAATTAAATAAAAGGCCGTGATTTAACATGATATTGTCACTGTCAGACAAGCTTGGTCACCCTTTGCAGGTTCTATTTTATAGCTGACATGTTAGTTAACTAGTAAAATTGTTTTTGTGTACAAAACCAGCTTTCTGTAAAAAAAATTAACACAATTTCACTAAGTGGTGAGCATCACTGCAGAACAACATTTTAGAGCTTTCTGATATGTGAAGTGAAACATACTCCTGGCAAATATTATTCAGCCCTGAGAGCATTGGAAGGCATTTATCAAGCAATTTAGCACCAAAATTAGTTGCAAAGTAGCCTGGGTCTCAGTCATCAAAGTCTGTGTGACAGCTTTAGAGACCTGTTCGTCTGTGTTTCTGAATAGCTAAGTGCAACAGTTTGAAACTTCAAAGACAGATTTATTATTGAAGATGAGACAGATTTCCACTCTAAACAGACACATAATTAAGAAGTGGTGAGGGCAGGTTTCATTCAGTTGCAGTGCTACTTTAGAGCAGCCAAAGGAGGAATTTATGACTAACCAATGCTGTAACCTTGTAATAAATCTGTCTTACAATGCGTCTCAGTGCTCCTGTTTAGGATCACTTTGCCTTAGGACGGGATTGATAAATATACCCCATTGTGTTTATAGTTGCCAAATCATTTACCTAACTTGGATCTGGCTAGTCACCAGCAACAAACTGTTTTCATATACGCCAAATCCAACAACTGTCCACAGGCAGCCAGAGTCTCAGTGCAACTCATCCAGTAACTCAAATATGGGAAAAAATCAGTTAGTGCAGTTACTGTATATAATGATGATGAAACCAAAAACAGTGAATGCTGCTAAAACATCACCCAGTGTTTTTCACTACAACTCTACATACATATATCATACATTTCGATGTAGTGCAATGCAAATAAACAAAAAGTGAACAAAAAAACATCTTCAAGTAATATCAAGTGTCCATAAAAAATCCTCCACTATTGTGGTGTGATCTTAATGCTCCCTCTCAACTTCTAAAGAATCCCATCCAGGTGTCACATGCTCCACCCTGTGCTCCATTCACATGCTTATCTCCTTATGTTGACCCCAATAATAAATTAAGGTCATAACACACTTTTCACCCCACCATGGGCTATTAGGTATCTGCTCTCCTTCAGGCTTTTGTTCCCCATTAGCAATATTTCACTCTCCAATAATTATACAGGCAAAAACAAAATGGGACCAGAAATAGTGCTCTCTGTATACTCTTATTTTATTTCATTAAGAACTCACACATAAATACACCCATATTAAAAAAAGCACCCCAAGTGCTATGGTAACGGCATAAACCGGCCAATGTATCCGCATATCCATAATGATCTATCTCAACAGTGTGGCTTCTGCTCCTATAGTATCACCCAGAAACTCAGTTCCATTATACTCCACCTCACACTCCAGTGGTACTGTATGATGTGTGAGGTAATGGCACTCAGAGCCATTCACAGCCGAGGGCAGATAAGGGTAGTATGTAAATGCCCATGGGGGGAGGTGCAGTTCTGGCAAGAGGATCTATATGTGAACCTACTTAAAGTGGAAATTTAGTCAGAAATTTAAGTCCTGGGTAAAGTTCTACTTTAAGAGCTAAATAAAGCTGGTAGTGTTGGAGGCTAGTCATCTTTTCTGGTGGCAATGACACCCTAGGGCACAGCCCATGTGGCCTGTGAGAAATCCTTTCCTCAACCTAATCAACATGTCTGTAATCGTGTAATTCTTTTTAAGTGTTATGAATACCAAGAACATGGGCCTGGTGGTAGCTACAAACAGTACTTTTGCTAATTTGCAGTCTGTTTGTAAGTGCAAGTTTACATTAATATTTGCATTGCTATCTTCAATCCATCAAGTACTTTATTGAACTATATTTTGTTTGTCTTTAGGTGGTATCTTTGGCTGACTATGATCATGTGGAGGAAGTCAACAAAGAAGGTTCAAAGAAATCCCCATCTCCTGGGTACCCATTAGTATGTGTCACACCATGTGACCACCACTTTCCTAAATACTCTGTAATGAGGGAGCGATGTGAGGAGGCTGGCATCAACCAGTCCACTATCATGTTTAGCTGGGAGGTGGCAGCGCCCACTGATTCAAGTGGGGCCCGATCTCCGTTTGAGACAATAACTGATACTACCCCTTTCACAAGTGTCAATCACATGGTGAGTACCCACAGACAATTCCATCCTCATATGGTTAAACATGAAGTGATAGGTGACAACAAAATGCAGTAATGGAGTTTAAAACTTTATTAAACACAAAAATGTAATATTTTGGAGCGTATATATCATTAAATGTGGTGAATGCATTTGTTTTTTCTGTTTAAGGCTTTTTGTCTTTATTTCACCTGGTGATCCAGACACTACGGGGTTTATTTACTAAAGCTGGAGAGTCCTAAATCAGACTCCCTTCTGCATAGAAACCAATCAGCTTCCAGGTTTCATTGCCAAAGCTTCATTGAACAAGCTGAGGTTAGAAGCTGATTGGTTTCTATGCAGAAGGGAGTCTGATTTTGGACTCTCCAGCTTTAGTAAATAAACCCCTACGTGTCTTATGATGTCTGCATTCTAGAAGATATGGTACAGTAAGCACCTTTGGAGAACAGCATTGTTAGTCTAGGGGGAGAGTAGTGCTATACTAGCAGATTTAGATAGACATGACCAACAAATTGAAGCTGAACTCCAGCTAACACTCTATAAGCAGTTACAGCAAACAGTTTTGTTCCTTTTGGGATAAAGGTTTTACATAAATAAAAAAAAGCTGATCATTGTACACACTCCTGTTAGTGTTCAATGGTTTATCTCAACCCTCTATAGCTACTTTGTCTGGACAGCTTGGGCTGCTAATGGAAGTTGAAACATAACAGATTTACTGGCTGGGACACCCGGTGAAAATTAAAGAAACGCCTTAAGTGATTCTAAATGCTTATTTTATTTTTTTATTTTATAAAAACAAACATCTCTATACTTACCTGCTGCGTGTAGTGGTTTTGCACAGAGCAACCAGGATCCTCCTCTTCTCGGGTCCCCCGCCAGCACTCCTGCCACCTCCCTCCTGTCGGGTGCCCCCACAACAAGCAGCTTACTATGGGGGCACCTGCTGCTCCGTGTATCCATTCTCACACAGAGCCGCGGCTCAGCCCCGCCCCCCTCAATTCTCATTGGCTCACTGGCTGTCATTGACAGCAGTGAGTGCAAATGGCTCACACTTCTGTCTCAGACAATGAAAAGAGGGAGTCCCAGGATAGCTGAGACTCCAGTGCACATTGCTGGATTGACAGGGGGCTTAGGTGAGTATTACGAGTGGCCAGGGGGGATGCTGCACCCAGAAGGTTTTTCTATGCATGAAGATAAAAAACCTTGTGTATTTAAAACCACTGTAAAGTGTTACTAAACCAACAACAGTAAAATCAGTCTGTATATGCAGTAAAGCAGGCTTGTTCACTGTGGAATCTAAGGGGTTAACCCTCTGCAATGTGTAAAAAGGCTGTTTGATCCTGTCTTCTCTGGTCCTCCCCTTCTTCTACCATCCCCAATTTGCAATAGTTAGAGCAGCAGTGGCAAGTCTTCATATGCAATATATATTCATTGACTTAAACCCAAAAACCCACAATTATAGTGAAAAGATCAAAACCCAAAGAGATTACCCAAAAAATAAAAAATATCAAATATATATAAAAGAACAAAAATAAATAAAGTCCCAATATGCAAAGTGTCCAAATAATGTGTCCAAACAAAGATCAATTTCTTGATAGGAAGACGCTTCCTACTCCACTGAAGAAGATGCAAATCAATCACAGGTGCTCTTCAAATACATATAAAAACGATAAGATCAGCAAGACAGCATCCAACTCCTCATGCCCAGTATGCGATCCCCTTTCCGTGTGTAGAGGGTCTCCCGATCACCAGGTAATTCCCCCTTGCTACTCCTATCCAGCACTATCACTTTGTAGCTCTGGGGGACACCTGAAGTGCACCGTTATTCTCCAGACCTCCAACACACAGGGATTCCAGAATCCAAAATGGCTGCCGCAGCACTTCCGGGAACGTCACGTGCCCTGGACACGTTTCGTCTCTTCTGGACTTTGTCAACAAGGATACGGACATAAGGTTCCAGTTCTTTAAGTACCCACTCCTAACCTGGCGGAAATACCTCAGCGGCCATCTTACAAAGTGGAAAATTGAGATGAATGACTACCACAGCTGATATACCATGCTAGATAGTCATCCCCACCCCATAGCTCTCATCCCTAAGTTAACCTCAAGCCATACTTCAGTCCCAAGGATAATAAAACCACCTGCAGCCATTTTGGAAACTGAAAGAACAATTTTAAATAACCATAAGGTCGGGGGTAACACCACCCCTTCACCATTGATTACAAAAATCTACAAATAATAAAATCATTCACAAAAATTATAAAATATTAAAGAATATAAGAAGTACATGCTAAAAAATCTAAATAAAAATAAAAATAAAATAAAATGAAGATAAAAAAAAAAAAAACTAAAAAAAAAAAAAAATTCATTTCATTTTATTTTATTTTTATTTTAATTTAGATTTTTTAGCATGTACTTCTTATATTCTTTAATATTTTATAATTTTTGTGAATGATTTTATTATTTGTAGATTTTTGTAATCAATGGTGAAGGGGTGGTGTTACCCCCGACCTTATGGTTATTTAAAATTGTTCTTTCAGTTTCCAAAATGGCTGCAGGTGGTTTTATTATCCTTGGGACTGAAGTATGGCTTGAGGTTAACTTAGGGATGAGAGCTATGGGGTGGGGATGACTATCTAGCATGGTATATCAGCTGTGGTAGTCATTCATCTCAATTTTCCACTTTGTAAGATGGCCGCTGAGGTATTTCCGCCAGGTTAGGAGTGGGTACTTAAAGAACTGGAACCTTATGTCCATATCCTTGTTGACAAAGTCCAGAAGAGACAAAACGCGTCCAGGGCACATGACGTTCCCGGAAGTGCTGCGGCAGCCATTTTGGATTCTGGAATCCCTGTGTGTTGGAGGTCTGGAGAATAACGGTGCACTTCAGGTGTCCCCCAGAGCTACAAAGTGATAGTGCTGGATAGGAGTAGCAAGGGGGAATTACCTGGTGATCGGGAGACCCTCTACACACGGAAAGGGGATCGCATACTGGGCATGAGGAGTTGGATGCTGTCTTGCTGATCTTATCGTTTTTATATGTATTTGAAGAGCACCTGTGATTGATTTGCATCTTCTTCAGTGGAGTAGGAAGCGTCTTCCTATCAAGAAATTGATCTTTGTTTGGACACATTATTTGGACACTTTGCATATTGGGACTTTATTTATTTTTGTTCTTTTATATATATTTGATATTTTTTATTTTTTGGGTAATCTCTTTGGGTTTTGATCTTTTCACTATAATTGTGGGTTTTTGGGTTTAAGTCAATGAATATATATTTTATTAGTACTTCAGGGGAAGGATATTGATATGACTTTAAGGGATTCTTGAGGATTTTATATATATATGTGTGCTGAGTTATATTTATTAAGTCTTCATATGCTCTGTTTGGTGTGTATTGCTAGAGAGGGTACATGTGATCAGCACAGGGCCAATCAGCGCTGTCCAGGTAGAGGGTCAGGGATTATGCAGCCTCAAAGGACAGTCAGAGGAGAATGAAAACTCCTCCTACAAGATTAACCAGTGCTCTGCTATAGAAGTCACAAGACTGCTGTAACTGCTGATGAGAAAAGGTATTTAGCAGTTTATATTTACTAAAATAATTGCATTTCCATGTTCTGTGTACTGTTGGAGACCAGATATAGTGAATGCAGGGTCCTGGGTTTAGTAACACTTTAAGTGGCAATAGGCAACGGATGGGACTGATTACATGCCATGGCCACGATGCTTACAAACAAGGTACAAACATGTCCATTTACATAATGGTCTGCTACTATTTCCTTCACCAAAGGTGCACAGATAAGTACTTGGTGCCTGGGCACAAAAAATGACATTGGTGAGTTAAGCATGCAGTCCTACTTTTCTTAAGCTTAATGCTTCATTTGTGTTCATGTACTGGCACCCTTACTAACTCAGAAATGTATCCAGGACCAAGTGAAGAATGAAGCGACACTGAATCACCTTTAGAAGTTCTCATTTGCCTATATACTTCCAGTAATATCATCCACCCCTCCCCCCAGCTAATGCCAGAGTTGCCGTATAGCCAGTCTATACATGTAGGCATTACTTTATTTTTTGTTACTATTCTCTTTCCACCCATTAACAATAATATTGTTTTCCTCATTTAACTGACAGGCAACAACTATGACATTAACGTGTTAATAAATGTATACAATTTCTGTTGCAATGTTTTCATTATATATCGAAGAATACCTTAATGGATGCGTTATTTAAAAGTGATATCTATCTTCTGTGTCCTCCCAAGGTGCTGGATAGCATTTATTTCAGCAGGCGTTTTCATGTACGCTGTGTAGCCAAAGCTGTGGATAAAGCTGGACATGTGGGCACACCACTGAGAAGCAATATTGTGAGCATAGGAACTGACAGTGCCATCTGCCATACACCAGTAGTAGCAGGCACAGCTAGAGGATTCCAAGCTCAGTCTTTTATTGCAACTTTGAAATATTTGGATGTCAAACATAAAGAACACCCCAACAGGTATGTCCTATACTCCTGTAATTTTATTATAAAATTAAATTAACCCAAAATAAAATATTGAAAAATATCCAGTTACAGCTAAAGAAAGGAATCCTTGGCCTTCATTCCATATCTTTACTGTGCATTATTTTTTCCCATTAGAATTCACATCTCAGTGCAGATACCACATCAAGATGGCATGCTACCTCTCATCTCTACTATGCCTCTGCATAACCTGCACTTCCTTCTCTCTGAGTCTGTTTATCGCCACCAGCATGTGTGCTCCAACCTTGTCACTATCCGTGACTTGAGAGGCATTTCAGGTATTGTATGCACTTTAATCGAAAAGCTAGAGAAATAACATTCCAAAAACATTGGAGAACCAATCTATATATTTTAATCATACAGTACAGAACACAAGACTTGTATTCATAGACCATGGGTTATATGCATGCTACCTTCAGATGATTGGACACTGGCAGAAAACTTGCTAGAGCTGCCCCTAGCTTACACTCATAAAATCCAGTCATTTCCATGAAACGTGTACTTAGCTGCAGGTTTCTATACAGGTCCAGCGCTGTGGTCTATTTCTGTGGTTCCCTGGCCCTGAAGAGCTCTTTGAGGCTATGCCCACCATGTTGGACGAAGCCTGACTCAGCATTGTAGTTAAAGCAGAGTTCCACCTGGAAAAAAAAAAAATAAAAGTCAGCAGCTACAAAAACTGTAGCTGCTGACTTTTACAATACAGCCACTTACCTGTACCTCGGTCCAGCAGTGTCCTCGCCACCGCTGCTTTCACCGGCCGTCTTCTCTCCCTGGCGCCAGCATATTTAGTGTGGGCACCCAGCTGTGACAGCTTGTGGCTTCACAGCCGGGTGCCAACTGTGCATGCGTGAGAAGCGCTGCGCTTTGTGAATGGCCCCATAGTCTTCTGGGACCTGTCACGTGTCCCAGAAGACTACGAGGACAACTTCCGATTGCCTAGGCGATCACAGCAGAAGTGGGAGCAGGTACCTGTCAAATTCAGGTACCCCCTTTCCCCCTGCTCCCCAAAGTGTCAATCCTTAGTTGGGAGTGGGGGACAAAGGCTTAAAGCGGAACTTCCCCTTTTGGGAGCTCTGCTTTAACTTAAAACAGGGTTTCTCTATATGTTGCCACTGGTTCATGGTTTCCTGGCCAAGCTGCAGTGCTTATCACACAACACAGTTGTATAGGTGGAGGAATTGCCAGTTATTCACCTTATTGTGGTACCCCCTGCCATTTTGCCTCCAACATATTTCAGTGAGAGAAACATTTTCTTCTCCTCCTTAGTCTCTGGAGAATGATGCAGTTAGTGAAACACCTTCTAAATGTGCCGAATAACATGCATCCTGCAGACAACTTACAGGAAACTCAGAACATTGCTTAGATTGATAGCTATTCCCTTGTTTCAGAGCAATGCCCTATTATAATAATGCAAGTGTGCACCATGTAGCCTCTTTGACAAAAGCAGATTTCTATTCTATTATGTCTGACTTTTTTTGTAAAACTTTCAGGGCTTCTTGAACCTTTGGTTTCCAGAGGCCAGAAAGCCTACACTTCTCCTATCCCCCTGACCCTCTTCAGGAATTGAGGACACTGAATTTGTAGCAGAGATAGCAGAGGTTTTTCCTTACCCTGGATTTTAAGAGGCGCAAGCTAGCAAACACCTAGCAAAGCATCCTAACAATGGATAGTATGGACAGTGGACAGAGCTGTTCACATTTGAAAAACATTTAGTCTTTGCATTGCTTTGCGTTACTGTGTGGCAGAAATGAAGCTACATGTTGAGTTTGCAATGAGTTAAATCTGGTCACTTCCTTCGATTTAAGTCTATGGTAATATGCCATAAACACGCCTAAAGCGTTTACATCATATTTAACAAGCGTTTACCATATATCAGGTGGAAAAAAACACTTCCCCCTTAGGCTACGTTTAGATGTGTGTGTGTGTGTGTGTGTGGTGGGGGGGGGGGCAATAAAACCTTCCCCCTTAAAGTGTTACTAAACCCACAACAGTAAGATCAGTCTGTATATGCAGTAAACCATGTTTGTTATACTCACTGTGGAACCTAAGGGGTTAATCCTCTGCAGTGTGTAAAAAGGTTGGTTGATCCTGTCTTCTCTGATCCTCCCCTTCCTCTACTCTCCCCAGTACATCTGCTGATAGTATAGAGCTCTAGGAGTCACTCTGCACACGCTCAGTTTGTGTGTATTGCTAGAGAGTTTTTTGTTTCTTTGGGAGAGTGCATGTGATCAGCATAGGGCCAAGCACCACTGTCCAGACAGAGGGTCAGGTGTTATGCAGCCTCATAGGACTATCAGGGGAAAATGAAAACTCTTCCTACAATCTTTAACCAGTGCTTGGCTCGCTAAACATCACAAGACTGCTATATACTGCTGATGAGAAAAGGTATTTAGCAGTTTATATTTACTAAAATAATTGCATTTCCATGTTCTGTGTACTTTGGGAGACCAGATATAGTGAATGCAGGGTCCTGGGTTTTGTAACACTTTAAGCTGCAATAGGCAACGGATGGGGCTGATTACATGCCATGGCCACGATGCTTTGCTTAGCGTCTGCTGCAAAATCTACCATATAGTGATCAGCAGCAAGATAAGGAATTTATAGGCCAGTCAAAATGCCTATTTTTTATCTACACTATTGACCTAATTTTTTTAATTATAAGACAGTGCCTCTCATTATTCTTCCAGCATACTACTAGGCTTATATCATTTAAGATCTTAAACTAGCAATGAGTAAAGTAGGTGAAAACAGTCTCTCTACAGCAGACATACTGGACAGGAAAAAGCTTGTGTTTGTATAGAGAACCACAACATTTTTCTTTACATTTTTTTGTTGGAAGAAGCACAAAACTGTGTCTAGGATATGCTCTCCAATTTTTTAAAGTTGGGACAGACATCTTATTTTTATTGTGTTGATAAATGTGCCTTTATATAGGCTGTGTTGAGATATTCAAGTCCCTTATCTAATACACTGAGTTTGTTTTTCAATCTGTTAAATAAATACCCTATGACCGCCTTCTGTGCAAACTTTGCGACAGTCAACCACAGGCAACTAAACACAGCATTTCATAGTCAACGTTTTTTTATCACTTGCAGTATGTCATTATTTCAGGTGCCTGTGCACCAGGTTATAAATAAATCAGTAAGTAGTAGTATATGTAGACTATGTTCTCTGCGCTTATTACTATATATCGCTTGATTGATATATTATATGAAAGGCTCAATACTAAGAGGTAACAAAGCTTTTATTTTTGGTACCTAAATATTTTTATATGTTTTCAGAGGCAGGATTCTTAGATGAGGTGACATATGACAGCATTGCTGTGGGACCTGGCTATGACCGACCTTACCAATTTGATCCTAATGTAAGAGAGCCAAAGACTGTGCAACTATATAAACACCTGAACCTGAAGAGTTGCATTTGGACCTTTGATGCCTATTATGACATGACTGAACTCATTGATGTTTGTGGTGGTGCTGTTACAGCTGACTTTCAGGTATTGTTCTGTCATGTTGTTGTACATATGTGCAGCAGTATACACTAGGAATGCATGTGTCCAGAAATGCAAGCATATACATATATTGAAAGATATTATTTCTCATGTCTCCATAGCGAAAAGTCTATTTTGTGTTCAGGTTTGCAATGTTAGTGTGGTTCCCCCACCTCCCTCCACCAGATTTATTAGGTTTAGATACTTTAAAAAGTGTAATGTGAGATATGCCGATTGCAGCTCTGAATGGGTTTATGTAACCAGAGGGTGGGGGTACACCTGCCAGCCACTCTGCTCTGCACCAAGTGAAATGTGCTGTGCTACGTAATGACAGTTAATAATTACCGTTAAGTGATTCACTAAGGGCCCATTCACACCTCAGAGTTGCAGTAAAGAATGGTAAAATGTGCAAAGCATATGCACTTTGTGGTGCCGTTTATTTTGAATACATTGAATACGTTGTGGTTCATTGGAGGCCCATTCAAAGTAATGGACTGCCTTAACACATGTCAGTGCAGTACAGTAATACAATGGAAAAATATGAACATGCCCTTACAAATTACTTAGCATGCACCTAAATTTACAAAAAAAAAATAAAAATATATATATAGTATTTCTGATGTTTGGTTCATTATATGCTAAGGCCCTATGCAATAAAATGAAATATGGTTTTACAAGTTGTTTCTTCAGCTTATGTGATTTATTAACATATGCTATTACGATATGGTACTAAAAATATAGATTTGCATTTTACTTCTGCTGTTCTGTAACCTGTGTCACAAGTAAATTGTAATATTAGATTATATGTTTAATGCCACAATTGTCTTTATTCATAACCCTTTAAAGGTGAGAGACTCGGCCCAGTCCTTTTTAACTGTTCATGTTCCACTGTACGTATCATACATATATGTGACTGCTCCGAGAGGGTGGGCATCATTGGAGCACCACACAGAGATGGAATTCTCATTCTTTTATGACACAGTCCTCTGGAGAACTGGTAAGATTTATTGTCACTATGAAGGAATATTAGGATGAATGTTGACTACTCTAGAGCCCAAATCAGGTTATTAGCAATGCAGTGTTTGTGTTCAGCTAGTTTGAGAAAAAAAGAAGTATAACACAATGCATATATGGGTCTTTACAGAAGTACTGGGAATATTCAAATACATTTTTCTGCCTGAATTTGCTTCCATTTTCTGGCATTAAAGGGTAAATGCAATGAAGATATTGGTGAATGTGATGTGAATGTTCAGTGATTGTGCTTTGGAAATGAACAGTGTGGACATTGATAAGGAATTATTTGAAATTACTGAATGCAGCAGTTTACAGTGCCAAAAAGTTAACAGGGGATATTGGCAGAAATCATAACATTTTCTACTCTGTAAATATTGACACTTGTTTTTGATTTAACTTACAGGTATACAGACAGACAGTGTTCTGTCTGCCAGGCTGCAGATCATTCGCATATATATCCGTGAAGATGGACGTCTGGTGATAGAGTTTAAAACTCATGCCAAATTCAGAGGTAACACTCATATTAATGTAAAATGTTATCAGGGTAAATTCACAAAGCTAACATACCAGAATAAGGATCCTTTTCTGCAAAAGTTGCAAATATTTTCAATGAGATTTGAAAAAAACATCACAGGGCTGGAAAAAAAGATCCTTATTCTTGAGTTAAAGCTTTGTGAATTGAGTATCTAAGCTCAAATGTTTTATCTACGGTATATATACGTGATTTTGCACACCCGTGCCACCCTATAGCAGTATTTCTGCTATAGGGCGGACAGCAAGCGGTCAAAACAAGCCCTCACCTACCCCGCTAGCTGCATGTGCTGTAAAGTAAAGAGTCCATAAAGATCACCACAAAGACTCAAAAAGCTGGTTTCAGTTGGGTTCTAACTGTGATTACATTAAAAGGCTGGCAGGCTGCCAAAATTATGGTGTAATAGAAAGGAATAATACGATTTCTGGGTGAACATTGAAGATGAATTTCTCAACAATGCCTATATCTACAGAGGTGACTGAGAACATGTAAATACTATTGTGTGCACAGTCAGGGCACCAAAGAATGTGTGAGAAAACAGATTTGTTGTACCTTCAAGAGTAGGCGATATAATAAAGGAATTGAGAATCATCATTCAATAAATAGAGTAATGATCCAATTTAAATATCTAATCATGTGAAAATCTAAATATTGCATAGTTATTTAATCTGCACACGATTGGGTATGCAAAGTGAATACGGCTTCAATTTATTGAGTTAAGATTTTCAACTGCTTTAGTTAACCATCCTCAACGTGTCTGCCTTCCTTCTCTTTCCTTCTTTCTACTGACATACACTGATTTTAAGGCCCATTTCACCTATGTATTTTATTGTGTGTGTTGTAATGCAAAGGTTGGCCATTGTTTTAAATGATGATAGTTCACATTTATGTAATGCATTGTTGACCATTATAAGGCTTGCTGAAGACAAAAAGGACACATTTAAATGCACTATTGTTGATAATGTACATGAAAACACATTAAAACTTGTAAAGAAAGGTATGAATCCAGCAAATCTATCTGCTCACGGTGATGTCATACCCTCTTACTCTTCCCCAGCATTTGATTTTAAATTTACATCCTAACATTTTATATTGTGAATAGAAAATATATGCATACTCCAGAACAACCAAGGGGGATATTACAAATAATACTGGGCAGATGGATAACATCACGAATAGATGAGAGACATGGATTATGGAGAAAGAAAGATAACTTTAGAAGTATACACACTGCATCTTACAAGTATACAAAGTAGGACAATCATGCAATGGGAAAGTGTTCTAAAATAAAAGTTAAAAATGTGGGAAGTGGTTGTCCATTTTGCCACGCAGGGAAGAAAATCTTACCTGGATCAAAATGTTCCCGTATTTTCCTTTAACAAATAAAGGCTAACTGTGGATATCATTAGTTGTAAGAAAATCACTCAGTCCTTTGTTAAATTCTGTGTTTGTGCACAGTCTAACCACTCTTAATGTAAAAATCTTCTCCCCATGCTAATGTAAAAATCTGCTTTATATGTATTACCGCTGCTCAAGGTAGAGAGACTCCCAATCTCTAAGCACAACTCCTCCTGTAGGTGCTAGCCCAGCTCGTGTGCTGCATAGATGAGCACAAAGGATGTCCGATTGGCTGTACTCCAAACAATCCACTTTATTGAACCAAGATACAGATAGTGGAAATACAGAGGGGGGACTGGCAGGTAACGTTTTTCACTCAAAAGACAGCGCTTATTCTTTACCCCAATATGGTAATGAATAAGTTCTGTCTTTAGCGTGAAACGCATTTGCCTGCCAGTCCCCCTCTGTATTTCACTCTCTGTATTAGTTTTATCTTGGTTCAATAAAGTGGATTGTTTGGAGTGCAGCCGATCGGACGTCCTTTGCTCTCATAAAAATCTGCTTTCTTCCATGCACAACTGATGTTTACGTATCCTTATCAAATTACGTTTCATTTTTTCCACAGGTCAGTTTGTTATGGAGCATCACACATTGCCAGACATTAAATCTCGTATTATTGCACCTGATCATTTGGGCGGCATTGAGTTTGACCTTCAGCACTTGTGGAGCGCCCAGACCTTTGACTCACCATACCAGTTGTGGAGAGCAACCAGCTCCTATAGCAGGTGAAAACAATAGTATAATGTAAATTAGATACAACTGCATGTTTTAGGCTGTTAACACTTATTTTGTTTCCAGGAAGGACTACTCAGGGGAGTATACCATCTATCTCATCCCTTGCACAGTACAGCCTACCCAGCCTTGGATTGACCCTGGAGATAAACCTCTGGCCTGCACAGCCCATGCTCCTGAAAGGTCAGAAAATGCATCTGATATTGCTTAAATATTCTCTTAAAGAATTTGCTGGAAGAATCTTTTACTCTTCAAGTGGTTTACGGAACTGTGTTATTACATTGTAATAGTACAGCTGTAGGGACAGAGATTCACATTTTACTGAGTATTGTGATACTTGGAAAGGCATATGTCAATATCATGTTCAGGAACTGTGGGAGCTCACGCATTCAGCAGTTTGGGAGGTCTTTGCAGAGGGTGCAGTGATTGGCATTCTTCAAGGATGCTTGCCATCCCTGTAAATCCTTACTTTGGAATCTGCAAGTCCATTTGACCCACAGTTCTAAAAGCCACATAAAGATAGCATGGAAAACAGAAATGTTTGTTACAATATGTAGCTGCGTAAAAAATGTACAGAAGCTTTCCTGACAAATTCCTTTGTAACTTAGTTCAACTCTGTGCTACCTAAAGAGGTCTTAGTCGCTTGGCTACCAGTCATTAGGAATACTCTGATAACTGCACACCAGGTCACTTTTCTGTTCTGTACACAGAATTACAGGCAGGTAGGTCAGCCTATTAAAGCTTTCACTTTGTTTTGAAATGTCCACTTTAACTGTTCCTCTCTTAGCTATTTCCCAAGTCTGTCCCTTTCCTTTATGTTTATTGCAGGTACTTATATAGTGTCATCAATTTGTGTAGCACTTTACACATACATATATATTTTGTACATTCACATTAATACCTGCCCTCACAAAGCTTTTAATCTAAGGTCCCTAACTCATGTTCATACACATACTGGGGCCAGTTTGAACAGGAGCCAATCAACCTACCAGCATGTCTTTGTAGTGTGGGAGGAAACCCACACAGACACAGCAATAGTGCTGTGGTTGGGATTCAAACCTATGACCCTAGTGCTGCTAGGCGGAGGTGCTAACCGCTTACTCACTATGCTGCCCATTTTTATTTGTTAATTTGTGTTCTGTCAGTTTCTGCTTTGGTTGGTTTGGGGATACGAATTTATAATTTTTTTCTTTTTTACTGCTTTCTGTATCCCTGTTGAGGGAATAAAAGTATTACCATCTGCCGGAGAGTTTCCTTTTATTTTCTGTGTGGTACCAGTGACAGAAAAAAAAAAGTATAAGCTTCCCATTGAGGATTGAGACAACAAACGGATTCTAAACCTTATTCACTCTCTGCAAAATTAAAAGAAAAAGTTGTTGCTGATTTTACATCTAAAATTAACCTCATAAGAAGTTTTGCTGTGAATCATAGGTTCACATTTTTCCTCTCCATTTTTCATGTCTCAAGTACATAGTGTATTAACTGTGGATTTTAACCACTTGACCTCCATAAGCTTTTACCCCCCTTCATGGCCAGGGCATTTTTTGCAATTCAGCACTGTGATACTTTAACTGGCAATGGCACAAGTAGTGATCAGAGACTTTTAGTGGGACTGTGATAGTGTGGCCAGCAGTCTGGCGCTAACAGGCCCTCGCTGTGAGGTACACTGACTAACACTGACATCAATAGTAAGACTAATACAGTGATCAGATATAATACTGTACACTGCCACTGTACTAATGACACTGACTGGGAAAGTGTTAACATCAAGTGGCAATTAAGGGGTCAACTGTGTCTAACAAACGTATTGTGTGTAATTTGTGCTGCTTTTAGTTACAGATTTGGCTGTTTTTTCTCCCTGCTTTGCAAGGAGAAGAAACAGCCAGATTACTCCTCTGTGTACAGAGCCCTGTGTGTTTGTAAACACAGGACTCTGTGCTGTGATTGGACACTGCAGATCAGCAGGTCTCAGTCATAAATCATTAGCCGAAACCTGTTGGCAAAACTGCACTGTGCCCAACCACAGCACGGGTCAGCAGTATTTACATTGCTGAGCTTTCAGCTGCCTCTTGGTCACAGTAAATCTACTGTGACTGAGCAGCAAATGGTTAAAGGATAAGTTCACCTTTAGTAACATGTTACACCCATATTTAGGTTACTAAATACAGTATGTGTTACTAACTGAGCAGCCCCTGCACTGAATCTGTTTAGTTACGGTTTATATTTTGAGTAGATCTAATAAGAATATGTAATGTTATATGCATAAATAACCAATGTCTTTCAAATTTTGCCGCCTTAGGTTTCTTATTCCCATTGCATTCCAGCAAACAAACCGCCCAGTCCCAGTGGTATATTCATTAAACACTGAGTTCCAGCTGTGCAATAATGAAAAGATCTTCTTGATGGACCCAACTAAGACTGAAATGTCCTTGGCCGAGATGGATTATAAAGGGGCCTTCTCCAAAGGTAACAGTGTCTGATATGCAAATATCATTTTTGTGAGTAGTATATTTAACATGGGCGGCACAGTGGCTTAGTGGTTAGTAAGTCTGCCTTGCAGTAAATGGGTCATGGGTTTGATTCCCGACCATGGCGCCTCCTGCATGGAGTTTGCATGTTCTCCCTGTGCTTGCGTGGGTTTCCTCTGGGTACTCCGGTTTCCTCCTACACTCCAAAGACATGCTGGTAGGTTAATTGGCTCCTGTCTAAATTGTCCTAGTTTCATCCCTGGCCATGTGGGATTTCCTGCATGGTAGGGGTTGGGGAAAGAACTGGCAACCTACCCTGTAAAAATAATTGCTAAGAGAATTCATGGAAAAAGTCGCTTATAAGTGATAGTCCATGCAATCGCAGATAGATAAATATTTAACATGCCGCTGTGCAATAGTAATACAAATATCAAAATGAGTATAATCAAAACTATAAACATGATCCAAAATATACAGTAAGGCCTTGTTCACCCTGGATGATTACATGTGCATCCTCTTCAGGGCTGTATTTTGCTGGCATGCTGTTTAATACATCCCCGTGCCAGCTGTCCCATTGTTGTCTATTGAAACGCAGTAGCTGCATGGACACAGCTGTTGTGTCCCAATATGACATCCAAGTGGGTGCGGGCATGGGGATGCATGCAGTACATGTTGCGTGCATCCCCATGTTGCTGACAAAAACGCAGCCTTGCACGGGGCACGCATATAACTGCCGTGTGTGAATGACACCTTATAATCTTGTTGAAATCAGTGGGACAATTTTCTGACATGACGGGAAATGCTAACATCAGGCATTTATCTTTTTGTACACTAATCTTGCACAAACATATCTCTGTTTAGAGGAGAGGAAAATCATCTCAGCCAGTTCATCCACACACAGGTGATTACACAGAACCTTTAGCAGAATGAGATGGGCAGCTGTTGGGGGGATTCATCATAAATTCCCAGTTCAAGCCAAAACAATGTACGCAGTGGATAACATCCACCAATCTATTATCTTGACGTTTACTGAGAAGAGGTTCATCACAAGCCACATACATAGTGAACTGGTTATCAAAACTCTCGAATTTAACAAGTTCTTGAGTTTGATTAATTACTCATACTTTAATGAAAATGCAGTACTCCATCAATTATGTTGTGCCAAAATATGAAATCTTGCTATCCATATAGGCACAGCATGGGGGATATTGCTTCCACTCATGCAGAGTAGTTAAAGTTTTCTTGCGTGTTACATATTTACATTTTCATTTGTTTCTAAGTAGGGCATGTTTGATTTTAACCCATTGGTATGACATGTTAGCTAAGAGGTTTACTGCCTGTGGAAAAAAAGGAAGATTGAAGCATGTTATGAATCCAAATGAAAGGAACCTGTCTGAAACCTAGACATTGCAAACTAAACATATAATGGCGAATATATAGAGGCTACCTTCAGTGAAAAGTACATTTTAAAACTATTCATACAGAGAGGTACAGATAAAGGCAGCTTAATTATCTTCAAATCTTATATACAGCGAGTATAGAAATGAATTGCCCCCCTTTACAATAATCACATTTTGATGCTTTGCAACCTGAAATGAAGACAGACACATGTTTTGTTTTATCCAGTTGTATTTACTTAGTGCAACTTAGAACATCCAAATTAAAGATATAATACCAACATGTCAGAAACACATTTTAAAAAATCAAAAACAGACACACTGATTGGGAAAAAGGATCAACTCCCTCCTAAAAAATTACTTGTAAACTCAATCAGGTGTAGCTAATCACCTCAATGGTATACAAAGCCATTTGACTTTCAGCTGTGATCAGCTGTGGTAATTTTGATTAGCTCAGCATGAAAAGAGCTTTCCTGGAGCATTTCAGTCCCTGGCAGTGCAACTGAGGCAAACAATCAACAGTGGGTAGCAAGGCACTATCAAAGATATGCAGGGTAAAGTTGTGGACAGGCACAAGGAGATGGATACAAAAAAATTCAAAGGCTACCTCAATGCCTAGAAGCATAGTGAAGTCTATTATTAAGATGTGGAAGGTATTTGATACAGACCCTCCCTGGATCAGGATGTCGCTCCAAACTGAATGAATGAGTCAGAAGGAAACTGGTCAGAGAGGATACCAAAAGGCCAATAGCCCTACAGAAACTCTGAAGCAGTTGCAGGAATTTTATTGTGTGCATGTGACAACAATATCACAAATTATCCACAAATGTGGCTTGTATGGGAAGGTCACAAGAAAAATGCAACAAGAAAGGCCAAATGCAGTCATGATTAAGCTTTGCCAGAATGCACCTTGAAGATTCTGGGGCCATATGGAAAAAGGGGTTATGGTCAGATGAGACTAAAATTGAATTATTTGGCCTCAACACGAAACAATATGTCTGGTGGAAATCCAATACGGCTCACCATCCAAATAACACCATTCCTACACATGGAGCTGGTAATATCCTGTTATGGGGGTGTTTCTCTGCAACAGGGACTGGAGCACTTGTTAGGATAAAATGAAAAACTGATGGGGCAAAATACTGTCAAATTATTGAGGAAAATCTGCTGCCCTCTGCCAGAAAGTTGTTAATGGGTAGAAGGTTTACCTTTCAACATGACAGTGACCCAAAGCACATAGCAAAAATAACCACACAGTGGTTGAAGGAGAAAAAGGTGAATGTCCTTGCATGGCCTAGTCAGAGCCCAGACTTCAACCCCATTGAAAATCTGTGGAATGACTTGAAGACTACAGTCCACATATGGTCACCATCAAATTTACCTGAGCTTGAGCAGTTCTGCAAAGAAGAATGGGCAAATATCGCAAAGTCTAGATGTGGAAAGTTAGTAGAGACATATCCCGACAGACTAAAGGCTGTAAGTAAAGCAAAAGGTGATTCAACAAAATACTGACACAAGGGGATGGTCCCTTTTCCAACTCAGTGATTCTATTTTTTTTTTGTTCCTGACATATTGGTGTTATATCTTTCACTTGGATGTTATAAGCTGCACAACTTAAATACAGCTGGATAAAACAAAAACTGTGTCTGTCTTCATTTCAAAGCAACAAAATGTGATAATTTTAAATGGGGGGGGGGTGATTATTATCTATGTTCGCTGTATACCGATAAATCAAGCTTGGTCCCACCTCTTCTACCAATTAATCCTCTCTATTAGTTCTTTAATGTAAAAAAATGCCTTCCCGGTTAATAGGAGCACTTGTAGGGTAGAGAGATCAGGGCCAAGATAAGATTTGACTAGAAATTCAGCTGCCCTTAGCTTTTGATGTAGGGATCATTTTGTTATATGGTTTCACTTGTTTCCTACTATTACTCTCAGTTTGTATTGCTCAGGTTTGTGAAACAATTAGGTTAAAAGAGTCCTGAAGCACTGGTATATTGAACATATGTAAAAAAAAAAACACTTAAATTCCTTGCAAACCACTGCTTTTCTTTAGTTTTAATGCATAATGTATTGTAGGGCAAACACTTTATGGAAGGGTACTATGGAATCCTGACCAGAACCTCAATTCTGCCTACAAACTGCAGCTGGAGAAGGTCTACCTTTGCACTGGGAAGGATGGATATGTACCTTTCTTTGACCCAACTGGAACTATTTATAATGAAGGGCCTCAATATGGTTGTATTCAACCTAATAAAAACTTGAAGCACCGGTTTTTGCTCTTGGTAAGTAGTAGATCGTATACATACAATTATTATAATGGGTTTTGCAGAAGTCTGCTTTTATAGTATGTTTGTTAAGTTAGGTTTGACACGGGAGAAGTATGTATAGTAAGGCTGGTTTATTAAAGCAGAATAAAAATAAATATACTGTAGGTGTTCCTGACACTGAAAAAATATGGAATATCACAGGTTGCTATTGACAACAGCTCCACTTTCTCAATGAGCTATGAAGTGGAACTCTAGACATATTTTATAGATAGAGTGGGTAAAATTTAACAACATATCCAGTCGCAATGATACACTGAAGGAATTAACATGAAATCTCTGCAAACCGAGGATAAATCCTACCTTTGACAGCTGTTACCAGATTTCCCCATTGGAAAATATGCTTTCATCTCCTGTTGTGACAACTACTGGCAAGTTCAGGATTTTCCCTATTACAGTAGTCACTGGTAAAATTCTGTAAATGCAGGGGTAATGTCTTCAAGTGGAGATCTTGTAACAATGTTGTGACTATATGAGATTAGGGAGCCATATATTCCTTCTGTTTAGCAATCAATTGTACACATAGCAATTATTCTCCAGCTATTATGGTATTGTGATAGAGCTAATAAAATTCCCATGTGTAGCTCTGTGCTAATGAGGGGATTGCCATGAAGTGGTTCAATCTTATTAGTAACAGCTTAAAACTGATTGTGTAGGTTAGCTCTTACTATTCATTGTACATTGTATATATATTATCTTGTATTTATTCAGTATGTCTAGGTTCACACCTATGCAGTTTGCCTTTCATCTGTTTCTGTAGTGCTTTTTGAGGTGCGTTTTTGCACATGCGTTATTTATGCGTTTTGCGGGTTTTTTTCCCAACTTGTTGCTGGGCAGATTAAAATGCAAAATGCATCAAAAATGCATCAACATCTACATGCTTTTCTGCAGCGTCTCCATTGAAGCCTACAGAACTAAAAACGTAACAGGTGAAAATGTGGAGATATGAACTTGTCCCATAGCAAATCATGTTAAGTGGACTGCTGTACATTTCTGCAAAATGCAATGGAAAACATATAGGTGTGAACCTAGACTTATGCAGTGGAAACTGTTTTCTGTTTTCCAAATGTACACTGCTCAAAAAAATGAAAGGAACACATTGAAAACACATCAGATCTCAATAGGGAAAAATCTCATGCTGGATATCTTTACCGATATGGACTGGGTAATGTGTTAAAAACGTAAGGATGCCCCATTGTTTGAGGGAAATGAAAATTATCAACCTACGGAGGACTGAATTCAAAGACACCCTGAAAATCAAACTGAAACAATGCTGCAGCAGGCTAATCCATTTTGCTGAAATTTCATTGCAGCAACTCAAAATGGTACGCAGTAGTTTGTATGACCCCTACGTGCCTGTATGCATGCCTGACAATGTTGGGGCATGATCCTAATGAGACGACGGATGGTGTCCTGGGGTATTTCCTTCCAGATCTGGACCAGGACATCACTGAGCTCCTGGACAGTCTGAGGTGCAACCTGGCGGCGTCAGATGGACCGAAACATAATATCCCAGAGGTGTTCTATTAGATTTAGGCAAGCGTGGGGGCCATTCAATGGTATAAATTCCTTCATCCTCCAGGAACGTCATCCCAATACCTAATGGCAGTCAGGGTGCCATTCTCTAGCCTGTAGAGGTCTGTGCATCCCTCCATGGATATTCCTCCCCAGACTATTACTGACCCACCACCAAAACGGTCATGCTGAATGATGTTACAGGCAGCATAACATTCTCCGTGGCTTCTCCAGACCCTTTCATGTCTGTCACATGTGCTCAGGGTGAACCTGCTTTCATCTGTGAAAAGGATAGGACACCAGTGGCGGACCTGCCAATTGTGGTGTTTAGTGGCAAATGCCAATTGAGCTCTGTGGTGCTGGACAGTGAGCACAGGGCCCACTAGAGGATGTCAGGCCCTCAGGCCACCCTTATGAAGTCTGTTTCTGATTGTTTGGTCAGAGACATTCACACCAGTGGCCTGCTGGAAATAATTTTGTAGGGCTCTGGAAGTGCTCATCCTTGCTCAAAGAAGCACCTTCTGCGGTCCTGTCCAGCTCTCCTAGAGTAACTGTCTGTCTCCTGGAATCTCCACTATGCTCTTCAGACTGTGCTGGGAGACACATATAAACCTTCTGGCAATGGCACATATTGATGTACCATCCTGGAGGAGTTGGACTGCCTGTGTAACCTCTGTAGGGTCCAGGTATTGCCTCATGCTGCCAGTAGTGACACTGACCCTAGCCAAATGCAAAACTAGTGAAAAACAGTCAGAAAAGATGAGTAGGGAAAGAAAATGTCAGTGGCCTCTGTGACGGGTGTGGCGTCAGACCCCAGTCCTTCTCACCAACTTGTGACCGAAGGACTAGCCAATCTAAAACCGCGCTGCCACTTGCACAGCTGCACCCTGCACAAAGATTTTCCAGCTCACTGGACCACAATCTATGTGCCCGCAGCCTGAGAGCGATTGTTACTGGGTCAGGTTAATTACGCAATGAACTCTTCACACGGCCACCACCACCACCTTTTTAAAGAGAATGAGGAAACTCACAAATCTTAGCAGTAACACTATGATATTTGAATAAGCATCTGTATACACACTGTCACCACAGGCAGATGTATACAGAGGTTTTATAACACACAGTAGCACTCTTCAGAGACAGGGATTCTTAGTTTGCATTAAAGAGCTTTAGCAACAGTTCAACACTTTTCAGAAAATAGGATTTTTTACTAAATAGGTCAAAATGGTGCAATAAAAATATTTACAGAAAAAGATGTAGCCAATATATAAAAAATTGCAGCGCTAAATACTAACAGATGTCAATATTGGTGATATAATGCAACAGCGATAAGATGGAGCGCAATAGGAAGTGATCAGTGCAACGTCCTGAATGGCCGAAAAGGTTAATGACATAAACGCACAATATAAACGTACATAGTACATAAAACTTCTTCCATAAATAAGTGGCTATTTCATCCAATGCGTGCAGATGGTACGTGGCTCCTCCACATACTCAATAAAATATGGTGCTCGTGACTCCTTGTGGTATAGGCAAAGAGTGGTGTGCTTATATTGTGCGTTTATGTCATTAACCTTTTCATCCATTCAGGACGTTGCACTGATCACTTCCTATTGCTCTCCATCTTATCGCTGTTGCATTATATCACCAATATTGACATCTGTTAGTATTTAGCGCTGCAATTTTTTATCTGGTATTTTGAAGGATTTAGAGTTTTTTTCCTTTTGCTAGCTGCTCTGTTTATGATTAATTTATATTAGTGCTGGCTTTATACTTATATGTAGCCAATATATGTTTTACTGCCACTCGGGAGTGCTTTCATGTCCAGTGACTGACTGGTTCATAGCTTTACGACCCGGCCAAGGCAAGGGTCTGTCAGACATCACGGAACCAGCTAATTGGGTTTACAACCATGAAGCGTACCCAGCTGTGCCCAATGTCCTTGTGACCCCAGTATACACACACACCACATGCCATTCAACAAAAGGGAGGGGGAACTGATTTGGAGTAAGAATGACATTTGCAGAGTATGATCCAAATTATGGTTGTCATTGTCCATATCTGTGCACACAATTATCACAGCCTCCACCTATAAAACCATTCCAGTTTTGGGGGTTGTCTCATTGTTGCCCATCTAGTGCACCTGTTGTTAATTTCATTAAAACCAAAGTAGCTGAAACTGATTAAGAACCCCCTTTGCTACATAACTGACCAGATCAATATCCCAGGAGTTTAATTGACTTGATGCAATACTCTGCTTAAAAAGTGTTCCTTTAATTTTTTTGAGTAGTGTATATGCCAGTATGGTGTATACAGTATATTTATATCATGTGTTTTCTTTTGTGTAATATGCATTTCTTGTTGCCTTAAAAAATAGAGGCTAAGATCAATCCCCACTCTATACAAACCATGACAATTGGCAGTTCTACAAATAAATAACAATAATCTACTATTTATAGGCACTGGTAATTAGTTAATTGTTTAAATTAAACTGTTGTTAGCTTGTAATTTCCAATAACATGATAAAATAAATGAACATTTAATGCTACAGTCCATGTTAAAAGTGTATACAAGCATGTAATGACGTGTGCTTGTAATTTTGCTTATGTCTTGTAGAGTTTGTTAAACAAAAGATTGTAATAAACAACTTATTTCCTATTTACTCTAAATTCTGCAGGATCGAAACCAGCCAGAAGTTACTGATATATACTTCCACGACGTTCCGTTTGAAGCTGGCTTTGCTTCAGATCAACCGGATTTCCATGCTATGGGTGGTTTGCCAGGAGTGGACGGGTTCACTATGAAAGTTGATGCCCTGTATAAGGTGGGCTATTTTCTATTATTATTATTATTATTATTGCTACTGGCAAAAGTACACATTTTTACATCAACCTCAAAATAAAATAAACCAACTTTATTCAGAAAACAGGTGTTTTACCCATCGAGCTTAACAATACAGGGTAGTTAAGACATTTATAGCAACACACCTAAATTAATCCTTTTGTATACCGTATTTTTCGCTCCATAAGACGCACTTTTTTCCCCACCAAAAAATGGGGGGAAATGTATGTGTGTCTTATGGAGTGAATATGGAGTGGCCGGCCCAGTATTCCCCCCGTCGCCACCACCATGTTAGAATACCGGGCCGGCCGCTCGGCTCTTCTGTGGCAGTCAGGGCCCAAAGCAGCTGCCCCTTAAAGCGGAGTTCCAGCTGAAAAAAAAAAAGTTAGCAGCTACAAAAGCTGTAGCTGCTGACTTTTAAAATACAGCCACTTATCTGTACCTCGGTCCCCCGGCTGTCTTCTCTCCCTGGCGCCGGCATCTTTAGTGTGGGCACCCAGCTGTGACAGCTTGCAGCTTCACAGCTGCGTGACCACTGTGCATGCACAAGAAGTGCTGTGCTTTGTTAATGGCCCCGTAATCTTCTGGGACCTGTCACGTGTCCCAGAAGATTATGGGGGAGGACAACTCCCCCTTCCAGTCACCTAGGCGATCGTAGCGGAAGTGGGAGCGGGTACCTGTCAAATTCGGGTACCCGCTCCCCCCCTTCCCAGGTCCCCAAAGGTCTGCAGTCTCTGGTCATTTCATGTACTGTGTCCGCAGTCTCTGGTCATCTCCTGTACTGTGTCCGCAGTCTCTGGTCATCTCCTGTACTATGTCTAGTCTCTGGTCATCTCTTGTACTATGTCTGCAGACTCTGGTCATCTCCTGTAGTACATCTGCAGTCTCTGGCCATTTCCTGCACTATGTCTGCAGTCTCTGGTCATCTTTTGTAGTATGTCTTATGGAGCAAAAATACGGTAATTTACCTATAACTAGTGCTGTGGTATCTTACATCAAATATGATGAATACACTTCAGTCATCCAACATGTAATGTACCAGACACACAATGTTGCTTTATAGCAACAAAATAGTAGCAGAGTGCCCTTTATTTCATTATGTTGACACATTTCACTCCTAGGTACTCATGCAAATATGACACAA
Organism: Staurois parvus; assembly: GCF_062004578.1. NCBI lineage: Eukaryota > Metazoa > Chordata > Amphibia > Anura > Ranidae > Staurois > Staurois parvus. Next base: position 17,063,266 of record NW_028317809.1, read on the forward strand.
AAGGAAATCTACTCTTTTATATTGATTTCAATAATATGCATACACTTAAAGTGATACTAGAGTCTTGTTTTGTTTTTTAAATAACAAACATGTCACACTTACCTGCTGTGTGCAGTGGTTCTTCTCGGGTCCCCCGCCAGTGCTCCTGGCCTCTCCCTCATGTTGGTTTCCCCCACAGCAAGCAGCGTTCTATGGGACACCCGAACAGGCACGCTTCTGAGCTGTTGCTCTGCGTGTCCATTCACACACAGAGCTGTGGCTCAGCCCGCCTCTCCCTCTCCTGATTGGCTCACTGGCTCTGCTTGACATTGGCTCCCGCTGCTGCCTCAGCCAATCAGGAGTGAGAGTCCCCAGAGAACTGAACATTGGATCGGGATAAGACTTAGGTAAGTGTTGGGGGGGCTGCTACACACAGACAGTTGAGCCTTTAGAACCACTTTAATTTATGTACACCTGCTAAATACATTTGCAAAGGAGGCAGCTAGGGTTGCTTCAGGGTATCTTAAAAGCTAGGAGCACCCTGGGAACAAAATGCCAGGGGCTTATCTAATTCCAAAGTCATCCTTAGCCACACCTAAAACATCTCCTTCCAATGCATCACTATAGACCCAAAACTCTGACTAATGGACTCACGGACCAATAGTTAAATCTGATGACATAGCTTTTGCAGATCTCTAATGGTATGCGTTGGAACCTTGTGTGCATTAGAGTAATGTTAGCCATAGTTACAATTACCACCAGCCACAATTGAAGTAACCAGTTTGCCGCAGGTTGAGAAATGTGGCTTTCAGTGTTGACGATAGATACCTTCAAGCCTAAGTGCAGCCAAAATAAAAAAACACAAAAATCAGCAAAATGGACATAACTTACAGTCAGCAGAATGTGCATATTGTTCTCATTTGTACTGATGCCTGTTCTGTTAGGCTGTTAGGTGAAATCCCCCTCCTCTGCAATCCTTAGATACAGTGGGGGTTATTAGAACTGTGGTGGTTGTGACAGGCCTTTATGCCCAGCTCCACTATTCATAGAAACCGTACTACAGCTTCTATGAATGGAGGATGGGTGGATGATTTATAGGTCTGCCTTCAATTCATAGATCACATTTCATTAATAGAAGTTGTAGTATGGCTTCTATGAATGAATGAGTTGCTGGGTGGACAGAATGCTTGATGAGAGCCTTTGACAGTTCCTAAAAGTGTTACTAAACCCACAACAGTAAAATCAGTCAGTATATGCAATAAAGCATACTTGTTATACTTACTGTGGAACCTAAGGGGTTAATCCTCTGCATTGTGTAAAAAGGATGTATGATCCTGTCTTCTCTGATGCCCCTTTTATTCTGTCCCCAATCCATGCACATGCTCAGTTTGGTGTGTATTGCTATAGAGTTTTATTTTTTTTTCTTGGGAGAGTGCATGTGATCAGCACAGGGCCAATCAGCACTGTCCAGACAGGGTAAGGGGTCCTGCAGCCTCATAGGACAATCAGGGGAGAATGAAAACTCCTCCTACAAGCTTTACCCAGTGCTCGGCTGGACACTGATAGAAGTAACAAGACTTCTCTAACTTCTGATGAGAAAAGGTATTTAGCAGTTTATAATTACTAAAATAATTGCATTTCCATGTTCTGTGTACTGTGGGAGACCAGATATAGTGAATGCAGGGCCCTGGGTTTAGTAACACTTTAATTCTAATAACCCCCACCACACTGGAAGATCATGTCAACGGGGGTGGGGAGAACTCTGCATACAGCTCCAAAACATGATTATTTTCCCCTTAGGGTCAGCGGAATATGACACAAACAGAACATGGTATATGTGCCTTTGTGTATGTGCTCTTATATAATTCACAAATGATGCAACAATTTGAAAAAAAATATTTTTTTATTTGAAAGGTTGAAACTGGGCATCAGTGGTACCTTCAAGTTATCTACATTATTGGACCAGAGACAATGGCAGGACCCAGAGTGCAGAGATCTCTAACCTATCAGCTGAGACGTGGCCGCAGGGATCTAGTGGACAAGAATGGGCGGCTGACACTAGATGACTCTTTGATCTATGACAATGAAGGAGATCAAGTTAAGAATGGCACAAACATGAAGACTTTGAATTTAGAAGTGGAAACAGCTGCTACAGCGGCATCACAAACAGGCGCTTCCATTGGAAGTGCATTTGCAGCCATAATGTTATTAATGCTTGTTTTCTTGTCTGTGTGCCTCATAGTACAGAAATGCAGGAAGAATAAGAAAAAGATGCCGCCAAAGGATTCCACAGAAGAATATCCACTAAACACCAAAGTGGATGCTTCAAGGAAAAATATAGAGCGTGTGGAAAAGAACTTAAACAGACAGCATTGTACTGTAAGGAACGTCAACCTTCTCAATGAAAGTAAAGATAGCTATGAGGTCAAAGGTATCAAGATCAAACAGATGAACTTTGAAGTGAAAGTTCACAATAACTTACATGATGGGACAGAAGTTTGATGTTCTATGGGCTAGCACAAAAATATATTTTGATACAAAAAAAATCTGCTCTTTTATAAGCATTAAACAAGAGAATGGAGCACCAGTATTTTTCTATTCTTAGTGAAAAGGGAAAGTAATAGAGTGATGAACGGATGTGCAGTATGTACTTTGACTCACAACTGAGCTACCTCTTTACGCCCATGCGTGTGTGAGATATTAGGGGAAGAATGTGACAAATATTATGTCTTTTTCCCCTAGTGATGCACTGCACATATAAAAAAAAACACTGCCACCAAAGGTCAATCACATGTCATTGTATTATATTTAATAGCTTTATCTGCACTGCATTCATTTTATAGCAAGCTGAACTGAACACACTATTTTATGTTTTTCGTTATGTCATTATTGTATACCTTCAAAGTCTTCGTCTCTAGGATGCAAATAGTTTCCATATGCCATTTTTACATTTTTTGATACTTTAATATAATTCAGAAAATATTAACATTTAATTTTATGAAGGTTAATAGGGAATCCATAATGATATGCTTAATTTATTAAGTTCCCTGTAGAACATTATTTTAGCATTAAGAGGACAATCTCCAAACAAAGTCATTAGACAGAATATAACCAATGTTTTAACATTTACATCTCTATCAGGAAAGTAAACTCTTAAAGCAGAACTAAACTTACAGATTTAACGGTTTAACAAAACAGTTGCTTTCAAGGCATGAACTATGCCTGTGACAGTTACTAGAGTGCTTATGTTAGCTCTAAACTGAACTGTCAAGCCATCAAATGGCTGCTGTCTTAGCTGATCACTTGTGCAACACCATGGTGGCTGCACATCAAACAGTGGCTAATATTGCAGTTTCCTTAGGCTTTAGTCCCGCTTTAAGTGCATTTCTGGGAAAAATTAATACAAAAAACATGTATGATTCATATCTGCTATACGTGCACTATTCCTTATGTTTTGTCTTTTTAAAAATGCTGCACATATAGAAAAATATCCATTGATCTGCCAGAAATCCAGTGAGCTGCCAACATACTGTACTGAGTTGGCCACTTTCTTGTGCTGGAAAACAAAATACCTCCTTTCCTTGAGGCATGAAGATGAGAAGATAGGGAGAAGGGAAAAACATAGACAGGACTGCCTGAGATTTAAGTGCAGCAGGAATACTGGATTTCTGGTAGATGAACAGGTATTTTTTTTTGCATTCTTTATTTACAGCGTTTTATCTTTTGCAACACAAAACAAAATGGAAACAAATAGAAAAATCCATTGCATAGCGGTTTAGGTTTGACAGAGAGCAGACTACAGTGGCAATCTGAAAAACATTCCACATTATGAAAATTTTACAAAAATACATACAGGAATGATTATAGCGTTCAACAAGGAACAGTCCAGGGCTCCTGAGGTATAATATTAGAACGGATAGTAGTAACCAAGGAGGTCCCAGGGCCCTTAGTAAAAGGAGTTAACGCATTATGTCTTTTGTAAGGTAGAGATCTTTCGCATAAGGGGGCCCAGATGTGCTATACTATGGTTAGAGCCCATATAGTCCAGAGTCAGAGAAACTTAAGGAGGGAATCTAAATTAAGGAATATATAATAACCTGTGGTGAGGTCTATAAAGAGAAGATGGCGTCAGATGGGTAGTATAGAAGACAGTGAGGAGGAAGGAAAATAAGTTGAAAAGGGGAGGTGCCTCTGTTGGGGGGCATATGAGCGGAGCAAGGAAAAAGGATCTTCAGTGGTCCTGATCAAAGTGTTGAAGGGGGGCTTATAGTCTCCCACAGGCCATTCGCATCAGAAGGTGAAGGTGATGGAGCTATCCTGAAGGAGTCAAAAGCTATATGGCATGCTTTCCAAGTTGCCCCTATAGTAGAGTGCTTATGTACTGTACTTCCGGCTTGGGCATTTTGGGGGACCACAAAAGTACCTCAAAGGTTGTAGAGGAAGCTGCCTGTTCTAGCAATACCCACTATTTCAAGGTTTGATGTTTGGAGCAGTCAAGTGCCCTTGTCAGCTGGGTGGCTAGATAGTACAGTCAGGCAGTGTCATCCCTCCAGACTTTTTCATCCTTTGAAGAATGGAATGTTTCAGGAGTGCTGGTTTGTTAGACCATACAAAATCATTTAGAAGGGATTTGGAATATTTTATAGGTATGAATGGGCATTGTCTGAAACAAATAGAACATGCGAGGAAGGATGTTTTGCTTAATAGTGTTGCACTTCCCCATCCAAGAGAGGTTCTTGGCCGACCAGGACTACAATTATGTCTGTAATGTTGAAATTAAAGAAGCAAAATTGAAAGAGAATAATTTGAATAAAGCATTGGGGAGATGAATACCCAGCTATCTAAAATGAGAGGAAGCTCATTTGAATGCAAATTCTGCTTGCAGCTATTGTTTGGGGTAAAGTTAGATTCAGGAAATATTCACCATATATTTTGAACTCTAAAATAAGGTTTGGGAGAATTACAGCCGATTACTAAGGAAGAAAAGTAGATTGTCCATGTATGCTGAGATTTTGTTGATTTAAGATCCTATCGTAATGCCACTAATATAGGGGTTGGCCTGCACACAGCATAGGAAAGGCTCTAGAGTTAATAGTGGCGAGAGAGGGAAACTCTGACGTGTCCCATTCCCAATGAAGAAAGACTCCTACAGGATCCCATTAATGCTGACACAGACTGTGGAGAAGGAATACAGGGAGTTTATCCAAAGCTGAATATGGGAACCCAACCCAATTGCCTTTTAGGTAAGACGAATGAAGGTGCAGTCGACCCTATTAAAAGGCCTTCTTGGCCTGTGGACAATAGAAAAGTACAAGCAGGAAGTGATCGGGCCCTGCAGCTTTTCTAAAGAGGCAACATTTGAAAATGTGCACATATGCCAGCTATGTACTAAATATTTTTTATTTTATCCAGACTTACATTTCAGTGGTGACATAGATACGTATTCTATAGCATTCTGGCTATTTTTAATTCATTTTATAAGTTCAGCATATATCTGAAGGCTATTTATTGTGCTTACTACTGAGCATAGATATAAAGTGGTGGCAGGAAGGATCAGCCTGCAGACTGAAATGGGCTGAATTTGTGATATTCTAGAAGGAATGAAGGTTATACACAAAGTATTACTTTATGAGGTAGAACACCACTGTAATATGTATATGGTTGCCTATAAACCTGCATTATTGCAATTTTATGGAAATAAGCTTATTTGTTTTTAAAACACTGGAGAAAGCTACACAATTAAAATGAGTTTGCAGAAGCAACATCAATATTTAAAATGACAAATAATATTTCAAAGAAAAGAACTTAATTTTGCAATATATCAGTCTGCATTTAGACATTGAGACTTCAAACTGCTGTCCACTACTGTCATTTTTATTTTACTTCAAGAAATCTTTTTTTTTTTTTTGACAAGTAATCAACTCTGCATAGATCAGTGGAGAGCGAAGCTCTTGCCAAGCTCTATTAATCAAGAATATTAAAACTCATGATGTTCCAAATAATTGATCATTAGACCTCAGTACTGATTGGCTTTGCTCTCCTGTGTGGCTTTGCTCTCCTGTGTAGCTAACATCTAGAAATGATGGAAAGTCTATAGACCTAACAAAAACATTTTTCGTATGTCAGTTATGAGTGGCCTGGTTAGGCTACACTGTCTACAAACTATCTAGCACATTTTTGTACAGGGAAAAAACTACTGCAAAAGTAATTGATGCAGGTACACTGGGATACATGGAGCATAAAGGGGCTTTTTTGTTTGTACATCTCACAAAACTACTACTGAAAACACACCTTACAAAAATTCTCCTGGAATTTAGTGGTAACAAATGATCACTTTATCAGAATTCTAAGATTTTTCTTTTGGTGAGAAGTAAATGTTCTCCATTGAAAACTTCTGGAATTGCAGTTGGAGCATATGCACTGAAATATAGAAAATGGGCCCCTCTACTAAATTCTATTTTTTTCTTAGTGAGAGAGATGTAGAGCCCGTGTTATGTCAAGCACCAACTTGGCTTCACTTTAAAAAGGCTCCCTATTATCATATTATGGTTCTCACTACCAAAAAATATTAAATATATTTTTATAGTCAAGAATACGTGACAGGTTATTTTTATACTTGTTCTATGCAATATGTGGTTTGCCTTTAGAAAGAAATGTAAACTTCTAGATTGGTATGTTTCTATATTTATTTAGACATGGAAACCTAACTCAACTATATCATCTAGCTAGTCAAAACAAATTAATAATAATAAATAATAATATCTGATTACCTAGTTTGGGAAACATCACTGCATTATTTTTTGATTATTACATTTATATAAATTAATCCCTGAATCAGAATAGAAAAAAAAGCCTAAACAGCAAAGATGGACATAAGTATGTACTAAAGTTGAAGGAAATCACATAAAACCAATGAAAAAAAATCGCCTGGATGTTCCACGTTCCTCTAGGTTCATAATGTTGTATTTATATATCCAACAAACATTCATTTCCTTTTATATAAATTAGAGAATATAGTGAGACTCTATAGTATGCATTAGAGCCATTATTTTGTGCCATTTAACATTGTCTAACTTATTGCAATTCCAATCTTTTGAATGCCTTATGTAGAAAAACTGAAAACAACCTGAAAGCATTATGTTGTCTCTTATTTTTAGTCTAGACTGAACCCAGATATTATAGCATGTCATTTTGCCTTTCCTGAAATGCTGGGGAGGTTGCTTTGGACAGTTGTGCTGTAGGAATAAAAAATGCTGGATAATGAAGTGAGTGTGCACAGAGCGAAACGCTCACTAGGAGAGTGCTGAGCTCCTTTCACTCACTGTGTGCACAAGACGAGTCTTTGTATGAGATGACTCGTATCCTAGTTATGGTGCTGTAAATGTAGGAATACCAACTTACCTATTGTTTTTATATACATATATATTGTATCTGAAATATATGTGCCATGAAACATTTATATTAATAAAGAGAATTTTGCTAATATTGTCTAAATTGTCTGTAGTTTGTAATTTGCCAGATGTGCAATGGCATAGATACTGATAGTGGCTGTCACTTTTTTCTACAAGTACAGCCAATGCCACCATAACCACTCCTCCATTTTGTCTGCAGCAACAGTGCTGCCACATGTATCTCTATAAATACTGTGCGAACTCGCTTCAACGTGGTAGAGCTTTTAAACGCACACAGCTACTCGCTTATTTTTCAAGGCCTTTTTTAGCCCACTTTTATTTAAATGAAAATGTCCCATAACATAATGCTTCCCACGCAGGGGTATCCACCAACAAAACAATGATTCAGCCTCCTGGCTTACACACAGTTCAATGTCTGTCTCCTGCAGACTCTTCCCAAATTATAGCCACTAGCACACAGCTAGTCTGGCTTCCACCTGACTCCAAGGCAGAGACCTCCCGTCTGCCAGGGTGGAGCCCTGCTGACTCCTAGCTGCCGGGGTGGAGCCCTCCTGACTCCTATCCAAAGGCCTGCACACACCTGTGCAATCAGCCTCCTGGCCATTCCCAAAACCTGGTCCCAGGATTGGAGATTTCATCCCTCCCAGATCTCTTTGAAATCTCCAGGCACCAGATCCCAAAACAGACCTTACAAACAAAGGAGGAAAGTGAAAAGCCACTTTCCTCCGTATCAAACACTTACCATGGAGCCCCTCAACCTGCCTAGTTGAGAATCCTGGGTGACAGATAGTCACACTGTCACATATCCCCCCCCCCTTTGTTTTGATCCCGTAGGGGGCAGAACACACAACTTATAGCTTCTGGCACCTCTGTGCCAGCTCTCACTTACAGGTGTCCAATCTGGTCTAACCATACCTTTCCTAAAGGGGAACTCTACCCAATGACTCCTTTGGTGTCTCTCCCCAAGCCCCATTGTCACTCTGCTATTGGCTCTACTCAGACCTTCCCTACTCTTTTTCCGGGTGCACTTCCATAAACACTTTCTCTCTTGAAATCCTAACAGGGTCCCCCTGGCCTGTCTACCGACCTTTCTGCCCCTTTGCTTCAGGTGCTCAGGTTTCCTAATACCTCCCTCAGTATTCCTGTCCCAAGGCTGTAGGGGAACTATTTCTACTGTATTTGTACCAGGACCACCCCCCTGATTTCTTGTACCTCTAGCTATCAAACCTGCATGACTAATCACCACAGCATTCAGTTTACCATGAACAGTTACATTCCAGTCAATATTACACCTTTCAATACCTTTTCCAGCATTTGATAGGACAGTGTCTGCAGATGGCACACACACCATAGGGCAGCCATCACCCACGTGAACCTCACAAAATGCCACTTCACCTGGTGTCATGCACTCTGCAGGCGGCTGTCCAACCATTTTAACTTTTCCTACACCACTTGGATCTGTATCCAAACCTGGTACAGATGAGCTCTCTTTTGATCTATTTTGCCAGTTTTCACATACCATTTGTCCCTGTATTTCAGGTGTCTTATCAGAACTGCTACATAAACCTCTTTTTGGCCCAATGACCCTGATTTCTTGATGCACATCCATTTGAGCCCTGGTCAGGATCTCTGCTGTTCTCTGGTCCATGCTCGGCTCTTCCATCTCATGTGGTTTGTCCAATGGTGCAGTCAACACGCCCTTCACTGACAACTGATCAGCACCATCCTGGACCATAGCAGCAGAAATGCTTCCCACCTGGCTGTTAGGAGGTGAAAGCTTTGACTCATTTTTCATTTCTCCAAAACATTTCTCATCTATCACATTTACAGGTAATCCAGCGGCATACCCTGATACAACTTTTAACACCATCAACAAATTCAGAAATAAACCACTTTCTTGTTCCCGTTTGATATGTACAGCCAGCCATTTGGTGCTCCACCTAGTGGTCCTCCGCAGTACCAGACCATCTGACTGTGGAGGAGACACCCCAGTATACATTGGTTGTACATTCCAAAGTTCAAGCATCTCCTTTAATACTTTGGTTACAACCCAACCACTTGACTCTAAACCTAAGACCTTCCTGACCATACTTAGGGCACTGGGAACGCTGAGAGACTCACCTGCTGAGACTTGAGAAGTTGAAATTTTTAAAGGGACCTCCTCCAAGCTGGAGATAACCACAGCCTGGTGCTCCACCAGAGCGCTGCCATGTGCTGGGCTCACTCTCAACATCTCAGACTCAGCATCCACAAGCTGCCCCTGATCATTCCCCGTGACAACATCATTTTGACACTCCATGCTAACATCACTTTTGTGGGTCACAGACAAAGTCTCTGCTGTATACACGCCCTTATCTATAGGCTGTTCTATAGATCCTCCTGCTGGCACAGCAGAAACAGTGTCCACCTTATTTTTTTGCATAAAATCCTCATCTATCAATGAGATTAGCCTTTTACCCCAACTATCCCAATCCATTGTATATGTGCTCAATTCACCAGTGCTCCTCAGCACCGATCCATCCGCCCAAGGAGACACAAGAATAGGCGGGCTTAGTTGCAGATCCATTGCACAAATCACTCTGGATCATGTCAGACTTGGGTAACACCTGTTTTCCAACTGCAGGTTGCAATACCTCACATCCACCACTTTGCTCTGGTGATACTTCCTGAATTACACACACATTTGTATTTTTGCCAGGCTGCATTAACCCGCTGTTCACCTGAACACTTTCAGTATTATTAGGCTGCACCAACACACTCCTATTACAAGGTGCAGTTCCACTCTGCTCCACCAGAGTGACATTGCAGTTGTCCAGGGCAACCTCTGGCTCCAATACACGGAGAGCCCTGGAGATGTCCAAGGACACCTGTGCTGTCTTACCACCAGTTGCTATGGGAAATGACCCATCTTTAATTACAGATTTTGCACTGCAAGAGCTCAGGGTTTTCCCAAACAGAAGTACATTTCACATCAACATCATTAGCATTTTTAGCTCTTGTGGGCTGTACTAGCCCACTACCAACCTGTGACTGGCACACATTAGTGACATCACTTTCTTTTTGAGAACCATGCACAGGTTTTACTTTAACCCCTAACTCCCCACTGTACAAGGCACTGAACAGGGAAAAGTCACTCTCAAAAACACATTCAGTGGCCCAACTAACTGGGGTCACCCCTACATCAGAATGGACAGTCTCATAACCAGTCCTTCTCAACATGACAGTCCCAGCCATGTTTTTATCACACACAGTCTTACCCACCACAGTAGTAGGTGTCACCATCTTCATTTGAGTGCGTCGTCTCATAAACGCATCCTCAACTGCACTTTCCTTGGCAACTTTTCCCTTGCCCCAAGGTGAAGTAACAGATGCCCCCATAGGCTCCATGGACTCTCTGGCACCCCCTGCAGGCCCAACAGGAACTTCCTCCCTGTTGCCAGAGGCGGCTGCCAACATTTTCAAACAAGAATCTGGGCTTGATGTTGTAGACATTTGCCCAGTATCAGCAGTATTCCAGAGTCTGGGACAGGAAAAGATCCCATGCCCCCACTGACCACATTCCAGGCATGGTACATTTCCACTGTTATCTTTTTTGGGACACTGAGCCACATCTCCAATGCAGCTCCTCCTTCCAGGCAATACTTTTTCTCTGGTCGCCATGGGAGATTGCACTCTCCAAGCAGAACTTTGCTGGCTCTTTCCAACACGCTGTATTGGTTCCTCTTGATGCCACTTGCCATGATCCCTGTACGACATAGCCCCCCGTACACAGACAGCCCGACTGGCCTCCTCTGTGTTGCTATGGGCCTTCACTCTTGGTCCTGGCCTCCGGTCAGCTCCTCTCCTTGCACCTAGCATAGGCTTCTCTCTGCTGGACCAACTCTCAAGCCGTGACACATTCACATTTTTCACAACAGCTACTGGTTTAACTGCAGCAGCGTTGCCAGGGGCAACAACACCCCTCTCCCAGGTACGGACATCCTGCAGCTCTCTCCTTGCACTGAAGGTTGGCTTGCTTTCCACTGTAGGTTGGTTCAATGCTGCCAGGTGCCGCTTGCACCAGTCCACAGCAGATTCACCCACATCTAAATTTCCCAGCTTGGCTGGGGCATGCGGTATATAACCCCCTAGCCACAGGGCTCTCTCTCTCATTTCAGCAAACATTGCCTCCTTTTTCTGTTTTGACCGCCCCATCTTTGCAGTCATGCACACAGCAGTGTGTTACACAGTTCAGCAACACCATGGAACACTGTCTCTTTAAGGCAAAGTCCTTTTCACTAGCAGGTTCTCCTCACCTGCACACACAGATAGTGCAGACTTATGCACCAAACAGTTCATATAACTGATGAACTTACTTCAATCGCTGGGATCTCCAATTCTGCCCACTGCATCCTCAACCATATGTGGGAACTCGCTTCAACGTGGTAGAGCTTTTAAACGCACACAGCTACTCGCTTATTTTTCAAGGCCTTTTTTAGCCCACTTTTATTTAAATGAAAATGTCCCATAACATAATGCTTCCCACACAGGGGTATCCACCAACAAAACAACAATTCAGCCTCCTGGCTTACACACAGTTCAATGTCTGTCTCCTGCAGACTCTTCCCAAATTATAGCCACTAGCACACAGCTAGTCTGGCTTCCACCTGACTCCAAGGCAGAGACCTCCCGTCTGCCAGGGTGGAGCCCTGCTGACTCCTAGCTGCCGGGGTGGAGCCCTGCTGACTCCTAGCTGCCGGGGTGGAGCCCTCCTGACTCCTATCCAAAGGCCTGCACACACCTGTGCAATCAGCCTCCTGGCCATTCCCATAACCTGGTCCCAGGATTGGAGATTTCATCCCTCCCAGATCTCTTTGAAATCTCCAGGCTCCAGATCCCAAAACAGACCTTACAAACAAAGGAGGAAAGTGAAAAGCCACTTTCTTCCTTATCAAACACTTACCATGGAGCCCCTCAACCTGCCTAGTTGAGAATCCTGGGTGACAGATCGTCACACTGTCACAATACATATAATAAGTGTGCTTCCCAAGCAAGCTATTTGTTAAAATGAATCTTCAATAAATGAACAAACAAAAGTCTATAATAGTTATAACATCATGCAGTCCAATAAATGTGAATATCATCCACATGCTATGAAGCAAACCAGGAATAGTTCAAATCAAGTGGAGCTTGCAACTCTTCACCCTCCAAGTGATTAAATATTGAATGGACGACCAAACGCCTTGTGCCCTTCACCACAAGAAACAATGGCCTCTTACTAAATCTACAAGTAAATGATCCCTATGACAGAGATCAGATCAGCATGTTGGTATTAGGCTTCTGGGCATTCATCATTGATCAGAGTACATCACCAGTATAAACTTCAATGACTAGATATACAGTTGCAAGAAAAAGTATGTGAACCCCTTGGGATTACGTGGAGTTTTGCATGAATTGGGCATAAAATGTGTTCTGAACTTCATCTAAGTCACAACAATAGAAGAACACAGTCTGCTGAACATAATACTACACAAACATTAGATCTTGCCATGGTTTAATTGCACATAACATATAAACATTCACAGTGCAGGGAGGAAAAAGTATGTGAACCTTTGGACTTAATAACTGGTTGACCCTCCTTTGGCAGCAATAACCTCAATTAAACGTTCCCTGTAGTTGCAGATCAGACCTGCACAACGATCTGGAGTAATTTTGGACCACTCCTCTTCACAAAACTGTATCAGTGTAGCAATATTCTTGGGATGTCTGGTGTGAATCGCTCTCTTAAGGTCACGCCACAGCATTTCAATCGGGTTGAGGTCAGGACTCTGACTGAGCCACTCCAGAAGGCGTATTCTGTGCTGTTGCAGCCATTGTTTTGTTGAATTACTTGTATGCTTTGGGTCATTGTCCTGTTGCATCACCCATCCTCTGCGGAGCTTCAGTTGGCGGACAGATGGTCGTACGTTTTCCTGCAAAATGTCTTGATAAACTCTGGAATTCATTTTCCCATCAATGACAACAATCCGTCCAGGCCCTGAGGCAGCAAAGCAGCCCCAAACCATGATGCTCCCTCCGCCATGTTTTACAGTGGGGATGAGGTTTTGATGTTGGTGTGCTGTGCCTTTTTTTCTCCACACATAGTGTTGTGTGTTCTTCCCAAACAACTCAATCTTGGTTTCATCTGTCCACTGTATATTTTGCCAGTAGTGCTGTGGAACATCCAGGTGCTCTTTTGCAAACTTCAAACGTACTGCAATATTCTTTTTGGACAGCAATGGCTTCCTCCATGGTGTCCTCCCATGTACTCCATTCTTGTTTAATGTTTTCCTTATTGTAGATGTGTCAACAAAAATGTTAGCATGTGCCAGAGATTTCTATAGGTCTTTAGCTGACACTCTGGGATTCTTCTTTACCTCATGCAAAATTCCGCGCTGTGCTCTTGCAGTCATTTTTACAGGACGTTTAATATATCTATCAATGTAGCGCTCCTTATTACCACAATAACAAATTAATATATCCCTTCTGTGATATAATATACCATAAATTTAAACTAAGAAATCAATTGTAACAAGTGACAGTGTTACATAATCAAAATATTGTGACACAAAACAACCGATCACAACCCCCTGATGAAGCCATGTGACCTGTGGCATAACACGTAGGGGTGGGGCTATGACGTCACTCAGAAGGAGAAAGAGCAAAACGGCAGACGGCAAGTACATGCCTCAGCGGCTTGCACAGGCTTTCATGATACTGAGCGCTTTTTATACATTTTAAATGTGAGTGTGATTTACCTGGATTGTGGAAATAAAATATATGTTTTAAGGATAAAGCACTATGTGTCCACTTTCTTTTTGTATGCTGAGGAACGAATAAGGAGGAGTAGCAGGTGATATATTACATCTGAAGGAGGGATCAATCCCTGCAGGTATAAGCAGCTCACACAGGATAACTGCATTAATCCATAAGAAAGGATCTTACAACTATTCTATAGAGAAATAATTCTGGCAGGTTCCAAGGATGGTGAACCACAAGTGTGTATAGCCTAATTTTAGGCATTAAAGGAGGTGAGCATACATCTTTATCAGTTGGAGGATTCACGGAAAGTCACAAATTGATGATTACTGATCACCTTATCACTAATATTGGACTATATTGATTGATGGAACTATTATTTAAAATTTCAAATTGTTTTGTGTCACAATATTTTGATTATGTAACACTGTCACTTGTTACAATTGATTTCTTAGTTTAAATTTATGGTGTGTTATATTACAGAAGGGATATATTAATTTGTTATTGTGGTAATAAGGAGCGCTACATTTATAGATATATTAATTTGCACAGTTGAAGTTATGTGTTTAATGTTGGCGATCCATTGAACTAATTTAGTAGGTTTGGCTCGCAAGTCACACATATATAATTTTTACAGGACGACCACGCCTAGGGAGAGTAGCAACAGTGCTAAACTTTCTCCATTTGTAGACAGTCTGTCTTACCACATGAACATCAAGGCTTTTGGAGATACTTTTGTAACCCTTTCCAGCTTCATGCAAGTCAACAATTCTTGATCGTAGGTCTTCTGAGAGCTCTTTTCTGCGAGGCATGGTTCACATCAGACAGTGCTTCTTGAAACCAGTAAACCCAAAAGAGGTGTGTGTTTTTTAAGGGCAGGACAGCTGTCAGCAACACATCCAATATCATCACACTGATTGGAGTCAAGGTTGGCTCACTCCTGGCTCCAATTAGCTCTGGGAGAATTAATTAAGCTAGGGCCTCACATACTTTTTCCTCCCCGCACTGTGAATGTTTACATGTTACATGTTATGTGCAATTAAACCATTAATTAATTAAGCCGTTCTCCCCCGTGCAATCACTAAATCACAGTATAAAGAACAATCAAGAAAAATAGTGCAGGGCTTCCTAAATCAATAAATACTGTACCTATACTATAAAATACATTTTCATATAAAACATATACAGTGAAGGAAAAAAGTATTTGATCCCATGCTGACTTTGAATGTTTGCCCACTCACAAAGAAATGATCAGCCTAAAAATCGAATGGTAGGTGTAAGACAGAATAGCAACAAAAAATTCAAAAGAAATGCATGTCTAACAAATTATGCACTGATTTGCATGTTCATGAGGGAAATAAGTATTTGATCCCCTTCACAAAACATGACTTAGTACTTGGTAGCAATTCCCTTGTTGGCAATCACAGAGGTCAGACGTTTCCTGTAGTTGGTCACCAGGTTTGCACACATCTCAGGAGGGAGTTTGGCCCACTCCTCTTGGCAGATCCTCTCCAAGTCATTAAGATTTGCTGGCTGACATTTTCCAGCTCGAACTTTCAGCTGCCTCCACAGATTTTCAATCGGATTAAGGTCTGGAGATTGGCTAGGCCACTCCAGGACCTTAACCACTAGCCTACAGGGCACTTATACCCCCTTCATGCCCAGGCCAATTTTCAGCTTTCAGAGCTGTCACACTTTGAATGACAATTGCGCGGCCATACAACATTCTACTCATATGAAATTTTTATAATTTTTTTTGTGACAGAGCTTTACTTTGTTGGTATTTAATCACCTCTGGGTTTTTTATTTTTTCTTAAACAAACCAAAAACCACTGAAAATTTTGAAAAAAAAATGTTTTTCTTAGTTTTTGTTATATAATTTTGTAAATAAGTGCTTTTTCTCCTTCACTGATGTGCGCTAATGAGGGTGCACTGATAGGCACCGATAGGTGGCAATGATGGGCATGGATGAGGAGGCACTGGTAGGTGCCAAGCATCACTGATTGGCACTGAAAGGCAGCACTGATACATGACACTGATAGGCGGCACTGACAGGTGGCACCGACTGGCACTGATAGGTGGCACTGATGCGCACTGATAGGCAGCACTGACTGGCACTGATAGGCGGCACTGATTGGCATTGATAGGTGGCACTGACTGGCACTGATGGGTGACACTGAAAGGCAGCTCAGATGGGCACTGATGTGTGGCATTGATGTGCACTGATATGTGGCACTGATGGGCACTGGCACGAGGCACTGATGAGCACTGACATAATGCACTGATGGACACTGACAGGTGGCACTGCTGGGGCTACACTGATCATCAGTGCCCTGATGATCAGTGTACATGTCCCCTCCGCGGAAAGCCAATTACCAGCTCTCCTCTCCTCTCGAGTTGTCAGCGTGACAGCTCGAGAGGAGAGAAATGCCAATAACCGGCATTTCCCTGTTTACATGTGATTGGACACAGCTGATCACATTACCGAGCCGACATCTTTGGCTCTTTCCGTGATCGGTGATCCTCTGTGTCCGAGGGACACAGCGCACCGCCGATTGCCGCGCTGCGCGCACCCTGAACCGCACATGCGCAGTGAGATTGGAAGGATGTCATATGATGTCCTCCCAGAACGATAGAACCACCTTGCGCCCATCATATTACTATATGGCGGGCGGGAGGTGGTTAATGTGCTTCTTCTTGAGCCACTCCTTTGTTGCCTTGGCCGTGTGTTTTGGGTCATTGTCATGCTGGAACACCCATCCACGACCCATTTTCAATGCCCTAGATGAGGGAAGAAGGTTCTGACCCAAGATTTGACGGTATATTGCCCCGTCCATCATCCCTTTGATGCAGTGCAGTTGTCCTGTCCCCTTAGCAGAAAAACACCCCCAAAGCAGAATGTTTCCACCACCATGTTTGACAGTTGGGATGGTGTTCTTGGGGTCATAGGCAGCATTCCTCCTCCACCAAACACGGCGAGTTGAGTTGATGCCAAAGAGCTCGATTTTGGTCTCAACTGACCACAACACTTTCAACCAGTCCTCCTCTGCATCATTCAGATCTTCAGTGGACAGGTGTCTTTTATACAGGTAACAAAATGAGATTAGCAGCACTCCCTTTAAGAGACTGCTTCTTAGCTCAGCTTGTTACCTGTATGAAAGACACCTGGTAGCCAGAAATCCTGCTGAATGATAGGGGATCAAATACTTATTTCCCTCACGAACATGCAAATCAGTGCATAATTTGTTAGGCATGCATTTCTTTTGAATTTTTTGTTGCTATTCTGTCTCTCAGTCTTACAATACACCTACCATTCGATTTTTTGACTGATCATTTCTTTGTGAGTGGGCAAACATTCAAAATCAACAGGGGATCAAATACTTATTTCCTTCACTGTATATATATTTCATATATACAATTAATATACTGAAGTAGTTCTCCCCTATTTATATTTGTGATTCTAACCAATAAAAATAATGCTACTTAATTAAAGTGTTTTTTAAACCCAGGACCCTGCATTCACTATATCTGGTCTCCCACAGTACACTTACATGGATATTCAATTATTTTAGTAAATAAAAACTGCTAAATACCTTTTCTCATCAGCAGTTAAAGCAGGCTTGTGACTTCTATTAGTGTTCAGCAGAGCACGAGTTAAAACTTGTATAAGGAGTTTTATCTAGCAGGATGCAGAACCCCTGACCTCTGTCTGGGCAGTGCTGATTGGCCTTGTGCTGATCGCATACATTCTCCCAAGAAAAAAAAAAAAACCTCTCTAGCAATACACACCAAACTGAGCATGTGCAGACTGTCTCCACACGATATGTCTTATCAGGAAATAAGGGGGACACTAGAAAAAGGGGAGGATCAGATAAGTCAGGATCAAACACCATTTTTACACAATGCAGAGAATTAACCTCTAAGGTTCCACAGTGAGTATAACAAGCATGGTTTACTGAATATACACATGATTTTACTGTTGTGGGTTTAGTAACATTTTAATGTAAAAATAATAAACAAAATTGTGACACTTAACTTAATACCAAAGTAGATAAAATAATAAAAGATAAAAGTGTACTACTTTATTAATACAAGAATAAATCAATAACTATAAAGTAGTTATTTTATAAGCTTCAAAGTGTCTCTGTGCTCCTTTAATATATATATATATATATATATATATATATATATTGTGGGAACTCGCTTATTAGTGGTAGAGCTTCTTCAAAGGACACGGCAACTCGCTTCTTTTTTAAGGGCCTTTTTGCCCAATTTTATTTAAAGGAAAAGTTTCAGAAACACAAATGCTTCCCACGCAGGGGTATCCACCATCACACAAAACAAAATTCAGCCTCCTGGCTTGTACACAGTTTTAACTCTGTCTCCTGCAGAGTCTTCCCAAAATATGGCACTAGCACACAGCTAGTCTGGCTTCCACCTGTCGCCAAGGCAGAGACCTCCCGTCTGCCAGGGTGGAGCCCTCCTGACTCCTAACTGCCGGGGTGGAGCCCAGAATCATGGCCTGGCCTCCACAAAAAGGCCTGCACACACTTGTGCAATCAGCGCACTGGCTGCTCCCAAAATATGGGCCCAGGATTGGAGATTTCATCCCTCCCAATTCTCTTAGAAATCTCCAGGCTACAGGTCCCAAAACAGGCTTTACAAACCAAACCACTGGTTTATCAGTTTCCTCTGCATTATGAGATCTGCCTGGAGCCCCTCAACCTGTATAGTTGAGAATCCTGGGTGTCCATCATGATTTCCAACGTGGCAGGATACCGTACTGCCACAATATATATATATATATATATATAAAAATATATATATAAAGTGTCATTTTACTTGAAAGTGCTTCACATCAAACCATTAAGCGTTCCCCAAAATATTCCACAGCAAAACAACTATCTCTAATTATCTCTTTTTAAATTGTGAAAATCAGTGCACCTTCTTCCCCTCTCTCCACTGTGCTCTCAGCACCTCCCATTATTTTTTTATTTCAGGTACTTAAATAGCGCTGTCAATTTACGCAGCGCTTTACATATACAGTCAGGTCCATAAATATTGGGACATCAACACAATTCTAACATTTTTGGCTCTATACACCACCACAATGGTTTTGAAATGAAACAAACAAGATGTGCTTTAACTGAAGACTGTCAGCTTTAATTTGAGGGTATTTACATCCAAATCAGGTGAACGGTGTAGGAATTACAACAGTTTGCATATGTGCCTCCCACTTGTTAAGGGACCAAAAGTAATGGGACAATTGGCTTCTCAGCTGTTCCATGGCCAAGTTTGTGTTATTCCCTCTTTAGCCCAATTGCAATGAACAGATAAAAGGTCCAGAGTTCATTTCAAGTGTGCTATTTGCATTTCGAATCTGTTGCTGTCAATTCTCAAGATGAGATCCAAAGAGCTGTCACTATCAGTGAAGCAAGCCATCATTAGGCTGAAAAAACAAAACAAACCCATCAGAGAGATAGCAAAAACATTAGGCGTGGCCAAAACAACTGTTTGGAACATTCTTAAAAAGAAGGAACGCACCGGTGAGCTCAGCAACACCAAAAGACCCGGAAGACCACGGAAAACAACTGTGGTGGATGACCGAAGAATTCTTTCCCTGGTGAAGAAAACACCCTTCACAACAGTTGGACAGATCAAGAACACTCTCCAGGAGGTAGGTGTATGTGTGTCAAAGTCAACAATCAAGAGAAGACTTCACCAGAGTGAATACAGAGGGTTCACCACAAGATGTAAACCATTGGTGAGCCTCAAAAACAGGAAGGCCAGATTAGAGTTTGCCAAACAACATCTAAAAAATCCTTCACAGTTCTGGAACAACAACCTATGGACAGATGAGACCAAGATCAACTTGTACCAGAGTGATGGGAAGAGAAGAGTATGGAAAAGGAAAGGAACTGCTCATGATCCTAAGCATACCACCTCATCAGTGAAGCATGGTGGTGGTAGTGTCATGGCGTGGGCAGTATGGCTGCCAATGGAACTGGTTCTCTTGTATTTATTGATGATGTGACTGCTGACAAAAGCAGCAGGATGAATTCTGAAGTGTTTCGGACAATATTATCTGCTCATATTCAGCCAAATGCTTCAGAACTCATTGGATGACGCTTCACAGTGCAGATGGACAATGACCCAAAGCATACTGCAAAAGCAACCAAAGAGTTTTTTAAGGGAAAGAAGTGGAATGTTATGCACCGGCCAAGTCAATCACCTGACCTGAATCCGATTGAGCATGCATTTCACTTGCTGAAGACAAAACTGAAGGGAAAATGCCCCAAGAACAAGCAGGAACTGAAGACAGTTGCAGTGGAGGCCTGGCAGAGCATCACCAGGGATGAAACCCAGCGTCTGGTGATGTCTATGCGTTCCAGACTTCAGGCTGTAATTGACTGCAAAGGATTTGCAACCAAGTATTAAAAAGTGAAAGTTTGATTTATGATTATTATTCTGTCCCATTACTTTTGGTCCCTTAACAAGTGGGAGGCACATATGCAAACTGTTGTACTTCCTACACTGTTCACCTGATTTAGATGTAAATACCCTCAAATTAAAGCTGACAGTCTGCAGTTAAAGCACATCTTGTTTGTTTCATTTCAAATCCATTGTGGTGGTGTATAGAGCCAAAAATGTTAGAATTGTGTCGATGTCCCAATATTTATGGACCTGACTGTATATTGTACATTCGCAGCAGTCCCTAACCCTCAAGGGGTGTACAATCTAAGGTCCCTAACTCACATTCATACATACACATACTAGGGCCAATTTAGACAGGAGCCAATTAACTTACCAGCATGTCTTTGGAGTGTGGGAGAAAACTGGAGTACCCAGAGGAAACCCACGCAGGCACAGGGAGAACATGAAAACTCCAGGCAGGTGGTTCCGTGGTTGGGATTTTGAACTGGCGACCCCAGTACTGCCAGGCAGAAGTGCTAACCACTTAGCCACTGTGCTGCCCATTCAGGTGGACTCTCATCTTACTAGAAGGACCTTCTGTTTTCAAAGGTCAGTATCATTCCAATTGCATATGACTCCTCCTGGAATAACGTCTCTCTCTCCACCTGGCTCCTTGGTTTTTTTTGCTTCCAATACATGAGTGCACTGGTGCAAGAGGTTCTCAAGGTAGCTCATAGGGACAAAAGAAACTTCATGATGCATACCACCTCTATTTTTATATGTAAAATAAAACTGCACTTCACTTTGCGAAAGTCCAGAGGACGCAACGCAACAGAGAGGCGTGGCTTAGGATGCAAGGGCAAGTGAGAATGTGCAGCGACTCAGGAGCTTAGAGGCTTGGCAGCCCCTGTGACGCAGTCTACTCTGGAATGTTAACATCCACAACTTTGTAAGAAGGATACAAAGAAAGATACAGCAGGCTGAGTGGGAAAGTATGCACAGCCTTTATAATCAATGGCCTGTCTGTAGTTTAGGGCTGTCGACAGGAGGTCCCCTGCCCAGAGGCCAGGGCATGGATTCGAGCAGCATGGAGCTTCAAGAGAAAGCCAAGAGGTGCAGAGTTGCACGTGAGCACAGTGGTGCTGAGAGACGGTCTGAGGGACAAGACCCAGGACCTAAGCTTGAGGCCTGAACAGTGGCGCTGCTAGAGGAAGCCAGGAGGCTTGATGTCATTTTTTGTTATGTTTGAAGTGATGATGGAAACCTCTGTGAGGGTAACTATTTTGTTAAAAAAAAATATCAAAGTGGGCCAGTGGGTCAATAAGCTCTAAAACAGTATTTTCTGGCTGGACTGAACATTTGAGTGAAACCCCCACAAATATCATAGTACGTAAATCTAATTTAGAATAAGCCTCTTGCAATCTTTTGTATAGTTTGTACAACAAACTTAGAAATGGGGAGGGAGAAGCAGTACAAACAGCCAACCAGGTGTGATGCAATACAAGCAGAATGTTGATAGGAGATGCCAGATAACCAGAGAGATGAGCTCCTCAGTGTACTGCTTCTCGTTTTACTGTACAGTTACAGACTGTGGGTAAAAAGGGGACATAGTGTAAGTCAATGTGAAATTGCATCAGGTCTCCTACCCTGCCAGACAGGTCTATGCTATGGGTCAGAGGTGTGAAAATCTGAGGACTGTGGTTTATGCATTTCATCTTTGTATTTAGCTATTTGCCTGGAGTTCAGCTCTAAAGAGCAAAAGTAACTAGAAAATCTACAATTTCTGGGGAAATTGTGTAAAGTGTTCTTGCGGCATCCTTTACCAAGTAATGATGACATGTAAGCAGTGCACATTACAAGCCTGACAGAGGGAGAAATGCATTTCAGCTTGTATTTACCATCTCACAGTCCAGCCTGTGTGACTCAGCTGCGTGTGAGTCATGTTTGGTTGCTAGAGAAACTCACTCTGTCAGGAATGTCATTAGCTGTGCTCTGAACAGGCTTTTTAAACTTGGCAAGTTCACTGGCGATTGCCATCTTCAAACGCTTGTAGTTTTAAAAGTATAAAAGCTACCGTGAAAAGGTTGATAGTGTGACAATCACAAGAAAAATACCTACAGTTTGATGTATAGTATGTCTCTGAAAGATAAAAAATGAAGGCACAGTCGCAGTTTAAAAACGTCCTTTAAAATGTCTGGTGTCTACAGTGGAGTTTCAATGAAAGTCAATGGGAGGGGTGATGTGCAAACAAATGGTCATATTCTGAAAACTATCAAGAGTATGTCCTAGCCGTGAAAATTTTTAGTGACAGCAGGGTTAGCTGAACGTTTTGATATAAGATATGTGTAGGTGGGCTTGAAAATGAAAGAGTGATGGCAGTTTACAAATCATGTTCTGATTTTTCCTTACACCCTGTAGCTTTGTCATTTCTCACTCTAGTTGCTCAATGCATTCCTATGGGAAAATTTTGCCACAAAAACCGCGATATTTCGTGAACGATTTGGCGAAACGTTCCACAAAGTAATAGCAATCCGATCGGGAACAATCCGCACGTTTTGATATATTACTTGTCTTTGTAGTGTAAAAACTGTGGGAGGAGTTAGCGTGGCAAATTTGCTATAATAATAAGAATATACTTGTGAGATAACAATAAGTGTTCCTTGCTATGCAAGAACACTTAATGAGCAACCTGTAATACAATCCTGAAATATGTTACAGCAAGCATGTAAACAAGTGAAAGTCACATGAAAAAAATTAATTTAGCTGAACATTATATTAAACACTCAAGCTGTATGCTTACTAAAAAAAATTTATAGCAATGATTTAGGTTTTGCATACGATCTGTGGGACGTAAATTATTTCAGCTGCACAGTTACAAATGGTCAAACCATAGACTAGAGCATTTTTTGTTATCAATGATTAAAAATCAATGGCAAGACTTTCTTCTGGTGTTATTACCTTTTTGTTTATACTGACAACAAATAATGTTTCTGGTACAAATCAGAGCAAGTTATTTACAGAAAAAATGCTTTTTTTTGCACTACATTGCTACAAAAAAGAGCAATTGAAATGAACAAAATCAATTTTCTTCTAGCAATGAAGGATGGAAGCGACAAAAATTAAAACTAATGCAGCCATCACGTCCAAGGATGGGTAATCTGCAATACAGTACATTACATTTTGTTTTTGAGTTCATATACACTTCAAGATGGTTAACTTGCCCTAAAGAAGCATGGGTATAACTTCTATTAGCTCTTCAAATCTCTATAGTACTCATCAATGCATGCTGATTTGGATAATAGCAAACAATGGTACAGCTATTTCTATTTCTTTCTGTAGAAAAAGAGAATCTAAAATATCCATCTGAGGCTCAAACAGAGCTAGAAGGAAAATTGTATTCAAACATTTTGAATGCTCTTTTGTGAGTTATTACATTTCTGCATGATAAAAAGGGGGGGGTCTCAAATATGTTGAGGACACCAACTTGGTGAGCACTTATGATTTAAGATTTTCTGTAGAAATGTATTCCAGCAGCTTCCCACATTTTCTCCATGTTTTTAAAAAATGCAGTTTTTTTCACCCTTTTGCATAGTACATTGCAATAAACAGTCAACTTCTAGCAGATGTACAAGAGAGGAGATGTGATAATAGACAGAGATAAGTATTTCCTTGCATCTGCATAATTGGTTACAAATTCAAAAAGCATCTCAATGGAATTCCACATTCATAAAAAAGTTATAGGTACAATAAGATGAACCTATGAGAGATGATGTCATGCACAGATTGTGTTAGGTGCATCAAACTTGCTTCAGTTGTCTGACATAGGGATTCATGTCTGATGCTGTATACAGTGCTAGGAACTTTACCTTACACCATCAGGGATCTCAAAAGGTTCAGAGTAGCCGAGCTGCAATTCAAGAGGTGTCAAGCTATCTAGCCCACAATTTTTCATTTCTTGGGTACTTCCTAGTTGGCATAGATATACAGTATTTTGCCATTCTAAGCATATTGTTGATATGTTGTTTCCATTTCTGCAGAATGGAGGGTTCAGAAACCTAAAACAACGCAGGATTAATTTGTGGGTCTGAAATGGTGTTCTTAGCATAGCCATTTTATATTATTCTAATAAGGTGTTCTGTACAATCTAGAATTCATATTAGTGGGTCCCTAGGAAAATCAACTTGAAGTATAGTATTAAAGTAGTTGTAAAGCTAAACTCACCAAACAAGCCATTGTCAGTTAATCAATTTTGCCTTTATTTATAAAATAACATAAATCACTAAGTTTGGAAGTCGTTTCAACGCAGTCACAAGACAACTATTTCCAGGCAGGTCCTAAAACTGGGTGGCCAGTGGGTGTATGGAACTGAGCAGCTTTTATGTTACTGCTGCAAGTGACATTTGCCGGGTGATTTCAAAGCAACACAAAGCCAAATTTTAAACAATTACAGCTAAACAGCTCCTAAATAATTACAGCACATGCAATTTTTAAGAAGCATCCAAAGTGTGCAGCGACTTTTTCATGCATAATGAATTATAAATGTTTACTTGTTTTAGGAGTCGGTGTTCGGTCACCTTGGAAATGCAAGTCACTTCTGGGCAGTGACACCAAAGCTACTCTGATAAACACCAACCAGCTGCACACTGTTAGCGATAAAGAAATGTGGTGTAACTTCTGGGTTCTGACAACACTTTGAGGATAAGCCATTTGAATAGTGACTCAACAGTGTCAGGGTCCTTTCACATGGACATTCCATTTTTTTCATCAGTTCAGTTGATTTTTTTTTTTTTCTTTTCAAAATCGGAACTAAATGGATCAAGACTTTACTTTTTACCTCCGTTTTCATATCCATTTACATCCGTTTACATCAGTTTTTTCATGAGTAATGGAAATTTCCTAAGGCACTCTAACCCAGCATGCATTGTGCTTCCCATTTTGCTTTGCGGTCCCAGTGAATGTCTCAGTGTACATCACAGTCTTCCTGTGTGTTCCTGTGTCTTTCCTGTGATTTTGCGGTTTTTAATTTTTTAATTATTGTGTTATTATTTTTATTAAAATTATTTTTTTCAATTATTTTTGTTTTATTGAAAATATTTAAAAAATATGCCAATTTTCAGAAAAACGTCTGTTAGCGGATCAGATGTAAACGAATGTCGTCCCCTAACATCCATGTTTTGTCCTTTCCTTTTTTTTTACGGAAGAAAAATAGGATTTCTTCTCTTAAAAAAAAAACGGATGTTCATGGATGTGAACATTAACCACTTGCCCTCCAGAGGATTTACCCCCCTTAATGACCAGGCCTCTTTTTGCTACTCGGTGCTGCACTAATTCAACTGATAATTGCGCGGTCATGCACTGCTGCACCCAAACAAAATTTACGTCCTTTTTTTCACACAAATAGAGCTTTCTTTCGGTGGTATTTGATCACCTGTGTGCTTTTTATTTTTCACACTATAAACAAAAAAAGACCGAAAATTTTGAAGAAAAACAATATTTTTTACTTTTGGCTATAAAAAAAATATAAAGTAAACTCAAAGTTAGTTATACATTTAGGCCAAAATGTATTCTGCTACATGTTTTTGGTAAAAAAAAATCCTAATAAGTGTATATTGATTGCTTTGTGTGAAAGTTATAGCATCTACAAACTATGGTATAGATCAGTGATGGCGAACCTTTTTGAGCCCGAGTGCCCAAACTGCAACCCAAAACCAACTTATTTCTTTCAAAGTGCCAACACTGCAATGAAACCTGAATATCGAGCTTTTGGTTTAGAAAAAACAACTCGTACAGTAGTGCAAACTAATTAACAGTACAGGGATGACCAGAGACTGCGGACAGTACAGGGATGACCAGAGACTGCAGACACAGTACAGGGATGACCAGAGACTGCAGACATAGTACAGGGGATGACCAGAGACTGCGGACACAGTACAGGGATGACCAAAGACTGCAGACACAGTACAGGGATGACCAGAGACTGCGGACACAGTACAGGGATGACCAGAGACTGCGGACACAGTACAGGGATGACCAGAGACTGCGGACACAGTACAGGAGATGACAAGAGACTGCGGACATAGTACAGGAGATGACCAGAGACTGCAGACATAGTACAGGAGATGACCAGAGACTGCAGACACAGTACAGGAGATGACCAGAGACTGCAGAAAGCACAGGGATGACCAGAGACTGCGGACAGTACAGATGACTGCTGACCTTTGGGGAGGGAGGTGGGGAGCGGGTACCTGAATTTGACAGGTACCCGCTCTTACTTCCGCAGAGTTTTTTTTATCTTACCTGTTCCTTTATCCAGCCGCGCGCTGTCTTCCCAGCTTCTGTAGTGTGGGCGCTCGTCGGACAGCCGGATGCCCAGTGCGCATGAGCGAGAAGCGCTGCGCTTTGTGATTGGTCCGGCGGCTTCTGGGATCTGTCATGTGTCCCAGGTACCGCCTTACCATTCACAAAGAGCACTGCTTCTTGCGCATGCGCACTTGGGACCCGGCTGTCACGCACACTACAGAAGCCGGGAAGACAGCGCACCGCTGGATAGAGGGACAGGTAAGGTCCCACTGCAGAGCTGAGCGGCCGGCCCGGTATTCTGACACGGCCGCGGTGGAAATACCGGACCGGCCGCTCTATATTCTCTCCATAAGACGCACTGACATTTTCCCCCCTTTTTTGAGGGAAAAAAAGTGCGTCTTATGGAGCGAAAAATACGGTATTCTCCTGGCGTGCCCACAGATAAGGCTCGGCGTGCCGGCTGTGGCACGCGTGCCACGGGTTCGCCATCACTGGTATAGATACTGCAATTTATGCCATTGTTTTGCTAGACAGCGCTGCACTAGTTTAACGGACAATTGCGCAGTCATGCAATACGGTACATAAATGAAATTTATGTCCTTTTTTTCACACAAAATAGAGCTTTCTTTTGGTGGTATTTGATCACCTGTGCACTTTTTATTTTTGGCGCTATAAACCAAAATTTTTGAAGAAAAATTAAAAAAAAAACCAAAACGATATTTTCTCATTTCTGTGATAAAAAAAATAAAAAAAACAAACATTTCTTCATAAATTTAGGCCAAAATGCATTCTGCTATATGTTTTTGTTTAAAAAAATCACAGTAAGTGTATATTTATTGCTTTGTGGGAAAGTTATAGTGTCTACAAACTATGGTATAGATAATGGAATTTACACAGCTTTTACTTTCTTACTGCTTATCACATTTCTTGAGGTGCTAAAATATCAGGATAGTACAAAAAAACCCAAATGACCCCTTTTTGGAAAGTAGACACCCTAAGCTATCTGCTGAGAGGCATATTGAGTTCATCTGCAAAATACACACCATGCTTCTTTCAAAAAAGTGGTCATTTCTTTTTTTTTGGGGGGGGGGGGGGGTTGGTGCTATCCTGGCATTTCGGGGCCTCCAAAACTGCGATAGGTAGTCAGAAAGTGTAATGAGGAAATAAAGCCCTTTAAAAACCTGAAGGTGCTTATTGGATTTTGTGGTTCTGCACCTGGCTAGACTGCCAAAACATCTCTCACATGTGGTACCCCCATACTCGGGAGAAGTGGCAGAATGTATTTTGGGGAGTAATTCCACATATACCCATGGCATGTGTGAGCAGTAAATCATTTAAGTGACAATTTTGTGTAAAAAAATAAATTCTTCTATTGATTCAACATGCCTCTCAGCAAATAGTTTGGGGTGTCTACTTTCCAAAAAGGGGTCATTTTGGGATGGGGGCATTTTATGCTCAATATTAGAAGTTTATTCCACACATCACTCACAAAAAAATCAGTATTTTTTTGCGAGGAAATTAATTTAAACTCCCAAACATATTTTTTTTTTAAAGCAGACACCCTAGTGAATAAAATGGTGGGTACTACAATTTTTTATGTCAAATACTCGCGCAGTGATTTTTCAAAACCAAATTTAAAAAATATACACTTTTTTTACTTTTAATGCACAAAAACACAATAAATTGGCCAATTATTTTGTAAATTATAACAGATGATGGTATGCCGAGTAAATAGATACCAAACATGACATGATTTAAAACTGCGCATGCCCTGTGCAATGGCGACAAACTGCATACGTTTTTAATATCCATAGGCAACGTTTTAAAAGCCTTTACAAGCTACCATTTTAGATTTACAGAGGTCTAGTGTTAGAATTACTGCCCTTTATCTGACGATACGGCACAAGGTCAACGCTCGTGTGTGTGTGTGGGGGGGGCGAGGGGTTTTTTTTTTTTTAAGTTATTTTTATATTTGTACCCTGTACCTTTCATATTTTTTTTAATCACTTTTAATGCTATCACAGGGAATGCAAATATCCCCTATAAATTCAATGGGCATTGTCATATATTCTTTTTGAGAAATCTGGGGTCTATCAGATTCTAGATATCGCCTCTGCCCTTATATTATCTAATCAAACCAAGATCGGTGTGATCAGATGTTTTCCCAATTTACAAATGGCGCTGTTTATATCCTGTGAAACTGAAGTGATGAAATGCTCGTTGTGACGATCGCGCGTCAGACTCCTGACCTTCTCACCAAACTCGTGACCGAAGGACTAGCCAATCTGAAACCGCGATGTCAACGATTTTCCAGCTAATGGAGCACAAATCGACGTTCCGGCAGCCTGAATGCGATTTTTACTGGGTCAGGTTAATTACGCAATTAACCCTTCACACTGCCACCACCTCCTTTTTGTACAGAGAAAGAGGAAACTCGGCAATATCAGCAATAACACTATGATGGTTGAGATAATCGTCTGTATACCACTGTCACCGCAGACAGGTTATACAGAGGGTTAAACAAACACAGTAGTGCTCTTTTAGAGGCAGGAATTCGTAAATTGCATTAAGGAGCTTTAGAAACAGTTCAACACTTTCAGAAAGAAAGATTTATTACTAAAAGGTCAAAAGCGTGCAATAAAAATATTTACAGAAAAAAGATGTAACCAATATATATATATATATATATATATATATATATATATATACACAGTGGGGGAAAAAAGTATTTAGTCAGCCACCAATTTTGCAAGTTCTCCCACTTAAAAAGAATGAGAGATGCCTGTAATTGGCAACATAGGTAGACCTCAACTATGAGAGACAAAATGAGAAAAAAAATCCAGACTATCACATTGGCTGATTTGAAAGAATTTATTTGTAAATTATGGTGGAAAATAAGTATTTGGTCAATATCAAAAGTTCATCTCAATAATTTGTTATATATCCTTTGTTGGCAATGACAGAGGTCAAACGTTTCCTGTAAGTCTTCACAAGGTTGGCACACACTGTTGCTGGTATGTTGGCCCATTTCTCCATGCAGATCTCCTCTAGAGCAGTGATGTTTGGGGCTGTCGCTGGGCAACACAGACTTTCAACTCCCTCCAAAGGTTTTCTATGGGGTTGAGATCTGGAGACTGGCTAGGCCACTCCAGGACCTTGAAATGGTTCTTACGAAGCCACTCCTTCGTTGCCCCGGAAGTATGTTTGGGATCATTGTCATATTGGAAGACGCAGCCACGTTTCATCTTCAATGCCCTTGCTGATGGAAGGTGGTTTGCACTCAAAATCTCACGATACATGGCCCCATTCATTCTGTCCTGTACATGGATCAGTCGTCCTGATCCCTTTGCGAAGAAACTGCCCCAAAGCATGATGTTACCACCCCCATGCTTTACAGTAGGTATGGTGTTTTTTGGATGCAACTCAGCATTCTCTCTCCTCCAAACACGACGAGTTGTGCTTCTACCAACAAGTTCTATTTTGGTTTCATCTGACCATATGACATTCTCCCAATCCTCTTCTGGATCATCCAAATGCTCTCTAGCAAACTTCAGACGGGCCCGGACATGTACTGGCTTAAGCAGGGGGACACGTCTGGCACTGCAGGATCCAAGTCCCTGGCGGCGTAGTGTGTTACTGATGGTAGCCTTTGTTACGTTGGTCCCAGCTCTCTACAGGTCATTCCCTAGGTCCCCCCGTGTGGTCCTGGGATTGTTGCTCACCGTTGATGATCATTTTGACCCCACAGGGTGAGATCTTGCGTGGAGCCCCAGATCGAGGGAGATTATCAGTGGTCTTGTATGTCTTCCATTTTCTAATTATTGCTCCCACAGTTGATTGGTTCACACCAAGCTGCTTGCCTATTGCAGATTCAGTCTTCCCAGCCTGGTGCAGGTCTACAATTTTGTTTCTGGTGTCCTTTGACAGCTCTTTGGACTTCACCATAGTGGAGTTTGGAGTGTGACTGTTTGAGGTTGTGGACAGGTGTCTTTTATACTGATAACAAGTTCAAACAGGTGCCATTGATACAGGTAATGAGTGCAGGACAGAGGAGCCTCTTAAAGAAGAAGGTACAGGTCTGTGAGAGCCAGAAATCTTGCTTGTTTGTAGGTGACCAAATACTTATTTTCCACCATAATTTGCAAATAAATTCTTTCCAAATCAGCCAATGTAATTGTCTGGATTTTTTTCTCATTTTGTCTCTCATAGTTGAGGTCTACCTATGATGCCAATTACAGGCCTCTCTCATCTCTTTAAGTGGGAGAACTTGCACAATTGGTGGCTGACTAAATACTTTTTTGCCCCACTGTATAAATATACAGAGAACAGCACAGCAAAGAGATAACAGAGAGAAGTTAGAGGGTTAAAGTACTTGCCAAAGTCCTGGGTTAAGCAGATCAAGTTTCAGAGCAAAAGGGCTTGCCAAAGTCCTGGGTTAAGCAGATCAAGATCAAGATCAGAACCAAGGTGGTTCTGATGTTAAAAGGGAGAATTCTTCAACTTACTTCTCTTAGGCCTGACAGCCCATTTTGTAGTTCCCCAGCAGAGGGTGTCTCTGAAGCCAAGGGTCAATGCCTCGTTTGGGGAGGATTGTCTGGGCGGAGACCTAAACTAGAACCAAAATATCTCGTAGTTCATATTTTGGCTCATAACTTTTCCTAGGCACAAGTAACCTTTCAGCCGCGGGTAGATTAGTATGCAGACGCATCTGAGGAACGGTTACATATGAAATATGAAATACATATTTGAAGGGTTCAAGAGATGTAATTTTCTGCTTTCCTAGGTATTCCAGTCAGGGAGTGTGACCTATCAAACTTTTTGTCTTCTCGTGGCCAATCTGAAGATATTCCTGGTTTTTATGTGAGTCTCTCATATTCCAAGATATGAGACATAGGGAAAAAATGGATTTTAAAAGTGTAATCTAGTCTCTACCCCTCTGGAATGTCTTTAAACTCAGGGGAAGGCTTGGGTTATCTTTTTATGAGGTGCCAGATTACTCAGCTTCCCAGCCCGCCCGGCACCCAGCTTAAAAATGGTTTATAGCTCGGAGCTTCCTGCTGTGCCCTGGCCAGCCTGTGACACTTCCAACACACACACACCGACCATATGTCATTGTGACTCTCAGAGAGGGAGAATGATGGGACAACATTGAGAATGCTTAACAAAATGTTTGAACCGCGTCCACCTCTGGGTGTACGCTTGCTACACTCGTAGCTTCTGATTTCTTAGGCTATAGAGATGATTGGCACCATTCTGGTCTCCAATCAGCTCTATGGTCAGCTGGCAGAAACGCCGGCTGCATTATAAGGTTCCCCCGATGGCACGGGACTGCCTGAGAAGGCTGTGGAAGGCAGTGGGGGAGGGGCATCATCTCCCACTGCTTGTAAAAGCAATCCTGCAGCTAATTAGCCACTAGGATTGCTTTTACATGAAAGCCAATCGCCGGCTGAAAATAATGATACCAAGATGATGCCTGCAGCTGTAGGCATCATCCTGGTATAAGCATTCAAAGTCCAGGGATGTACCAGTATGTCGCTGATCCTTGTTGGGTATATATGCTGTGTTCTTTTTTTTTTTTGTATGCAGGCTGTGGACTGAATGAAAAAAAGAGAAGCAATCTCTGCCAGAAAAAGCGTGTGGTATGCCCCCATTAGAATATACCGCCCTGCATCCACCCACATCGAATAGTGGGCACACATTAGGTCGCATGGTGCCACATGCGTCAGTTCTAAGATTGTACAAATGTCTAAAAGTGGCACGCTTGAAGAAAAATTGTCCACGTATAAGTGGTACCCCAAATGGAAAAAGGATGACACCAAGTCCTAAACTATCTTGCCACTACTCCCCATGTAGTCTGGGCATCAGGGGGGCTCCATGTGACTATCTTTTCCCTCATAAATCCGAAACGTATATGAATAGCCTGTTGCCCTCTCACAGGTCTTATACATCTTGACCCCATATTTGGCACGCTTGCTGGGGAGAAATTGTTTGAATGCAGGGCGCACAGAAAAATTAATGAGGGACTCATCAACGCAGATGTTTTGCTGGGGAGTATAGACATCTGCAAATTTTTGGTTAAGGTGATTTACAAGGGGCTGAATTTTGTGGAGCCAGTTAAATTCAGGGTCACCCTGAGGATGACAGAGTGTATTGTTGTTGAAATGCATAAAACACATTATACTCTCATATCTATGCCTGGCCATGGCAGCTGAGAACACGGGCATATGAAGAATCGAGTCTGTGGACCAATACAACCGCAATTCATTTTTTTTTAGTAATGTCCATGTTGAGGGTTAGGTCCAAAAAAACTGTAAATTCAGAAACCGTAATGGGTTTCTGTGTGAATGGCCTGACAAGGTTTGAATATGGGTTGGCGGCTATAAATTGTTGTGCATATAAAATGCTTTGATCCACAATCAATGCATACAGATATTCCATGAAAAACATCTCCATAAAATCAAGGGGAGTAGTTAAATTTGCTATTTCCACTTGAATTTCAGGTTGGGCAGTGGATGGGGGAAGTACGGGTACTACAGAATTTGTGGGCTGCCAATAGGAATTTGCAAGCACATCCGGAAGGATACTAGGGGCTATATGGGCCTATGTGCGCATTCTTGGTGGTTGCGGGTCAATACTTGTGCTCGCAACCGCACCAGCTTGTACTACACGTATGGGACTCGCCATGTCACCAAGTGATACTGCAGTGCTGGTATGTGAAAGACCAGGATGTACTAGGCCACTAGTGCTTGCCAGTTCACCAAAAGGTAGTGCGGCACTAGTACTGGCACTCTGCTGCATATGAAAGTCATCAAAATTTACCGGCAAGTGCTAACAGAGATAAGGCCTGATTCTGTGAGCACTGCGGTTTTGTGTGCAATGTATCAAGTGACAGTGACCTACTGACACTGCACTTGCTGGGGGAGAAGAGGGGGGGTAAGTGTAGGGGGTAAACGCAGGTGCTGGCAGGTGCCAGGCCTGATCCCTCTAACGCTGCATTTTTTGGGGACGCTATACTAATGTGAACATTGGTATAGTGCTGATCTGATCAAAGATATTGATGCGTTCAGACACTATACTAGCAATGGAGGTTTATGGTGTATGATCGTCTTCCTGGCAATCAAGGGGTTAAATGTGATGACTGTTGTACTGATGGGCAATCTGATGCTATCCGGGAGGGCGTGAAAACCATGGGAGCGCGAATCACGTATATATTTATGTGATGTTGTGCACCCGTGCCGCCCTGTAGCAGTATTTCTGCTATAGGGCAGTCAGGAAGCGGTTACAGAAGTGGTTTGTGTTACAGCGCTGTGTTACTTTAACAGACAATTGTGCGGTTATGCAACGCTGCACCAAAATGAAATTTACGTCCTTTTTTCCCCACAAATTGAGCCTTTTTTGGTGGGATTTGATCGCCTGTGCAGTTTTTATTTTTTGCGCTATAAAAAAAAAGCCCACCAATTTTGAAGAAAAAAAACTATATTTTGGACTTTTTGCAATAAAACATGTCCAGTAAAAAAAAATTAAAAATCAAGTTTTGTCATAAATTTTGGCCAAAGTGTATTCTGCGACATGTCTTTGCTAAACAAAATCCCAATATGTGTAAATTGGTTTACGTGAAAGTTATAGCATCTACAAATGGCGGTATATATACTGGAATTTATTTTTTATACTAATAATGGCGGCGATCAGCTACTTATGGAGGCAATCAGAGACTTATGGTGGACTGCGGCGAACATTCTGACACTGGGGGGGAACTGACTTGGGGTCACTGACATCTCCAGTGATACCAATACAGTGATCAGTGCAAAAATAAAACACTGACACTGCACTAATGGCACTAGGGAGGAAGGGGTTAACATTTTTAGGCAATCAAAGGGTAACTGTGTGAGGGGAGCGTTTCACTAGGGGGGGGTGTACTTCACACTAACATACTGATCCGGAAAGCTATGCTCAGCGTTCTGGACCAGTGTGCTTAAACTGACTGGGAGGAGAGCTGCAGTGTCCTTCCTGTCAGTGTTTGCCGGTAATCGCCGGGCTCTGGTGGGTAATCACCGTCTGCCCCCTAACCGAAATGCAAAATCATGTATGTATACATGATTTTGTGCTGCGGTGCCACCCTGCCGCAGTAAATGTAATGTGGCTGGTCGACAACCTGTTAGCGGATGTAAACAGATGATCATCCATTTACATTCGTTAGTCCACAGAAATACATGGGTGTGTGTTTTTCATCCGTAAATGGACGGATGAAAAACGGACATCCGTATATGGGTGGATGAAAACAGGGCAAAAGGACCTAAAAAAATACAGGTGGTAAGCGGGGAAATTACAGATTCACCAGGTTATTTACTTAAACTAATTTATGCCAAGTTAAAATAGCATATTGTGAATAGAAATATATTAGAGCAACTTTGCAGATAATGTTTAATTTTTGCATAGATTGACACTTAAAAGGATGCGTTTATGGAAAAAAATAGCATAGCATTTCACCCATAAAAAAGTCAATGTACATTCGTTCTGCATGAATGAAGCAAAAAACAAATGTTCACTTTTTTCCTATGCTGGCAGAATATCTTTCAGTGATTTAAAACAGAGGATACTGCATTGGAAATTCCATGATGCTTAGTGCCAATTAGTGACCAAATATAGCATTTGCCATTTAAAATCAATGCAAAAAAAATGTGTCAAGTTCACAAAATTGCCTCATACAATTTGTCTTTTTACACAGAACAAATATATATACACTTCAGCTGTGTGAATTGCTGATTAAATTGCATTTTTTAAAAATAAATAATATAAAATAAAATAATACTATAACATAAAATACTAATAAGTGTATTAGTAACTCAATCCCAGCAACATATCAACGTCTCCACCGCATATTCAATACGTTTCTGTGGTTCCTTTTATACCTTTAACAGCACAGATCTGCTGTGTTATAAAAATCATATAAACATTTTGGGGTATAATAAGGTTTCATTACAATACATAACTAGGACCATTTTTCAGACATATTCAACAAGATCTTGTGAATTTTGTATTTCAATGGTTTTTATTAATTTTTAACAGTTTAACACAGGAGCAACAAATCACGCCCACGCAGGGGCTATCAATGGCACATAAAAAATTAGAAAAAACAGTGCTCTAACACCAACAAAGCAAAAGGTGCGCCCACGCACGTCAATGACAGAGCATTAGTATAACACCGATAGTAACTCAAACTAAAGGCAGCTATCCACTGCCACACCAAAAACAAACCCCCCAAAAAAAGGGAAAAGGAAGGAGTACAAAAGAAAAAAGATAAAACCAAGAGCAGGGGTCCAAGAACGCCAATACCAAACACCATCACATCCCCAGTGTCACGGAGCTGGTCCTTCCTCCCTATCCTCTAGGTTTGCTGCCTGCAACCCCCACTCCTCAGCAGCCCCTCACTCTTCTGTCCTGTCCATGCTGGGACTTCTAGTCCTCCGTGTCCCTGACACAGGCAGCCCTCAGCAGCCCCTCACCCTCCTGTCCCTGGCAGTCTGGCCCCTGCTGAGGGAATCCACAAACAGGCCCCCCTCCTCCCTTCCCCCTCATGCACATCTTCCCAGGCT
This sequence comes from Staurois parvus, assembly GCF_062004578.1. Taxonomy (NCBI): domain Eukaryota; kingdom Metazoa; phylum Chordata; class Amphibia; order Anura; family Ranidae; genus Staurois; species Staurois parvus. The sequence goes on from NW_028317809.1 coordinate 17,099,741, forward strand.
CCATGCCAGAGGCCGTGTTCCCTGGGTGGGTCTGGAGACCTGGGAGACAGGACCCGTTGCCATGGTAACCCAACAGGAAGTATCGGGTTACCACTGCAGCAGCAAGGCGCCCAGCTCTCTCTAAGAGAGAGCAAGGAAAACTCCCCTTGTGTTCTCCTGGCTGCGTGTGTGAGAGAAGGCTGTGCTGAGCGCCAGCTTCTCTCATCCGACCATCCCCCGTCCTCCTCATCTCCCTGGCTGACCGCACTGTCCGTCTGCTGCTGGATCCTCTCCGGTGTGGGGTGAACTCTCTGCTGCCTGGAACCTCTTCCTTGCCTGTGAGCCTGCGGGCTGGACATTTTCCCTGCCTGGATTTAACTCTTTGTTGGCCGTGAGCCGAACAGACTTAACCCTTCCCTGTCTGGAGCTGCCTGTGTGGATAAACCCTGTGTTGCCTGTGTGGACTGTAGCCCTCTGTGTCCAGCTCCCCGCATCCAGTAGGTGGACTAACCCCGTGCTGCCCAAAAGACTGAGCCCAATTCTCCCCAGAAACCCGAAGTCCCACAAAGCCACCCCGCCCTTGCCTTACTGAACCTTGTGGATTACCAGCCCCCTGTTGTTTCATATTGCCTTCCAAAGAACTTTACTGTGTTGCTGTGTCTGGTGTGAATCTGTGGACTAACGGAACTGTTGTCTGTGCCCCAAAAACCTCCCCAATAAAAGCCTGCACGTTGGGTTCCGTGCAATCTGTCTCTGTGTGCTCTCTGGTTCTCCTGACACCCAGACTAGCCGGAGGGAGCGTGGGAAAGGCATACTGCAACCACGGCTCCCATATTTTCAAGAATTTACGTTGGGAGTCTTTGCAGATACTCGACATCTGTTCATTGAGCTTCATAGTGGTCACACGGTCCTGCACGCCCTGAAGACGGACAAACAGGCTCTTCCAGGCCTGAGCAATTGTTCTAGTGGCTGACAAAAACACATAGGAAGCCAACTTCTGCTGATGAGCCAAGAGGCCCGGTATGGGACAATGAAGCAAAGCATACCGAGCATCTCAGCGTATAGAGAGATGGAACAAGGTGAAAAGGAGGCCAAACACACGAGACCAAAAATGAAACCGTCTAGGGCATGACCACCAGATATGCAATACATCACCACGATGGCCACAACCCCGAAAGCATTGATCACTGCAGGCAGGGTTCGCCTGGGCCAAACAAGCCGGAACCCAATACCAACTAAACAATACTTTGCATGCCGCCTCCAGCGTGGTCATATTAAATGAACATTTAGGTATAAGCAACCAGGCCCTATTCCAGTCCTCCAGATCCACAACTGCCCCCAGGTCACACTCCCACGGAACAACATATGAAAGAGAAGTATGCGTCGTGCGTCTGTTCAAAACTGTATAAAGAAGGGAAATAAGGCCCGGGGAGCCCGGACAATGTTGGCAAAGCAGTTCAAAGGCAGATTTCTGGTAAGGGAAAGCAGAAGTGCCCCGCAGTGAGATCAGCCAATTCCGCAATTGAAGGTAACGAAAAGATTCTGCCGGAGGGACATCCCGTGACTCCCAAAGAAAATTCCAGGTAGGGAAGGACCGAGAAGTCAAAAAGTGTCGCACCTGCAAAAAACCATTGGCCACCCACCAAGAAAACGCCCTTGGTTGATCCAAACCCAGTGGAAAGAGCGGGTTGTTAGTAATTGGAAGCAAAGACAAGAAAGGTGACATCAGGCCACTGGAGTAATTTTTTTTTTTTTTTAATCAAAAAATTTTTTAATCGAATTTTTTAATCAAATTTTTTATCGAATTTTTTTTTTTTTTTTTTTTTTTTTTTTTTTTTATTATCCAATTTTTAGTTTATTATTTATAACCTTTTGTTCATTATTTATATTTTATTCTATTTTTTACAATTTTTTACAATGTAATTTACTTTTTATAATGTCATCTGCATGTATTATTACCAATATGTTTATCATCTTGCAATCATGCTGTATCATCTTGCAATCATGCTGTATTACCACTAAATATCTGCTCACTACTGTTACATAATTGATGTGCCAGTGCTGCAAGGTGAACATTTTACCCCACTAATCTCCCAGAACATAATTTTTTTTTTTTTTTTTTTTTCTCTTTTTCTTTCGTCTTCCGTTTTCTTATTTATTACATCCTCTCTTTTTTCCATTTGGTTTCCTTTTACCCCCCAGTTAACATCCATGACTTTACACTATTCACCTGACAGCAATGGTCAATCACTGGTTAATTGGTTAATTGATCAATTAGACTCACGTTCCCTATATATTCACCCCTGTTCATCCACTTCCCCCTGCTTGAAAAAGGAGTGCACTTCCGCCTTCCACGGCCAGTGCATGCTCCGAAACGCGTCGCAGTGCACCCTGGGATCTGACGTCATCACGGCCACGCCGCCGCTACGTTCCAGCGTGCGTTCCATCCGGCTTTGAGGGAGGACGTGCATGAAGGCTGGCCTCACCACTGTTCCCCCTCCAGCCACCACGCTGTTCCAGCCGAGAGCTGACCTCCCCACATCGCAGAGAGATGACGGCTCTTCACCCGGGTTACCACCCCACCGTTAACTATTGTTAACCACGGCTTTTATGCTTATGATTACTTCACACATGTGAGTGTTTCTACATTTAGACTTGAATTAAAAGACTTATTGCACTTAGAGGCGCTTCTCTCCTTTTTCTCACTGGAGTAATGTACCGAGTCCCACACTTGTAAGCCAGTGCCGGACTCAGTGCCATAGGGTGCAGTGCAGGGGGAGCCATAGAAGCATCGATGTCGCAATAGGGGCACAATTAGGTAGTCCCAGCAGGACCCAGAGAGGAACGTCTGAGGAAGCGTGCAACATAGGCAATCTGGCTCGCCTGATAATACTTAGATACATTAGGCACCCCAAGACCACTCTGGAGTCTATGAACAAAAGCGTACTTCTGGAGATTCTGGGGTGCTTATCGACCCAAATAAAACGCATAATCTTTGCCTGAATCAACCGAAGAAAAGGAGGAGGGACCTACACTCGGAGGGTGCAAAAACAGTATAACAATTTCGGCAAGATGGTTATTTTCACTGAATTAACCCATCCTATCCAAGACAGGTGCGGAAATTGCAAAGAATGCATAAGAGAAGAGACAGAGTGAAGTGTCACGATCATAAGATCGCTGCCACCAACATGCGACAATCCCATGATTGCGACGTCCAATATGTGACGATCCCACGATCGCTGCCACCAATATGTCACGATCGTGGCGTCAGATCCCAGACCTTCTCACCAAACTCGTGACCGAAGGACATGCCAATCTAAAACCGCGATGTGATGTGCGTAACAATGCCACACCCAGCTGCACCCTGCACAATGATTTTCCAGCTAACGGACCACAATCGATGTACCGGCAGCCTGGGCGATTGTTACTGGGTCAGGTTAATTACGCAATTAACCCTTCACACTGCCATCACCTCCTTTTTGTACAGATAAAGAGGAAACTCGGCGTTATCAGCTATAACACTATAATGATTGAGATAATCATCTGTATAAAACGGTCATAACATAGGCCTGTTATACAGAGGGTTAAACAAACAGTAGCGTTCTCTTTAGAGGCAGGGATTCGTAAATTGCAATACAGAGCTAAAGAAACAGTTCAACACTTTCAGAAAGAAAGATTTATTACTAAAAGGTCAAACGGTGCAATAAAAATATTTACAGAAACAAGATGTAACTAAGATATATAAATAAATATACAAAGAAACATAGCACAGCAAAGAGATATCAGAGAGAGGTGAAAGGGTTAAGGTACTTGCCAAAGTCCTGGGTTAGCACATCCAAGTTTCAGAGCAAGAGGACACGTGTCTCCCCAGGTGGTATTGATGTTAAAAATGGGAGACGTCTTCAACTTCTTCTCTTAGGCCTGACAGCCCAATTTGTAGTTCCCCAGCAGGGGGTGTCTCTGACGCAACGGACCAATACCCCGTGTAGGTGTGGAGGTCTGGGTGTCGACCTGAACTAGAGCCAAAATCTCGTGTAGTTTCTATTTGGGCTCATAACTTTTCCTATGCACAAGTGAAATTGCACCCGCGGGTAGATTATTATGCAGACAAGTCTGAGGATTGATTAGATATGAATTATGAGAGTGTACACTGAACAGTTTGCGAGATCTATTTTTCTGCTTTCCTGTGTGTCCGAGACAAGGCGAGTGACCCATCAAACTGTTCGCCTGCTCATCGTCCATATGACGATATGTTCGGTTTTTATGTAAGTCTCTCATATTCCAAGATATGAGAAATAGGGGGAAAAAATTTTAACTGAGGTTATCTGATTCTGTCACCTACGCTGAGTTAAGTTTTATGAGGTTGGAATCTCTCTCAACTCTGGAGAAAGTTTGCCTTATCCCTTGTGAGTTCTTGGGACAGTGAGGCACCTCGTGGCTACCTGCTGGGATCTGGCCTGTGACACTTTTAACACACACACACATCTGTCACTGTGCCTTTCAGAGTGAGGGGGGGGGGGAGAATGAGGAAATAACATGGCTACTCTTAACAAAATGGCAGACTGCGCCAGTCTCTGGTGCGTACGTTTGCGACATCTCCCCCTCAGGTGGTTGCATGGGAGGGAACTACAATTTCCTTCCTGACGCAACAGACCTCTGCCCAGAGGTTCACCATGCGTCGACCTGGTACCAATGCACTGTGGGAGAACCAAGTTCTGTCTGAACAGGAACACTGCTGTGCCGACTAAATGAGTGATCATGGGTGGGCACCAGTCGGCTGTGGCTATCCAAATACCGTGGCGACGAGCCTCACTCACCGCGATATCACAGCCGACAGCCTACGAGGAGCGTCCAGACGTCACATCCAAAAGAAGCCCCACCCTACTATGACGAAACTAGTACGGCGGGGCTTCTTTTGGATGTGACGTCTGGACGCTCCTTGTAGACTGTCGACTGTGATATCGCGGTGAACGAGGCTCGTCCCTGTTTTCTTGAGGCTGTCATTGCTGGTGTCGGCTAGACACCCCGTTTGTGAGTGCATTTCTGACGTTTTAATAAAACATTTTGGTTTTACACGTACTGCACCAAGATTTCCTTTTTTGATTCCCCGAACATGATCTATGGTATCGAGACGAGATGACTACCTGCTGTTAAGGCTATTCCATATTGTGCTGACTGGCTGCTTGCAGTATATTGCTCCCAGTTTGGATTACTTCTGCTGATCATCGCTGCCAGAGCAAACGCTATTTTTACTGATTTACAATCTGGTCAGCATGGAGCTCTGGTGAGTGTACCCATTTAATTCGGTGGTGGATTTTTTTTGCACAGTGTTTGATTTATATAAGATTTCAGAACTGTTTAATTACTTTGTTATGGTGGATGGACTTTTATATATAAAAAAACCAAAAATTTTCTATCACGGACATCATTATTTTAAACTAATAATTTTTGTATTTACTTATATTTAGCGCACTCTTTGATTTATTCACATTTTTACCTTTTTTTGGTTAGGAGTGCAGCTTTTGTTCTATTTAGTTTGTGGCGCTTTTTTTTTTTCTCTATTTCTCTTATTAGAGAAGGAGATTTCCCTCTCCCATCTCCTTCCTCAGGCCTAGGACTACATCTGGCCCGAAGGTAGTGGCGACTGTGTGCATCGGAACCGGACAGGCGAATTCTGGAACTCGCCTCCCTGATGGGTCCACAGGTACCTCCATCCAAGATGAACAGTCTTCGTTACCTGCTAGCATCCAGGACACCAGTTCCGCCAGCTTCCTGTCTGTTAGGTCAGTCACAGGTCCGGCTGAGCCATGATGGTTGCACCCAGGCGCCTTACCGTAGTCAGCTGCACCCATGACTGACGTAACCTGTTGTTTGGCCAGGGGAGTAGGCCAGGCCACAACTGCCTCAGGCTCCCCATGCCCAGACCTCTGGGGGTCTCTTCCTACCGGTGGTTTCCAAAACTGAACCCCTGACATGCCCCTCTGACAGTTACCATTCTCGACTGTCAGACTAGGCACGGGCGATTGGTTCCTGACTAGTGACATGGACCCAAGTTGCTCTTCCCAGACAGGGCCGAACACCGCAAGGCACCTAAAGCAGGCAACTGCACCCAGTTCCATTCCGTATTGCAGGTCATTCCTGACCCCTGGGGAGGTGGTTGGTGCTTTCTCAACCCCAACTAGCTTTCCCGTAAATTCAGGCAAGCCACATGGGGTAGTGAAGGCTGACTCGTCCTGAACCACTTGGGTTGAAGATGGTAGCCCATACCCTCTGCTCAGGTCCATGATGGTTAGACCATGGGCCCCTTCCGGAAGCTCCATTACCTCATGGCTCCTGGGCATGGGGTAGTCCACAACCACAGGGCTGGCGCTCAGTTTTCCAAGGTCCTCAAAAAGCCGGGGTCATCTGATCCTGTTTGAAGACCGAGACTACCGGGGATACCCAGACTCTAGCTGACCCCTGGATTCCGGACTGCGCCATTCCCTCTGTCTCTTTGGCCCATTCAGCCTGCACCTCCTGGGAGATCAGGTTGGCAGAAGGCAGGAGGGGGGCATGCATTTTGCCGTCCACCTCCTGAATGACATGGTGAGCTCTCCCCGGGTTTCCCAGAATCCAGACACCATCTATCATAGCATTGCCAGCAGCTTCGGGACCTGAGCGGAAAGGAGAGGGGATTGGGGCTGAGGGCCACAGCCCCCTCTCTGAGATCCGAGGATCAACCCCAATAAGGCCTCTCGCACTCCCCCTCCAGGTGTGCTGTCATCGCCTAGGGCACATGTTTGTCTGCCTGTTGACAGACCATGACAGGTCAGCTCAGATGACATAATATATGTGAATTTTACGGTATCCCTTTAATAATTCAGTACAATAAGGCTATAAATAGCATAAAGATACACTTTTCCCCAAAAAGTGTAAAAACTGTGAATATAAATATGCTAATACCAATATTCTTAAAAGTATATATCACACAAATATATTAAAAGAAAAAAAAAATTCAAAATGTAACAGTCCAAAAATAGATAAGAAATAAAATTAAATAAATAATGTTATAAAAAGGCACTCTGTGCCAACTTCAATCATCAATCTTCATATTCAGCCTTTCAATGGCTCAAAGAAACCGCAACATAAAAAGAAAAATCACATAGTGCATTATCTTAAATAAAATATAAATGAAACAGATGTGATAAACGCAAACAACCATGCGTGATCACAAATAGTGAAAAAAAGTGAAAGTGTCAAAATAGTGCCAGTGAAACAATCGAGTGAAAAATATGCATCCAAAAACAACATGTGAAACACTGTGTCCACTTCTATAGTGTAAGGAGTGAATACCCTTACCAAAAATATGTAAATAATATGCCTTTACACCTCCCGGCGAGGGTATTATCACAAATTCTGCTTCAACCAAAGGATCATCACAGCCTCATGGATCAGATCAAGATGTCATCCAGATATAGCAGCTTTCAAGTATAACCATGAATCTCCACCAATCCACCGATGCCCCCATATATAGAATAAATCATAGCTTAAACCCGCATATACAATTTAAAATACTTTATTGAATATGCTTACATCATGATTCCTCTTTAAAATAGCCTTTATCAGAATATCCAAACCTCTCAGAGTTCCCTGGTTCCTCCACTTGGACTTCTATGAGGTTTTACCAGATTCTAAAATGGCCGCCGGATCACTTTCAGTTCCTCTATGCGTCTGACATCACTTCCCTTGACATGTTTCGTCACCTGACTTAATCATAAGAGATGAAGATGCCAGACAGGAAGGATCAATTTATACCCCTCTCCAGCATGGTGCCGAGGCCAAAACTGCCATGTTGGAGTGGGGAAACACCGCCACCAGTACATAGTGCATGGTTTACATAAATTATCATTGCAGCACAATAGTAACTTTACATAATACTCAAAAAACAATCATCCTACAACCAGAAATAAACATATTATACATAAAATACCCAGCACTATATACAAGATTATACTAACTACTTTATATGCCTATGTATACAAACTATTAAATACACTGGGCTCCCTCTAGTGGGTATTTTGCATATTACAAGTAACATGACTTTATATCCACAATTAATATATAATAATAATATATAATAAACCTAAAACCTTCCTATTGTGTTATACTTCTCTCGCTTTTACCTGGACAAATATTTAAAATAAGCTATAAAATATTAAATAAATAATGTAAGCTTAAACTCCACTACTTAATCCTAAAACCAAAACAATCCTAAAATACTGAATAATCTGATACCGATACTAAAATATAATATAAATATAATAAGAATTAATAAACTACCTCGGATTCTCAATCCCACTTCATTATTAAAAAACTCCATAAAATCCTCTATAAACATTATATGCTAAAAATAAAATTAATTATTAAAATATATTGAATTAAAATTATAATTACATTTATAAATATAAAACAGCCATCATTATATATAATCAAAAATTGGAAATAAATGAATTTAAATCCAGATCCACATTTAAGCCATGCGACCTTAACGTATGAAGCTCAAAAATCCAGAAAGTCTCATTCAGAGAGATGGCTTTCAATTTATCTCCACCCCTCCAAGGAGCTTCTATCCTATCTATGCCGCAAAATTTCAGGACACTAGGGTCACAATCATGGTGATCCCTAAAGTGTCTTGAAAGGCAGTGATCCTTCTTTCCTTTTTTGATATTCGCTATATGTTCACCAAGTCTAGTCTGTAGTTGCCTGGATGTTCTGCCCACGTACTGGAGTCGGCAAGGACATTCCAGTAAATAGGTAACATATTGGGTGGGACAGGTAATAAACTTCTTAACCTTATAGTTATTACCTGTAACACATGACATAAATTCCGATATAGATTTTTAATATTGGTGACCTTACATATTCTATACTTTTTACATGGGTAGAACCCTTTAAGATCAAACATATGTAATTTACTATGTTTGGGAGGAGATATAATACTTTTCACCAAAATGTTTCTCAAATTACACATTTTCTTATAGATAAAGGAAGGCTTTTTTGGTAAAACAGGACCTAATATATTATCCTTCATCAATAAAGGCCAGTATTTATAAAAAATAGACTCAATTTCTTTGTACTGACAATTAAAACCCGAGATAAAAGCATATTCCACCTGATTAGTTTTTTTCAGATTTTTCTTCAATACCATTTTAATTTTCTTATCTCCAATATATCTTTTACTAACTTTAAATCTTGTGTGTTCTAATACTTCCGGATCATACCCTTTTTGTACAAATCTATTTTTTATTATCTCTGTTTGTTCTATGTACTCTTTTAATCTTGAGCAATTTCTAAGAATTCTAATAAACTGTCCTTTAGGTATGCCATTAATCCAGGAAGGATGATGGCAACTATTAGTCGGGATATATCCATTCTGGTCTGTCTCCTTAAAATACGTTTTTGTGAATAAAACACCACTATCCTTAAAAATACTCAGGTCCAAAACTGATGTTCTGTCCATATGAATAGAAAAACCTAATTCAGCTCATTATGCTTTATAACATTTAAAAAGGCTTTCAGTGAATCCATCGAGTCCTCCCATATGACTAAAATGTCGTCTATATATCTTTTCCAAAGGGTGAGCCCTGACCACTTTTTATTAAAAATCTCCTTCTCCTCCCATTTACTCAAAAAAAATATTTGCCAGGCTGGGCACAAATTTTGCACCCATTGCCACACCTTTCTTCTGTTCATAGAATTTACCATTGTACCAGAAATAATTTTTATCCATACAGAATTCCAATAATTTGATAATAACTTTCCTCTGCTTGATATGAAGATCTGTATAATTTTTCAAGGCCCATTTGATTGCTTTAATCCCATCTTCATGTTTGATATTAGTATATAACGAATTAAGATCTATGGTCACCAATATTGTGTCATCGGAAACCTTCATGTATTCTATTAGATCTATCACATCCTGCCCGTCCTTAAGATAGGAGGGCATCTGTTTTACTATTGGTTGAAGATACCAATCAATATATTCACCCATTCTAGAATGTATAGAACCTATCCCATTAATAATGGGTCTACCAGGGGGATTTACTAGACTCTTATGAATTTTCGGCAGATAATATATAATAGGCATTTTACAATGTGATGGTATTAGATATTTTGCCTCTTTGGCATCCAATATCCCATCCTTTTTAGCAATATTAATCAATTCCTGAAGCGATTTTTTTGTACTTTACAATAGGATTATTTTTTAATAAAATATAAGTATCAGTATCATTTAAAATATCATTCATTACTCCCTCATAGGCTAATCTATCTAAGATCACCACCCCCCCTCCCTTATCCGCCGGCCTAAACACAATATCATTTTCTTTCTTTTAACTACCTGCCGACGGCTGCACTGCGGCCGGCCAGTTCTGGGTGGACGTCATATGACGTCCTCCCAGAACGCGCTCTCTGGGGCGCGCATCCGGCGATCTCCGTGATCGCTGTGTCCTACGGACACAGCTGATCACGTGATGTGGTAAAAGGCCAATCACAGCGGCCTTTTACCACGTGATCAGCGGTGTCCAATGACACGCTGATCAGAGGAAAATGCAAGTGCCGGTTCTCGGCTGCACTTTCCTCACGCTGTCAGATCATGAGGAAAGTACTGCCGAGAACCGGCAGTTGTCAGAGCGGGGATCGGCACCGATCATCAGGGCACTGATGATCAGTGCCCTGATGATCGGTGCCCAGCAGTGCCACCCGCAAGCTCCGCCCACCTGTGCCCAGCAGTGCGCCTACTAGCTCCGCCCACCTGTGCCTAGCAGATCACCCACCTGTGCCCAGCAGTGCACCCACCTGTGCCCAGCAGTGCACCCACCTGTGCCACTCTGCAGTGACACACACCTGTGCCCAGAAGTGCCACCCATCTGTGCCCAGCAGTGCCACCCACCTGTGCCCACCCACCAGTGCCCACCTGTGCCCACCCACCAGTGCCCACCCACCAGTGCCACCCACCAGTGCTGCCAGTCAGTGCCACCAGTCAGTGCCCAGGGGTTGTGCCAGTCAGTGCCGCCAGTCAGTGCCCAGCAGTGATGCCAGTCAGTGCCATCTATCAGTACCCATCATCAGTGTCACCTATCAGTGCCGCCTATCAGTGCTGCATATTAGTGCCACCTATCCATGACACCTCATTAGTGCTGTCTATCAGTGCCGCCTATCCGTGCCACCTCATTAGTACTGCCTATCGGTGCCCTTTAGTGCTGCCTATCAGTGCCCATCAGTGCCGCCTATCAGTGCCCATCAGTGCTGCCTCATCAACGCACATCAGTGAAGGAGAAAAATTACCTGTTTGAAAAATTTTATAATAGAAACAAAGAAAATTTTTTTTTTTTTTTAATTTTTTGCAATTTTTGTATTTATAGCGCAAAAAGTAAAGCGCCCAGTGGCGATTAAATACCACCAAAAGAAAGCTCTATTTGTGAGAAAAAAATGATCAAAATTTCATATGGGTACAATGTTGCATGACCGCGCAATTGTCAATCAAAGTGCGGCAGTGCTGAAAGCTGAAAATTGGCCTGGTAAGGAAGGGGGTATAAGTGCCTGGTAGGCAAGTGGTTAATGATTTCAAACCTATTTTAAACACTGCTTCTTCTTTAAAATTCTTATTCTGGATATCCCTTATTTCTGCAGTAACCATCTGTTTAAACACCTCAACAAATTGATTTTTATTATTCACTGGATTAAAGACCAAATTATTCTTCAATCCACTATGTAGGAACATATCTAAGGGGCTCCTAATATTAGCAAGTGTATTCGGCCCTGGTAAAGGGGAGAAGTACTTCTTAATATTTAATTTTCTAATGTATTTGTTCACATCTACAAAAGTAAAATAAAGTATTTTATTTAAGATAATGCACTTGATTTTTCTTTTTATGTTGAGGTTTCTTTGAGCCATTGAAAGGCTGAATATGAAGATTGATGATTGAAGTTGGCACAGAGTGCCTTTTTATTACATTATTTAATTTTATTTCTTATCTATTTTTGGACTGTTACATTTTGAATTTTTTTTTTCTTTTAGTATGTTTGTGTGATATATACTTTTGGGAATATTGGTATTAGCATATTTATATTCACAGCTCAGATGACATGCTTTCAGGCTTCCATCCCCCTGTGGATAGGCCAGTCATTCCAGCCTCCCTGTCAGGCCTTTGTTTACTCTCCCCAGTAGGGGAGTGCACATTTAGCCAGAGGCTGAAATTCCCATATGAATGGCTTTCCAGGGCTGCCTTACTCCTGGAACTACAAGTCCCAGCTGGCTGTTTACCCTTCTCAGCAGGGCAACTCATAGCCAGCTGACCTCTGAAGCTCCTCTGTGAATCGTTTTTCAGTGCTGCCTTAGGCATGGAACTACAAGTCCCAGCCGGCTGCCCAATACCATGCAAGGCCAACGGCTGGGAACTTATCAAAGCACGATCTTTTAGGCCTGGGCAATGAACAGGCCTATCCAGACCATCCTTTTGCTCAGCCCCCTGTGCCTCTTTCGCAGCACTGTGGGTGACCCCCAACACTGAAAATGCATAATTTGTTTCATCATGAATATCATAATCATTGTTAGCATTACCAGCATTATCATCAACATTACTGACATTATCAATGACAGTGTCCTCGTCATCATTATCATTACCATTATCAACAGTTACGTTTATAATACCAATGACACATGAGTTCAATACCTCCCCAGGCAAGGGGATTTCTTCCCGTCCTCCAGCTAATGGAGAATCCTGTAGCCCCACTCCATTCCCAGCCCCCTCCCTCTGTCCATCCACAGGCTGCCCAGACATTACCCCAATATCTGCACACAGTACCTTGGCATGTCCAGAGAGTTCCAGAGGGCCCTTCCGGGTATTCTCGGCAGGGGCATAATAAGAAACAAGAGTGCCTAGATCAGCACCCAACAAAACAGGTGTGGGAATTTCCTCCGAGACCCCCACCTCCCTCATCCCCCTTCCCGCACCCCAATCTAGGAATACCTTTGCACAGGGTATGCGTGAACGGGTCCCTCCAACTCCTGTGAGGGTAAGGAACTTTCCTGGGATGAGGTTCCTTGCCTCAATTACCTCTGGCCGGATCAAGGTTACTTCTGCCCCGGTGTCCCAGAAACCAGTTACAGACCGGTTGCCCACAGTGACTGGCTGCAAGTTGGCGGTGGTTATCCGCACCTTCCTGCGAACGAACAGCACGGAAGAAGAGTTGCTGGCCGGCTGTCTGCTTCTGCTCAGGACACTGTGCCCTGAGATGTCCGGCTTCCCCACAGTTGAAACATCTGCGGTTGTCAGGCGGGAATGACTTGACTCACCGATGTAGGAGAGGTTGCTAGGGGTGATTTCCCCCCCTTTCCAGCCATTCAGAGGAGCCTTGTGATGGTCAGACACTCGCGTATGAACGAAGGTATCGGCCAAAACGGCTGCAGCTTTAGTAGATGCTGGCTCTCTCTCCAAGACAAACTGTCTGACATCGGCCGGGCAGATGTGCAACAGTTGATCTCGTATCATGAGATCTTCCAAAGACTCGTAGGTGTCAGCTTTAAGTCCCTTAGTCCACTGTTGAAATGTGGTGCGTAAGCGACTCGCCACTTCCGTGTAAGAGTCCCCAGGTCCCTTCTGCATGGACCTGAACCGCTTGTGGTACACTTCTGGGGTCACCTGGCACTTCCGGATGATGGCTTCTTTTAAAACTTTGTAATCATCGTTTTGCCCCTCTGGCAATTCAACAAACGCGTCCAGGGCCTTGCCTCGTAGCCCTGGTGTCAGGTACTGAGCCCATTGAGCTGGGGGCACATGGTACTGACGGCACGTTTTTTCAAATGACAGTAAATATGTGTCAATTTCACTATCTTTTTCCATCACTGGAAACTTGGCTGCGCCCCCGGCCAGAGTGGCGCCCCTGTGCTCTAGGGACCCGGGGTTCTGAACCTGTCGCTGCTGGAGCCTTGCCATCTCCAGCTCGTGCCGATGATCAGCTTCCCTCTGCACCGCCTCTCTCTCAGCCGCTCTTTCAGCTTGGCGTTCCGCAGCTTCTCTATCAGCCGCAGCTTAGCGTTCCGCAGCTTCTCTGTCAGCCGCTGCTTGGCATTCCGCGGCTTCTCTGTCAGCCCCTGCTTGGCGTTCCGCAGTTTCTCTGTCAGCCTGGCGTTCAAGGAACCACAGGTATGCCTCAAGATCTGTCTCCATGAGGTGTTTCAGGGCTTCCTGCATCTGAGGAGAGTTTCTGCTGGTTACAGGCACTCCAGTGCTGACTCGCTCAGGCAGTGGTGCTGCCACCAATATGTCACGATTGCGGCGTCAGACCCCAGACCTTCTCACCAAACTCGTGACCGAAGGACATGCCAATCTAAAACCGCGATGTGATGTGCGTAACAATGCCACACCCAGCTGCACCCTGCACAACGATTTTCCAGCTAACGGACCACAATCGATGTACCGGCAGCCTGGGCGACTGTTACTGGGTCAGGTTAATTACGCAATTAACCCTTCAAACTGCCATCACCTCCTTTTTGTACAGAGAAAGAGGAAACTTGGTGTTATCAGCTATAACACTATGATTGAGATAATCGTCTGTATAAAACGGTCATAACACAGGCCTGTTATACAGAGGGTTAAACAAACAGTAGCGTTCTCTTTAGAGGCAGGGATTCGTAAATTGCAATACAGAGCTTTAGAAACCGTTCAACACTTTCAGAAAGAAAGATTTATTACTAAAAAGTCAAAAGGGTGCAATAAAAATATTTACAGAAACAAGATGTAACTATGATATAGATATATATATATATATATATATATATATATATATATATATATATATACACAAAAAACCACAGCACAGCAAAGAGATATCAGAGAGAGGTGAAAGGGTTAAGGTACTTGCCAAAGTCCTGGGTTAGCAGATCCAAGTTTCAGAGCAAGAGAGCATGTGTCTCCCCAGGTGGTATTGATGTTAAAAATGGAAGACGTCTTCAACTTCTTCTCTTAGGCCTGACAGCCCAATTTGTAGTTCCCCAGCAGGGGGTGTCTCTGACGCCACGAACCAATGCCCCGTGTAGGCGTGGAGGTCTGGGTGTCAACCTAAACTAGAGCCAAAATCTTGTGTAGTTCTTATTTGGGCTCATAACTTTTCCTATGCACAAGTGACATTCCACCCGCGGGTAGATTATTATGCAGAGAAGTCTGAGGATTGATTAGATATGAATTATGAAAGTGTACACTGAACGGTTCGCGAGATCTATTTTTCTGCTTTCCTGTGTGTCCGAGACAAGGCGAGTGACCCATCAAACTGTTCGCCTGCTCATCGTCCGTCTGACGATATGTTCGGTTTTTATGTAAGTCTCTCATATTCCAAGATATGAGACATAGGGGGAAAATGGTTTTAACCGAGGTTATCTGATTCTGTCACCTACGCTGAGTTACGTTTTATGAGGTTGGAATCTCTCTCAACTCTGGAGAAAGCTTGCCTTATCTCTTGCGAGGTGTGAAATGGCACAGGTTCTTGGGACAGTGAGACACCTCGTGGCTACCTGCTGGAATCTGGCCTGTGACACTTAACACACACACATCTGTCACTGTGCCTCTCAGAGTGAGTGTAACGGACCACCCGACAGCACCTCTATCAGTCCCCTGATAGAGCCTCTCCAGAGTGCGGAGTCTAAGTTCCGGAGCACTTGTTCACCAGGGCCCCTGATGGTGGGGATGGACTTGGAGCGCCCCGGGACCAGGTCGCAGCTACCGGATATCTCTATCAGTGGTAGAGGAGTCTGCCGGAGGATCCTGCAGGGTGAGAGTCTGATGTGAGGGGACCCGGGGATCCCTGAGGGATGGATGGATGGAGGAATGAGCAAGGGCAGAGTTAAACAAGCCGTGTCGGTAGCCAGGGGGGTCGGTGCAGTACAAAACAGTAGGCAAAGAATGGTCGGGTCACACGCCGGGTCAATAACAGGAGATCAAATCTAAAGGGAAACATCCAGGAGCAGAGTCAGGCAAGCCAAGGGGTCAGGACCAGAGAAGGCAGCTAGGTCAGACAATCCGGATCAAAGTACTCACAACACAGGTAACAGGATATGCAGAAAGACCATTCGGCAACAAGTGTCTGTGCAGGGCTGGTTTAAGTAGCCCGTCCTGCACCTGACATGCGCAGCCTAGGTCCTAGTGCCTGCCCAGCATAGACGACGGGTGCACCTGGGTCCTAGTGCCCTGCTGCCTGCATGTCTTGACAGACACCTACGCATGTGCAGACCCATGCGTCGTGATGGTCCCTGACATTGCCCCCCCCCCTATGGGCATCCTCCGGGTGCCCAACTGATCTCTCCTCCGTGGGTGGCTACGATGGAACCCCCGGATGAGTCTAGGGGCATGGACATTTTGAGCAGGTTCCCAAGAGTTCTCCTCAGGACCATAGCCTTTCCACTTAATCAAGAACTGGGTCTGGCCTCCCCTCCTTCGACAATTTAGAATTGCTTCCACTTCAAATTCCTCTTGTTCCTCAACAGTAATGGCTTCAGGGGGTCTGGATTCCCGGTCTGGGAATGGATCTGCAACAACTGGTTTTAGCAACGAGATGTGAAACACTGGGTGAATCTTAAAGGTTTCTGGAAGGACAAGCTCATAAGCTACCTTATTAATCATGCGTTTAACATGAAAAGGCCCCGAAAATTTTGGTCCTAGCTTCTTCGAGGGACATAGTAGCTTCAGATTTGTTGTTGCCAACCAGACTCTCTCCCTTGGTTGCAGCACCAGTTCCCCCCTTCGCTTCTTGTCAAAAATCCTCTTGTTATCCTCCTGGGCCTTAGCCATGGCTTCCTGCAGTAATTTATTATTAGAAAAAAAATTGATCATACTTTGGGTGGCTGGAACTGCGCTCTCAATACAGGTAACAGGATATGCAGAAAGACCATTCGGCAACAAGTGTCTGTGCAGGGCTGGTTTAAGTAGCCCGCCCTGCACCTGACAGGCGCAGCCTAGGTCCTAGTGCCTGCCCAGCACTGTCATAGACGACGGGTGCGCCTGGGTCCTAGTGCCCTGCTGCCTGCATGCATGTCTTGACAGACACCTACGCATGTGCAGACCCATGCGTCGCGATGGTCCCTGACAGTGAGAGGGGGGGGAAGAATGAGGGAATAACATGGCTACTCTTGACAAAATGGCAGAATGTGTCAGTCTCTGGTGAACCCGTTTGCGACACGAAGCAATGGATAATAATTTGCAGCAAACAATGAGCCCTAGGTGGGGGTCAAGTGAATGCCTAGGTAAATCTGAGGCCAAGGTAATATTGAGAGCGACAGTCTTATCCAAATTAATACGGAGACCGAAAATCAAGGAGCAGCGCACAACAATCTGTTGCAAGCTTGGAAGCGTCATTAGGGGATTAGTGAGAGTCAAGAGAACATCGTCCCCAAAAATGTCCCGCGTATGGAACCCCCGATACATTACAATTGGTCCAGAGCGCCAAAGCCAGTGGCTCAAGTGTCAGGACAAAGAGCGCCGGGGACAGGGGGCAGCCCTGTCTCGTCCCTCGACAAATAGGAAAGGGATCTGAGAAATACCCAGCGTACTTAACAGAAGCCGAAGGGGAAGAATACAAAGCTTGAATCCAAGAAAGAATAGAATCCCCAAAACCCCAACGAGACAGCACAAACCGCAGATATTTCCAGGATAGGGAATCAAAGGCTTTATATATGTCTAAGGACAGTAAGAATCCCGAGATTTTCCGCTGTTGTAGAAAATGTATAAGATGGACCACCTTACGAATGTTATCACCCGCCTGCCTCCCAGTGACGAAACCCACTTGGTCCCTGTGGACCAGACTACGCAAATATTTATTGATACGAAAACTAAGAATCTTGCCCAATAACTTCAGGTCTTCATTAAGAAGAGAAATGGGCTGGAAGGCTTGCGGTTCCGGCACATCGGTCGTTTTAGGAATCATGGAGATATGAGCTCTAAGTGCGTCTGGAGAGGGCAAAGAGCCCTGTCGTAACTCATTAAAATAGTCAGCCAAGAAAGGCGCTAACCGGGTTTCAAATTTCTTATAATAGAGACCGGAGAAGCCGTCGGGACCTGGGGCCGGGGTGGACCATAGAGATTTGATAGGTTGGAGCACTTCTGATATGGTGACACCGGCGTTGAGGGCCATCTGCGCTGCCTCGGATAATCCAAGTCAGAGATCTTGGAAGAATGACTCTACCTGAGCCACAGGGACGGGATCTGGTTTAGCATAAAGGCGCAAAAGGAAGTCTGCGAAACGGGAGACAATCTACTGGGGATTAGAAGTACAGCCGCCAACAGGAAGTCGCAATCGGATCGATTTATGGGGTTTTCCCACAGAATTGAGTTTCCTGGTCAGCATCAGACCGGGCTTATTAGCACAGGAATAAAATTTGTGCTTGGGCCAACGCAGGGCCCGTTCCGCCTCCGAAGAGGCAAGTAGGTCCAACTCTGCTGCCAGAGCGTCCCGTGCGCGTTTATGGGCCGCGAATGGAGATGACTTCCAACGAGCATCCGCAGAGGCCAGTAGAGGATGAAGCTCCAAAAGTCAGCGCTCCCGCTTCTGAACCACTGCCAGCTGTATAATATGACCCCGACCTTGGTTTTATGCACCTCCCACAGGGGCACTGCCGAAGAGACAAATCCTGAGTTTTCCGTGAAGTATGTGCGTAAGAAAGATTCTATTTGTTGGCAGGTAACCTGAGTGGTCAATAAAGAATTATTATTGCGCCAGTGAAAGGGGTGCCGTACCGACCCAGAGAGGGTAAGGAAGAGTACCAGGGGATCATGGTCCGACCAGGCGGAGGAGGGAATAGCTATCCGCCTGACCAAGGGAAGCTGCTGAACATGCATGAATATCTGGTCAATTCTACAAAAACTGTCATGAGGGTTGGAATAGAATGTAAAGTCGCGCTCAGTTGGGTGAAGTTCCCTCCATACGTCCGCCAGCCCCGCCGTCTGCAAGAGAGAGTGCATACGTTCCTCTAGCACTAATTCATGAGAAGGGGCCACCCCCCGGGCATAGCGCCTATCCAATGTGGAATCCAAGGTAACATTTGAATCTCCCAAAAGATGAAGAAGACCCTTGGAGTGTCGGGAAAAAATGGTGCAAAGATGAGAAAATAATTTATGCTGAAAGCAATTGGGCGCGTAGTAAGAGACAAAAGTAACCTCCTGGTCCCAGAGGGTGCACTTCAGAAGCAAATACCTGCCCGTGGGGTCCGCTATATTCCTAGCACAGACAAAAGGAAGATTGCGTTTGAAAGTTATCAGTACACCACAGCGTTTCTCAGGAGCCGAGGCCGTGTAAAAGGTGGGATAATGAGGCGAAAGATACCGTGGAGCGGAGGACTGAGAAAACCTTGTCTCCTGGAAACATACCACATCGATTTGTTGCAATTTGAGGTCATGAAAAACTTTAGCCTGCTTCTGAGGCGAATTGAAGCCTTGAACATTTTGTAAGTGTACTTTCAGAAGGTGTGAGGCCATGACTGTATCAGCACAGCACGCTCAGTAGAACAAGCATAAGTCGGCCAACAATTTCCACTCCCAATGTTGCTCGGACCATGACGCCCCGAAACCCTGCATAAAAAAAACAAAAAAACAAAACAGAGATGAAAAGAAAACAACAAAAGAAAAAAAGAAAATTACACAAGAAGTATATACAACAGTACAAATGTGTCATGCCAATGGTGACATGCATCCTCCTACATTTGAAGGATACCAGTTGGGGGTGGTTCTACCACCGGACACATGGCTGCGAATGAAAGCATCAAAAACAAAAGCCCTCAGGGGGCAAAAAGGAAATAAACACAATTTAACGGGGTACCAAGGTAATAAAATATAAGTCCCAGAAGTGAGAACATCTGCGGTAACCTCCCCATAGAAACCCAGCTAATCTTGGGGGCCAACCCCCTTCAGGAGGATGACTACAGGCCGCCGTGGTACCCTACAACACAGCCCAAGTGGTCCCCCACTCACCTCCCCGTAGGACCGACACCCAACCCAGGCCCACCAGGCCAACCTCCCACCCCGGAGCCCGGGGGAACCATCACCCCATTCCACCAACGGGAAACTGAACAACGGCACCCGGACCCATGGTAGGCCACAACAGCAAAAAGTCACAATCAGTAAGTCCATGAGGAGACCCCCCCCACTCAGGGATGGAACCCAAGGGAACAGGCCGGATCAGGCCCAACCCGGAATGCTAACAAACTGGAAAAGCCCTAAGGGCCAAACTCACAGTCCCATCAGGAAAGTCCAAGGGTGAATCCAAGATCATCTTCAGCCCGGAGAAGAGCAGGTCAGACTTGATCGTAGAGGGGTCTGAGGGAGAGCCCTCTTCCTGTTGGAAAACTGCTCCCAGGGGCGGCCCAGAGGAAGCGGCCTTGCCGGGGATCCGAATGAATGAGCTGGGCTCTGAATAGCGGCTTCTGGCGAAAGAAGGTGTAAGGATTCCAGGAGAGAGTGGGCTTCCTCTGGCATGGCAACAGAGTGACTGTGGCCCTGGCAGTTGAAGGTGAGGCGGAATGGAAATCCCCAGGCGTATTAAATTCTGTGGTTCACCAGGACCGAAGTGAAGGGCTTCAACTGGCGACGCTTCTGAAGAGTGGTCTGGGAGAGGTCCGTGAAGAGCTGGTAGCGATGCCTCTGGAATCTGAGGTCTGGGTTGTTTCTGGCTGCCAAGAGGATAGTTTCCTTAGTGCGACAGTAAGTGAACTTGATGATAATGTCCCTCGGGGGCCCATCCGGTCTTCTGGGGCCCAATGCATGGTGTATGCGGTCAAATTCGAGACCATCAATGCAAATGGCGAGCGTCAGCTCCTGAAACAGAGCAGTAGTGGTGGAGGTGAGATCTGTGACCGTTTCTGGGATACTCCTTAATCACAAATTACCGCAGCGGGAACGTTTTTTGAAATCCTAAAGCCGGAGCAGCGTGTCCACTAATTCTTTCATGAAGTCACACAAATCCTGTTCGTGACTTTCATTACCGTGGCCGCAGCATCCATTTTATCCTCGAGAATGTTCGTCCGATTGCCCAACTCCCGAATTTCTCGCGAAAAATGGTCGGCCAGCTTGGAGGTAGCGGAAGACAATTCCAACTGCAGCACGGCGCAGGAGCTCAGCATCCCTCAGAGCTGGAGTGGAAGACTGCAGGGATGCCTCTGATGCCAGGTCGTCATCACTGCTGGGATCTGGCCCACCCGCGGGTAGTGGCGGCAGGGGACCCGAAATCAAGGCCGGGGCTTCAGTTGCGACCTCCTGCGGAAGACGCGAACTCGCGGCCAGGGCCCTGGAACCCTCTGGCGGCGGACCTGAAATCGAGGCTGCGGCTTCAAACACGGCCTCCAGCGGGTAGGCCGCAAATTCCAGCACAGCCTGCCGGGCGCTGGAGGTGCGGGTGGCCACTGACTTCTTGCTCATCGGGGCACTGGGGGACAGGGGGCCAGGAGGGGTTGGAGGGAAGGCCAAACCCCCCCCCCCAGGGCCAAAAAATGGCCGATGTGACGGCAGCCGAGTAGCAGGCTTAGAATGCAGCCATCCCTGAAGCTGCTCACAAGCCGATCTTGTGAATTTTAATCAGAATATCCCACATTCCTTCCTCTTTCTGGCCTATATCCTTTTCCTACCTGGATCTTGCCTTACATGGATATAAGCGTACATTTTCCTGCATGACCAGAAAAAAAAACCTTTGGGTCTGAGTCATTTGGCTGACTAGTCTAAGCTGAACTCCAAGTATAATCCTAATTGCATACTTACATTGGTTCAACTTGGAACAATGTAAATAAGCATATATCATACCTGAGGGACGGTTGTGGAAGCTGACAATCACTGTGGTAGTCAGCACTGCTTCAATGATTGGCCAAGTCTTCCGGGTTCTGTGCCGAGTGGCTGCCCCACTGCACACCAACCACAGGGGTTTGCTCACTTGACACAACTGCAATTCACAGAACAACTTGTATTTTCTCAATAAATAGAAGACAGGAGGGCAGGGATGTCACAATCTCTACCTCATCCAAACAGACAACACCCTATAGTCAAAGAAGAAATACCAGGCTTTTTGTGAATGGCAGTGCCGAGTGGCAGACCCAGAAGATCGTGGGGATCACTGTAGTAATGCTGACTACTACACTAGATACCAACTTCCACAGTGGTCCCTCAGGTATGAGATATGTATACCTACATTGGTTTAAGCTGGATCAATATAAGCAGGGAACTAAGTCCATACCTAGATGTTCAGCTTTACCACTTGCCTTCCAGAGGGTTTACCCCCCCTTCCTGACCAGGCCAATTTTTGCAATACGGTGCTGCATTATTTCAACAGACAATTGTGTAGCCATGCAATGCTGCACCCAAATGAATTTATGTCATTTTCTTTTTCTTCCCCCAAATAGAGTTTCTTTTGGTGGTATTTGATCACCTCTGTGGTTTTTACTTTTTGTGTTACAAACGAAAAAAGAACGACAATTTTTAAAAAACCCAATATTTTTTATTTTCTACTATAAAACATACCCAATAAAAATTATTTTCAAAAATCAAATTTCTTTAAATTTAGGCCAAAATGTATCCTGCTACATATTTTTGTTAACAAAAATCCCAAAAAGCGTATATTAATTAGTTTGCACAATAGTTATAGTGTCTATGAACTGGAAAAATACTGGAATTTAAAAAAAAAAAAATGTATACTAGTAATGGCTGCGATCAGCGACTTAAGTGGGACTGTGATATTGCAGCGGGCATTTTTACACTATCTGACACTTTGAGGGAAGCAGTGACACTAATACAGTGATCAGTGCTAAAAATATACACCACCAATTACTGTACTAATGACACACGGGTGGGAAGCATTAAGATCTAGGGTGATCAAAGGGTTGAGTGTGTGCCTAGCTATGTGCCTGGTGTACACTAGGTGGTGCTGGAACAAGAGTAAGTGATGGATAGTGTTCTCAGCTCTTCAGGGACACAGGATTGATCACTTTCCCCTGTCACAGAGCTGTGTAAACATACTGTAGGTACAGCTCTGTTCTTCCTCCCTGCAGGGAAGTTTCCTGTTTCCTTGTTACAATGAAGAAGCAGAAAAACACATGTAGACTATGCACTGTTTTTTCTGTAGAGCTATATACAGAATTTCTAACAGGTTATGGGCCCAGTCCTATTCCTTCCTCAGAAGGAATAGGAGATGGCTTTCTTTACTCTCCTATTTCCCAGAGTGTCTCCAGAAAGTTACTTGTGAAAAATGTCCTGTATGTCCCTGATCTTGAGACTAATCTTTTGTCAGTGAAGAAGCTCACAAAGCAAGGCACTGTAGTGACCTTCCAAGGTGACAGTTGTGCCATCACAAAAAGGGAAATCTCATTTGCAAAGGCTAAATTTACAGATGAACTGTATATGAACTACAATGAGGTAGTTAATACTGCCAAGGAGGAAAAACTTTCAGACTGCATTCATGCATAGCACAGACGACTTGGGCACAGAAGTGACAATGACGAGAAAAGCTTTTCAAAAGCAGAGCAACAGCAGAGCTAAAAAACCTCTGGACTAAAAAGCATAAGTTCATCTTTTGAACATGTTACATGTTCCAGCCGGTTTTAGGGTGGAACATGTAACATGTTCCCATAGCCACTGCCCCCACTCCCTCTGACAGATAATACAGGGAGAAGTCTCCCCATACTGTCTGTCAAATTGGAAAACAACGCAGCTGTGAATTACCAGAGAAACTTTAACAGTATTTCAGAATCTGGTTGTGAAGCATCATGTTATCACAACAGCCTTTCGTAATGGTGAAATTGAAGAAGAAATATATAGGACACAGCCAGAAGGATACGTGAAAAATGGAGAAGAGCATCTTGTGTGCAAGTTGCAGAAATCTCTTGCTAGACAAAGGATTCATAAGAAGCAGGGCTGACCCATGTCTATACTCAAAATGTGTAGATTATGAATATATGTATGTGGATGACTTGATTGTTACTCACAAAAAGGATGAGGACGTTGCAAAATTGAATGCAGTGCTTAGCCAGCATTTTGAGACTAAAGATCTTAGGGGTGTGACATGTTACTTAGGAATTAATGTACAGTGTAAAGAAGATGGCAGCATCCTGTTAAATTAGAAATCTAAAATTGAGGCAGTGCTTCAAAAGTTTGGCATGACTGAAGTCAAAGAAGCAAGAACGCTCATGGACACAGCATATCTAAAAATGGAAGAGGATGAGAATCTTCTTCCTACTAATGACCAGTACAGACAAGCAGTGGGGCATTGCTATATATTGCAGCCACTACACAACCTGACATCGCAGCTGCCATGTTGCTTCTTTGTAGACGTGTGAGTGAATCACATAAAAGAGACTAGACATCAATCAAGAGAGTCATGAGATATCTCATACAAACTAAGAACTTGAATCCGAAGCTGTCTGCAGTTGGAGATTTGAACCTCATAGGATATGTGAACTCTGGGCAACTGACCTATGCACTTGCAAATCCACAAGTGGTTACTAGTTAAAATTAGGAAACAGTCCTTTATCTTGGTCCAACAAGAAGCAGATCTCAGTATCTTTGTCTTCTACAAAGGCAGAATACATTGCTGCTGCCTATGCCAGTCAAGAAGCTGTGTGGTGACGTCAAATGATTGAAGATCTTGGAGAACCAATGTCTCAGCCTACAGCCTTCAAATTTGCCACCAACAAGAAGATCAGTGCAAGAACAAAGCATATTAAAATCAGACATCATTACATTCATGATCTGTTTGAACATAATGTAATTGTGCTTACGTACTGTGAAACGAATAACAAGATTGCAGATGCTTTGACAAAACCGCTTACAAGAAACAGATTTATAAAACGGAGATTCGAACTGGGACAAATATAAGGCTCAGTTGTTGAGTGGGAGGTATTGGAATACAGTGTTCATGTATTTTTGTGCAGTAACAAAATCAGTATTCAGTAGAGATATATTCTTCAACCAATAGATGGCAGTGTTTATAAGTTTGTAGCTGCATCTATGGTAATCTCTGTCTTTTCTCTGTATAAAGTTTCCCGTTTCCTTGTTGCAGTGAAGCAGTAGAAAAGCACATGTTGACTGTGTATATTCTGTTCTATAGGGCTATATACAGAATTTCTAACAGTCCCCTTATCTGCTCTTGAATCTGGAAGGCATACTGCAACTTTGTATAAAGAAAACACATAGTTTGGGGTATAATAAAATTGTTGTTGTACAAGCTAAATGTTTTCAACTCTCTCTCAAATATCTTTAGTGAGAGCAATAATAAAGCAGTGAGAATGATATATAATAAGGCACTTTGTACATGGGGCTGTCTAGGTACAGTGCATCCCTCCTGGCATTTACATTTTGCTCGGGAAGGACAGGTGCAGTCCCACTATCAAAGTCTATGGCAGGCTGTGGCTGAATGGGGCTGAATGCTGTAGCAAGCGGTACCCACATTTAGGGTCCTGTGCTTTCAGGAATGAATGAACAGATTCTAATAAAAAAAAAAAACAACATATGTACTTTCAATATGCTATTGTTCTTAGTTTTATATCTCAGTAGACAGTAGAGGCACCTACACTGAATGTACAGGGGTTGAACAAAAAAATGGAAACATTACATGATTTGCAGGTGTGAAAGTGACAACATGTTTTGCATTGAAAGCGAAAGTGATGTCAGATCCTTTTGCTTCGGCTGTGTGATGAGACACCTAGCTAACAGGTGAGAAGCCTCACTTTTGTCATTCACTGTGTTGCTAGTAATAGGGAGTCATGTCAGAGCTTACTGAGCTTCAAAGAGGGCAAACTGTTGGTGCTGCTTAGCTGGTGCCTCTGTGACTGAAGTTGCCAATTTATCTGCTGTGTATGCAGTCATAACCTTTGATACTGTACCTCACAACATGGCAAGTAAACTGGCAACTTCAGTCACAGAGGCACCAGCTAAGCTGACACGAACAATTTGCCCTCTTTGAAGATAAGTAAGCTCTGACGTGACTCTCTATTACTGGCAGCACACACAGTGAATGACAAAAGTGAGGCTTCCCACCTGTTAGCTAGATGTCTCAACACACAGCGGAAGCCAAAGAATGTGACATTACTTCTGCTTTCAATGCAAAACCTGTCCTCACTTTCACACCTGCAAATCATGTAGTGCTTCCATTTTTTCATCTAATCCCTGAATGTGTTGGGAAGGGGTACTGGGATGTGCTTGGAGGGTCTATTGAAGCTCGGTACTGGTGGATCTTTTGTTACTTGGGAAAGTAATGTTGCTGAAAGATGTACTGTTGTGGGGGGGTCTTATGTTGCTGGGGGGTCTACTGTTGAGGGGGTCTATTCTAGCGTGTTGCTGTAGGGTCTGTTTATAATGGCTCCTGGAAGAACTTTTGTTTCTGGTGGGGGATCTACTGTTGCTGATTGTTTTTTGTTCCTGGAGGGGTTTATTGTTGCTAGAGGGGAAATCTTTTATTGCTGGGGCATCTATTGTTGCTTGGGGGGTCTATTGTTGCTTGCTGCAGGGGATCTATTTTACTGCTTTACTTATTAACAACTTTCGTTCAAAATACTTATATTTCTGTATTTTCTAACGTGGACTGTACTGGGAGGTGGGTATGTGGCAGAGACAAGGGGTGACTAGTAAAACCTGGATTGGTTCTTGGAGTCCAAAGGCTTCGTAGAGACTTGGGAAGTCTCGAATCCTGGGTCCAGGTTTTGTGGTCAACCAGCACACTGATATGCAGTTTATATGTATAAGTATACATATTACCATGCAACAAATAGATTAAATACATTTAAATTAACCAGAGATTGCTCCCATCAACATGTGTTTTACACTATTACACAAAATTCAAATATTAATAATAAATCAAAATAAAAGGGTAGTGCTCCTCCACTCCATCATCAACAGAAGCCAAACACATGTGTACCTCTTCACTCACCTTGAAGAATCACCAATTATATAAATATTTAAGTTTTAAATCTCAGAACTCCTTCTGTATGTACAATAATTGCATATAATAAAAATTGTGCAAATAATTATACTAATCTCAAAAAGTATATATGATCATAGTCTGAAATAACAATAAACATGTCCTTGATAAACCAATAATAAATCTTCACAAGAAAAATGTGCCCAAGAAATCTTCACCATAAGAAAATGTCCTTATCTGTAATATACTCCAAAATAAAAAAATTAAAAGACATGATGAAAATAGTGTGGGCAGTCCAGTGGCTAAGTGGTTAGCACTTCTGCCTAGCAGCACTAGGGTCATTGGTTTGAATCTGAAGCTCGGCACTACCTCCCTGGAGTTTGCATGTTCTCCCTGTGCCTGCGTGGGTTTCCTTCAGGTACTCTGGTTTCCTCCCACACTCCAAAGACATGCTGGTAGGTTAATAGGCTTCTGTCCAATATGGCTAGTATGTGTATGTATGAATTGTGAGTTAGGGACTGTAACTTGTACGCTCCTTGAGGGCAGGGACTGATGTGAATGTACAATATAAGTAAAGCACTGCGTAAACTCACCACAGCAAAAAAACAATACCTACGCTTGTGTGCTGACAGCTGGACGTTGCCCTCATAAATGGACCCCTTGGATTACAGGATGTCATATAACGTTGTTTCCCAGTCAACAAGCCACCATAATGGAAGGTAGTTTTACAGTCACTTTCCTCTCACTGGCAAACTGCCCCCTCCATTTTCACTGCTTTCAAAAAAAACTGACCTATCCTTCCAGAGCAGAAAAGGAACATCTAGTATTCTCTGCTTTAAAATGGTTTATTGTGCATTAACATTGCACTTACGTCTCCAAACACACAAACACTCTTATAAGGCAAAAACAGCATCCGCAATGGTCCATTTGCTCCTATTTGCTTCTGTCCTCCCGAAGGGTTTTCAAGCAGTTCTGCTCACCTGCGTGATGAGGTCACAAAGGCCACCTTGATGGTGAGGAGGTATCCAAGAGATTTTGCTTCTGTTGATGATTTAGAAGTAAGATGGAGCGCTGCACTTATATTCTGATTTAATATATGCATAATGTATGTGCAGGTATGTAAAGGTTTTTGTAGAGATATGACAGGGATCCACTGTGACGTTGTGCGGAGGTCATTGCTTAGGAGTAAGAAGGGCTTTACCTAGGAGACAGGTGGGAGCCACTGCAACAGGAAGATGCTTGTTGCATGCAAAGCATTTGTGTGAGAAGACTGTCCAGAAAATACAGACAAGGGCCTGAGGATTGAGGCCAGGGCAGCAGCACTGCAAGTGTAAGACAGGAGGCTGATGAGCATTTATTTTGTGGCAGAAAAATACTGAATACACTTGCAAGGGAAACCTGTGTGATGTTTTGAACTTTGTTTTAATAAAAGTAAGCACAAAAAGCCTTTATAAAGAAGATTTAAGTGAGGGGCTGCATCCTTAATGCTCTATTTTTCTCCTTATTTTCATTGTCGAAGACATTTGGTAAGCTATACATATTTTGCTACGAATAATGTTATTTCCACTAATGTTTCAGATGATATAAAGAAAATTGTTCTAAATCCTGGCCAATCAGCAGCATTCAAAGCCTAGTACAGCCCCCACAGTCACAGTGAGTTAGCTATGTGAGGAATGTTGGAATGATTCTTCAACTCTTACATGCTGTACACACTACAGAAGGGGCCAGGCACAAGGGAAATATAACAGTTTGTACATCTATATATATAAAAAACGTATTGTTGAAAAAGCTATATATGCAAGGAAATGTTCCCTTTTTGTTCTGCTGTCCTAATGTCTACATCAAGATTACCTGTATTATGAGATTATTTGGACTATTTAAGGAGCGGTTTACTTGTCAAAAAAAATATTTCCAACAATATGATTTACCCTGTGGCCTGCTCGTTATGTTTCTGGAAAGTAGAGTTTGGCTGTTCCCTGCATATTAATTAAAGACTGCAGCTCAGCAAAACTCCCTGGGTGATCACTATGTAATACATTGTGGGTGCTTTATGAAAGGCAAACAGGCTGTCCACTTTGCAAAGGAATTTTCTCTTAGCTTAGTGAATGAAATAAAGCTCTGCTGATTTCCATCATCTAATCATGTGCAAGCAAAAATATTGTTTATTTTGTTTTTTATTATCACATTCACTAAGCTAAGGAAAAATTCCCTTGCAAAGTGAACAGCTTATTTGCCTTTTGCTAAATCAACCCCATTGTGTCAATGATCCCTCCCTGCAAAGCTGCTGTAATGCCTCAGTGTGTCTAAAATCTCATTTGTTTCTGAGTCTCAAAAAGCAGTAGAACTATGACAGTAATCTCTCTTGATACAGTCTAATGTTACACATATACACTATACTGCCAAAGTATTGGGACACCCCTCCAAATCATTGGATTCAGGTGTTCCAATCACTTCCATGGCCACAGGTGTAAATAATCAAGCACCTAGGCATGGAGACTGCTTCTACCAACATTTGTGAAAGAATGGGTCGCTCTCAGGAGCTCAGTGAATTCAAGTGTGGTACCATGATAGGTTGCCACCTGTGCAATAAGTCCATTCGTGAAATTTCCTTGCTATTAAATATTCCACAGTCAACTGTTAGTGGTATTATAACAAAGTGGAAGCAACTGGGAACAACAGCAACTCAGCCACAAAGTGGTAGGCAATGTAAAATGACAGAGAGTGGTCAGCGCATGCTGAAGCGCACAGTGTGAAGAAGTCACCAACTGCCTGCAGAGTCAATAGCTAAAGACCTCCAAACTTCGTGTGGCCTTCAGATTAGCACAACAGTGCATAGTGAGCTTCATGGAATGGGTTTCCAACTGCATCAAAGCCTTACATCACCAACTGCAATGTAAAGCGTTGGCTGCAGTGGTGTAAAGCATGTCACCACTGGACTCTAGAGCAGTGATGTGTTCTCTGGAGTCATGAATCACATTTCTCTTTCTGGCAATCCGATGGATGTGTCTTGTCACAATCATGCACACAGAGATGGGCGTGGTCCTTCCTTTTGCTCCTAAACCTCTGCATTTTGGTATTTCTCTTAAACTCCTATGTGAGCACCTGGAGGTTTCATGTATCTCCTCATTCCCCTCCCTCAGGAATGCAAGCAGTATATGACGCTGAGCCTGCCTAATAATCCCTTTTGCCAAATAAGGTATTGGTTTGGCTGTGATAGGAAAATTCCAGTGCGATTGTCTTAGATAAGGGGAGCTTTCTCCCTTCTTGAAGTTAGTTAGAGAGATATAACGGTCTGTGTTACAAGATCTGCAGACAAAAAGCAACGCCTCCTGCCATGAGTCACCGGAATTAGCAGTAGAGAGAACGCAAATCACCCTGGAGCTCATGAAACCTGAAGCTGCTTAACACCAGGCATTTATTTGGCAAGTACTTACTTACCTAAACTTCTTTCTGTTATCCGTTTGCTGTGCTGTATTGCTCTGTATATTTTTATATATATATATATATATATATATATATATATATATATATATATATATATATATATATCTTAGTTACATCTCCTCTGTAAATATTTTATTGCACCTGTTTGACCCTTTTAGTAATAAATCTCTCTTTCTGAAAGTGCTGAACTGTTTCTATAGTTCTTAATTGCAATTTACGAATCCCTGCCTTTAAAGAGACGCTACTGTTGGTTTAACTTTCTGTATAACCGGCCTGTGTCAATGACCGGGTTATGCGGACGATTATTTCAATTATTATAGTGTTATAGCGATATTGCGAGTTTCCTCTTTCTCTGAACCAAAAGGAGGTGGTGGCAGTGTGAAGGGGTTAATTGCGTAATTAACAATCGCTCCCAGGCTGCCGGTACATAGATTATGTTCAATTAGCTGGAAAATCGTTGTGCAGGGTGCAGCTGGGCGTGGCATTGTTACGCACGTCACATCGCGTTTTGGTCACGAGTTTGGTGAGGAGGGCTGGGGTCTGACGCCGTGATCGTAACATGTCTGGTTTGGCGATTGCCAGGATAACAGTGGCCAGCAGGTACAGACACAGTATGTAAAATATCGTATTGTCTCGATATTCTATTAACTTGTATTGATGAGAAATGTTTATATAGAAAGTCCTTCCACTTCTTGCATAAACTCAAAAAGATGATTTAATAATAATGTTGCATAAAATTAGAAATAAAATATTGGAATACAGAATGTTTAAATAATGTCCAAAAAATATAGTTAAGTTCTTGATAATAAGATTGTATATATGTGTGTGTGTGTGTGTGTGTGTGTGTGTGTGTGTGTGTGTGTGTGTGTGTGTGTGTGTGTGTGTGTGTGTGTGTGTGAAGTGTATCGCATCAAGGCTTCTAGCAAAGTGTGTTAAACTCAAACCTTTGTTCTGCTCTTGAAAGAGCAATCCAGCCCCCACCATCTCCTAAAAATGGGCTGATCTTCTCTTGTGTTCCTTGTAGTCCCACCAAGATAATTGGAAACAGATGTGTATATATAACAAACCTCCAGTCTACTTCTCCTCCCCTTGGAGTCTGAATGTAACTTTAGAAGGTCTAGACAAAACTTCACTGACATTCCATCAATTAGAATTAGATGTATAACACATACATATAAATATATATATATTCTCCTAAAAGTAATCGTAATAAGAGTGTCAGGAATGGACTTGCCAATAGTGGTGGGACTCACCTGCCTTGTCGGCTGCAGTACCAGGGCTGGCCAGCAGGTGCTCTCAACAACCAGAGGTTCACTTCGGCAATTAGCCATCACCTGGGGCTGATTGCAGGTGTATTTAAGGGATAGCCAGACCTGCAGTCTGTGCCTTGGTGTGTGTTTTTCCATGGGCCCCTGTATCTTGTAACCTGCATTCCTGTTCCTGCCTGACTGGTTTCCGATCCCCTGCCTGATCCTGACCTCTGCTGACTTCTCCTGTTTTGATCCCTGGCTTGTGACCGTGACCATTCTCTCCGCCTGCTCCTCCTGTACCTACCTGTCTGATAGTTATCGACCCGGCCTGCCTAACTACGTTGTGCTCTACATGTATATGTACCTGGGTATCTGTATCAGTTTAGGTTTGGGTTTGTTTCACCTTGTTGTATGTATTTGTGTTAGCTTGGGGTTTGGTGCACTGCGTTTATATTTGTATTGTTAGTCTTAATAAATTGTCTTGTTTATACCATATCTGAAGCTTGCGTTTCCCTGTGTCAGTCCACACACTTCTGGTCACACCCGCATCCCTGACAAAGAGTTATCTCGTATATAAATATCTTAATCAAGAAATATTACTGTATAAATCTTGTAGACCTAAAATGTATGAAATAGATTTTTAAAATTCTCTAGTTATTGAAACATAATCTCTTACATAGATGGGGGAGGATGGCTAGACCAATTGCTACCAGATGTCGCTTGAATGTAGAAAAAACCCAAGATATATGTTCATATATATATTCACAGACTATGAAGTCTAATTAACATACTTTTCCCAATCTAGAATAGAAATATAATAACTCAATTATTCTATTAAGATCCAACTCATCCATACATATGTTAGTACTGTTAATAAGCAAATATTAGATATTAGGTTAAGTAAAGCTTCTAACACAGTACCTGTTCATGAACGGCCTTCTTCCATGTTTGGGGTGTGCATACGTGCACCCCCTGCCGACTCATGCTGTGTTTGGACACAGCGCAACTTTGGCAGCAGATTTTTGCCAATGATTTTTGGATGAAACCAGCTGATTGTCTGTGTCCAATCACACACAGAGATCTGTGTTTACAAAACACACAGAACTCTGTGTAAATAAGAACAGCAATCTGGCTGTTTCTTCTCCCAGAAAAGCAAGGAGAAAAAACAGCAGGAGTAGTAAAAGCAGCACACATTACACTTGTTAGGCACACAGTAAACCCCTTGATTGCCCCTAGATAACCCCTTCACAGCCAGTGTCATTAGTACAATGTCAGGGTGCAGTATTATCACTGATCACTGTATTAGTGCCACAGCAATGTCAATGTCAGTAAGTGACCCTCTCAGCCAGTGTATGTTAGCACCACATTGCCTATCACAGTCCCTATGTGAGTCACAGATCACCGCCATTCCAGTATGTTGTCTATAACTGTTTAAATTCCAGTATATATGCTTTATACAAACCAATTAACATACACTTGCTGGGATTTTTTTTTTATCAAAGACATGTAACAAGAATACATATTGGCCTAAAATTTTGCAGAAATTAGATTTTTTTATTGAATATTTTTTTAGAACAGAAAGTGGAAAATATATATTTTTTAAATTTTTGGTCTTTTTTCATTTATATAATTAATAAAAAACCCAGTGGTGATCAAATACCACCACAAAATGTGAAAAAATGAAATACATTTTTATTTGCATATAGTGTTGCATGATTGCACAATTGACAGCTAAAGTAGCACAGTGCTGAATAGCAAAAATACTCTGGTCATGAAGGGGGTAAAAGTTGGTGGAGGTTAAGTGGTAAACATAAAAAATATATAAACAGACACTTTTTCTGTGCCTACCATAAATAATGACTTTGTTAAAACAGATTTAAACTACATGACAACCAGCCACTGTGTAGACACTAAACACATTGGTCAGATGTATGTATTGAATAGCCCAGCTTACAGAAGTCAGTCAGCACTTTGCATTTGCAAAATGCAACATACTGCAGTTTTCAGCAATCAAGAGTAGCAATCAAGAGTAGCGATGAGCCAAACGTCTCTGAGTGTGGTTCACAGGACGTTTGCCATACTGCTTCTAAGTTTTGAATGATAATCTGAACCCCACTAAAGTAAAAGAGTGTAACCTTTCAAAATCAATTCTGGCCATTTTTAAGGCAAATAGGCAAGTGATTGTCAAACAAAGGCCATGGGGAACTGGGCACAACCCTTTTCCCCAATATAATCAAATCTGAAAGAAAACATTAAGATTGAGCTTCTATTTACCTTCTTTCCTTTCCTTATAGGCTTTTCTGGTGGAGTCAAGACAACATTCAGCAGAGGCGATCCATGAAGAGATTGTGGTGGAGGTGGAGCAGATTGCAGACTTGGCTCATTCCTGCTCTGGGAGAACAACACCAAAGGGACAAAATGAAGGACGATTCAGATGGTTCCTTCAACTGTTCTGCAATCTGGGCACAAATGGACCACCAAACTAAGTACCCTTTCATGTTATACTGAATAGGTAGATGCATGGTTAACTAGACTGAAGAAAGAGCTATAGCTATATATATATATAGATAGATATATATATATATATAGATATATAGCTATATCTATATAATGTCTGTCACAAACTGTACCCATTTTGGATTAGAGGAAGGAAGAACAAAACCCTCTGGCTTGCTGGAGGCTGTTTCTCTTCATTGAATGTCCATTTCCTAGTGAGCATTGATCGCAGACTCGACATGTGCATTCCATTTTGTTACGATTAGTTTTTTGGATGAAAACGTCATTTTTGGAGATTTGGATGTATAGGATTATCCAAATGGACAGAGTAACGAATGCCAACAAATATGAAAAAAGTTATAACTAAATTAACTGCTTCCCATCCACCCTATAGCAGTAACACTGCTACAGGGCGGCACGGGTGTGCAAAATCACATATATATATATATATACACACATACATACACACACACACACGACTTTGCATTTCCGGGTAGGGGGCGCCCCACCCGCGCCGCTATTCGCGGCCTCGGCTGTCAATCACTGGGTCCTGGCTGGTGCTTACTTGCCAGCACTCAGTGATTGAGGAGCATTACTGATGGAGGGAGAGAACTGTAAGTAAACAATACAGTTCTGTCCCGTCAGCTCTTGCAGACCGCTATGCATGGCTCTGCATAGCAGAGCCATGCAAAACAGTGTGCTTACAGTGAAGCACACACAGCACACAGTAAAACAGCACACAGTTAACCCTTTGATCACCCCACAATCGCTGAGAGCGCTCAGAGTGTTCTCAGAGTGTTCTGTCAGAATACAATAGCACAGCAGGGGAGGATACTGTACTAACATCGCATAGTTAGTACAGCGGCTCCTTCTGAGCGGTCAGGTTTTTTTCATTCAGCTCACTGGGTTGAACAAAAAATAACTAGTAGCTTGTACCAGGCTATAGAGGAAGGATGCTCTTGATAAATAAAAGCTCATGTGTTAGATTTTCCTGTAATTCGATTTTTCTATCATTCACAGTTTTTCTAGCTGTTCTGCTGTTGTTCAGAAATCTTTGGATAGCAGCCATCAAGTATGTAGAAAGAGAAGTTAAATTTATAGCAACTGCCAAGCTTATGGACTCGGTTCTACAGAGACATTATTATAGAAACTGCCAAACATATACCCTGTTTTACAGAGAAGTTATTTTGATAGAAGTCAACAAGCTTAGGTACCATATTCTACAGAGAAGTTATATTTATAGCAACTGCCATGCTTATGTACCCTGTTCTACAGAGAAGGTATACTAAATATAGCAACCACCAAGCTTATGTACTCCATTCTACAGAGAAGGCATATTTATAGCAACTGCCAAGCTTATGTATCCTGTATTATAGAAACCACCAAACTACCCTGTTCTACAAAGAAGTTATGTTGATAAAAACCACGTAGCTTATGTACCCTGTTCTACAGAGAAGTTATTTTAACAAAACCATCAAGCTTATATACCCTGTTCTACAGAGTCATATTTATAGCAAACCGCAAAGCTTAT
This sequence comes from Staurois parvus, assembly GCF_062004578.1. Lineage (NCBI taxonomy): Eukaryota > Metazoa > Chordata > Amphibia > Anura > Ranidae > Staurois > Staurois parvus. Next base: position 17,135,357 of record NW_028317809.1, read on the forward strand.
GAACTCTACAGAGACGTTCTACAGAGACGTTATTTTATAGAAACCACCAAACATATACCCTGTTATATGGAGAAGTTACTTTGATAGAAACCATCAAGCTTAAGTACCCTGTTTTTCAGAGAAGGCATATTTATAGCAAATCCAAAGCTTAAGTACCCTGTTCTACAGAAAAGTTATTTTACAGAAACCAGCAAACTACCCTGTTCTACGGAGAAGTTATTTTGATAGCAACCACGAAGTTTATGTACCCTAAAATTTATATTATTCTAATAAATGGTCAACAGTACCTTTTGATTTTGTGTTTTTTTTATTTATGTATTTTTATTTTTTTTTTTACTTATGTGAAGCACAAATTCTGTATTCTTGAAATGTTCACTCATGTCCCTTTGTGACCTATTGACACTGGGACAATACATTCATTGGGGAATGTAAATATTTTTACTTAGCATGAATTGTGGAGCATCACAGATCAGGTATTAAACTTGAGACAGGTTCAGCTTACTCCCCACATTAGAGTTATTCCGTATGTAGACATAGCTCCGTTGTGATCACTGAAAGGGTAATACCAACTCAGAAATACAGTTGCAAGAAAAAGTATGTGAACCGCTTGGGATTACGTGGAGTTTTGCATGAATTGGGCATAAAATGTGCTCTGAACGTCATCTAAGTCACGACAATAGAAAAACAGTCTGCTGAACATAATACTACACAAACAGATGTTGCCATGGTTTAATTGCACATAACATGTAAACATTCACAGTGCAGGGAGGAAAAAGTATGTGAACCTTTGGACTTAATAACTGGTTGAGCCTCCTTTGGCAGCAATAACCTCAACCAAATGTTCCCTGTAGTTGCAGATCAGACCTGCACAACGATCTGGAGTAATTTTGGACCACTCCTCTTCACAAAACTGTTTCAGTGTAGCAATATTCTTGGGATGTCTGGTGTGAATCGCTCTCTTAAGGTCATGCCACAGCATTTCAATCGGGTTGAGGTCAGGACTCTGACTGGGCCACTCCAGAAGGCGTATTCTGTGCTGTTGCAGCCATTGTTTTGTTGAATTACTTGTATGCTTTGGGTCATTGTCCTGTTGCATCACCCATCCTCTGCGGAGCTTCAGTTGGCGGACAGATGGTCGTACATTTTCCTGCAAAATGTCTTGATAAACTCTGGAATTCATTTTCCCATCAATGACAACAATCCGTCCAGGCCCTGAGGCAGCAAAGCAGCCCCAAACCATGATGCTCCCTCCGCCATGTTTTACAGTGGGGATGAGGTTTTGATGTTGGTGTGCTGTGCCTTTTTTTCTCCACACATAGTGTTGTGTGTTCTTCCCAAACAACTCAATCTTGGTTTCATCTGTCCACAGTATATTTTGCCAGTAGTGCTGTGGAACATCCAGGTGCTCTTTTGCAAACTTCAAACATGCTGCAATATTCTTTTTGGACAGCAATGGCTTCCTCCGTGGTGTCCTCCCAGGTACTCCATTCTTGTTTAATGTTTTCCTTATTGTAGATGTGTCAACAAATATGTTAGCATGTGCCAGAGATTTCAATAGGTCTTTAGCTGACACTCTGGGATTCTTCTTTACCTCATGCAGCATTCTGCGCTGTGCTCTTGCAGTCATTTTTACAGGACGACCACGCCTAGGGAGAGTAGCAACAGTGCTAAACTTTCTCCATTTGTAGACCGTCTGTCTTACCATGGACACATGAACATCAAGGCTTTTGGAGATACTTTTGTAACCCTTTCCAGCTTCATGCAAGTCAACAATTCTTGATCGTAGGTCTTCTGAGAGCTCTTTTCTGCGAGGCATGGTTCACATCAGACAGTGCTTCTTGAAACCAGTAAACCCAAAACAGGTGTGTGTTTTTTAAGGGCAGGACAGCTGTCAGCAACACATCCAATATCATCACACTGATTGGAGTCAAGGTTGGCTCACTCCTGGCTCCAATTAGCTCTGGGAGAATTAATTAAGCTAGGGCCTCACATACTTTTTCCTCCCTGCACTGTGAATGTTTACATGTTATGTGCAATTAAACCATGGCAACATCTAATGTTTGTGTAGTATTATGTTCAGCAGACTGTTCCTCTATTGTTGTGACTTAGATGACGTTCAGAGCACATTTTATGCCCAATTCATGCAAAACTCCACGTAATCCCAAGGGGTTCACATACTTTTTCTTGCAGCTGTATCTCCCAGGTCCCTCTATTGTTAAACAGATCAGACATGAAGATTTAGTCATCTGCTAATCCCCAACTTGGGAGAGCTGAGTTTTTTGGAGTTAAATAACTCTTCAACGCTGGCTAATAATCGCCTGCTGTTTTTGGGGAAACTGACGTCTAAGGAGAACACATTTAAGCTTCAGGCACACTACTGTTTTTTATAAGCTCAAAAAATGCTAGAAATAAAATGCTGGATGAATACAATAATAATAGTGTTTTTGTGTCGACTCCTACTAGCGTTTTAGTAGCATTTAAAGGATTTAGGATCGTTAGCGTTTTATTAGCACTTCTACAGTTCATGAAGGAAAAAAAACACTCCAAAAGCTGTTAGAAGCATTAGGAATTTTTTTCTGAATGAAAAATGCTCCCAAAACCTCTACAAAATATTTTTTTCTGCTCCTAAACGCTGAATCTTGAAAAACACTTCTAGAATAAAATAGTGTACATGGGCACATAGGATAACACTATAAGCTTCAGGGAGCAGAAAAATGCTCATAATAGCTTCTATGAGCAAAAAAAAAACCATTAGCATGCATGGAGCCTAAGGCTCCAAACTATCTGCAAATGATTGTCTTTTTTTCTTTGATCAAAAGGGATTATGTTTCTTCTGTAATAAAAGTTCAAAATATTAGTTGTAGGAAGACAAAAACGATTCCTTCTGATAATATGCATTAAGAGTTACATTCAGATGCAAAAATGGTAAATCCTGGCCTTAGGGAACATCCTAGGTGCTGACAAAATAGTTAAATGAACCCCATTCACAGGCGCCATATTGTGTTTGGAACTACTGTGTCTGAGATGGTCCATATACCTTACTACCAGTCAGCTTACAAACTGCAGGTTGTGGCATGCTACTGTAGATTGTTTGTCTGTTGAGTGTGAGTGTGTGTGGGCAGGGCCGTGGATAAGGGGGTAACACCAGTCCTCCTGTATGCGGCCCAAGCCAGCAGGGGAGCCCAGGCAGCAGGGTGAATTGGATGTAGGCAGGGAGGGGGATCAGCATGGTGGGGGGGTTAATTATTGGAACCAATCCCCTGTATGCCTTTCTCTGCAGCAGACGAGAGCTGGCTTTTCCTCCTCTCCCTCCTGCTGGCTTTCAGCTGCTGCAGAAAGAGCCATACAGGGGATTGTTTCCAGTAATTCCCCCACCAATCACCCTCCCTGTGCACTGTATGTTTCCCCTGCTACCCAGGCCCTCCTGTGTTCCTGCACCCATGCAGTGCTTCCGGCTTCCCTCCTCATATTTACCAGCCATTTTTTCATGAATGAGCACAATGAGTGATTGGCACCGATCACTCACTGTGTTCATTCATAACTGAAGCATAGTAAAGTTTGTTTTCTTTGGGGGGCCCTGTCAGGTTGGCTGTATAGGGCCCTATGGTTTCTAGCAGCAGCCCTGTGCGTGAGCAGTAGGAAAGATAAAAATGTGCCCTAGGATTCCAGCTCAAAGGATAAAAGTGTGTGGGAATTACCTAGCTGCTTAACAACCCTTAGAATGCACCAGATTATATGTAGGATTTGTATGTGCGTGTGTGTGTGTCCAGCCAGATTTGGGATTCATTTATTTTTAATACTACTCCACCAGCCGCACTCCAATATATGTCAGTTAATTTCAGTAAAAATCATGAAATTAATTGAATACTAATAACTGGCAATAATCATGTTGGTAGAAAAAACATAGTTCCTATAGGCCATGTTCACACATTGAAATGCATTAATATAAAAAAAAATGGATGTGCTTTGCCTGCCATTGACGTGCATTGACATGCATTATAATGCACACTATGCGCTGAAACGCGTTTTTAGCTTAAATGTATTTTCCAGGTTATTTCCTCTGACTTCACATACTTTATCCTGTTTGCTGGTAGCGAGAAGGAATCAGGGAGAAATAACAAGAGACAGAGACAAGAACATTTTTAGTTTTGGAGAGGCATTGGCAAATGTGATGTCTAGTGAAACAAGCCTAGTCATTCTGACTGCGCAAGCTATATTGAGTGGGAGAAGGCAGATGAGGAGATTGGGGCAAACCAAACAGCACTACTGAGTGCATCTAATACTCACACAATGTGAGAATAAAGAGTAGTTTTAGACCTTATACCAGGATTTATGACGCCACTCATTTATTTCTATATACCCTGCCACTGAGAAACCTCACTAGCCAGCTTTCCACTGTATGCTCTCAACTTCCCCTCTAAGATGGCTGTCATATTGTTCTTGTAAGGGACCAAAAAATAAAAAGCATTTTGTTTCCTCAATAGACGTGTGATGCGTTGCCATGCATTTAAATGCATTTACGTGCACTGTGTTGCAATAAAATGCATATATTTAGCATTTTAATGCAACACACCACACTGCACTTACCCCAGAGTTGTGGTGTGAATCATTTTCTATGTGTCCTTGCAGCGATCTGCATTCTTCTAGTTGGATAAAACACAAGTCTCTGCAGTATGCGTGAATAGGGTCTAATGGTTTGCTAAAATAAAATAAAATTCAAGGTTTTAATAGTGGCCCAGACAAACATGATGGTGCTAAAAGCTTGCAAAATAAAATAAAATGTAAGTATAATATAATATATTAATAAAGGATTCTTATATTCTAATATATTAATAAAGGATTCTTAAAGTAGAAGTTCACCATTTTAAAATAATAAATGCACATCTTTTTGTAGGTAAACAAATGTGCATTTACTATTTTTTTTTATTAGGAGTAATCGCGGGGGCAATCTCAGGCTCCTGGTAGACTGTCAGTGTAGCTGTCTGTAAGTACTTTGGATGATCAGGCAGTTACTGAATGGCAGAAAGAATCAATTAACTACCTAGGGCGCTCATCAGTGCTCTGACTGTTCATTGAGAACTACAAGCCATGAGCCACAATGGCTGACAGTAGTTGTAGTTCTCCCATTCACAGATCTGCTGTAACAGCGTGTGCAGGGAGAAGATCCTCGGCCTGCTATCAAAATGGGGGTTCGGGGGAAGAGCTGCTCATTAAGTAACATGTTACATCCTAAATATGTGTGTAACATGTTACTAAAGGTGAAATTATTCTTTAATGATACCAGCTGGGAAATTGTGGAATGGAACAGAATGTGGAATGGAACTGAAAACTATTCTAGCAGATCCAGTACATTGAGCTGGATGCTATAAGAAAATAATGCAATATAAAAGGTTTAAAAAATTGCAAAGTATATTGTTAATCTGTTGCTTAGCCTAATTGCCATTAAAGTTTTTTTTTAGATTTGTTTGATTGTGATGACCTTATAGTGAGCAGTATTTCATGTAATGCTCTTAGATGGGATGAAATTATATGAATAATTATAGAAGGTGGCAGTGCTCTCCTTAATTGCCTCTTCTCAAGGATAAATACATTCAGTTCAGTTATCCTTTCCTCATAGGTGAGGTCATTCATGTCTTTCAAGCTGATTTAGGATATTACCTGCGCTGACATGTGCAAGCAGCAAGAAAGGTCTAAATGGGGCAAGATGAGTGATGGAGCTTGGATTCATGGGATATGTATAAACAACATGATATAAAAACAAATACTTACACCACATAGCACTCATCTACATAAAACAAAGAAAAAAAGGCTCAGAGCAAAAGAAAGAAGGAAACATAGGTTACTTGAAAGGCATTAAAGGGGCCGATCAGTGTGAATGTGGCCTAATACTCTGTTATTTCTATGTTTTGTTAATAGAAAGCTGCTATGGCCAGTAAACTCAACTTTCAGTCTTGTGTTGATTATGCTGCTTGATGTCTTGTGGAGCAATAGTCAGGCAATCCAGGAGATATATTATATTGAATACCCTAGTCGTGCAGGGAAATAAAATGAACCCTTTATATGCAAAAAGTCCCAAGTGAAAACCGCTAAATACATGTCAGCATTATACAAAATATTCAGATAGTGAAAGTCCACAAATCAGAAATTAACTTAGTCCAGTATGCATTCATGCAAAAGAAGTTTAAATCCAACACTTTCAGTGTAGATTGGTGTGAAAATAATGCACAGGAGGAGAGGGGGTTGTAGTCCTAGCACACTTCCTGTCCAAGAGTGACAATGCTGCTTGTCCAAATACAGTGCATTGAATGAGAACACTCCCACTAGGACAGGAAATGTGTTGGCAGGATCACCAGGAAAAAAAAAAGGAAAAAAGAAAGCCTGAAAAAATGAATGCAGCCACCATATCTAAGGACCAGTAAGCTGCAATGTATTAAAAAAAAAAACAAAAAACGTTTATATAGCCAATATTTATTACGGCTTCTATCAAGATCAGATCACAGAATCCTGTGCCCTGTTACACTTGTTGTGTGAAAATATAATACAATGCGCAGTCATGGTTAATGTTCAAATTTCCTCTCTAGCAATGCACAGCAAACTGAGCATGTGCAGAGGGACTCTGCACGATATGTCTTATCAGGTAATAAAAGGAGGGCACTGGAAGAAGGGGAGGATCAGAGATGTCAGGATCAAACAGCATTTTTACAGATGCAGATTGTTCTGTCTTGGCATTGGTTGTACTTGTGGCGAGATTCGTTTAGACCCAGTCTGTCAGAATGTGTGCAGCAAGTTGAATGATCGCCTTAACAGATAGTTTACTCAATGAATAACAACTTCAGAGGTATTTTCCAATGCTTCTTTATGCTTCAAGGTAGCAAAGGTATGAACATAAAAGGTGTTTTCATAGGTAAATTTCCAGTAATGTACATAGCCTCCTCACTCTACAGCATCTTGATAACCACTAAACTAAAATGGAGTTACACCAGGAAATGAAGGTGGAAGCAACCAACTAGTCAGAAACAGCAGGGGTGTGTGGATGATACCAAATAACATTATAACATAACATGTAAATAACAACAGCTAAACAGTAAAGCTGCGTGGCAGCACACTCCCCGTCTGGTATCGAGAGATACCACTACACAATTATTTTCTTCCTTATAAAATACTATAAACATTGCATACAGTAAAATACTATCTAACCTTCTCAAATCTGCAAGTTAGCTATATTAGAGGTCTTAAGTGACTCCCTCACATAACACTGAATCAGAATTACTAGAAGCAGGCATAATTAGGACAATCTCAGTGACTGGTCTGAGGAAGGTTTTTGAGTCTCCGTCCTTAACGATCCTGACTTCCACACTTCGGACTCTTCCATCATCACTGGCAATGGCTTTTGTAATAAGTCCAACTGGCCACTGGATTCGGTGAGTTTGCTGGTCTTTTAGCAGGACTAGGTCCCCTTCCTTTAAGTTGGGCTTCTGGGTTTGCCACTTTTTACGTCCTTGAAGAAGTGTGAGGTATTCCTTCCTCCATCTGTCCCAGAAACGATCTGCAAGGTATTGAGCGTATCTCCACTGACGTTTATATACGTCCTTTTCATCGAAAATACCTTTTGGCGCTTGAATCTGTCCAATCTTCCTGCTCAATAATGTAGCTGGAGTTAAGATAGTCAGAAATTCTGGGTCTGTAGATACGGCAGTCAATGGTCTTGAGTTGATTATTGCTGCGACCTCAGCAAGGAATGCGGTGAGCACCTCATGGGTAAGGCGTGAAGAACTTACGTCAAGCAACATTGAGTCCAGTATGCGCCTTGCCATCCCAATCATGCGTTCCCATGCTCCGCCCATGTGCGAAGAGTGTGGTGGGTTGAATTTCCATACGCAGCCTTGATCACTCAAATAATTTCCAACTTGTTGTTGGTCTATCTGTAACTCTCTGCAAGCACCAATGAAATTAGTTCCACAATCTGATCTCAAAAACTTCACAGGACCTCTTAGAGCAATAAATCTCCTTAGAGTGTTGATAAAACTTGAAGTGTCCATTGACTCAATCACTTCGATATGTACAGCTCTTATATTTAAGCAAGTGAACATTACAGCCCATCTTTTGCTGTTGACTTCACCACCACGAGTTCTTCTGGCCATTACTATCCATGGTCCAAACACATCGATTCCAACATATGTAAAGGGTGCATCTTCACTCAGTCTGTCTGCGGGTAGGTCAGCCATCTGTTGATACTGCTGTCTACCTCTCAACTTCTGACATTTGACACAGTTATGAATAATCGTGGCTATTTGTCTTTTCACTCCAATTATCCAGAACCCTGCAACTCTGATGGCACCTTCGGTATAGTGTCTTCCTTGATGTCTGACTCTCTCATGGTAATGCCGGATAATCAAGGTTGCCAAATGGTGGTTTCTTGGTACTATCAAAGGGTTCTGTTCCCTTCTTAGCAGGTTTGACTTATTGAGTCGTCCCCCAACTCTAAGCATGTCTTCATTGTCAATTATTGGGTTCAGTTTGAATAGTGGGCTACCCTTTGAGACTGGTCTATTGCCTCTCAAACACTTAATCTCTTCTGCAAAGACTTCTTCTTGCACACGACGTATGATAAATAACTCTGCCTTCTCATACTCTAACGCATTGGGTGACTCCTTGCAGGTGTGCCATCCATGACAAGATGATGTCTGGTTGGACTTGTGGAAAATCTGTGCAATATGACTCAGTCTTGCTATAGTCTTCACCAATCTTTTCCAAGAAGAGAAACGTTCAAAACGTCTTACCTCCAAGTTTCTTCTTGAGCAGATGTTAGAACTCAATGTTATAACTTCAGGGCGGATTTCCTGATCAGTATCTGGATCCACCAGGTAGAAATCGATATCTTCTTCTAAGTTTGTAGAAGACTGATCTGTTAAAAACTTGGGTCCTGTAAACCAAATGGTTTGCGTGAGGACAACTGCTGGCACTGACCTCGTGGCAATGTCAGCGGGATTCAAACCAGTCGGGACATAGTTCCATTGTTCAGGTCTACTGATTTTTCTTATTCGTTCTACCCTGTTAGCCACGTACACATAGAACCTTCTTACACTGTTGCATATGTAGCCAAGTACGACCTTGCTGTCAGTGTAGTACTTAACCTGATTAATTTCAGTGTCCATTTCATTTTGCAGGAATTCTGCAACTTCAACAGCTAGGGTTGCTCCACACAATTCTAATCTTGGAATAGTGTGAGCCGGTTTTGGAGCTAACTTGGCTCTTCCTAGAAGAAACCCGACATGGGATCTCCCAGAGGGATCTATGATTTTGAGATAAGCCACGGCCGCTATAGCCTCGGTGGACGCATCACAAAAGATATGAATCTCTTTCCTCTGACTTCTTGAAGTTGAAGTAGGTGAATAGCAGCGTGGGATATTAAGTTCTTCCAATACTTTCAAGGAGTCTCTCCATTTCTCCCATTTAGGTAGTAGGTCTACTGGTAGAGGGGCATCCCAATCTGTCACTCTCTCAGTAAGCTGACGAAGTATGGATCTCCCTTGGACGGTAACTGGAGTCACGAAGCCTAGGGGATCGTAAAGGCTATTGACAGTTGACAGGATTCCTCGTCTGGTGAATGGCTTCTTGGTGTCAGAGACCTGAAAGGTGAATGCATCTGAAGTTACATTCCAGAGAAGACCGAGACTCCTTTGCGTGGGTAGGGCATCTACTCCCAAATCCAAATCCTTCAAATCTTTAGTATGATCTTCCGGATTAAAAGCCTTCATTACTTCACTGCTATTAGATGCGATCTTATGAAGCCTTAAGTTAGCAGTCAACAGGAGCTGTTGAGTTCCTTTTATCAGATTGATGGCTTCTTCAGGTGTTGGGAAGGATTTCAGACCATCATCTACATAGAAATCTCTCTCAATGAATTGCCTGGTGGCAAATCCAAATTCCTTTTCACCTTCCTGTGCTGTTCTTCTCAGTCCATAAGTTGCCACGGCAGGAGATGGACTATTGCCAAAGACATGGACTCTCATGCGATAATCTATCACCTGATCATTAATATCATTGTTGCGGTGCCACAAGAATCTGAGATAATTTCTGTGGTCTTCTTTGACTACGAAACAGTGGAACATCTGTTGGATGTCAGCTGTCACGGCAATGGGTTCCTTCCTGAACCGTATCAACACTCCTACAAGATTGTTCGTTAGATTTGGACCTGTTAGAAGAACGTTGTTTAAAGAAGTTCCCTTGAACTGAGCGCTTGAGTCGAAGACGATTCTGATTTGCTCCGGTTTACGAGGATGGTAGACTCCAAAGGATGGAAGGTACCAGCATTCCTCACCTTCTTCAAGGTCTGGTGCTGGCTCGGCATGATGGTTATCTAGAATCTTCTGCATGAATGCTAGAAAGTGCTCTTGCATCTCAGGTTTGTTGCGTAGAGTTCTCTTAAGTGCAGCAAATCTGGCTAAAGCTTGTTCTCGATTGTTAGGGAGAGTAAGCCTTGGTACACGAAAGGGTAATGGAGCTACCCAACTGTTGGAGTTGTCCTTGAAGAACTCTTCATTCATAATCTTGATGAACTCCTTGTCTTCGACCGAAGGAGCAATCTTGTTGTCATCACAAGTAGTCTGGTACACTGCATCACCAAGATCCTTGTGAGAAGTGAGCTTGCAAGTAATGCCTTGGAGTACTTGATATGGAACTTCAGGACTGAAATCAAGTCTTTCCTTCACATAATAGTGCAATGGACATTTCATCGATCGATAGGTGTATGATCCCTCCACATTAGTTTTGTAAGAAGCTACATCCAAGAGCTTGTGAGATCGATCTAAACAAACTTCTCCTATTATCACCCATCCAAGATCAAGTTTCTGGGCATAAGGAGCATCATCTGGACCGTTGCATAACTCTCTTATTTTATGAACCCTAGGAATGTCTCTCCCTAGAAGAATCAAGATCTTCGCATCCTTGCTAAGTGTAGGAATGCATTTAGCAATGTGGCTCAAATGAGGGTGATGATGTGCAACCTCAGGTGTGGGGATCTCTTCTCTGTTGTTCGGTAGTTGATCACATTCGATTAGAGTAGGAAGAGGAAACTCTATGTTCTCATATTCTGATGCCACTATAAAGCCATGGGCTCTTCTTCCAGAAGTATTGACCCTTCCTGCGCATGTCTGCAAGGTATAGGACCAGGCCTCTCCACGAATGTTGAATAAGTCAAAGAATTCTGTACTTGCCAACGAGCGATTGCTCTGATCGTCGAGTATGGCATACATTTTTATGGCATTTTGTGGACATCCTTCAGGAAAAACCCTTACAAGACATATCTTGCTGCAAGACTTGCTATGAAGCCCTTCTCCACACACCTCTGTACATCTTGTGGTTACGGGGTCGGCATGTTGCTCGGTTCTCTCCCCGCCATCATCTGAGGTGGTCTTGGGGTTGCTGCCGGGTGAAGGTTTCCTTTTGAACAAGTCTGAATGAAGAGCGTCCACATGCTTGGCACTGTTACACAGGGAACATCTGATGGCGATCTTACAGTCTCTAGCGAAATGATCGGAGGATGCACAACACTTGAAACAGATATTATGTTCTTTGAGAAATGTCTTGCGTTCTTCAATAGGCTTGTCCTTAAATGCACGACATTTGGAGAGAGAATGTGGTGCATTATGAATGGGACACTGTTGATCAAGCTTGCTTGCCTTGGTATGTTGTAATTTAGTGTCTGTAGCCAAGACGTTGGACGTGATAGCGGTCTTCCTCACGGCAATAGGATGCCTTAAGTCCCTGAATTTACTGTTGGTGGCAATACCCTTTGAAGTAGTTGAAGGAAAGATGGTTGTATCTGGATACAGGAAGCTTGGGTCATTATTGGTTCTTGCAATCTTCCTGATGAACTCTGCAAAATAGGAAAAGGGGGGAAAAGAAACATGGTGTTCATATTTATACTTTGATCCTACACTAGTCCACTTTCCCTGGAGATGACTAGGCAACTTTGCTACAATAGGATTTACGCCCTGAGCAGTGTCTAAATAGCTAAGACCTGGCAAACTAGGATCTGACTTAGCAATTTCAAGTTCATGAAGGAGGTCACCTAACTCTCTAAGCCTATGATTGTCCTTAACAGAAATCTTAGGAAAGTCTTTTAGTCTCTGGAATAAGGCAGATTCAATGACTTCGGGGCTCCCATAGTCTTGTTCCAGACGTTCCCAGGCAGCATTGAGGCCTGCTTCAAAGTTATAAATGTAGACAGATTTAAGTCTCTTTACTTGTTCTGAAGATTGACGCCCCAACCACCTTATCAGTAAATCAAGTTCTGCTTGAGGTTCAATATCCAAGTTCTTGGTTACCGCCTTAAATGTAGATCTCCAACTCCTATAGTTCTCTGGGTGATCGTCGAATCTAGACAGTCCAGTAGTAATTAACTCTCGCCGAATCATGTACTTGCTGAACTCTGCAATATCAACCCTTTCAGTTTTTACATCCACAGGTGATACTGATGGTGCACCATCTTGAATCATGGTTGGTATCTGATGCTGGCTGATAGGTGGAGAGAAAGGTATTGCAGATGGGTTCAATCCAGGTAAGGGTCTGGTGTCTGAAGATCTCTGTGCGTTTGAAGTTGAAGTTAACTGTATTACAGGAGGTATAGAGTTCACTCTGTAGTCTTCTGTTGTGTCCTTGTAATCTCTATTCACATATGTTTGTGGTGGCACATGAGCTGGATAAGTTGGTACACTTAATTTTGTGGCACGTGGTAGTTGTGGAGTGTCTCTGTTGGAAGGTGCGTCTGGTTGATCAGCTTGCTTTGACAACATGTTACCTTCTGATTGACTTGCTGGATGATTATGGGAAGAATCTCCAACTGTAGGTGGAACTGTATCATCGTGGTTCTGGGTTAAGACAAACTGTAGGGTCCTTTCAACAGGGTCTTGACAAGCAGCCAAGCTGGGACAATATGCTCCTTCTTCTTCTAAAAGGGCTTGTTCCAAGACGGATAATTCCGCTAAGGCTACTTCCTTTTCTCTATTTTTCTGAAGGATTTCTAGCTGGGCCTCTGATTCTGCTTGTATTCGTTTAGCTTCTGCCTTGAAGGCTGCTTCCTTGCATTTAGCTTCTGCTTCCTTGCATTTAGCTTCTGCCTTGAAGGCTGCTTCTCTTTCAGAACAGGTGGCTTGAACCTGGGCTACTGCAACCTTTTGGCGAGCTTTGAGTATTTGGTCGCTCAATGTTGACCTTACAGAGCAGGACCGCAATGACTTAGAAGATGATTTATGATATGAGCGGGCAGATCTATTTGATTTTCCTGAGTGTCTGGAAGAAGCAGATATACAGGATGTAGTTTCATGTAGTTGTGCTAATCTACCCTCTATCTGTGTCTTTGCTTCAATATAAGTGATATGTCTCTGCTTGTCAGTAGCAATAAAGTTCTTTAATTCTATTGAAGCTTCCTCTACATTGGAATGTGACAAAAGGGAAGAGTACTTTTCAGAAAGTCTTTTATAATTCTCAAATGCCTTCTTAACCCTTGAGAGGGCAGTGTTCAATTGCTCAGAATTGTTGCTAGTTTCATTACTGGCTGTTATACAACTTAAAGTTTTCTCCCATAATGCAGTCAGGTTACTGCATGTCTCTTCCTTACTTGCATCATAAGCCTCCCTTGCCTTCAAAGATGGATGAGGGGCTCTAACAGAACGAGCAGAATGCAGCATGGTGTCTGTTTTATCTTGATTACATGCAGGTGACTCATAAGTGGGATCTCTGTCAGACATAATGACAAGTGCTGTAGTTTTAATGTCTTGTTGGAAATCTGCAGAAATCTGTAGTTACTTTTATTTGCAAGCAGGCTGAGCTGGGGAGCTGAATGTCTATTGCAATGAGGCAGCTAGAGCAGCAGCCTGGCTCACACTGGATGCTTCACTCAGTGCACAGACAAGATTACTGTTCTTCATACAGGAGAATGGTTACTCACAGTTCTGAAGCTGCAGAGATGGCTGTGTGATGGATTCTCATTGAGATTTATTGGAAATTTACTGTTCTGTCTTGGCATCGGTTGTACAAGGCCTTGTTATGTTGGATGTGGACTCTGTAAGGTGCAAGCACACCCCAATGTTTACAACCCCAAAGATATAATTACAAAAGCAGGAGCAGGAGGTTGTGGGAAGAAAAGAGCTGCAAGAGATGATAAAGAAGCGCAAGCGATGGAGGAGGGATTACTGGAACGTGAATATGGGATAGGTAGCATTAGAAAAGCCCATTTGACGGTTAGGGATACACCCAGAGCTGTTGTTAGCGGATTCAAAATCAGATAGATGAAAAAAAGTATCTTCAGACAGAATCACTGATCACTTGCTTGACTAGTTATAGTCTAGAACAGGGGTCAGCAACCCATAGATCGCGATCTACCAGTAGATTGCAGCCAGGTGACTGGTAGATCGCAGTCTGGGTTTGCTGACCCACCATCCCAGAGCATTAAACAATGCAGAGGGACTACTTGTAAAGTTGAAGCCATAGTATGGAGAAAGAGCCGCATAAGCCGATGCCTGCTCTGTAGTGCTGGCTCTTGTGCCATGTGAAGTGATACCAATTGCACTCTTACCATGACTAGCAGTCTACAGAGTGGTGCCAGTAGCAGGAAAGAAGAGATCTTCAGGTTAGTGTGAAGAGATACACTGGGCATAATAGTATAGAGCTGCTTTAACACTGATGTGCTGCAGTTTACTCACACTGTGGGTGCAGTGCAGTGTACCTGCAGCTTTCCTGCGGGTTTGCTGCACTTAGCTATAGACTTCTGTTATATCCTGAATTCAGGTGCGCTTTCAGAATGTGTATCACACCTGCAAGATATAATAGAAGTCTTTGGCAAAGTGCACCTAACCCAGGAAAGTTGCAGATCACTGCGCTGCACCCATGATGAACCGCAGCACATCAGTGTAAAGGCAGCATTTTGGGGGGCTCAGAACAGTAAGGGTTCATTTACATTTGCAGTTTGTGGGGTGGTAAAACCCCAAAGTTAAGATGTGTTTTTACCACCCCAACTGCACCCTCTTTAGCTGCAGTGGCCAGGGGTGTACACAGGAGTTATACGTCCTTTCAAGGTTGGTGGGTGTAGCACCTGCCAAGCATGACCCATTCAAGTGAATGAGGCCCTTCTGCAAGTGCCCTTCAACCTTGTGCAGTACAGCAAAAAAGGGGTAAAAGTAGGCAATGCAGTGTTGCTTTTTCACCAGCTGCTCTAACCCATTGGACTCCAAAGAAGCATGCAGTTGCGGGGCACTTGCAGAACGGCCCTATTTATTGAATGGGTCACTGTTGGCAGGCAATAGCACCTACAAAAAACAAGAGGGGGTTTAATTCCTGCTGCAGCATGTGTACACCTACACCTTTAGCTGCTGCCTCAGCAGCTAAAGGGAGTAGGGATTGGGGACGGTAAAACCCTGACTCAACCACAGGGTTTTACCACCCCACCCCCCCAACTTTACTTATGACTGAGCCCTAAGAGTGTCACTGCCGAATGCAACCAAGGGCTCATTCACAAGTGCTCCTCTGAAAAGCGATCTATGCTTGACAGATGGTGAGGAAGCGATATGTTGCCTTGTCACAATCTGATTTAAACACATGATTGCCATGCAATGCCCTCGATTACGATACAGTATTACGTAAATTAGAGGTTTAAATCAGGTGTGAGGAGACGACACTGTGCCCGGTGATCTTTGACTTGACTGACTCTCGAGTTGTTCAAGCAGATTTCCACCTCTTTAAGGCTCCATGCACACTACCATTTTTTTAAGCTCTTAGAAGCTGTTATTAGCATTACTTTCTGCTCCTAGAAGCTAGATAGTGTTATCCTATGTGTTCATACACACTACTTTAGGCTATTAGTGTTTTTTGAGCTTCAATGTCTAGGAGCAAAAAAAAAAAAAAATTTGTTTTTGCAGAGTTTTTGGAGCGTATTTCTAAATACTCCTAAACACTGCTAAACTCTACTAAAATGCTCATAATAGCTTTTTTCTTTCTTTTTTTGGACATGTACTGTAAAAATGCTAATAAAATGCTAACGCTCTATTACCAGCGGTTTCTACTTTTTTTTTTAGCTTAAAAAATGATAGTGTGCATGGAGCCTAAGGTTGCCTACCCCTGGTCTAGAGTTTCATCAGATAAAAGACATTATTAAGAGATATCAACCTGTATTAAAGGGTGATGTTCATTTGAAGGGTGCCTTGTCACAGGGTGCACAGTTTGTAAGCAAAAGAGCGCCATTATTATGAAATATTCTATCTATGAGCATATTCTAATGGCACAAATGAAGGGATGAACTACTTGGCTTAATACCACTGGTATGTACAGGCTTGTGTGTGGGCGGGTCCAAGACACAGGACAGAGTCCCTGCCTCACTTCTTGCCATAAAACCACCAAAAGTAACGGAGCTAGTTTGTTCAGGCTTAACTCAGGCCATATTGTCAGTATACAGCCCCCTAAAAGCTCTTCTCCGTGTATAACCTTTTGCACTTGCACATATGGTGTACCTAAGACAAGGTGCAATCTGTTATTCACCATTATCACACTCTCACCATACTCTTGGTCCTCCTTGGAAATCACGCCACTCTTACTGGGGACATTCACTGCGCCACGTTCGCTGACTTAAGCACGTTTACAGGGCAGGCTCCCAATTCCCTTGTCCTCCATCATATCCCCTATCCTGACCAGGTTTTCATACAGTTATGTACACCAGGTTCCCTCTTCACGAAGTGGGTACGTGATGAGGTGTACTGCTGCATAAAAGTCATATTAGTAATCGTAATAGGTGTGTACATAATCATTCTAAAAAGAGTCTGTTAGAAGACCAAATGTCCTATTTATCTGAAAAACAGGGCATAGTGTCTGAAAGGATATGAAAGCTATTGGTGATTGTTTGTGATTAAACAACTAGTCGGCTGTGAAACAAATTACATTCTATATGTGTAACGTTACGCCCGCAGGGACCGCTTGACACTGATTGTCCCCAATGGTTGCCCTGACCTTGCAAACCTCCTGAAACATCTAACACTCTGGGTTCAAATATATTTCAACAGTATAGAATAATAATGCAAGAGACACAATTCTCGTAACATTTCTATATTAGACTTGTTCAAAAGAGTAGGCCACAAAAATAATGGGTTTAAGATATACAACCCCAGTGAATGAATAAAAGCAGAGCACTGGTAAAACAGAAATAATCAATTAGCAATGTTTAACAGAAAGCTTCAGCTATTTAATTGCAATGCCAGCAGCAAGAGGGGGAAGAAAAGGCTTGTTGACTTGTCAACTCTCTCTGGACTACTAGTGCCACAATGGGGAATGCAGAGAATTATGTAAATGTATACTCTGACATGAATAGATATAACTACGCTAATTTGTATAGCAATGGCCTTAAAAGTGAAGAGGTCCCTTTAACTACAGATTGCAACTGTGATGTTTAAAGCTTCTGATATGGTGGCATCTGTTGTCTTCTGCTAGCAATGGTGGGGTTCATAAACATTAGTGAATACTGATAATTCAATGAAGTTAAACAGATAGAACGTGGTCCTGTTCAAAGCAAAGATCTCCAGGTACTGAGATGTAAAGGTGTCTACATACATGAGCAGACGGATGCCTAACCTATTTCTGTCATCACTCTAGAGACACTTCTAGAGTGATGACAGAAATAGGTTGGGAATCCGTCCGCTCATCAATCCTATGGATAGTATGGCCTCCTAGGAACAGAGTTCTTGCCCAGGCTCTTAGCTATTTGCAGGTATGTGCAGAGCTACCACCTGATGCCCTGTCAGCGTGGCAAGCAAAGATATCTGTGTGAAGACTGGACAGTGACAGTCCCGGTGCAGAGAAGCTGATGCAATCCCAGTGTGGCGATCAGTATCACTGCTGTACTGAATTAATGTGCAGAGTCCTGCAGCAATAGACCAGCAATCTGTCTCTGGAGAACGGTAGTCCCCCTGTGTGCAGCTCTGAATCCTGTGCCAAGACAGAGCAAGTCAGTTCCTTGCTGTAGACTATATATGCTTTCCCAGCATCCTTCTCATTCGCAAGCTCTCTGGTAGTTGTAGTTCAATCAGCACTTGGGAATACAGTATGTATTGGCTATATGACTACAGGTCCCAAGATCCTCTGTTGTCAGAAGAACTGGATCCACTCTGCTAACAGGAGATGATGTAGCAGTCATAGTACTGGGCACTAGGGGCAAAAGGAATAAGCATAGTCTCATCTGTAAATGTCCCTTAATGGCATAATGATATAGCCAGCACCTGGCTACATATGTCATATCTTGAATGAATCAGTAATTGAGTGCACCTTATATAGCAATGGTAATGAAATAGCAATCGTAATGAAAATGAACCAAATAAATGGTGTGTGTATCCCACTCAGTATTTATCCATTGGGAACATTACCTTTTAATGTGCATATACACCAAATGAAAACTTACAGTTTTCAATGCATGAATATAGCAATGACTCCCCAGTATGACATCAACAAAATGTGCTCAACCACTGTACAAAGTGGCCTCTCATCGCTAGTATTGACCTAAAAATCCATATAGGTCAAATGCGCTTTGTCTGCTAAATCCCCAAATGGTGTATACTTGCTCTCTTTCCACCCTTAACGGAACACTCTAGTAGATGCTTCCTGACTGTCAGTTTAAATGAGCGAATGCTCAGGAGAGATAATAAACAGGGTCGTCCATAGTGTAGTAAAACTCACAAAATGTTTATTAAATAAAAGAATGCCACTCACATATTATAAGTGCAGTACAGGCTCACATGCATTCCACGTAAATAGAATCAATTCCTTCCAGTCTCGGCTGTGTTCTAAACAATATGTTGGAAGAACAAAAAGAGCCATATAAGGACCTGGCAGACCTCCTACAGCATTAAAATACAAACAAGTGTCTTCAGCAATAACTGGGCCCTGAATTTCTTTACACTTACGAATTGAGATTTCATCTGGTTCTCCTTGATCCTTGGTAATATACTATTATCCATTGGTGCCTTTATAGGTGACTTTACAGGTTATTACTTTAGATTTACACAGGTCTGGTGCTAGAATTACTGCCCTTGTTCCGACGTTCGCAGTGATACTTCACATGTGTGGTGCGATTGCTGTTTACACATGCGTGCATTCACCCTTGCACGTGAGCACAGGGGGCACTTAAATTTTTTTCTTAAGCTTTATATTTAATTTTTATCACTTTTAATGTTATCACAGGGAATATAAATATCCCCTGAGATAGTAATCGGCAGTGACAGGTACTCTTTACTGAGAGATCTGCAGGTCTATTAGACCCTAGATCTCTTCTCTGCCCTTCAAAGCTTTGGATCATACAAAGATTGGTATGATCTGTTGGTTTTTTTAAACCACTAAGGGTTTGTTTACATCTGACAAAAGTGGAAGAGAAGAAATGCTCATCGCTTCCAGTTTCTTTGACCATAGAGATGCCAGGAGCCTTTTCCGATCAGCTCTATGGTCATCCCGGTGATATGGTATCCCAGTGGGTTGGGAGGACCCGGGAGAAAAGCAGAAGACAGCAGAGGGGGATGTCCCTAAGATTGCTTTTACAAGAAAGCCAACCGCTGACTGACAAAAACAATACGAGGATGACACCTAAAGCATTAACCAGTGCTCAACTGGACACTGATAGAAGTCACAAGACTGCTATATACTGCTGATGAGAAAAGGTATTTAGCAGTTTATATTTACTAAAATACTTGTATTTCCTCGTTCTGTGTAGTGTGGTCATGGGTTTAGTAACACTTTAACCTTTTTATTTTCAACCCACAGGGGAAAAAAATCTTCTATGTGATGATATTTTTGGTGGCAGGTTCTTTTTAATGAGACATCTGGAGTCTTTTAGTCTTACCTGTCCTCCATTGAATCGAATAAAGTGCAGATCACACTGCATTAGATTCTTCCCCAGCCATGCAGGTCTAGGAAAGAGACACAGGGACCCAGAAGTGATGTTCAACACGTTGCTTCTCCTCCCCACAAAAAAGGGGAGGAGAGTAGACACACGCTCTCTACCCTCTACCCAGATGCACCTGCCATGCTGGTCGGCTTGTCGGATATACACACACTGTGATATACCCCCCTTCTGTTGCTGTTAGGTTCGTATGGCATACAGACCTGGCAGTAAAAGGGTTATAGTAAAACTAAAAGCAACATTTTTTTTTTTTTAATTTGGCTAGATCAGTGTTTCTCAACCTTTTTTCGGTCAACCTCTAAAATTATGAACAGTCCTGAGGCACCCTCTAAAATAATGAACAGTCTTGAGGCATGCTATTCTAAAATGTAAAAACACTATTCTAACAATCTTGTATAACGCAGCAACATCCACAGACGTAAGACACCCAACATTAGAGGCTATTTATTCTTCCAAAGCAAATACACTTTTGCACACTGGTACGAAGTAATATTCCAGTGTTTCTCTTCTCCGTCACTCAGCTAATGTGACCCCCAGCACTGACAGAGAGGGGCAGGGGATGGGCAAACAAGGATGCTGTGCAGGCTACTGACATTATCATTATGAACTGATTATGTCATTGTTTGTTAGGACAGCAGTGGCTAGAAGGTCGTAAAGGCGCACAATGAAAACCTATGGCTTTCTGTAATTAAAAGTAGACTTGTTCCTCCTGCTGGCTTATATACAAATTCTGAGAAATGTTTAGATATTTTTCCAAGGCACCCCTGAAGGAACCTTGGAGCACCCTGGTTGAAAAAGGGTGGGAGAGTACAGGAGGGTTAGAATCCCGTGTCAGTTTTTTGTCCTTTTTCCCTTTCATTTCCTGTCACATAGCCAAAACTGGAAGAGACAGAAAATCCCTCCAAAGTGAGAGAATGCCTGGTTGTCACCAGGACTAGTGCCCCCTTTGAAAGCTTTCCCCTATAGTACTGTTCTGAGGACAACTCAAAATTTGGCATTTTCTTTTACTTTTATTACTTTTAAACAGGACAAGTAGAGGCTAAGGCTCTATGCACACTAGCATTTTTTTAAGCTCCTAGAAGCTATTAGCATATTTTTTTCTGCTCCTAGAAGCTAAATAGTGTTATCCCACGTGTTCATGCACACTACTTAAAGCAGAGTTCCAGTCATTTTTGTGTTAATTACAGCTTACCAGCCAAAGGATTTACCCTCCTTCCTGATCAGGCCATTTTTTGTGATACGGCGCTGAGTTACTTTAACCTCTTCACGCCGGCCGAACGCAAATGTGAAGCCTCCCGGCCGCACATTTGCATTCTATTAAAAAAAGAACATACAGGTGAAACTCGAAAAAATAGAATATCGTGCAAAAGTTCATTTCTTTCAGTAATGCAACATAAAAGGTGAAACTAATATATAACATAGACTCATTACATGCAAAGCAAGATAGTTCAAGCCGTGATTTGTCATAATTGTGATGATTATGGCTTACAGCTCATGAAAACCCCAAATCCACAATCTCAGAAAATTAGAATATTACATGCAATCAATAAAACAAGGATTGTACAAAGAACAATATCGGACCTCTGAAAAGTATAAGCATGCATATGTACTCAGTACTTGGTTTGGGCCCCTTTTGCAGCAATTACTGCCTCAATGCGGCATGGCATGGAAGCTATCAGCCTGTGGCACTGCTAAGGTGTTATGGAAGACCAGGATGCTTCAACAGCGGCCTTCAGCTCTTCTGCATTGTTCAGTCTCATGTCTCTCATCTTTCTCTTGGCAATGCCCCATAGATTCTCTATGGGGTTCAGGTCAGGCGAGTTTGCTGGCCAATCAAGCACAGTAATCCCACGGTCACTTAACCAGGTTTTGGTGCTTTTGGCAGTGTGGGCAGGTGCCAAGTCCTGCTGGAAAATGAAGTTAGCATCCCCATAAAGCTCATCTGCGGAAGTAAGCATGAAGTTTTCCAAAATATCCTGGTAGATGGCTGCGTTGACCCTGGACTTAATGAAGCACAGTCGACAAACACCAAAAGATGACTTGGCTCCCCAAGTCAACACAGACTGTGGAAACTTCACACTGGACTTCAAGCATCTTGCAGTGTGTGCCTCTCCATTCTTCCTCCATACTCTGGGTCCTTGGTTTCCAAATGAGATGCAAAAGTTGCTCTCATCAGAAAAGAGGAGTTTGGACCACTGAGCAACAGACCAGGTCTGTTTTTCTTTAGCCCAGGTAAGACGCTTCTGACGTTGGTTTGTTGTTCAGGAGCGGCTTGAAAAGAGGAATACGACATTTGAAGCCCATGTCCAGGATCTGTCTGTGTGTGGTGGCTCTTGATGCACTGACTCCAGCCTCAATCCACTCCTTGTGAAAGTCCCCAACACTTTTGAATGGCATTTTCCTGACAATCCTCTCCAGACTGCGGTCATCCCTGCTGCTTGTGCACCTTTTTCTTCCACACTTTTCCTTTCCACATAACTTTCTATTAATGTGCTTTGATACAGCACTTTGGGAATATCCAACTTCTTTTGCAATTACCTTTTGAGGCTTTCCCTTCTTATGGAGGGTGTCAATGATGGTTTTCTGCACAGCTGTCAGGTCAGCAGTCTTTCCCATGATTGTGATTCCTACTGAACCAGACTGAGAGACCATTTAAAGGCTCAGGAACCCTTTGCAGGTGTTATGGCTTAATTAGCTGATTAGAGTGGGACACTTTAAGCCGAGAATATTGCACCTTTTCACAATATTTTAATTTTCATAATCATCACAATTATGACAAATCACGGCTTGAACTATCTTGCTTTGCATGTACTGAGTCTATCTCATATATTAGTTTCACCTTTTAAGTTGCATTACTGAAATAAATGAACTTTTGCACGATATTCTAATTTTTTGAGTTTCACCTGTGTGTGCTGAGAGCGCGTGCCCTGAGCCCTCCCAGCACACGTCCGGTACTCACGGAAAGGTCCCGATCTCCCCTTTCGATCGGGACCTTTCCCAATCATGTGACTGCGTTTTTCCAGCAGAAAAAAAAAACGCTAAATGCTACTTGTAACGGAAGCATAGGCAGGACAGAGCACACGGAGAAGATGGGGAACACACAAAACTTTATTGAAGCAACAAAATGACAGACACTCAATGGGGAAATGGCAGGGAGGGGGATGTGTGCGCAAACCAGGGACGATTCCAGGCACGGGGGGTCTTCAGCAACAGGCAGGCAATCTCCCCCCTAGGCTTGGGGCCTCAGCTGAGCTCCCTCCGTGACTGGACAGCGGATTAAAGACTCGGGCAACAGGCGGCAATCTACCCCTGGGCAGGGGTCTCGGGCAACAGGTGGCAACCTACCACTGGGCAGGGGCCTCGGGCAACAGGCGGCAACCTACCACTGGGCAGGGGCCTCGGTCAACAGGCGGCAACCTACCACTGGGCAGGGGCCTTGGGCAACAGGCGGCAACCTACCACTGGGCAGGGGCCTCGGGAAACAGGCGGCAACCTACCCCTTAGGCAGGGGTCTCGGGGACTCAACGGGACTCTAGCTGTGAAGTCTGGCCTCAGCACCGCTCCCACCCAGCGGGGACAGTTCAGAACACGGGTGGTCGGTGCACACAGCGGGAGAGTTCAGAACACAGGTGGTCGGTGCACACAGCGGGGGCAGTTCAGAACACGGGTGGGCGGTGCACACAGCGGGGACAGTTCAGAACACGGGTGGTCGGCGCACACAGCAGGCACAGTTCAGGACACAGGTGGTCAAGTGCACACAACAGGGACAGTTCAGGACACGGGTGGTCGGTGCACACAGCGGGGACAGTTCAGAACACGGGTGGTCGGTGCACACAGCGGGCAGCGGGGACAGTTCAGGACACAGGTGGTCAGAGCACACAACAGGGACAGTTCAGGACACGGTTGGTCGGTGCACACAGCGGGGACAGTTCAGAACACGGGTGGTCGGTGCACACAGCGGGCAGCGGGGACAGTTCAGGACACAGGTGGTCAGTGCACACAACAGGGACAGTTCAGGACACGGGTGGTCGGTGCACACAGCGGGGACAGTTCAGGACACTCACGGTAAGCAGCTTGCAGACCCTCAGCGGCAGGCGGCTCCAGACAGGGACGACCAGCGGTCAGCGTTCCAGGGACAACCAGCGATCAGCAGACAGCAGCAGCTCCCAGGGCATTCAGCAGCAGACAGCTTCCAGGGACATGCAACTACGGACAGTGTGCAGGGTCCCTCAGCAGCAGCTCCCAGGGCACTCAGCAGCAGACAGCTTCCAGGGACACGCAGCCACGGACAGTGTGCAGGGTCCCTCAACAGCAGCTCCCAGGGCACTCAGCAGCAGACAGCCTCCAGGGACACGCAGCCACAGACAGTGTGCAGGGTCCCTCAGCAGCAGCTCCCAGGGCACTCAGCAGCAGACAGGGTGCAAGGGTGCCCAGTAGACAGGCTTACAGACTGGCAGGGTCTCAGCTGTGGGGTCTGACCTTTGAGGAGAAGGCTCATGCAGAGCTGTGGAGACTCCCAACCCTGGGGTATTGCAGAGGGCTACAGTCCTGACCTTTTGGGGGTCTGCAGAGTGTGCAGGGGGGATGGCTGGGGAGGCTCGGTCCCGTTCACCCGAGCCTCCCAACATCTTTCTGGGAGCAAGATGATTCCAGCAGCATGGACAGGAACAGGGAGAGGAGGGCTGCTTCCTGTGCGGGTCTTTTGAAGACCAAGTGGAACGTGGCTAGGTTTCCTCGGCAACGACCGGCCCAGCCCTGTCCATGGAAGCCCCACAGACATCTGAATGTGCAAGGGGGAAGGGAGGGGTGGAAGGATATGGCGGGGGATGGAAGAGGCACTGGCAGTCCGTGACACTACTATAATGCTTCTAACAGCTTTTTTTGTCCTCTACAATGCTCCTAAACGTTTCCGGATGTTACTAAAAAAACGCTATTACCAGTGTTTTTTTATCCAGCATTTGTTTTAGCTTAAAAAACACCTGCTAGTGTGCCTAAGGCTCCATGTACACAGGACACTTCAGAATGATGGAAACTGACTGGTGGAAAACATGGGTTAAAAAATGTCTGTTTAGCCGTGTTTGCATAACGCATTTATGCGCGTTTGGAAGCGCTTTTTAAAGATAAGCACAGGAGAACCACCCAAATGCCCTGAATGCACTGAAAAGTGGTAAATTATTAACTATTTCAGACTGTTTTAGAGAAATACAGAGAGTAGAAGCAGAAACAGCAGTATGTGTTGAGATTAGTTTAGGTGTGAGTTGCTCATTAACATTTCTTTGGTTTCCAAGGGTGGGAAGTTGTCTGCTGGAGTCATTAGGGTCACCTGGCAGGAGGTCTTCATGAGGAATTTGAGGTGTGAATGGTCATTAACATATCTTTTGTTTCCAAGGGTGGGAGAGGTCTGAGGTGTGAATTGGTCATTACTGTGTGACAAGCTTGGTAGGGATATTCCCTGTTTTGTCCATTTGAGTACCTGAGTACCTTGAAAATGCTTTGCATGCATTTTTCATGATGAAAAAAGGCTCTGGACAGCATCGGGAACTGGAACAGTTAAAAAAAAATTAAACCGCTTATAAACATGATTTGCTGCGTTTACAAGCGTTTTGCTTTTGAAACACAGATAAAATCAACTGCTGAACGCAAGTTTCCTGCGTTCAAAAAAACAACTGTAAACTCAAATGCCTGTAAATGCAGATGTGTACATGGACACATAGGAAAACATTAGGGAGAGTTCAGGGCGTGCTTGAAAAAAAAACGCTGAACAGCTCCTGAACGTAAGTGCAGTGTACATGAGCCCTAATGCAGGCCATAGACGGGTCGAAAACTGGCCATTTTTTTATAATTATATCGTAAAGCGCTGAGCAAACTGTTGGCGCTATATAAATCCTGTATAATAATAAAAAAAACGAAAAATCGGTCGTTCGATCGGCTGACGTTACCACCAACAGTAAGGAGGAAAAAAAAAAACGGCTGATTTTCGTTCCGTCTACGGCCAGCATTTAACTTGTTGCCGACCGCAGATAGCCGAATGATGGCTGCACTGCGGCCGGCCAGTTCTGGGTGGACGTCATATGATGTCCCCCCAGAACGCGCTCTCCTGCGCGCCCCCTGCGATCTCCGTGATCGCTGTGTCCTACGGACATTGGTAAAAGACCAATCACAGCGGCCTTTTACCACCTGATCAGCGGTGTCCAATGACACGCTGATCAGAGGGAAATGCAAGTGCCGGTTCTCGGCTGCACTTTCCTCACGCTGTCAGATCGTGAGGAAAGTACTGCCGAGAACCGGCAGTTGTCAGAGCGGGGATCGGCACCGATCATCAGGGCACTGATGATCAGTGCCCTGATGATCTGTGCCCAGCAGTGCCACCCGCAAGTTCCGCCCACCTGTGCCCTGCAGTGCGCCCACTAGCTCCGCCCACCTGTGCCCAGCAGTGCACCCACCTGCGCCCAGCAGTGCACCCACCTGTGCCACTCTGCAATTTCACACACCTGTGCCCAGAAGTGCCACCTACCTGTGCCCAGCAGTGCCACCCACCTGTGCCCACCAGTGCCACCCACCTGTGCCCACCCACCAGTGCAGCCCAGCAGTGCTGCCAGTCAGTGCCCAGCGGTTGTGCCAGTCAGTGCCGCCAGTCAGTGCCCAGCAGTGATGCCAGTCAGTGCCGTCTATCAGTACCCGTCATCAGTGTCACCTATCAGTGCCGCCTATCAGTGCTGCATATTAGTGCCGCCTATCCGTGACACCTCATTAGTGCTGCCTATCAGTGCCGCCTATCCGTGCCACCTCATTAGTACTGCCTATCAGTGCCCTTTAGTGCTGCCTATCAGTGCCCATCAGTGCTGCCTCATCAACGCACATCAGTGAAGGAGAAAAATTACCTGTTTGAAAAATTTTATAATAGAAACAAAGAAACTTTTTTTTTTTTTTTTAATTTTTGGCAATTTTTTATTTATAGCGCAAAAAGTAAAGCGCCCAGTGGCGATTAAATACCACCAAAAGAAAGCTCTATTTGTGAGAAAAAATGATCAAAATTTCATATGGGTACAATGTTGCATGACCGTGCAATTGTCAATCAAAGTGCGGCAGCGCTGAAAGCTGAAAATTGGCCTGGTAAATAAGGGGGTATAAGTGCCTGGCAGGCAAGTGGTTAATTACTTCTGTCCCTTGCAGAGAGCTCCGCTATTATATTTTATATTAAAAAGTATTGCGCTTGCAACAATGTATCCATGATGGTTTTATTCGGATACAAATAGATACATTGTTGCAAGCGCAATACTTTTTCATATAAAATATAATAGCGGACTGGAATTCTTCTTTTTCTTTCAGGTCACGGCTCATTTGCAGATTTTTTTATCGGTAAAACGATCGGCCGATTTGACCATCATTGCCGGGAAAATCGGCCGAATTTTTTCCAACTTTACCGATAAAAAAATGTGCCAAAACCCCGAAAAGCGGCCAACCAATTAGCCAATAACGGTGTGAAAATCGGCAGATTTTTTTTCGGCCGAAAAATCGGCTGATTTTCGACCCGTCAATGGCTTGCATAAGGCTCCATGTACATAAACCTACCCTGACTGCTGGACGAGTGAAAACACAAATTGCATTGCCACAATTTGCAGTTCCCCGTGGTCGACGATTAACCATTAGCCGCCCGGCCAATGGCCGTTTGGCGGCTTCAGATGTGTATCTGCATTCCGGGTGCACGCCATTTGGCGTGCTCCCGCACATGCGCCGTTTGTGCTAGTGCAGAGCGGCGCAGCAGCGCGATCTGTCATCGGCCGTGCACCTCGGACACGGCCGATGACAGATCCGAGTACCGGCTCCCGTTGCTGGTACCATGTGACCTGCTGTGACCAATCACAGCAGGTCACATGACAGTTGTATACAATGGATGGCTTCATTCATGATGCCATCCATTGTATACTAGTGCCTAGCTGTGAATGGTCACAGCTAATCACATGCACATGTCATGTGATTAGCTGTGACCAAATCACAGCTAAGCACAAAAAAAAAAAAAGCTGAATGAATCGATTTCATTCAGATAAATGCTTGCTTATAGCAAAGTAATTCTTTGCTATAAGCAAATTGTGTAAAAAAAAAAATACTGATCACTTCCCCAAAGTAGTACAATGTTACTATGGTAACATTGTACTATTTTGGTCATAGTAAAATATGAAAAAAAAATCTTAAAAATTAAATATAATAAAAAAATAAAAAAAAATTAAAAAAAATATATATTTTTTTTTTCATACTGTCACCAGTCAGTGTCCCTGTTCACCGCCATGCCAGTTATAGGATGACGCTGTACTGCACTGGTGACAGTATGTAAAAAAAAAAATAGTGAATATAATTTTTTTCATTTTTTCATTTTCCGAAAAATTATGACAAAAAAATACAACTTCAAAAAACTCGCCATGCCTCTTATGAAGTACGTCGGACTGTCTACTCTGCAAAAA
Organism: Staurois parvus; assembly: GCF_062004578.1. NCBI lineage: Eukaryota > Metazoa > Chordata > Amphibia > Anura > Ranidae > Staurois > Staurois parvus. The sequence goes on from NW_028317809.1 coordinate 17,163,746, forward strand.
GGGGTCATTTGGGGGATATCTGTACTATTCTGACATTCTTGGACCTCAAGAAATTAGATTGGCCGTCAGTACTTCAGGATTGATCAATTTTCAGATCTATACCATAGTTTGTGAACTCTATAACTTTCCTAAAAACTAAAAAATACATCCTAATTTGGGTTATTTTCACCAAAGACATGTAGCAGAATACATCTCGGCCTAAATTTATGAAGAACAATTATTTATTTGTAAACTTTTATAACAGAAACAAAGAAAAATTTGTTTTTTTTTTTAAATTTTTGGTCTTTTTTTGTTAATTTAGCAAAAAATAAAAACCCCAGTGGTGATTAAATACCACCAAAAGAAATCTCTAGTTGTGTGAAGAAAATGATAAAATTTTAGTTTGGGTACAGTGTTGTATGACCGCGCAATTGTCATTCAAAGTGTGAGAGCGCTGAAACGTGAAAAATGGCCTGGGCAGGAAGGTGTAAAATTGCACGGTATTGAAACGGTTAAAATATTACACGATTCTTCCATGTTCAGGAGAGGGAGGTTTAACCTCACCTAAACGCGGCAGCTCCTAAACTCTGGTAAAAGTCTGTCTGTATATGGACACGTAGGCTTTTATGGAGTTCAGTTTAGAAGCTTTGGCAAAAAAATGCCAAAAGCTCCTAAACTCGAGTTTAGCAGCTGCTCGTGTACATGAAGCAAAATGCGGACAGAGATAGCAATAAAAGAAAAACCTGACAAGGGGTCTAGTCCCTCTTCACTCTCTCCAAAACACACAAAAAAAAGGTGTGCCTTTAGTTATAATTGAAGTTAGTTTATAATGTCACCTGTATTACCTAATGTGAAGGTACTCTTGTGTGAGGAGAATGGCGCCCTTTTTGCTCTCAGTGCTCTGTGTGGAGTGAGTCCAATCAATGTGTGCACAGCCAGCCTGTGTGAGGTAAGAGACTTCCTGACGTGCAGTGCGCATATGCCGGGGAGAGGAGACAGGAGGAGCGCTGACTGGACCTCTGCCACTCATCACCATCCTCCCTCCTATGACTGAGGCCGGCTAGGGTGCGGCTTGTTCACTTTGCTCAGTCTGAGCCCAGAGGGGAGAGCAGTGCAGTGACTGGAGCGCACAGGTCGGTGAGTAGTACATGGAGAGTCAGGGAAGTGTGCTGTGCTGCTTCTATCTGCAGGGGTAATCATTGTCAGCTTGGTCTGCTGGCTCTCATTGTACTGTCCTGTGCACCCTCCTCAGCAGCAGCTCTTGTATCCCCCTATGAAGGCTCACTCCCTGTACTGTGGTAGTTTTCCTTGTATAAGTGGACTGATTTATTTAATGGCTTACCCTTGATAGTGTGTTCCCTATCTGCTGCATGCAATACTTTGTGCTTTCAGTAAAGTCAGCGTTCTCCTAAGGCTTGGTTCACACTGCTGCGACCTGCAGTGCGATGTTCCCAGGCGACTGGAGTACTACTTTGAAGCAACTTTCAGAGAATGCCTGGGTAAGCTTCCTGTAATGTCGGATCCAAGTCACCTCAATATAGATGAGGATCTGACTTGGAGGTGACTCTATTAAAGTCTATGGGCACAAGTCTGATAGAAATCGCCTTGCGTAGTACAGAAACATTTTCTAAAGTCGGAGCGACTTCAGTTTTGCTAATTAAGACAGCTCTCGTTGACTAACATGGGATTTCACATGCCATGCGACTTGGGGGTTCACAAGTCGGATCCCAAGTCGTGACAGTGTAAACAGAGCCTAATGCAGGCCATAGATGGGTCGAAAATTGACCGATTTTTCAGGCGAAAAAAAAAAAAATCAGCAGATTTTTTTTTTTTTCTGCACCATTAGTGGGTTAATTGGTCGGCCGTTTTTTGGGATTTTGGCACTTTTTTTTTTATCGGTGAAGTTGGGAAAAAATCGGCCCTTTTTTTTTTTTTTTTTTTTTTTTCCCGGCAATGATGGGCAAATCGGCCAGTCTTTTTACCGATAAAAAATCTGCACATGAGCCGTAACCTGCAAAAAGAAGAAAAAGAATAAGAATTCCAGTCCGCTATTATTATATTTGACATGAAAAAGTATTGCAGTTGCAACAATGTATCTATTTGTATCCGAATAAACACATCTGTATCCGAAATGGATACAAATAGATATGTTGTTGCAACCGCAATACTTTTTCGTGTCAAATATAATAGCGGAGCTCTCTGCAGGGACAGAAGTAATTAAATGCCGGCCGTAGACAAGACGAAAATTGGCCATTTCTTTTTTTTTTTTTTTTTGGGGGGGGGGGGTTTGTTTTTGTTTTTTTTCTTTTTAAACAGCCGGTTTTCGACCCATCTATGGCCTGCATTGGTCTTGGTTCACACTACTGCGACCTGAAAGTGCGACTTTTCCAGAGGACCTGAGTACTACTCTGAAGCAACTTTCAGGGAGTGCCTCGATAATCTTCCTGAAATGTCAGATCCAAATCACATCAATATAGATGTGGATCTGACTTTGAGGTGACTTCTATTAAAGCCTATGGGCACAAGTCGTATAGAAGTTGCCTTGAAGTAGTACAGGAACCTTTTCTAAAGTAGGAGTGAGTTCAGCAGTGCTAAGACAGCTTTCATTGACTAACATGGGATTTCACGTGTCATGTGATTTGGGGTCTCACAAGTCAGATCCCAAGTCACGACGGTGTGAACCGAGCCTTAGTCTTGGTTCACACTACTGCAACCTGAAAGTGTGACTTTTCCAGAGGGCTTGAGTACTACTCTGAAGCGACTTTCAGAGAATACCTGGGTAACCTTCCTGTAATGTCAGATCCAAATCACCTCAATCTAGATGAGGATGCAACTTCCATTAAAGTCTGTGGGCACATATCAAATAGAAGTCGCCTTGCGTAGTACAGGAAACTTTTCTAAAGTCGGAGCGACTTCAGTAGTGCTAAGACAGCTCTCATTGACTAACATGGGATTTCACATGTCATGCGACTTGGGGGCTCACAAGTTAGATCCCAAGTCGCAACAGTGTGAAACGAGCCTTAGGGTCACCATACATCATACAATCTTTGTACAATCAACTTTAGATTTACCAGAACTGTATAATATGAGGGCCTACCTAATCTACCCAATCAGTGTCTATCTAGTCTGGCAGGGCCTTGCACTACACAGTTGTGTGTGGATCTAACCATGGATAGAACTGAACGTTTCATGTTTGATTTGGTAAAACGCCCGGATTGAATCGAGACAAAAATGGCATGGGTGAGCAATAGAGAAGGATGGTTTTAATTGATCCAAATCAATCCGTTTTGGTAGGAAAGAATCATATAGCGTTTTCTCACAGCCCATGGGACGTGTTGGTTTACATGTAGATCAGTTATAAGTGATTCACATAAACACCATGGATTGATCTAGTATATGTGTGTGTGTATATATATATATATATATTTTTTTTTTTCCCACCGCAACTGATCATCTTGGATTAATGCAGGCCATAGACGGGTCGTTTAGCGGCCGAATTTTTGTCCGCACGAAAAATCGGCCGATATTCACGCCATTAGTGGGGCCAGCCCGTCGGCTGTTTTTCCCGGATCTTCACATTTATTTTTATTGGTCATGCTGGAAAATCCACGAAAAATGGCCATTTTTCATGGACATTGGTGGCAGCAACGGCACCGACTTATTTTTCGTTTATCAGCGGTCAATGGCCTGCATATCCATCACTCTTTGTTGCTGACTTCTCGACTATGCCATTTTTGTCCTGCTTAATCATTTACATTATTTTATCAAATTGGACATCAATTGTTGAGGAATGTGTAGTCACGTAAAGGGCTTGTTCATAGGTGTGACAGGGGCCACCACTCCTCTGAAAAGCGATCCACACTCTGTCGTTTGATAATCTGGGACATTTCACCTCCTCACCATCTGATTTAGTGTTAGTTCACTTATATGCGGATTGGATGCGATTTGAACCACATCCAATCCGCATTACATGTAAAATAACATTGCTTCCTATGGTGCCTGTTCTCATATGTCCGGTGCACTGGAAGTGTGGAGTGTAAAAGAGTCATGTCTGATTTCTGAACAGTCTGGTTCAGGTGCAGATTACAGGTTATTGACCTCTATGGGAATCGTTTCTAAACCGCATATGCAGTGGCATCCCTAGACGGGTGGGAGAGGGGGTGCGCGCGCCGTGCCGGGTGACATCGGACCCTCTCCACGAAGAGGAAAGTTTTAAAGCAAGCCGACGATCCCCGCAAGATGGATCGGATCTGCGGATTGAGCATAATGGATCGGAGTCCTATCCATTATGCTCTCCGATCCATCTTGTGGAGATCGTCATCTTGCAACCTATACGGGGTTAACTGATCTGGGTAAGGCTGTGCAAGATCCAGGACTTGTCCTTAACCAGGAAATGAGGCCAGGATAGCAGGAACCGCCTCCATCTGACATCACTTCTTGAGCATGTGCAGACCAGACCGGTGTTGAAAGATCAGTTAACCCCATATAGGTTGCAAGCCGATGATCCCCGCAAGATGGATCGGATCTGCAGATTGGGGAGCATAATGGATCAGACACAGATCCGATCCATCCTGCGGGGATCGTCGGAGGGGTGACACCATGTGTTAGTGCACCGGGTGACACCAACCCTAGGGACGCCCCTGCGCATATGTGTGAACAAGATAAAAATCCTGAGCTGAACCTGATGTAAACCTGACCTGAACCGCTGAAAAACTGCTGTATCAATTAGCTGTGAAACCTGAGCTTCAATCTGCACTGCACATGTGTGAATCGGCTCTTACACTTTAATTTCCATACTACCAAACCACAAATAATTGCATTGCATGCGATAGTAATGCAGTTGTGGCATGGCCCCACTGAATTGTATTAGTTTTGTTGAGTATCAGCACTGCCCACCAATAGAGACATGCTATTTAAATTCTGCCATGGATTGTACAGCTGTGAGCGGCTGTATGTTAGTGTTCAGGCAAGCATTCGAGGGGCAGTAAAACCACGGCTCAACCACCATGCTTTTTGCGTTTTCATTTTTTCACGTTTTTCATGCGTTTTTTTTTTTTTGGCCCAACTTGCTGCTGGGCAGAATAAAAACGCATCAAGATGCACTACATGCGTTTTCTGCACTGTCTCTGACGTCTATTGAACCAAAAATGCAATGATTTGCATTTAAAAGATTCCCTGACTCTTTCCAAAAATGCAGCATCTCAAAAAAGCATAGATGTGAACCATTGGAAACCATGTTAAATGGGCTGTAATACGTTTCTGCAAAAAGCGCTAAAAAACACATTGGTGTGAACCAGGCCTAAGACCCATAGGGCTGCAGCTCACCCTCTTTTTCCCCACACACTCGCTCCTCATTGGCTCACTGTCTGTGATTAACAGCCGTGGAAACCAATGGCTCCTGCTGTTGTGTCTCAGCCAATGAGGAGAGGGAGTCGTGGGACAGATGATGCTCTCATGCACATCGCTGGATTGAGAGGTGGCTCAGGTAAGTATTAGGGGGGCTGTGGGGGGAGCAGCACACAGAAGGTTTCATTACCTTCATGCATAGAATGCATGGAGGTAAAAAACCTGCAGCCTTTACAACCTCTTTAAGGGGGGCAGTCAGAGGGCGGTAAAAAAGCAGCTCAAATGCAATTTTTTTTTTCTTTTAATGACCCCCCCCCCCCCCTTTCCTCCTGACTGCAAGTGTAAGTGACCCCTGTAGTGTGAATGGGGCATGTAGAAAACAATTGTGCTTTGGCGTTGAGCCTGCTTTGCATATATCATTTTCATGTGACCACAAAGATAATATAGGAAAAATGCTTCTACCTCTGTTCCAGTCTACTGCCTGATCCCATTTTTAGATTGGAAGCATATGAAAGTTGGCCATTCACTGGAATATACAATTGTTTTTCTATGGTAATTCCCAGGACGGAGCTTACACCTCCAGGCTCCATGCATTTGACCCACACTCCACTATGTTTCTTGCCATCATTTCTATGGAACGCTACAACATTGCACTAGACTGTATTGCATGTATTCTTTTAAAGATGAAATTCTGCTTTAACCCTTTTGCTGCCAGTCATTTTTTTTAACTTTTTTTTTTTTTTTTTTTTGCACTCCAGTTAAAATGCACACTTAAGATTCCTTCAAAACCTCCAAGACCAATTTTCTGAAAGCAGAAAATGGTGGCAGTTGCATATTATTATTTTTTCTAATGTGATGTTTGCACAACCACACATGTGACATTCAGTGCCCATATTTTTTTTTTTTAACAAATGTAGTGCCCATATCTTTAGTGAAAAAATACACTCAAATTAATTTTAGTGCACACAATGGCAATATTATATCTTTTTACTGGTGAAAATGTAAAAGATGAGGTTGCATGGTCATTAGACTTGAACTATGTAAAAAAAACGTTGGTACCCAAAATAGTCCATAGGTGACACTTTTAAAGCATTTATTTAACAGCTCAATCATATTTATACAGGAGCACACCCAACATTTGCATTCTTGGGGGCATTTAAAATTATTTTATGTTTCTTTTATCTTCTTAAACTTTAATTTTTTAAACTTTTTTTTTTTTTTTAAGTCTTTATTCAAGGAAAAGCAAAGCTGACAAACGGAGACACAGAAAAGAACAGCTAAAGTGTAGCTGGGGAATGTATGTGCACCAAATAAACATGAGCAATGAATACAGTGTTATAAAATTCAGTGACCATCCCTCCTCCCCCCACACCGGTCGCAGCCACAAAATTATAGGATAGAAGATTGTGTGGTAACAAAGAATAAAGTGCTCAACCAAATAGTACATATACTTCTGTGGCCTGCCACCAGCTGTAGTTTCCGATATGGTTTCAGATGCTTACTCAGTTTTGCAAATTGGGGTAAGGAGAGAGGGTCTATGAACAGAAAGGGGGAGGGGAACCCAAATCCTATAAAGATGGGAAGGGCTAGAGAGAATATATTGAGGACCAGGGAAACAAGGATGAGCAGGAGGCCTAAGACATCCCTTTGAAGTACTAAATGGTAAATCCTCAAGATGTAGCCAGTCATGATGAGCCATGGGGTTGATGGGTGACCGAGCCATATCAGAGGGATGCTACAACTCCTACTAGGCAGATGAGCAAGAGAACATAGACCATGGACAACATCCCGGTATAACCACTCAAAGTCCTCAACATACTGGTACGTCACTGGAGGCCGATATGGATAATTTAGCTTTATTGCTGTCACTATTTGACCCCTGGTGTCACCTCTCCACTCTTGAAGTCCATGCACTGACTGCCCAGCTTCTTCTCCAGGCAGAAAGGCAAATGATTGACAGCAGTGAACCCAGAAATGATTAAAATTAACACAGAAGCGATAAATTTTGAACAACATGGATGGATGAATCTGCAGTCAGCAATATACCTCGTTCAACAAAAACCAATTAGAAAATCAACCAGGCCACCAGAGGAACAAATTGTGGTTGGTTCAGGAATTGGCTGAAATTCAGTCTGTGTTTGGTCAGCTTCACTGTCTATGGTAAACAAACTCTCCATCTGCTATAGTCTGTGAAAATATTGGTGTGCTGCCAATGTAATGCTTACTTCAGTGCTAGTGAAGGGGTTAGGCCTCATTCACATGGGCATACTCAAAGAGGAGCTCCAGTCTCCCCTCAAAAAATTAAGTCAACAGCTACTAATACTGTTTACGTTTAATATAAGGACACTAATCTTTCCAGGGATCTAGGGGTGTCCTCATCTGAGCCGATTCTTCAGTGGGGCTTCAGGTCAAGGCCATGGCATCTTAGGTAAGGGACACAGGCAGTGAAGCCTTGCGGCTTAACAGCCGGTTTCCCACTGCACATGTGCGAGCTGCATTTTGTGAATGGTCCCACAGTCTTCTAGGACCTGTGATGTGGCCCATAGGGCTGTGAGGGGGGCCCTCTACTCATATTGCCACAGTGATCTGCTCTAAGTCTTCATGCACACTAAACATTTTTACAGCGGCTGTTTTTGGCTTTTGACATATTTTTCTACAGCCAGTAACCTCCCCAGCATGTTATCCTATGTGTCCATGCACACAGACTGTAATTAACGTTTTTTTGGCTGGAAAAAACCCCCAGAACTAGTGGGTTTCTAGAGGAGTTTTTAGTTGTAAAAACTCTCTAACGCTGAAAAACGCGGTAAATCAAGGCAAACCAGCGTTTTTTAACCAAACATTTTTTTTGGGGGAAAATAAAATAATAAACACTAAAAAGCGGCTAAACACTAATACAAAAATGCTAAAAAAAACGCTGAAAAACTCACGTTTTTAACGTGACTTTACACAGCTAACCTTACCAGCATTATTATAACGCCCTGTGTGCAGGGAGCCTTAATGAGGCCTTAAAAGGATTTTCTGAGTACAGACTGTAATTATCTTTGTTCCTCTTATCTCACTGATGATTGAAAAACAGAGACTCTGCAGTATTGATATGGTGGCCAGAGACCATGTGGTTGTATGCTGGGGAATAGCTTGTTTATGGCAGAATAGATACTTTTATTGCTAAAAATAAAAATGTGATTTGGTAATGCCCAACTGTCCAATTGAAGTGTGAACGTTAAGAACAGGTCCACTTAAAATCAGGACATTGTGTGCATCTGATAAATCTGTATAGGGAGATCAATTATTACAATGTTAAACAGGTATTTAACAAAGCCTTTCTGAACGTCTAAAACATGAGATTGAGTGAGCGAGATGGAAATACCAGAGCCTTGGAGAATAACACTCTGGTGTTAGGAAATATGCTTCTTCAAAAATCCCTGCTGGTTTAGGGTGTGTTTCTCAGGTTTAGGAGTGGTAGTTTTCTTGCATCACATCCTGAATGGAGGTTAAACACAACAAAGCAGGATTACAGGCATTTTCCTAAATGTAGTAGTAAAAATTCTGGCCTCTAGGCAGAACTTTCAAGGTGCTGAACCACACTACACCCAGTTAGACTGAGAAACCTAAAGCACAGTTTTGCCATATCAGACATTCCAACTGTGAAATATTTGATAGTGCCTACTGTCTTTGATTTACAAGAACAGTCCTAGTGTTTTATATGAGCCTCTGGAGATGTTGACGCTAGAAATATCCTTGGTTTTAGTTTCTGAACACAAACACACACATCAAATGGCATTAAAGGCCGTTTCACATGCTCCGTTGAAAAAACACAGTAAAAACGTGTATGTGTTTTTGGTGCATTTTTCTGCTTGCCTAAATCCAATCATGCCCCTGTGAAACATGGACATGTGACTCAAAAAGCGCACCAAAAAAGCAACCGTAGTGTGTTTTTTATTTCATGTCAATGGGGGATGTGTTTTTGGTGTGATATTTTTTTTTTTTTTTTTTTTTAATGTCATTGTATCACGGTGTAATTCATGAACAGCAGGCTTTTAAAGGTAAAGTTCAATTTTTGCACCAAGTTTCACAGGTACTGTCTAGGGATTGCTAGAGAGCTATGACGTGAGAAAATGAGCAATCATAAAAATAAAAAAACACCTCTTGGAGCAGCTACTGTTAGAAGGGATAAAAAACATCTGTTTGGTCACGTTTTTTCAAAGAAAAAAATGGATTAAGTTAAAATCAGTGTGCACATCCATTTTCTGTTCATTTTACATCAGTTTACATCCGTTTTTGCAGAGACCAATCAGAGGTGACAAAATTATAAACAAAAAATATTTATTGACTAAAAACAGAAATAACTAGAACTGATGTAAACGGATGGCATCTGTTCCGTTTCTATGGATCTGGTCATTGGCTGTTCCATTTAACCACTTCCCGCCCACCATATAAGGTAATGACTGGAGGGCGGCAGTTCTCTTGTTCTGGGATGACATCCTCCCACTCTAACTGCACTTGCGTGCCCTCGGGGACGTGCTGTGCGGCGATCAGTGGTGCGCTGTGTCTCTGGGACACAGCAGAACACCAATCACTGTAAAGAGCCGATGACGTTGGCTCTGTCATTTGATCAGGTGTGTCCAATCACAGCTGATCACATGTAAATTGGAAATGCCGGTTATCAGCAGTCCTCTCTTCCTGCTGACAGCTCATGAGGAGAGCCGTTAATCGACATTACTCAGATCGGACATCTACATTGATTATCAGGGCACTGATGATCAGTGTCACCTGTCTGTGCCCATCAATGCCACATACCAGTGCCCATCAATGCCACATACCAGTGCCCATCAGAGCTTCCTGTCAGTGTTGCCCGTCAGTGTTGCCTATCAGTTCCAATTTGTGCCGCCTATCAGTGCCATCTATGAGTCCTGCCTTTCAGTGCCCATTAGTGATGCTTGTCAATACCCACATACCTGTCCATGCCCATCAGTGCTGCCTATAGGTGCCTATCACTGCAGCCTCATTACCACACATCAGTGAAGGAGAAAAATTACTTATTTACAAAATTTTTATAATAGAACCTAAGAAAAAAAATGTTTTTTCCCAAAAGTTTCAGTCTTTTTTAGTTTGTTTAGCAAAAAATAAAAACCCCAGTGGTGATTAAATACCACCAAAAGAAAGCTCTATCTGTCTCAAAAAAACTATAAAAATTTTGATTGGGTACAGTGTTGCATGACCGCTCAATTATCATTCAAAGTGTGACAGTGGTGAAAGCTGAGAATTGGCCTGGGCTGGAAGGAGGTAAAGGTGCTCGGTAGGCAAGTGGTTAAAAAAAAAAAAACGGGCCTTAACGAACACGGATGTTAACGGATGATCATTGTGACAGGAGTCACTTTGGGTGGGGGCCCATGGAACCCAGCTCACTTTGACGAGGTGGGGAGACCCCTGTCTCTGCTCCCCATATCCCTCTTATGTGTAAATCACCCTGTGCCTGTTGGGGGTACAGGGTGATCTGTCCTCATATTGTGTGGGCTTTGTCTCAGACTGTGTAGACATGTTTAGGAGATAGGTGGGGTGGGGGTTGTTGCTTGTTTAATGCCTTGTGGCTGCATCCCATTGTTCTATTGTTTGTCTGGCTTGGGAGCACACTATTATGGGATGTATGTGTTTGTGTATTAGCTTAGTGGTGGGTGTCTCCTGCAGCCCTCCCTCCTGATGGGACTGTCTGCTGGTGTGAAGTTTGAATACCTGTGTGTCTCTTGTTACTAAATGTAGATTGACCCACCCTGTGTCATTATGCAGGGAGGGGGGATTGTCCCCTGAGTGTATATATCTTGTATCTGTGTTCAAATAAAGTGTCCTCCTCTGGTTTACTTCAAGACTGGTGTCGTCAAGTCTTGTATGATCAGCTATGGTGTCTGTTGTCAGTGGAGAAGCGGTATACTAATGGAAGTACTCAAGTGCAGTCTGGGTTGGTTCCGTTACAATAATCAGTTTACATCCGCCCACCTGTAGACATATATTGTGGTTCAGTTTGGATCTGTCTGAAAAACTGACAGACCTACACTGAATGCCCATGTGAAAGGGGCATTAAATGTATGGTGTTGAAAAAGTAAATTTTGTCTGTGACAGTTGAACTGCAAAATTTTTAGGAAATTATTTTGAAGTTGTGGTTACCAAAATTTCTCCACCATATTTAACATTGACCATCAAGAAAGAAAGAAGTTTATTACCATTCAAAAATAAAAATAATTGAATATAATATAGTTGTAGTCCCATCCAGTGCTACACATGACAAATGATACAGAAAAACAAATCTAATCAAACAAAACATATAGAAGTAATAAACACGTACACCCCCTCCATCTATATTCTATTGGTATCCCCCTAGAATTTAAGTCATATATTTTCACTTTTTACAGTTGCTTCTATGTAGTGTTCTTTCTCTATTCACTTCTCTGGTTATCTACATACACCTACTGTAGTTCCCTTGTATTTACAAACAAAATGGCTAAAGAAATTGCTCTAACCTGACTGTCACAGTTATCCATATGCAGCTAACAGCTGCCTCAGGTGAAAAGAGGTCTTTTGGGGTACCCAGTCTTGCTGATTATGATACAAATGCCTTTTTTTACCCTTCTGTATTTAGAAACCCATTTCTGTTGTGTTGTGCTGAATGTGAAAAGAAGTAACTGTTTATATTTTAGTTAATGCGTGCAATATATTAGACTCGATTAATGTAAAGTTATACAGTATATAAACATAAGTTATAAAGTTTACAGCTCTTATTTTTTCAACAGGTCAATCCTACTTCAAAATGGCATCCGTGTGGGTATGTACAGTTTAACTTTTAATCGAGCCTCTTGATTGTAAAGGCCTACATACCGTAACGTCCTAATTCTATGCATCAGTGAACCATGTTGTCAATACTCATTTTTTTGCCTTCCAGTCTTTAGACTTGCAACTAGAGAATGTAAATCCTACCCTTAAATGTTCCCATAGCAGGTGTTGTGCAAGTGGTTATTGCATTATACTCTTGAACCTCAGTTCACCAATAAGAGATGTAATAAAATGTAATGATGGAAAAGATGAGGAGCACCATGTTCCCTGGTAGTCTCCAAAGCTATTCCACTTATAACACCAACTTCATTCCTAAGTAAAGGAATGTGCTGTACCTGTGGGATCCCCCTGGAAGCTGAACATACAGTAGTACATTGCTGCTACCGTCATCTCTACTCGCTTCTGGGTCCCATGTCGAACTGCTGCTTAGTGAACGCAGGAGGTCACTCGCTTGGCACAGGCACCATTCAAAAATTAATTTCATTTGCTCAATGAATGCAAATCTCTGATTGGATGAAGTGGAAAGGTAGGCTAATGATGTCACAATCCCCACCTCAATAAATCAGGACACTTTGCATTCATTAACCCCTATTGTGCTGAGAGTACACAAATATGCTGCCTCTCCGCGGGTTGTTCTAGATGCCAAGATGCTGCATATTTCCACACCCAAATGTAAATAGACCTGTGCCAAGTGCATGCAGCCTGTACAGTTACTGGTGCTGAATGGAAAGCTCCCAATTGCTACTTGCGATCAGGAGCTTTCTGATCATGTGACCATTGTGGCCACCAATCACAGCGGTCACATGATCCTAAACCCCACCTTCCAGCATCAGAAACCTCTTAAGGGATGAGAGGCATGGCATTAAGGGGTTAAAAAATTAATGGCGCCCATGCCGTGTGAGTAACCTCCTGTGTTCATTAACTATCAGGGCAGCGCCTCTCACCATACAAGTCAATGGGAATACAAAAGCTTAAAGTATGGTGGTATTGTTTAGAAGAAAGATGCATCTGTCAATGAACTGTGAATGATCCCAGAAGCATCTTGATCCTAAAGCCCCTTGAAAAGGACCTTTATAACTCCATGAATTAAAATGTATATTAAACTCAGGAATAATGTTATCTACATGCAACCATATTCATTACTATGGAAAGTACAATTTCTGGAAAGTTCTCCATTTGGAAGTTCATTACTGTAACACTAGGAAAAGTCATTCAGAATGTTCCATATGCAGTAGAGCACACTCAATGCTAAATAGTTTTTAAAGTGAACATGTGCTTTGCCAGTGCAGGGTAAAGCATTAGTCTCATTTTCATGGCTGTCACACTAGCTGCACACAACTATCTTTCCTTTAACCCTTGCTGCTCCATGTGGCACCTGACAACATAAGAATGACCTGGTATGGTGAGCATGTGATTCAAGATGCTGTCATATTGGAGCAGAGAAAGAGTCATTACCCCTTTGCCAGTTCCGGGTCACAACGTGACACTGGTAGCTGCTAGGCTGAACCAGGAAATTGGAGATTTTTTCTACCTGACTATGCAAAGTGGCAGAAGTGTGTGAATCACAGAACTGCTGTAGAAATTCATGCAGACGTAGATTTACTAACGTCTATTGTCGAGCAACAGAAACAAAATTACCCTTGTAGTGTGGCCTCCCCACAATGCAAGAGTTAAATGCTCATTAAGTCTAGGGGTAGAGGAATAAGGTGTAATACTTGCCTTATTCCTGACCCTGCCAGGCTTCCTCCATCAGAGTGATCAGACCTCCTAAGCCTCCTTTCTAAGGCACTCTGTACAGAAGTTGCCTCAAGTATAAGGCCAGACTACATTGTATATGAGAACACTGAAGGCCCTCCAACAATGAACATCTCTTGCTCCAGCTCTTATTTACACTGACATGGTCATAGTGTACAACTATATATGACTGTATGGAAGACTGGCACTGGTATCACAGTGTCCCTTCCAATTGATATACCTTCTATACCATATAGTGGTCTTCCATGATTATCTCCAGTGTTCCAATAGTGTAGAAATAGCAGTTAGTAAATAAAGGTAGACTAGTGAACTCTAAAGATAACCCCAGCTGTTAGAAGGGAAAAAAGTTTGAAACACTTTGATTTTATTGTTCTCTACAGAATGGTAATGTTTGGACATTTACCTTCTCTTTCTGTAATGACGATGCCTGTCCCTTGTCAGGAAGTGAAGGTATTCTGGTTGGGATATAGACATTCACAGTTCTAACCATTTTCCCTTTACGTTGGGCTTACTATCTGAGCGTGGGTATCATTTTGTTTATTGTAAAGCAAAAAGAAAGAACAGTTCCAAGTGTAATGGATAACTTGGAGGAGATCATTTTTGTTTGAGGCCTGGTTCAAATCTATGTGGGTGGTTGCGGGAATCGCAGTGATTCCCATACCCGCAATCCCTCGCAGTCAAAATGTGCTGCTGTTTGAAAACGTGTGGGGCTGCAATTCATTTTAAATGGCACCCTTATGCATTCAAAAATGCAGAGCAGGTGCGGGAACTGACGGGAAATGCAAAAGCGCCATGCTATTTCCTGGCTTCTGTTTTTATAGAAAGGTGATGGAACCTTTTTCCTGTGGGAATCACAGGCACGGCAGCCCATTCAAATGAATGGGCTTCCATGCCCATGCAAACGTGCGCCACAAACCCACATAGATGTTAACCAGGCCTAAATAAAGGCCCAGTGTGTCTAGATCAAAAAATGTTTACCAAAGAAAGTTTGCTTTTAAACTAGATGGATTGATGATCTGTGCAGAAGCAAACGAAGTGTTGAAATATTGCTTAGTCAAGCTGTATACAGAACGCAGCATCTTGTCAGGAGAGTGGAGATGTGTAGGCACATCGTTTTTTAAAAACTGCAGGCTAGACAATGTTGCTGTACAAAAATTTCACATTTACTAAGATAAAAAAAAGCTATTAAGCTTTTGATTGATTTTTATTTATGGTTTTACACTTCACTATAAAATATTCCATAATTTTTTTTGGCCCTTCGCGGCCACGGATGTCAGTCACCGGGTCCCAGCCGGTGGTTACCCGCCGGGGCCCAGTGATTACCAACAATCACCGATGGGGAGGAAGACTGTTTTGTTTACAAACAGTTTTCCTCCCTGTCAGCTCGGGCACACTGCTGTGCACAGCCATCCCGATCAGTGTGCTTACAGTAAAGCGCACACCCCCGCCCCCTAGTAAAACAATCCCTACACACAGTTAACCCTTTAATCGCCCCTCACATTAACCCCTTCCTGCCCGGTGTCATTAGTACAGTGTCAGTGCTGTTTTTTTTTACCACTGATCACTGTATTGGTGTCACTGGGGATGTCCCGCTAAATATCGCTGTTCGCCGCCATTACTAGTAGGAATTTGTTTTTGTTTTTTAAATCCCAGTATACCGCCATTTGTAAATGCTATAACTTTCATGTAAACCAATTAATTTACACGTATTGGGATTTTTTTTTAACAAAGACATGTAGCAGAATACATTTTGGCCTAAATTTATGACGAAATTTGATTTTTTACATTTTTAATATTTTTATTTAATAGCAAAATGTCCAAAATATTGTTTTTTTTTCTCAATATTGTCGGTTTTTTTTGCTTATAGCACAAAAAATAAAAAATGCAAAGACGATCAAATACCACCAAAAGAAAGCTCAATTTGTGGGGACTTAAATTTCATCTGGGTGCTGCATTGCATGACCGTGCAATTATCCGTTAAAATAACAACGCCGTAACGCAAAAAATGGCCTGGTCAGAAAGGGGTGTAAATCCTCTGGAGGGCAAGTGGTTAAAGGTGGAAAAAGTTCTCAAATTTATTTTGTCTCATTTTTGTACACCACAAAAACCTGACGTTTTAACAGGGGTGTGTAAACTTTTCACATTCACTGTACACTACCTACTTCTGTACGGATTACCTCCCTTTAGTATCCCTTGCACTCATCTTCTGCACATTATTCTTCCCATAATGCACTCCTTTATTGCACATACTGCCTGCTGTCTTACACTCCACACTCTCTTCCTGCATGTTTTGCCTCCTGCCATACCATCAGCATTCCTCAACTGTACCTACTGCCCGCTTTTATACCCCTCACTCTCCTCTCCTGTTTATATTGCCCACTGTCACACTTCTTGCACTTCACATTCACACCTCTGTCCAATTATCATACTTTTCACACTCCTTTTCCACACATACTGCCGGCTGTCATATGCTTCACTTTTCTTTCCTATACATGCTACCCTTTTGCACTCCCCTGCTGCATATAGTGCAGTTCTTTAGCATCGTTGTTATAGTCCAAATTTTTCCTGTTCTGGAACAGGCCCACTTTTGCTAGGTACCGTGTTAAAGCTGATATTTTATTGATTGGGTTTATGTGTACTTTAAATATGGTGCAGATGCAACTTGATTTTGTAAAGTTACTGGTAATATGTGTGCTATAAATAACCTTGAGATCCACATGAAATGTTTGTGTGTGTATTAAAGCAGCCACCTTCCCGGATCTACATCTCCTCCTATGCTTATTTTGGCTGTTTCCTTCATAGTGTGGTTTATGAGACCGATCTGAATTATTTTATCAATAACATTGTTGCTATTAAAGTGACAACCTTGGAGAGTTGAATAGTTATAAAATGTTACACTTTTTATGGTATGACTGTGCAGCTGTACATATATTGCAGTAGAGCTAGTTTTTCCAGTTTCTAGCAACCAACATTCATAATATTCATGTTACTAGTATTCAAACACACAGTCCCTGTACTTCCAATCCTTTTCAGGGCTATTTAAAAAGGTATGGGGCAGTGTGAAAGTGCTGTGATCCAATGCAACTGCCAGAAGTCTCCAGAATTTAACCGTATACTGCCCTTTAGAGAGAGAGAGAGAGTGTGTGTGTGTGTGTGTGTGTGTGTGTGTGTGTGTGTGTGTGTGTTTGTGTGTGTGTGTGTGTAAATTGTCCTGGTGTCACTGGGAGTAAACAATAACTTTTGTTGGTGTCAGTAGTAGGAATAGTGCCCCTTCATTGGTGTCAGTTGGAGGACATATGCCCAATTGTTGGTGTCAGTGGGAGGAATAATGTCCAATTGTTGGTGTCAGTGAGAAGAGTTGTGTTCCATCATTTGGTGTTATTGGGAGGAATTGTGCCCCATTGTTGATGTCATTGGGAGGAATTGTGCCCCTTCATTGGTGTCAGCGGGAGTACATATGCCCAGTTCTTGGTGTGAATGGAAGGACACATGCCCAGTTGGGGTCAGTTTATGGAATAATGCCCAAAGGGCCAATATGAAGAATTATTTTGGGCCATTTGACACACCATCATTGCACTCCATCTCCTATATTTATACTACATTTATTGACTGTAGTAGGGTAGAGTAAGAATTTCTGTTACTTTGGGTTCACTTCCCAGTAAAGAAGTAGTGAAAGGTGTTCCTCCAAGAGGGTCACAGGCAGCAATATAAACCACTGTTAGAGCCTCTGTTTTACCCATTCAGGTGCTGTGTCCCTGTGAGACTGATTCTGACTGCTTTCTGCCCCAACGAACACAGAAAAATAAGGCATATCGTAACGGTTATTTATCAGCTCATAGATTATGCAGTTTTATGTCCTTCCTCCGTGTGTGAAAGGAGAGAAAATTGCTCAGTTCCTCCAACAGAGTCAGTGTTTGATAGGGGAATCCCTCCCACAGTGCTATTGTGTTCTGCTGGTGGGGAGCCTTCCTTCCAGCAGAACACCATGATCACTACTGGCGGCTATAGCCACTGGCAGGGATCACATGGAAAAAATCAAACAGGCTGGTTGTACTGATGTACTGAAGTTGATGAATGGATCAACTTCAGTACAACCAACCTGCCCATAGGTGGATTGGATCTTGGATGGTCCCTGCTGAACCCACAGAGATTCGATCCATCTATGGCTGACTTTGGTACCAGTTGTACGAAGTTAGGTATTAGTATTAGGTCCTTGCACTCGTGTGATAGAATAATTTCTCCTTTTACAAAAACAATATATTTCCTACAGTGTGTCATGTTGATGTGGCCACAAAACATGGCTTTTGAGGTTGTTACAAAGTCTGTGCGCTGTAATTCAGCCAGTATTGCGGCCAATACCCTGGAGGCCAGGACAATAGATCATTGCAGTGCACATTGTAGTGAGGTGGTGGGGGAAAGCCTGGAATGTGACTGTATGGAAAATCTTTTGTGAAAACAAATCAGAACTTCCTGATACAGAGGATGTGCAATGGCTATGTTTCAACCTACTGTAAATCATTTGAGTTTGGAATTTGTTGAGACAGTGTAGGAGAAAATATGTGGCTTTGATTAACTGTGTTTCATGCTCCACTGCTTTGTGGTAAGGCAGCTTTTTATTGTGGCAGTAATTAACACTGGCACAGAAACATATGTGATGGGTGGATACTAAGCCAATATGATCTCAAGTGACTCAGATGTTAAAGGTGAATCCTAGATAACACTATGCTGCTTTACAAGCATTAGAAACTGTGGGAAAAAGGACCATACCTTTTAAAGTGTTTGTGCGTATCCAAAACCTTTTTATCTAGTTCTGAGTAGCTTGGAGACGGGTTAGAACTACTGCCAATTTTTACTTCTATCCTGGCCTATTTTGGAAGAGATTTAGTTTAATTTCCTGTCCTGCTGACAACAATCTTACCAGACAGGAAGTGAGGAAAATCTGCAATAGGGACACACAGGTTCTCTCTAGCCTTCCCCTACTCTGTGGGGGGGAAAAAAAAAATTGTCTTTGTTGGAGCGTTGCCTCTGTTTCTTATCTAAAAAAAACATTGAAGGACAGGAAGTCAGGAGAAATCTCATTACATAACCTGACAGTGGTTCGAATCCTTCCCCACTCTATCAAAAATCCATATCAGCTGATTATTTTAAATAAATCTTTAAAGTGGTGCTCCACCCAAAAGGGGAAGTTCCGCTTTAATGCTTTGTCCCCTGCTCCCCATTAAGGATTGGCATTTGGGGGGGGGGGGAGCGGGTACCCACTCCCACTTCCACTGCAATCGCCTAGGCGATCGGAAGTAGACGTTGTCCTGAACTTGATATCTGTCTGTTTTACCCTTATTAACTAAACCATTTTTAAACCCACTTCAAGCTACGATTGTAAGCTCGAATGAACAAAGCCCTCTGATTCCTACTGTATTATATTGTCTGCCATTGTGTCGTAATGTGCTGTGTAAACTGCTGGCGCTATATAAATCCTGTATAATAATACATAGTAAACTGGGCTGATAACACAGGTAAACAATTTAATACTCACATAACAGACTATTTTATTTGAATCTAAATTTAACTAAGTGCTCTGAATTATTTTCAGAATTATGTCCAATTATTTTTTTTTTTTTATATATATATTGTAGCTTGAATTTTAGTAAAGTTTCATTTGCTTTTAACCAGTCATGTGCAACAGTTTGTTTGATCTGTCGCAGGTTGGCAGCAGAGGAACTGTTAAAGATTTCCCTGGATTCAGTGCAGGCAGGGATGCTGATGCTATCAGGAAAGCAATCAAAGGCCTTGGTAAGTGTTTTTTTTTTTTATTTTATATTCTGTGAAGCATAAATGTGAGCAAAAATAAAATAGTTAAAATTATAATGTCCCTCCTTCCACTGAAGAATATAGTTCTTATTTATCTAGGGAATGATCTAACACAGAATAATACTTGCCTACATGGCTCAGAAACAGCCAGCAGTCTCTCTGCACTCAAGTGCTGGAATGTGGGGTGGACAGCCCTATGTCATAATGGACAATGCAGGAGCAGCAGCAGACATTTCATTAGGATAGGACAGGGCTGCTCATCCTGCATTGTTCATGGTGATGTTGGTGAGCGAAGCAATGATAAGGGCAGCTTTGAGGGACTGGTCATTGAAACTGCAGCTGGCAGGGAGGAAGACTTTGGGACTGTAGATCACATTCCAAATCCCCAATATGTGTGTGTGTGATAGCACTGGACTGATAATAGTCAAAATTGGTTTTGATTGATATCCTGTAAGATGGGTTTTCTGTCAAAGAATCTATGATGAAAATATAGTGTAGGTGGGACCTGTTCTGGCCCTAGGCTGCTGCCTCTCTGATAGCAACTAAGCAAGCATTTGCTGGATGGTAAACTTTTGGATGTGTACAGAGCAGTGCCTGGTACAAAAGATCATCTCACTTAGTCTAGTTTCACACTAGAATGTGGTGTGGGAAACCCACGATCTGTGCACGTCCCGTCCCCCCCCCGTCCCCCCCCCCCCCCCCACTACATTCAGATTGCACTGCCCACATAGTACTAAACGGCAATGGTTTGGTTGCAATGCTGCTTTAAAAATTGCTGAATGCATGACTTTGGTGCAATTTGAGCCCATTCAAAATGAATGGGCTCAAATCGCATTACACTGAATCGCACAGGATTACGGTGTGGTTCCTATGTGGTTCATATCAGTTCATAGTGTGAACTGAGGCTCAAAGTACTTTAAGTTGGATTATCCATTGTACCAGGTGCTCTTCTGTACACATCCAAGAAATTATTGCATATTCCATATCTGAAAGAAAAACAGCCTGCCATCTGTCATGAGAACATGGAGTAAGGTAAGTTATTATGTTGTGTTAAGTAATACCCTAAAAAAACAAGCATCGTATTGTTGATCATATGGGGGTGGGGTACATTTTTAATTATTTTATTACTGCGTAGAGTTGGGTATTAAATTTGTCCTAATTCTTACAGTTTCTGACTCGGTCTTCACATTCATGTTGCATCAGGTTTGTCTGTGTCAAAAACGCAAGTTTATTATTGGTGTTTTATATTAATTTGACCACTGCAAAATAAGGAAGCTAGCATATATAATCAGTGGACCTTTATTGGACATATTGAATATTAGCCCTGAAGATTAGCATTACCAGTCCAAACAGTAAATCCTGTGCCCGCTAACCTAGCCAGGAAGTTCAGCTGTTTTTTTTACCCAAATATTTGAACTAGTAGTATGTACATGTGATCTAAGCAACTGTAGTTCTGGAAGGATATGCTAGACATGGTGATTGCAGCATCCCAGAAACTTACTTCTGGTATGTTCATACACTGCAGAGTTTACAGAATGCGCTGAGGAAAATGAAACAATATCTAGTGTGTAGCATTTCAGTGGGTGACAGTACCTTTTGGTAGTGAATGGTCAGGTGAGAATGGTCAGATATGTAAAAGTTGAAAGGAAGTTCCCAAGTTAGACCTTGAAGTTTATGGGCTATAATGGCAGAGGACCACACCAGGGTCCCCTGCTGTCAGCTATGAGCTGAAATATGGTGGTACAGAGAGGACGTGGACCGTGACTGATGCTTGAAAAGTATTGCAAGGTCCAACAAATCTCAAATGTTACAGTGAAATTCAGGGGGTAGAGTCAGACTTTGGATTATACAACAAAAATTCAAGGACCTATTTTTTTTTTTTTTTTTTCTTCAGTAACTTAAATTGTTGGTAAAGGGAATGGCACAGAGGTCCTAACTCTGTCTTCAGCATACAGACCATGGTGGCCTATTGTTTTTTTTATGATTGCCCCCAGTGGACCCCCCCTGGCTATGAGAGCAGCTCTGTTGCACACAAAAAGTAGCCAGCAAAAAGACACTGTGCTGGGTGTTCATTTGCATTGAACATACTGTGAATAAGGCCTTATGAAGCCATATCATTGCTAATCTCACACTTCTCTCTGAATAGCTTTAGTTTTTGCACTTCAGTCATTTGCCACTTCATCATTTTTATGAAAGCCTTTAAGAATTGTCGGAACAGTGACTTCTTTGAGCCTGCAAAGGAGGAAGCTAATATCTGTAGCAAAGCACAGTCAATGTGAGACAATTCTGCATTTAAACCCTTTATAAACAAAGTCCATTGTCTTGGTTATGAACAAATACAGCTACTTCACAGAGCTGGGTCTTGGAAAGGCAGTCCATGAAAGGTCTCTTTCGCAGCAGAGATTTGTGGTCTGATTGCAAAGCGAATGAGTTCCAGGAGTTTTAGCTGCACAATCTCCAGGTTCAGTAGCCACTCATGTTCTGTAATTCAACTACTAGTTAGTGTCACATCAGGGATTGTAACTACAGCTAGTTACACCTGTAACAGTAATTAAAGAAGGCATTTAGCTGCATAGAAAATGTTAGCTGGAGTGCGGCTTTAGTGTAGATACGTTGCTTTTAAACCAGTCACAATAATTCATCCAAGGGAATCAGAAACCAGTGTATAGAGGATAAATAAGCTCTGACAATGTATATTATTTCCTGTCTTAGTAAGTCTAAGTAACAACCTCATGCCCCCTTTTTTGTATGGGCATCACAGGGACAGGAAGTAGGAATGTTTTGCCAAATTTGTCTAAAACTTAAAATAAATAAAACTGGCATTAGGCTTTAAGGAGTTTGCACCAGATTCTGAAATCTCTTTGATCTGGTAAAGGTTAGTCTGTGAGATGCATTTAAATCAAATTGTGTGCACTCTCAGGCTAGCTTCAGAGTCCCCATAGAAAATAATCCAAAAGAGATTTGTATCCGTTCGATATCTGCAGCAAACCATGCACTAGTACAGTGGTCGGCAAGCCACGGCTCGCGAGCCACATGCGGCTCTTTACAAACTTTTATGCGGCTCTTCTGTGTGCCGGGCGCCCGCTCCCCTCCCTCCTCTCGGGCGGCCGCCCCAAAAGTCAGGACTCTGCAGCTAGCCCAGCAATGGGCAAACTACGGAGCGTGGCAAACAATGGCTGTCAGGATGTAGGCGGGGCAGCGTGACTAACTCCTCTCCTTTCCATATCGGGGGATGAATTACTATGGGGGACGAATTACTATGGGGGATGAATTACTATATGGGGGATGTATTTTCAGTTTTAAAAATGTGGCTCTCAAAATAAATTTCAATCGTGGTTTTGGCGAGATTTGGCTCAGTTGAAAAAAAAAGTTTGCCCACCACTGCACTAGTACTACATCAAGGAGAATGAGGTCCCTGTGGATTAGTTGTCCTGTATGGACAGCCTAAACATGTCAGATATAAAAGTCTTCTTTCTGGAGAGATGAGAAAGATATGAGACTTGGAGGCAATCCAAACCTTTATCTAAAACATTAAAGAATATGTAAACTCAACATTTCCTGTTACTGATATGTGCCTGCTGTACCATGCATTTGTATGAAAAAGTATCCCGTTCTTTGTATTGGTTCCTTTGTGTGAAATCCCTGGTCTTCCTGCTGGTCCCTCTGTTCACACTATGCAGGAGAACACACTGTGGTCGGTTCTCTATCTGTGCTGGGAGCTAATCCAATGATCAGACTTCTGCCCACACATTTCTCCCCAGCCCCTGCACAGCCATTCACTGTGAAGATTAGTGTTCTGCTGTTTCTCCTCCACTAGCTCCTTATGCAGCTGAGAACAGGGAGCATGTGATCACTTATAAACAGGAAAAACTGTATTTATAATTTTTTTTTTATAACTACATTGGGTGTAAACAAGAACAATTTCCTCTTTAAAATCGATTTTTTTTTCTTTTGCAGCCTGAAATGAAAACAGTGTTTTGTTTTTTTTTGTTTTTTTTTTTATTTCAGCTGTATCTACTCAGTGCAACTTATAACATCCAAGTGAAAGATATAACACCAACATGTCAGGAAAAAATAAAACAAATTCAAAAACAGAATCCTCAAGTTGGAAAAAGGATCACACCCTCCTAAAATTTACTTAAATCTCAATTGAACACAAAGCCATTTGACTTTCAACCGTGATCAGCTGTGGTAATTTTGATTAGCTCTGCATGAAAAGAGCTTTCCTGGAGCATTTCAATTCCTGGTAATGCAACTGAAGCAAACAATCAACTATGGGTGGCAAGGCACTATTAAAAGATTGTGGACAGGCACAAGTCAGGAGATGGATACAAACAAAAATGCAAAGGCTTTATCAATGCCTAATAAGCACAGTGAAGTCTATTATTAAGAAGAGGTAACGCAGACCCTTCAAACTGGATGAAATCGCCAAGAGGAAACTGGTCAGAGAGGATACCAGGAGGCCTACGGCAACTCTGAAGCAGTTGCAGGAATTTCTGACAGAGTATTCATTGTGTGCATGTGACAACAATATCACAAATTATCCACATATGTGGCTTTTATGGAAGAGTTGCAAGAAAAAAATACCACTCCTCAAGAAGGCCACATGCAGTCATGAATAAGCTTTGTCAAAATGCACCTTGAAGATATGTAAAAAGGTGTTATGGTGAGATGAGACTAAAATTGAATTATTTGGCCTCAACACGAAACGATATGTCTGGGGAAAATCCAATACAGCTCACCATCCAAATAACACCATTCATACAGTAAAGTATGGAGCTGGTAATATCCTGTTATGGGGTGTTTCTCTGCAACAGGGACTGGAGCACTTGTCAGGATAGAATGAAAAATAGGTGGGGCAAAATACTGGAAAATTCTTACAGAAAATCTGCTGCCCTCTGCCAGAAAATTATCAACGAGAAGAAGGTTTACCTTCCAACATGACAGTAACCCAAAGCACACAGCAAAAATGAGCACACAGCAGTTGAAGGAGAGAAAGGTGAATGCCCTTGCATGGCCTAGTCAGAGCCCAGATTTAAATCCCAATGAAAATATGTGGACTGACTTGACTACAGTCCACAAACCATCACCATCAAATTTAACTGAATTTGAGCAGTTCTGCAAAGAAGAGTGTGCAAATATTGCAAAGTTAGTAGAAACATAACCCAACAGACTAATGACTGGAATTAAAGCAAAACGTGGTTCAACAAATACTGACACAAGCAGATGATCCTTTTTCCAACTCCGTGATTCTGTGTTTGATTTTTTTTTTCTGACATGTTGGTGTTTTATCTTTCACTTTGATGTTATAAGTTGCACTGAGTAAACACAGCTGGATAAAACAAAAACTGTGTCTGTCTTCATTTCATGCTGCAAATCAACACAATTTCATTATTTTAAATGGGGGTGATTCTTTTCTATACCGACTGTATACACAAATGCTTTGCCTTTCATTTATATTTTAAGCAGGAGCCATTTCAGATATATTTTGAAAAAAGAGGTTTTAGTACCTTTTTAAGTCACAATGTGAGCAGCATTTAGAGAGACTGGTTTAATAAAGGATATGCATTATTGACTTGCTATTGAATTAGTTGTCAGAAACTAGGAGATTCTAACTTAGATCACCTGTATAAACCACAATGGTGGTACATTTCTGATTCTGTTTTACTCAGGAACTGATGAAGATTCCTTAATCAACATACTGACACAACGATCCAATGCACAGAGACGGCTAATTGCAAAAGAATATGAGGCAGCCTGTGGAAAGGTATTTTTCAGATATGTTAATTCTTAATTTAAGAATTTCAGAAAAATGTGTTTGTGAAGATCTGTATGAAAGTGGATAATCTTTTCATGTGAACCTCCTGTACACCAAAAGCGTACTTGTGTCTTGGGCTTGCCACACACATTAAGATTGCTGTCATTCAGGAAAAGCCAGTTGGTAACCCCATCCATGCTAAATAACATGGATGGAGGAATCTTCCCTACCTGCTATTGGATTCTCATAGCTGGTACCTATAGCTGTCAGCGACTGTGTTTGTTTGATGAGCTGCAGTCACTGTTTATCTGAGAATTGTTCACCTGGCTCCTTCAATTTTTCAGATTGAAATTTCTTGAGCTGGGTGATGCTGAGAGGACCACCCACAGCTTGAATTTTTTTCTGATTCAGTAGAATCAGCCAAAATTCAAACCATGTATGGGCTAGCATTACATTTTACGCTGTGAGGTTTCCAGGGCTTGTCCACTGCAACAATGCAATGCTGCAGTCTTGCATATTGTCAGACCTTTTTATGAAACTATTAGGCATATTTTATCATTTTTTTATTTTTGGGTTGTTTGAGACCAGTTTAAACCAAGTCAGATAATGCCTTCATTTTAAAGTGTTACTAAACCCACAACAGTAAATTCAGTCTTTATGCAGTAGAACATGCTTGTTGTACTCACTGTGAACCCTAAGGGGTTAATCCTCTGCATTGTGTAAAAAGGCTGTTTGATACTGTCTTCTCTGATTCTCCCCTTCTTCTACTGGCCCCCGATCCATCTGCTGGTTGTACAGAGCTATAGGAGTCACTCTAAACATGCTCATTTTAGTGTGTATTGCTAGAGAGGTTTCTTTTCCTTTGGAAGGGTGCATGTGATTAGCACTCTCCAGTCAGAGGGTCAGGGGTTATATAGCCTCATAGGACAGTCAGAACAGAATGAAAACTCCTCATACAAGCTTTAACCAGTGCTCAGCTGGACACTGATAGAAGTCGCAAGAGGCTTATTCCTTCTGCAGGGGAATAAGTTGAATTCCATAAAACACAGAGTATAATTATGTTACAGAGAATTTTGGAACTTTTATGCAAATTATCTTGGTGTCTATGTACATCAGAAACAGGCTATTATATTGTGTTTTGTAAGAGACTTGTGTGAATAAATCATTTTATTTCATAATCTGGTCCATACTCGCCCAGATCTTGTTTATGTTCCTAAATTTTGTTTGGCTAAAAATTTAACTCAGAATAATTAAGTCAGTTAAATTATTTTTATAAATGTTTTATATTTGGATGCACTTTTTGCTGACTAAATTAATTTTCCAGGTGTTCCTTGGCATAACAATATAAAACTGATTTCTAGATCAATAAATATAGACATTTATTACCAAGATAACCAATGGATCTTGAATTTAGGCCACAGTTCATAAAGTATGGTATAGGAGCTTGTGCACAGGATATTTTGTTGTATATTTGATTGTGTTAAATCACAAATTACCAGTAATAATAAGATTCAAACTCCATGTTGGTTTAAAAAAAGACCTGATATTTAGTTAAGACATATTAGGCTGTCCGTATACCATGTTCAGACAATTCCTGATAAACCAGCCAAAATTCACAATGTGGGCGGCCCTGTTGGCCACCTTTTTGCTCAGCATCCTTCAAATGAAAAATTGAAGGAGCCAGATGGAAAATTGTTGGTCAAACAGTGGCCCTTTCTGATTGGAAGCAGTCACTGTTAAGTTATTCAGATAACTGCTGTACTGTGGCTATCAGGATACAACCGTTGGCAGAGAGCTACCTCCATCCACTCTGTATAGAGAGATACCTTGATCGTTATGGTTACCTGTAGATATTGTCTGCCATTAAAATTGATTGCTGCTCAAAACAACCACTGGAATCTAATTTACTTCATCCTATGGTAAAGTAAAAAAAAAAAAAGATGCTTTAGCTGGCCAACAACTAATAGATTTTTTTGATCAGCCTGAGGGGCCATTCCAATTGTCCTGTGGCATAAGAAGGTTTAGGTGCACTGACTTGTAACTACTTATGATGCATCAAGGTACTTTAAAAAAAAACAAAAAAAAAACCATTGATTTGTGAATGTGAGATTGCAGTCTAATATCTATTACCTGTTTTATTAGTTTGCAGTGTAGTTTGACTGAAATTAGCTAGTAACCATAACATGTTCTACTTTTTTTTTTTTTTTTTTTATTAAGGAATTAAAAGATGATTTGAAAAGTGACTTATCTGGCAATTTGGAACATCTTCTGGTCTCCCTCACACTGCCTCCTGCTGTGTTTGATGCCAAACAACTAAAGAAAGCAATGAAGGTATACTGCAGATAGCAAACACTACAACACAACCTAGATGCATTCAGTTTTTGTGATGTTGCTGTTTTCTTAGGTCCATTTTTTTTATATTTCAGCTTTTTATAGTATCATGGTTTTTGGTACCAAAGGCAGCCTTGTGCATAGGGTTGATAAATGTTCCTAACTGACATTATGTATAGTGTTTGTATAGTTGTATGAGATGGTTGCAAACGAAAACAATGGACGGTGGGCAGGAGAAATTGGTGACAGATGTGTGACAAATTCTCATCCTGCCTGCTTTATCACACATTGCTTTCTCATATCAAAGTGATTGGTTTACCTATCCTTCTGGACTGAAAATCAATTCTAAATCATTTTTTAACTCTGCATTGCTACATAAATGTACAAATGGAGATGGTGGAAATGACCTTGTAAATTCATACACAGTGGATATAAAAAGTCTACACACCCCTGTTAGGTTTCTGTGATATAAAAAAAATGAGACCAAAATAAATTATTTCAGAACTTTTCCACCTTTTAATGTGACATATAAACTGTACGACTCAAATAAAAAACAAACTGAAATCTTTAGGGGGGGAGTAAACATAAAAAACTAAAATAATGTGCTTGCATAAGTAAGCACACCCTCTTATTACTAAGGATGTAGCTGTGTTCACAATTGAGCAGTTACATTCAAAATCATGTTAGATAGGAGTCAGTACACACCTGCTATCATTTAAAGTGCCTCTGATTAATCCCAAGTAAAGTTCAGCTGTTTTAGTAAGTAAGTATTGTAATTTTTTTAGTCGCATCCTACAGCAAAAGCCATTGTCCACAGAGCGCTTCCAAAGCATCAGAGGGATCTCATTGTTAAAAGGTATCAGGAGAAGGGTACAAAATAATTTCCAAGGCATTAGATATACCTTGGAACAGAGTGAAGACAGTCATCAAGTGGAGAAAATATGGTGCAACAGCAATATCAAGAACTGGAAGTCCCTCCAAAATTGATGAAAAGACGAGAAGAAAACTGGTCTGGGAGGCTGCCAAGAGGCCTACAGCAACATTAAAGGAGCTGCAGGAATATCTGGCAAGTACTGGCTGTGTGGTACATGTGACAACAATCTCCCGTATGCTTCTTATGTGTGGGCTATGGGGTAGAGTGGCAAGACGGAAGCCTTTTCTTAAGAAGAAAAACATCCAAGTCCGGCTACATTTTGCAAAAACACATCTGAAGTCTCCCAGAAGCATGTGGGAAAATGTGTCATGGTCTGATGAAACCAAGGTTGAACTTTTTGGTCAGAATTCCAAAAGATATGTTTGGCGCAAAAACAACACTGCACATCACCAAAAGAACACCATACCCACAGTGAAGCATGGTGGTGGCAGTATCATGCTTTGGGGCTGTTTTTTCTTCAGCTGGAACTGGGGCCTTAGTCAAGGTAGAAGGAATTATGAGCAGTTCCAAATACCAGTCAATATTGGCACAAAACCTTCAGGCTTCTGCTAGAAAGCTGAACATGAAGCATGCCAACAACCCAAAGCATACATCCAATCAACAATGGAATGGCTTCACCAGAAGATTAACATTTGGGAATGAATATACAAAAAATCCCCCTGCGCTCCACAGAACCTAGTGATCAAAAGTAAGCTGCTATCACCTATTCTTTATACCTCCAGATATGTGCAAACAAATAATATAAATGATGAAGCGCTCAATTTATATCCTTCAAAATTAAAAAATAATCAATCTACAAAAATCTAGTGCAAAATCCCCCACATAAATTATACACCCCCTAGTGGTCAATAGTGATATTCAACAGAATGACACTTAAACTGTGCAAAGTGATAAGTATTATACAAAATAAAATGCAAGATCAAAATTCAAAATTATTAGTGATGCCACACTGTGTAAAATAATAAAAGTGTTCAATACACTGTGGTAATGCTTTCACTCCATGCTGCAATTGTGCTCTTCGTGACTCTTGAAGTGACTCCCCTCATAAATAGCCAAAGTGCCCCCTCACCTTCAACATTCGACCCTTGTGGGTCACAAGGCTTTATATATATAATATATATCTGCCAGGATATTGATACTCCACTGCCTCCACCGACTTAAATCAAGATCCTCCTCCAAGCAATGGGTTCCTCTCAAATACCTTCCCTCACAATACGGGATCAAAACAGGGCGCATATGCAAGAGAAGAACAGACCTCCGTAGTGCAACACTATTTTAATGCACTCAAGGTTAAAATGACAAAAACACACTCACATGTCCTCCAACAGAGAGAAGCAATTTCCCATGTGCTATGGGTATACTCAGGTGTACGAAGATGGCGTCCGAACCCGGAACCACGTCACCCCTATGACCGGAAATACGTCGACGCGTTGCGCCACGATCACGTGGCTTCTTCAGAATGCCGCATTGGATGACAGGACTCCCTTTTAAGCTCTTGGAATAATTTACAAGGGGCGTGTATAATCTCCATTTTCTTGGAGCCCGATCTACACAGGACAGCCGTATGCCGCCGCTACTCCCCCTGGTTCTCCCATTATACCTTCTCTGCTTAAACTGATTACATTTACTCCTCAAACATAAATTACTTTATTTCAACAAATCGGTTTATATAAAATATTAAAATTATATTTAATTATAAACTATATATAAGTATAAAAATGAAAAGGGGGGAAAAAAAAAAAATTTAATTAATAGATGTATAAATATATATATGTAACTAGGGGATTAATAGATATATGTATAACATATATCCATATAACATATATCCACTTGTAGATTGATTATTTTTTAATTTTGAAGGATATAAGTTGAGCGCTTCATCATTTTATATTATTTGTTTGCACATATCTGGAGGTATAAAGAATAGGTGATAGCAGCTTACTTTTGATCACTAGGTTCTGTGGAGCGCAGGGGGATTTTTTGTATATTTATTTCTGTCTAGTTGTACCAATTTACCTCCCGCAGCAAACATGGATGTATTTGGGTTTTTAGAAAATAGGACCATTAATTTAGAAGATGTATTTAATAAGGATGGAGTCAGTAAAAATGGAGATTTGGATACTCTCTTTAGAAAATTGGGCCACCTAATGGAGAAAAAGGTTACCACATGGGGGGATATGGCCACTCATGAAAAATACCTAAAAGATAGGTTGGTCCCCAGAAGATTAAGATGGGATGTTCTCATTAGTGATGGGCTCACGGATACAGATTCTGTGGAAGAATTTTTACTTAAGAGAAAACAGAAAAAAAAATGAGGAACTTGGAAATGCAAATAGAGGATATAGGAAACAAATAGAACCATTTAAAGACACCCCACAAATGGTAAATTTGACTAAAAGATTAAGTAAAGACCTTGAAAAAGTTGATACGGAAGTGAAATTTAGGAAAATGAAAAAATATCACAGGGATATTTAATGATTTTAATGATTTTTCCAAAAATTCAGTATTTAAGTGGCAATCCTCAGCTCCCAACCCAGATGTAGGATCCACTAATTCTACACCAGTTAAGTCTGTAGTGGTGAATAAAGCTCCCACTCCACATGTGGCATATAAGGAACCAGAGAGGGGTATCTATAATGAGAATCAGCAATATAATTCGCAATCTTATCCTACTCCTAATAATGGGTGGAGACCTGTGAAGAGAGGTGGACCATATAATGGACCACCAGGGAGAGGTAAAAGAGGGAGACCATATTACCAACCGTATAGATCTAATCAGTCTAGGTCAGATTATCAACAACCGAAGAACTATTACCCACAACAAGGGATGAATTATCAACCATACTATGAGAGAAGCCCTAGGAATGGGGATTGGTATCCACCTAGGTATGATAATCAGGGTCCCGTCCCAACTCAAAATAGGTTTGAACCTTTAAATTATTATCCCAGTAGAGATTTTTTAGAGAGGGGCAAAGGAGAGAAGAGTCCAATACCAGGGAAACAGAAAAGCCCAGGAAGAGAAGGGGCTGCAGAGGAAGTAAAAAAACAAAAGGAAAAGAGATCAGTAGGGGAAGGGATCTTTAATATTCGTGGGACCTCGCTTTCAAGAGAAGAAATTATGGTCCTTGACAAAGGTCTAAAATTTGCACCCCCTAAGAATATGGATAAGTTCAGTACGTATATAGATACGCAAAAATATATCGGGAAATTAAATCTGAAGAAATATTTTTTAGGGCTCACAGGAGCCAAGGATAGTGCTTTTAAGAATTCTAATGATAAATTTACCCATACCTCATTGAAGAATAAATCTGTTTTTAATCCTCAAATTTGTAGTAATAACCAAGTGGAAGTTTTTAAAAAAATGGTTAATAAAGATTTAGAGAATCTAAATATTCCGAGTAAGAAGGGTAACCGTGGATTCCAAATAGGTATGAATAAATTGATTAAAAGGAAAGATATAGTAGTAAGACCGGCAGATAAGGGAGGAGGGATCGTTGTACTCTCTAAGGATTACTATTGTAGTGAATTGCAGGCGCAGTTGGATGATGTGAACACATATCAGAAATTACTAAAGGACCCCACAAGGATATACAAAAAGGAATTGGAACAACTAATTAAAATAGGTGAAAAGAAGAAAATACTAAATAGTAAAGAGGGTAGATATTTGGTACCGGAATGTTGCCGTATACCTGTAATTTATACAATTCCTAAGATGCATAAAAATTCTGTGAATCCACCGGGGAGACCAATCGTCAATGGGATCCAATCGGTATTGGCCAGATTAGGCCAATATATAGATACTTTTTTACAACCATTGGTCCAGAATACGGTATCATATTTGAGGGATACCAAACATCTAATTCAACTTTTGGAAGCAGAAAAAGGGAGTTCTGATATAATACTGGCCAGTGCCGATGTATCCTCGTTATATACGATTATTAACCATGAAGACGCACTAGAAGCTACGGGGTGGGGTCTTAGGGAATTAAGCAACCTCAATTGGACACAGAGAAGATTCATTACACAATGTCTTGATTTCAGCCTAAGCCACAATTATTTTTGGTATGATAAAGTTTTTTACAGACAGATTAGGGGTGTAGCTATGGGAGCTCGTTTTGCCCCGAGTGTGGCAAATTTGTTCATGGCCCACTGGGAGCAAGAATCAGTATACAAAGATAAACCTGTTGAACTGGCAATGTATAAGCGATATATAGATGATGTATTCATCATATGGAAAGGAGATGAAACAAAATTAATGGACTTTTTAAAACAATTAAATAATAATAAGAAGAATATAAAGTTTATATGGAAATGCAGTAATCAATCCATTCAATTTTTGGATTTGGATATTCGAGTGCAAGGGGAAACTATTAGTACTAAAACGTATTTTAAAGAAGTTGATAAGAATGGCTACATTCCGATAGAGAGTTGCCATTTTCCCCCTTGGTTACTCAACATCCCAAAGGGCCAGTTCATCAGGTTGAAAAGGAACTGTACATATAAAGATGATTATGATACTCAGGCTAGGATTTTGGAAAAAAGGTTTATATCTAAAGGATATATGGTGTCGGATCTTGAGAAAAATAAATTGGAGGTGGCTAATATAGATAGAGAGAAACTTATTGCAAATAAAGTAGAAAATAGAGATAAGAAGATGGTTGATCAAGTAGCGGTCATTTTGGATTTTAACCACTTGCCTACCAGGCACTTATACCCCCTTCCTTACCAGGCCAATTTTCAGCTTTCAGCGCTGCCGCACTTTGATTGACAATTGCGCGGTCATGCAACATTGTACCCATATGAAATTTTGATCATTTTTTTCTCACAAATAGAGCTTTCTTTTGGTGGTATTTAATCGCCACTGGGCGCTTTACTTTTTGCGCTATAAATTAAAAAAAGTGCAAAAAATTTGAAAAAAAAAAAAAAGTTTATTTGTTTCTTTTATAAAATTTTTCAAACAGGTATTTTTTCTCCTTCACTGATTTGCGTTGATGAGGCGGCACTGATGGGCACTGATAGGCGGCACTGATGGGCACTGATAGGCAGCACTAAAGGGCACTGATAGGCAGTACTAATGAGGTGGCACGGATAGGCGGCACTGATAGACAGCACTAATTAGGGGTCACGGATAGGCGGCACTGATAGGCGGCACTGATAGGTGACACTGATGATGGGTACTGATAGACGGCACTGACTGGCATCACTTCTGGGCACTGACTGGCGGCACTGACTGGCACAACCCCTGGGCACTGACTGGTGGCACTGACTGGCAGCACTGGTGGACGGCACTGGTGGGTGGCACTGGTGGACAGCACTGGTGGGTGGCACTGGTGGGCACAGGTGGGTGGCGCTGGTGGGCACAGGTGGGTGGGCACATGTGGGTGGCACTGCTGGGCACATGTAGGTGGCACTGCTGGGCACAGGTAGGTGGCACTGCAGAGTGGCACAGGTGGGGGCACTGCTGGGCACAGGTGGGGGCACCGCTGGGAATGGGTGGGCGGGGCTAGTGGGCGCACAGCTGATCGGAACTTGCGGGGGTCACTGCTGGGCACCGATCATCAGGGCACTGATCATCAGTGCCCTGATGATCGGTGCCGATCCCCGCTCTGACAACTGCCGGTTCTCGGCAGTACTTTCCTCACGATCTGACAGCGTGAGGAAAGTGCAGCCGAGAACCGGCACTTGCATTTTCCTGTGATCAGCGTGTCATTGGACACCGCTGATCACGTGGTAAAAGGCCGGTGGGATCGGCCTTTCACCACATCTCGTGATCAGCTGTGTCCGTAGGACACAGCGATCACGGAGATCGCCGGGTGCGCGCCCCCTGGGGCGCGCAGGAGAGCGCGTTCTGGGAGGACGTCATATGACGTCCACTCAGAACTGGCCGGCCGCGGTGAAGCCGTCATTCGGCTATGCGCGGTCGGCAAGTGGTTAATTTACAATATAAAAAGATCCAAAACATTTTTAAGAAACATTGGCCAATTTTAAAGATGGACCCCATATTAGGTAATCTATTGCCAGAACAGCCCAAGTTTATTTACAGAAGAGCTCCTACATTGAGGAATAAAATAATGAGGAATGTATTGGATCCACCGAGGGTGAATAGAGAAAATACCCTGTTTAGTGTTACCGGTTTTTTTCCCTGTAAAAAATGCAGTGTCTGTAAAGCTACAAAAGGGCAGAATCAAAAAAGGAATGCATTTATATCTAAGAGCAATGGGAGGTCATTTGAAATCAAAGATTTTATTACGTGTAAAACTGAAGGGGTTGTCTATGTTCTAGAGTGCAACTGTGGTCTGCAGTTTGTGGGACGCACTAAAAGAGCTTTGTGGGTTAGATTGAGAGAACATGTGAAAAATATACAAAAGGGTAACCCAAAACACAGCGCTCCAAACATTTCGCCAGTCATCATGGGAATGACCCCTCGGGATTGAGATTCTGGGGGGTGGAACGATATAAAAAACATTGGAGAGGGAGCCATAAGGTGAGAACAATAAGTCAGGCAGAGTCGAAATGGATTTTTCTTATGCAAACGCTGACACCTAGAGGTTTAAATATTGAATTTGACCTTAACTGCTTCATTAATGATTTTTAATACTGCTTGGTTTAATTTATAATGTTTAATGTAAAAATTGGTGGCGTATAATGGTTTAGGTATGTATTTATTTATGTAAACATGTGGTATGGGTACTACACAGGAGTTTCATTGGAATAGGTTTTTTTAAATTTTATTTAATTAATTTTAATTAATATTTCTTCAAATTTTATAATATGTTTTAATATAATCACAATACATATAATTAATTTTTAAATAAAAAATATTTTTTATGGAATGGGGTAGCTTCAATAAATTTATATAGGGGAGCGGAGTTAATTTTAGTGGATATATGTTATACATATATCTATTAATCCCCTAGTTACATATATATATTTATACATCTATTAATTAAATTTTTTTTTTTTTCCCCTTTTCATTTTTATACTTGTATATAGTGTATAATTAAATATAATTTTAATATTTTATATAAACCGATTTGTTGAAATAAAGTAATTTATGTTTGAGGAGTAAATGTAATCAGTTTAAGCAGAGAAGGTATAATGGGAGAACCAGGGGGAGTAGCAGCGGCATACGGCTGTCCTGTGTAGATCGGGCTCCAAGAAAATGGAGATTATACACGCCCCTTGTAAATTATTCCAAGAGCTTAAAAGGGAGTCCTGTCATCCAATGCGGCATCCTGAAGAAGCCACGTGATCGTGGCGCAACGCGTCGACGTATTTCCGGTCATAGGGGTGACGTGGTTCCGGGTTCGGACGCCATCTTCGTACACCTGAGTATACCCATAGCACATGGGAAATTGCTTCTCTCTGTTGGAGGACATGTGAGTGTGTTTTTGTCATTTTAACCTTGAGTGCATTAAAATAGTGTTGCACTACGGAGGTCTGTTCTTCTCTTGCATATGCGCCCTGTTTTGATCCCGTATTGTGAGGGAAGGTATTTGAGAGGAACCCATTGCTTGGAGGAGGATCTTGATTTAAGTCGGTGGAGGCAGTGGAGTATCAATATCCTGGCAGATATATATTATATATATAAAGCCTTGTGACCCACAAGGGTCGAATGTTGAAGGTGAGGGGGCACTTTGGCTATTTATGAGGGGAGTCACTTCAAGAGTCACGAAGAGCACAATTGCAGCATGGAGTGAAAGCATTACCACAGTGTATTGAACACTTTTATTATTTTACACAGTGTGGCATCACTAATAATTTTGAATTTTGATCTTGCATTTTATTTTGTATAATACTTATCACTTTGCACAGTTTAAGTGTCATTCTGTTGAATATCACTATTGACCACTAGGGGGTGTATAATTTATGTGGGGGATTTTGCACTAGATTTTTGTAGATTGATTATTTTTTAATTTTGAAGGATATAAGTTGAGCGCTTCATCATTTTATATTAACATTTGGGAATGGCCCAGCTAGAGCCCAGACCTGAAATATTGCCAAGTCAAGATGTGCCATGCTGATAGACTCAGACTCATACCCCAAAAGACTGAGTGCTGTAATAAAATCAAAAGGTGCTTCAACAAAGTATTCATTTTAAGGGTGTGCACACTTATGCAACCATATTATTTTAGTTTTAGTGGTGCGTAGACTTTATATCCACTGTAGGCAGTAAAATGTAATTAAAGTTGTACATGCTGTCAATTTTACTTCAGGGTTTGTTCAATAATGCACTGCACAAATATTTAATTTATTTATGCATAAAAAAAAATGCAGTACATACCCATGTTTTGTCTCTTGTCTTCATTATCAGACTGTTTTACAGTTTGTTGTGCTGTGATACTTTGACCATTACACAAATTAATTTATTGTTTTTAGAAAGTTAAAATGAAAAGGACAAAACATTTTGAAAGAAATATTTACAGGGCTTTCTGTTAGAATACATATGCTGGGTCAGTACAAACACCCCACAATGACCATTTTTGTGCCAGTCATGGAGCTCGAGAATGGGGCACTTTATACTTCCTGTGCAGGTCATTTCCAGAAGGAGGAAGAGGTGAATGGGTACTGGTCACATACAGTGAGGGTATGCAGATGAGGAGGTTAATTTGTAGATGGGCAAAAAAAAGGGATGTGAAGGGTAATCTGTAGGTTTACATAGATACAATAGAGATCAGATGTGTAGGAGAGAAGTGGGCCATGAAAGGGTTAAAAAAAAAAAAAAAAATCTCCCTCAGTGAAAAATTAATACTTGGTTTAGCAACTGCTGCTAAATCATTCATTTCTCATTCGGAAATGCAATTCCTCTACTTCCTTTGTTAGAAAAGGAGGGAACAACACTGTTTTGTATATATTTTTCATTGCTGTGATTGGTCATCACAACAATTACAGGATACAGAGCTATTGGAATGGGCTCTGTACACAGTGCCTGTGTACCAAACTATCCAATGACCGCAAGGTACACAGCCATTAACAAGTGCATTGACCACCTAAGGGTTGTTTATGCAACAGCTCTGCCAAAATACCTGTCCACCAATCTGCCATTTAATAACATACAGTGGTAGAAAAGCAATCTAAAATGCCACAAATACAAAAGAATACCTATAGATCGTGCTAGCAATGTCTTTGTTGTACTAAAATCCCTAGCAGTGTTGTCATTCTTGCCTGCGTTTTCCCCTGTTGGATTGCAGAACACCTCCCCCTTATGTTATGAAATAGAGAGGGGGTGTTCTGTAGTCCAGCAGAGAGAACTTTGGCAAGGCTGTCGGTACTGATAGATATTTCAGTGCAGCAAAGGCGATGTTCTGTCCGCTCACTGTAGGACATTAGGAACTTACAGGATTTCTGGCAGAATTAACAGGCATTTTTCTGGAGACAAAACATAGGAAAATAGAAAACGCGTGTGTTGCAGAGATGTACTGAATATTTTTTCCAGACATACACTTTAAGTACAATGCATGCTTTTGATTGTTCTGTCTGCTCTGCACTGGTGAGAGATGAAGCCTGGATGGCTGTGGTAGGTTGCTCTAATTTCTCTATGTACTCTTGTAATTCATTTTAAAGTGCAGAATTGTTAGGAACTTGTTGGTGTTATATTGTTGCTATTGGCTGTCTACCCATCCGCTGTCAAAATCACCAGTATGCTAAGCTTCCCAAGTAAGACCACCTTCGAGGCTCAAGAAGCTCACACAAGATTGTTTTCCACTGTATACATGCTAAAGTCGTGTACACACTACAGAAAAGCACTGGATGTTGCAACATTATATCGGATACATTAGAAGAGGTGTCTTGATTGCCATTCTTTCCCTATTACGGGCAGAATCCATGGAATTTGCTTATCTTATCCCCATTTTCCTCCCTGAGCCAAATATTCTGTTTGTTTACCTGTCAGTGGACAGGAGTGCCTGAGGGTAGCTTGATCAAATCTGCAATGCAAGTGCTTTTTGTTTATTTACTTTATCAATATGCTGTACAAGCTTGGGCTTTCTTATAAACTTGCTGTACATTTACTTTCTCTTCTGAATTCCAGGGAACAGGGACAACTGAAAGTATCTTAATTGAAATCTTCGCATCTAGAACCAGCAAACAAATGAAAGAAGTTGGAGATGCTTTTTACACCGGTATGTTATACAGTAGTTTTGGCTGCTTGTTTGCTTTATTTTCTTTAAAGGGTGCAGGCATACAGGTTTTTTTTTTTTTTTTTTTTTTTTTTCCCCAATGATCATGGATCCATGTGTTCTTATTGAGGACCTGAAAGCTGCCATTTGCTGGTTTCAACACTAATCTGGAAGGAGAATGTGCATATTGCCCTTCCTGGCACCCAGTATGTTATACGCTATATTGCCAAAAGTATTGGGATACCCCTCCAAATCATTGGATTCGGGTGTTTCAATCGTCTCCATGGTGTCACAGGTGTATAAAATCAATCATCTAGGCATGCAGACTGTTTCTACAAACATTTGTGAAAGAATGGGTCGCTCTCAGGAGCTCAGTGAGCTCAAACATGGTACAGGGATAGGTCACCACCTGTGCAATAAGTCCATTTGTGAAATTTCCTTGCTACTAAATATAGAACTGTTAGTGGTATTATTACAAAGTGGAAGCAACTGGGAAAAACAGCAACTCAGTCACAAAGTGGTAGGTCACATAAAATGACAGAGCGAGGTCAGCGCATGCTGAAGCGCACAGTGCGTTTGAAGTCGCCAACTGTCTGAGTCAAAGCTAAAGACCTTCAGATTAGCACAACAACAGTGCGTAGACAGCTTCATGGAATGGGTTTCCGTGGCCGAGCAGCTACATCACTAAGTGCAATGCAAAGCATTGGATGCAGTGGTGTAAAGCACACTGCCAGTAGACTCTAGAGCAGTGGATATGTGTTCTCTGGAGTGACGAATCACGCTTCTCTGTCTGGCAATCCCATGGACGTGTCTGGGTTTGGTGTGAACTGTAACAGTTTGGTGAACTGTACTTGCCTGACTGCATTGTGCCAAGTGTAAAGTTTGGGGGAGGGGGGATTATGGTGTGAGGTTGTTTCTCAGGGGTTCAAGCTTGGCCCTTTAGTTCCAGTGAAGGGAACTTTTAAGGTGTCAGCATACCAACACATTTTGGACAATTTCATGATCCCAACTTTGTGGGAACAGTTTGGGGATGGCCCCTTCCTGTTCCAACATGACTGCGCACCAGTTCATAAAGCAAGGTTCATAAAGAATGGATGAGCGAGTTTGGGGTGGAGGAACTTGACGGGCCTGCACAGCGTCCTGACCTCAACTCGATAGAACACCTTTGGGATGAATTAGAGTGGAGACTGTGAGCCAGGCCTTCTCATCCGACATCAGTGCCTGACCTCACAAATACACTTCTGGAAGAATGGTCAAACATTCCCATAGACACACTCCTAAACCTTGTGGACAGCCTTCCCAGAAGAATTGAAACTGTTATAGGTGCAAAGGGTGGGCCAACTCAATATTGAACCCTATGGACAAAGACTGGGATGCCATTAAAGTTCATGTACATGTAAAGGCAGGCGTCCCAATACTTTTTGGTAATATAGTGTAGGTCAGTGACTCTGGTATTGAAGCAAGGAAAAAGGTGGCAACCCCAGAAAATGTACCTTCAAAAATAGGTCATCAGTTGCACTTATATTTATATTGATTCCTTTTAAAGAATGATTATGGTGCTTTTTAACAACTTCCTTATAATTTTGCAAGTTAACCTCCCTGGCTCGGGGTAAAGTTTCAGCACCACAAGCGGTAACCCCGAGCTATACTCGGGAATACACTGCAGCGTTGCTGTGGGATCCGTTCTGCATTTACCTTGTCCTGCGCTCCCACTACTTCCCCCTGCAGTGTCCCTGGCAATGTCCTCTGGCCGATGCCGGCAACTGTCTTCCGGGTTCCAGTCCCTGCGACGTCAGGACGTATGAGGACAAAATGTGACATTCACTAAACACACTAAAATCACATAGTAAAACATTACTGTATCAAACCATTTCACGTACATTTTGTCCCTACTGCTTTGTCCTGTCCCCTGCCTGCATTTTTACCGTTCTTTCTGCCTGGGAACTGAGAAATGTCCATAGCGTCCAAAAAGCGTCCCTTTAGGTCAAAAGCGGTTTTAAACCAGCTAGAGAACAGCAATAGTAAATTAGAACCACTTGCAGCATTGAGTTATAATGATTTGTGGGGAAATTCATCATCAGACACTGAAAATGATTTTGCGACCTTTGCTCAGTGATGTGCAAACTTGGCGCTATATTTCAAATTTCAGTGTTTTCGGTTTGATTATATTAATTAAATGTATTATATTTTATGATTTTTTTATTAAATTCTAATTTATGATTTCGTGTTTCAAATTTTAACATACCCGGGATGTTTACTAGACTCTTGTTCGGACAGATTTCAGTGAGTTATTCCTAAAAATTACAGGCCTACAATAAAAAAACTTCATATTTCCATGCAAAAAAAATGTACCACTTTGAGCACAGAAATACTGACTTAATCAGACCGCTAGGGAGGTTAAAATCAGTTCAACAAACAGGATGGACGGCCATTCAGTCCTGAGAATGGAAGTATTTTGCTGTGTGGGTTTACAAGCTTGTTTACCCTACTGTTCTGTTGTCAGAGTACTGTGAAGGTCACCACTTTGCTTCTACCAAGTTTCTGTCCCTCTGTAATCCACTATTTTCTGCTGGCGGTCACTTTGATGGAGTGTCTTTACTAAGGCACAGACACAACTGCTGCATGTTATACCCCACTAGCAGTAGTAGTGTTTTTGTTTTGTTTTTTTTTTTTTGTTTTTTTAAGGCAGCAGCAGCCCTTCTCCTGTTACTATTTTGATCGCTAATTTGTATTAGCAGAGCTGGATCATCCACAAAACAACGCAGGTAGGAGATGTCCAGGGGACTCCGATACAACCTTCACGCTCATGCATGAACCAGGGGGATAGTACAATTAGTCAAAGCTTTTACTACATAGCGTGTTAATGCTTTATATTTTAACTGTAATCTTTCCAATAGTGCCCCAGCTCTAGAGATGTTTAGATTAAATGTCAGTTTCTGTTGTCTGTGAGGCTGATCATGGACAGGCACACTGTATTGCTAAGAGTGAGAGCATCTGCCTATCTTTGTTCACATACTAGGAGAATTGAGACTTTCCACAGTCTTCACTTGGATTCATTCAGTGTGTTGATGTGGCAAATACAGCCAAAGCTTGTTTTTCTGTTCCCCATAGAAAAGCGAATGGCTTTTAGGTTACAATAAGGTCTTCCAACATGCTGGAAGATCTGTAGTAATATGAACTTCGAGTGCTGGTTAACATATATAATTTAATTCAACATTATATCGTACACTGAGAACAGAAAAAAAGGGGGTGAGGAAAAGGTTGAAAATGACATGTTTTATTCACATTTAAGCCCCATATTTCAAATTGACTCAGAATCATGAAAACTTTTAACCAACTAAATAAAAAATGTATACTACCCCTGGTGGCCCAATGATGAATATTTCGTAGCACTTCTTTTGGACACAAACATATTCACTAATATAGCAATCTCCATAACCAGAGCCAAAAACTGCTTATTATGCACCATAAGGCCAAATTATGAAGAAAAATAATAACTTACATTTTTGCAGGAAAAAAAAATGTGCATTGCACCTGCAGTCAGTGGATCACTGGTGCAATGCCAGGCTCCTGCACTCTTCCTCCAGCGTCCTACCTGTACTGAGGTACGGACTTTCTGTTGCAGAGCTGGAGGAAGTATCAATAGACTACAAGTTTAGTGATCACACTCATGTTCCATTGAAACTACAAGATCTGCCAGAAATCACCTGCTTCTCTCCTCCTTATTTGTTCCTCAGCAATAAAGGGAGATAGGAGACATAGTGCTTTATCCTTAAAACAATGTGTTTTATTCCAAAACCAATCTCTATTACACTCACATTTTAAGATAAGATAAAATTGCTAGATAACAATAAATCCTCTGTCAGCTGCTTAGGCATGTACTTGCCGTCTAATCTCTTCTGGTGCCGAGTGATGTCATAGTCCCACCCCTACCTGTTAAGCCATAGGTCACGTGGCTTCATCAGGGGGTTGTGATGGCTATCACAGGGAGGGATTAATCCCTGCAGGGATATCCAGCTAACTAGGGGCTAGCCGTGTTATCCATAGGAAGAACCACATATCCATGGTATACAACTATTCTGGCAGGTTCCAGGTTGTGTGAACCACAAGCGTGTGTAGCATATTTTTTAGGCATAGAAGGAGGTGAGCGCACAATTTTACTGGTTGGAGGATCACGGAAAGTCACCATTTGATGATGTATAAGTCACTACGTCACTATTGTTGGATCACTTATTGATTGATGGGACTATTTTTCAGAGTAAAATAATAACCACATTTTTTATTTTGAAAATTTTTTTTTATTTACTTAGATCATGGTCACTGTAATTGTTTTATAAAAAAATTGTTTATGGTATGTGTTTATCACAAATTACAAGTATATATTTATTTATTTTAAGGTATTAAGGAGCGCTACATTTCTAAATGTATTATTCGATTGCACAGTTTGAGTTATGTGTTAAATGTTGGCGATCCATAGAAACACTTTGAGTTTATAGTTTGGCTTGCCAGTCATATATATTTTTACAGCTTCCAGGTTTTATTGTCAAAGCTTAATTGAAGTTAGAAGCCTATTGGCTACCATGTACAGCTGCATCACATTCAAAGTGCTCCAGTTTTTTTTATTTTGTATAATCGCATTTTATTAACGTTTTCAAACAAACATACGAAGGTCTGAGGACATCAAGAAAATTACAATCATATAACATCTATGTCTGTACATCAGCAAAATGGTTCTATAGGTACAGTCTGCAAGCTGGGCAGAGTCGTACAATACATCCAAATTATTCCTAGTTAACCAAAAATTCACACCTCCTCCAGTATTCTGTAATGGCATACACCATGTCAATGACCTCTGGAATAGAGATATCAGACAATAATAGAAAAGAAAACTCACAAAAGCAAAAAGAAAAGAAAAAAAGTGTTTTAACAGACTTTCAGTATTCAGAAAGTCACATATGCTTCAGCCAAAGCATTCTTATATTCCTATAAACAATCTTGGAGGTATTTCACCTAACCGTACCTGAATACTAACTAGCAATCTCCAAATGTAAGAGCCAGAGGAGAGAGGGAAAGAACAGCCCTCCACGTCCCTAAGATTTTACATTTTGCAGTAAATTGTGAGAATAATAGATCCACCCTGCCCATATGTCTTTAAACTGTTCCAGTGTATAACTGGAAGCATGGACCCATCTTTCAGCCATAGTCTGAAACACCTCCCTCCTCCAATCAGCAAGAGTAGGGCAGATTGTTTCCAAAATCGTGGAATTAAATATTTAGCTGCACTAAGTAAGTGTAAGTGTGGGGTCTGAGTGCTCCAGTTTTAGTAAATCTCCCCCATTGTGTCTGAAGGTGAATATTATGAAGTCAGTAAAGCCCTCTGTTATAAGCGGTGGTAGTGCACATTTTGTATTTGGTTGATCCCCTATGCCCAAATGTTTCTCACCTGTCACACATAACACCTGGAACAGTTATAGTACTGGCAACTCTTTGATTATCTGTGGCCCAACACTTTGCAGAATTAAAGATGTCTGCAGCTCCCTATTACTGCATTGTTCTTGTGGTGGTTTATGTAAGGATATATATTATTTATAAAGGGCGTGTCCCTTTCCCTTAGATGAAATATTACAGTGCCTCCAGCCGTTAAAATACGGCAAATATTTAGTGAACCAATAATTTGGACACCTTGATAATTTGATCACCACTTATTATTATACCTTGAATTCTTTTAGCCAATATGATTTCGTACCATACACACAAAATTTGCCTTATAATAGATAAATATAAAAATTTATTTATGTACAAAAATTATATATATATTAACACAAAACGCAAAAGACTGGTGATAAATGAATATTGGTACACACAATCAAAAACATATCCTACCAATGTAAGACACAATAATAAGGTTTCTAACTAATTACATCAATATCACAATTTTTAAATGATCTGATTATTTATTAAATTTATTAATAATTAAT
This sequence comes from Staurois parvus, assembly GCF_062004578.1. Taxonomy (NCBI): domain Eukaryota; kingdom Metazoa; phylum Chordata; class Amphibia; order Anura; family Ranidae; genus Staurois; species Staurois parvus. The sequence goes on from NW_028317809.1 coordinate 17,208,575, forward strand.
AATTTCGAGTATCTCAAAGGTTATATTCTCACAAGCCGTGGCCATAGGATTGCAAGAAGCTAGCCCTTGATATTTTATACTCTTGATTATTAATATTCAATAAATTATGAAATATGGGAAAAAAATTATAATATGGCAACAAACAATTTTTAACAGTAAAACAGGATCTCTCTACATATATCTAACTACCCAATATTGTTGTGATACACTAAGGTAATTTTATGATTCCACACAACAGAGAAAATAGGTAATACAAAATCAAATAAACAATCTCACCGCACCCGGCATTCAGACTAGGCAACTCTCCCGTGGATTTAGCTGGCAGTGGAACGCCTTTAGAAATGATATTATAGGGCAAGTGATAGCTATTCAGTATGGGAGAATGTAGGAAGTTATAAGGATAGAGGTTTAGAAATTTAGTTAAAGTTTTAGGAAGTTTGAAAGTATGGAAGAGTAGTTATTCAGAATCAGGTTTTTCTTCAGTCAGGTTTTCTTTTGCTGAGGTCTTTTCTTTTGATGAGTTTTTTCTTGATGAGGTTTTTTTTTTTTTAAAGGTGCATGGGCTTTTTATATCCACTAATCCATTGTTCTAAGATACCTTCCCACCAGGCTTCCTGATTGGCTAGTTGAGAAATGTGTGTACATAAGCTATTTCTCACCTGCCCGCCAGGTGGCGGTCATGTATCATAGAACAATTTGAGTATTTGAGATGACTCATACCTCGGGTGGAATCTTAAGGTAATTTCAGGGATCAAATATACGTCTTTTTCCAGATATAAGTGATCATACCTATAATATTCTAAATAGGGACCATGGAATATAGGTGTATATTCAGTTATTCCTTCTTAAAATACCATCCTGTTTGTTTCCTGATAAGACATGTAACTAATGCTAGTTTATAATACATCTTACTTTCCATCATCTCAATACTCAAGTTAGTGATATATAGTTCCCATTGCTGAATATTTAGTGGTGTGTAAAACCTATCCTTTATAACATCTCATTTATAATATGTTTTTGTAGTATATCTTTGTAATTATATACAGTCAATTTTTAGACTTAAATGTCCTGAATTTCACTTCTTTGTTTTAGAACCAACATTTTCTATGTGTAGGGAAAAACTCTGTTTGCCTGGCTCTTGTATTGGAATCACGGTAAACAACTGTTAATGCTTTCACCCTTGGTGGACAATAGTATATTGTGATAGTTTCAGAGGTCTGTTGGTTTATCACACTCTCTACAAGGTTTGGGTAAGCTCTCAGACAATCAGTCTGGTTCCTCTATTGTCATGTCCAGACCTTGTATATGTTTACCTGCTTATTGAAGTCTGAATAATGGTGTTTGACCACCTGTAGAACTTCAAAATAGTATTGTCTCTAGGAGGAAAAAAAAAATCCCTTCACCCACCGTCTACATCTCTCCAGCCAGATGGTCATTCGACTTTCCAACCAAGACAAATTAACCCTTAACATCCGGCTATGCTGACTTGATGTTATATAGGATTATGTCTTGATAAAATTATGTTTTTGAGACATAATTTCAAAAGCCCACAACAAATCCCCCTTTTTTTGGGGGTACAGGCACGTGTAGATGGGTGTCTGTGTTGCAAAACATGAGTGGGACTTTTGGCTAGAGTGATCGTTCGTCTTCTCCGGTGAAGTGAATGAAATACAAAAAAAAAATTTTTTTTTTTTTTTTAATAATAAAATGGCAGCGGTGATGCTGGTTGGTCCTCAACTTGACTCGGCGTCTTTAGATGGACACTTCTGATGACGATCCTGGTCTTGTGATGAGGCCGGCCTGGCCTGGCACATCCACCTTGGGGTCCATGGGTCCTCCGCACGACAGGTCTCTTAGACGGTCTCCTAGGCGGGTCTTTTCCTCTGGACTGGCCCTTGGTGGCCTGGGACATCAGGTTATCGTCTCCGGATCGATCTCTGGCATCTGGTCTTTCCCACAGGACATTATAGCTTCCTTCTAGGGTCTGGTCATTGACACCTCCGATCGCCGGTCTGGTCATTGTCTGGGCCTTCCTTTCTAAATTATTAAAATGAACAGTTTAAGTATTGGATATACATAAAATTATATTACTGGATCCTGTAAGGAACAAGATGAATTATATGTTTAAAGGAAATTTAATAATGATCTCAATATCTCCAGATAGGAACTGGTGGGTTAGTCTTCCAACAACTGCAATTGAGACTTTGGATGGCAAGCACGTAATTGGTTGATGTGCACCCATCTATCACTGATTTCACCATACCGGGTAACCTGCAATTTATATGCGACCGGAGAGATTTTATCAATGATAGAGAACGGACCTTTCCAAGATGGAAGGAATTTCCGTTCCTTGATCTGGTCTCTTGCAAAGTTGTATAGATAGACTTTGTCACCAATCTCATATTCCTTCTTGGAGGTTTTGAGATCATAGTATGTCTTAGCACTAGTTGCAGCTCTTTCCAAATTTCGCTGGGCAAAGGCAAAAGCATATTGCAGATGTTTACGTAAATCCTCTATGTACTGGTGTGTGGTGGTGGCATTGATCAAATTTTGATCTGTAGTGCGATACAATAAGTACTGGGGCAGTACCATCCGTCTACCTGTCATCAGTTCAAAAGATGACATTTTTGTAACTGTATTCGGAGTAGCCCTCAACGCCATCAGGACCAGCGGGAGTTTGACATCCCAATCCTTGCCTGTTTCCTTAACAAATTTCTTAAGGACGTTAACGATGGTCTGATTGTATCGTTCTACCCCACCACTAGAGGCTGGCCGATAGGCAATATGCAATTTCCTTTTAACCCCCAAAATTTTCCACAATTTGGCCATCACTTCGCTAGTGAAGTGCGATCCTCTATCAGACTCTATCCTCTGTGGTAGACCAAAACGTGAAAATACATGATTTATTAGCAATGCAGCACATGTCTTGGAGCTATTATTTGGTGCTGGTATACATTCGACATACTTGGTGAATAAACATGTAACTGTTAACATATACCGATTTCCTCGTGAAGATTTTGTTACGGGCCCAATAAAATCCATTTGAAGGTCTGACCAAGGCATACATATCCCCCTCTTCTGGAGAGGTGCTCTGTGAGTTGGCTTGGTAGGTTGAAATTGGGGACATATTAGGCAACCTTGGCAGTACTCCTTCACATCACGTAACATATGAGGCCAGTAGGCATAATCCCGCAGGATCTCATACGTGATCTTCTCTCCACGATGACCGGAAGTGGGAGCATCATGGGCATGCTGTAGCATCAAACCTCTAAATTTAAGTGGGACGACCCATTGTTGTACGCCACCCTTTGAGGTTCGTATCAACAATCCCTGGTATAAAGAGAATTGGGATTTGGATTTCATTAAGATACGTAAATCCTCCTTCCCACTACATACTTCCTTATTTATGGGATTTTGGTTGGGATCTTCTATATGACTATAAAACAAGCCAATTATTGGGTCTTCTTTTTGGGCAGTAATTAAATCCTCACTAGGAGAATCGTGACTCCACTGTATTGTATTCGGATCACCAGCTGTTCTGGCCTGTTGCCTGGTGACAGCTTCAACCTGTACGGTACCTAAAAATTGATCAATGTCTAACAGTTCACCGGTGATTGCCCCTTCCTTGGCTAAAGAATCGGCCAGATCGTTCCCTTCTTTCTCGGCACCTAGAACCTTGGAGTGGCCTTTGGTCTTCTTGAAGTGCAGGGTGAGATCATTGGACCTTACCAGTTCATCGATGTGACAAAAGAGCTTACCATGTTTCACGGGTTTGTGATTACTCTTTTTCATGTTATTTCGCTTCCAGCTAGGGAAATACTCCACAAAACTATTCCTGACATAATTGGAATCGGTTATGATGGCACACTCTTTAATGTTGAACTCTATAGCCATCTCAACTGCTCTAAGAATTGCAGTAAGTTCAGCAACCTGACTGCTTTTTGGTCCAAGTTTGTATCCCACAGAAATTGGGGTGACACCTTGGGTCCAAACGATTCCAATACCTGCCACTAGTTGGAGCTGTTCCCCATCCTTGTGATGAAAAGCACAACCATCCACATATACACACGGCAGCTGTTTACAGTATTCTTCATCATAAACCTTGTAGGGAGAGAACAGTTGTTCTTCCAGAAAGTCAGTGTCCGGGGCCTCCATAGCAGGCGTAGTTGCGGAACAATCATGGAGCTCGGCTAGGCCCTGGGCTACTGGACTTTCCTTGTTCTGTTTGTACCGAATTTCAAGAGGCCACCCTTGCAAAGACAAAGTCCAAGTAGTGATGCGGCTATTAGACACATTTCCTCCCTTGATACGTTCACTCTTTAAATACTGTAAAGGCTGGTGTGCCGTTTCAACAATGATTCTCTCTCCCTGAATGTAACTGCGGAAATTCTGTAATGCCCACACGGTGGACAATAGAGCTTTTTCACAGTCACTGAACTTTACTTCAACCGGGGACAAAGTTTTACTGGCATAGGCAATCACCTTACTGACATCATCACGTTTCTGGTAAAGAACGGAACTCATACTTACCTGCGTAAACCCTGTCTCTAGATAGAAATTTTTACCCCCTTCGGGATATCCGAGACACGGCGCTTGTGTAAGACGTTCCTTTAATTCCTTCATGGCGTCCTCCTGTTTCTTACCCCACGACCATCCGACATCTTTCTTCAGTAGGTGAAGCAACGGCTTGCTTATCTCGGCGTAATTATCAATAAACTTACGCGAGTAGTTTACCATACCTAGGAATGATCTCAATTCTTTAAGGTTAGTAGGGACTTTACAGTTCAGAACCGCCTCAACCTTCTTCTTTTGTGGGTTCAAACCTTCAGCAGTAACTTCATGGCCTAGGAAGTTTACCTTCGTGCGACACCACTGGGCTTTTTGTAAGGACAGTTTAACTCCTGCTGCTTTTAATTGGCCCAGGACATGCCGAAGTTCTGTAATGTGTTTGGCCATATCAGTACTTTTGATCAGGATATCGTCCACATATGCCAACGTCCCCCTTTCGAAGGCGTCTGGCATGGCCTTGTGCATGAACACAGCAAATTCATGTCCGGAATTTATGAATCCGAAAGGCATTCGTACCCAACAATATTGTCGATTCCCAAAACTGAAGGCCAGTTTGTATTGGTCTTCCTCACTCACCTTTATGGTCCAATACCCCTGTGCACAATCCAAGGCTGTAAAAACCTGGGATCCTTGGAGCTGGGCTAGACACTGGTCTATGTATGGGACAGGCCATCCTGACATGTACACACGTTTGTTCAGCTGACGGAGGTCAGCGCACAAACGCCATTGTCCATTGGGTTTTAAAATACCCAGGATCGGGTGGTTGTAGGAGCTGTGGATGGGCCTAATTATACCCCTTTCATGTAACTTCCTGATAATCTCAGCTAGAGATTCATAGGAAGCTAATGGTAACCTATACTGTCTTACGAATACTGGTGGGGCATCTGGATCTGTTTGGATCCTAGCGATGTGTAGGTCAGTAGTCCCACAATCGTAAGAATCCTTGGCAAAGATCTCTTGGAATTCAAGGAGAAGCTCTCGGAGCAATTGTCGGTCGAGATCATTGGAACACGCGTCGGCGAGGGCCACCATCTCTTCCACTAACTCCTTGAATCTAGGAAAGCTTTCCGGCTGACCTATCTCATATGCTTCTTCAAGTTTTGTGGTGAGGTCATTGGGTATGTGATGTGTGTGTGTGTTCTCCTGCCATCCAGGTTCTTTGGGGTACTCTTGTTCTTTGATTGGGTGATCAAAGACAATTGATGTCTCTTCGATTCGACAGGTGCCATCTTTAGAATCGAATGGATAAATGGACTCTATGGTGAAAATACCCTCTGGTAATGAATGGAATGTTTGTTCAATTAATTGTTCCTCCGACAAATATTCATCGGGGATGAGTCCAATCACCTGGTTAGTGACCCCAAAGGTATAATATTCAGTCTCTACCGCTAGACCAATAAGGGTCTCTTTGGGTAAGATGATGTCCTGATTGGACAGATTATGTATGTAAATGTACATCGGGGATTGATGTGTGTTGACTAGGGGCGTGTGTGTGTAATGTTCAGTCCTTCCCCCTGCATTTTATGGGAGAGGCATACTAATGCATCTGACCCCTTCAGTCTATGTCCCTTTTTAACTTGGATGGGGAGTATGAAATTATTTATGCCCTTAGGAATTGTAATCTTTTGGGCTACCTGGACTTCAACAGCATAAGGCATCTGTTGCTGGGATTTTAAAGCTAAGTCCAGATTTTGGTATTTTTCGGGGTCCCCCTTTAGTCGACTCCATAAACAGTCATTAATTAGGTCGACTTGCATTGCAAATCGATGTAACACATCGTTGCCAAAATAAATTTTAGTTTGGGGATTATCCAAGACTAGGAACACATGGGTGGCTGTTTTGCTTCCTACAGTGACGTTTAAGAGACACCTAGCCATTGAATTGTGATCATCAGAGTCATCAAGGGAGTCTGAAATCCAATGACGCTGAGGTGTGGAGAAACGGATCATTTCCATTTCGGTCAGGTGTTTTATCAGCCCATGGCTTACAAAGCTGTGTTCCTGTCTCAAATCTAGTTTGGCATATTTTGACCTATTAAGACCATTTATCCGGATGGGGATAAACAAGTCGCTGTTAACCCTTTCAATACCTGTCAAGAATTGGGTATGATCTCCCCCTTTTCTTGGTTTATCCTCCTGATGAAAAGATATCGTAAGGATGTCATCTTGGAGGGAAATATCTTTTATTTTATCTTGGGGAATTCTAAAAATGTGTTCATCTCTTCTGATAGGGTTATAGTCATCAGGTTTGATAACCGTTACATCAGGAAGTTGGCTATTCCTGAAATGGATTTCTAATGATCCAGGCCTTTCTTCCACCAGGTGGCAGTGTTGTCGGGAATGGGGAGTTTTAAGTTTCCCATACTTAATCGGGGTATTTACCTGTGACCACAGTACTTGGTTCACACAGTCAACTATTGTGTTCAGCCTTTTTAGAAAGTCCATCCCAATTATCATGTGGTGCTGGGATATGCTAGCAATGATGATGGGGTGTCTCAGTTCCTTATTACCCAGTTTCAGTTTAAGCCAGGCAGTACCCATGACTTGTAACGGGTCTCCACCTACACCAATTAATGAGCTGTCAAAGCTTTTAAGTCTCGGCTTGGTGGGCATGACATTAGCCACTTTATCAAAATGTCCCTGTGACATGATGGTTGCTTGGGATCCAGTGTCTATTAGGCCGACAATAGAAAGATCACTGGCATCCTGCACCTGTACTGTGGCATAATATCTCCCATCAGATTCAGTCAGCTCACACATGAAATTGGTGTGGTTGAAGATCTGTGGGCCCTTCAATGACATATGACTAGCTCTTGTGTCACCGCATGTGGTGGACACATCACCCTTATCCTCCCTGGTGGGATTCTTGGACTGTCTCAAGACAGAAGCACAACTAGAAGTTGGTGCTCCGTCTGGCTTGTCAATCCCGACGACTTCCGATGCCGCGACTATATTAGGGGCAATAGATGGACACTGAAAAGCAGGAGAATCGTTAATAACCAACAAATGGTCCCCCTTTGCCTGAGAACTAGATTCTCTATTAGTAGGCGTGTCAGGGACGGTACACACATCTCCTATCATTCGACTCAGTGTTCTCCCCTGTTGGTTTAAGGCTTGGTTGCATGTTAATTCTGTGACCCTTGGTTGGTCACAGGAGCTGCTCCTAAAAAAGGATTGGATGGAAATTGAGTGACAAGCCTGTCCATTTGTTCAGCCATTTTGCTGACCTGTGCCTCTATTTGTCCAATACGCTCAGAGGAATCATTCTGTTGATTCTCCCTTTTCCTATACTTACGCTTATATTTTGGCCGGGACTGGTAATGAGACTCAGAGTCAGAACTACTGCTCTGGTCCCGACGCCATTGTTCTCTCTGAGGTTTTGGGGTCTCCCTGTTATTAAAGGGAGCCTGGGGTACTGTTTCCCCCCTTTGAGCTTGAGGGTGTTCTTGGCGTGGAGGAAATCTTTGGAAGTCGGAGTTCTTATTAAAATTGGGATTCTTATTGTAATTATGGTTCCTGTTGAAATTGGGGTTCCCATAAAAATTCCCATGTTGGTTTTGGCGAGGATAATAGAACCTCCGAGGATACCATTGACTCCTTTGATTCTCATCACTGTACTGGCCCTTACCATACTTTTTATTCTTCTCACTTCCACTACCGTAGTTCCCTAGCTTTTGTCTATCCTTTCTCACCCACTGGTTTTGGGGTGCAAAGTTATGGACCTCCTTCACTTGCTGGGTTTGAGGTACAAATCTAGGGGAACCATTGGTTTTACCCCCACGGACTACTTCCGCATATGATTTCTTCTCTGCCTGCAAATTTGGATTTGGAGGGGAAACGGTAGTGGTTGCTACTATCTTGGGGCTATTTTTGGGTTCTCTTTTTATCCCGCCCTCACTGGACTGTTGGATTGAGAATAAATAGTCACTCTCCCTCACCCACCAATCAAGAGAGCATCCCTTTCTGTAATCCTTTGCAAGTCCCAATTTTATGTAAGCAGGTAATGCTTCATAGAATAGGGTTTTGAATTCTGGCTGGTTAGGATTCCTTTTCAGCCAGGAAATAGGCATTTCTGAGGACAGCCAGAAATTCTGCAGGGCTTTGGTGAGGACCACACTTTAAATTGTAGGCCGCAGCCTTGGCAGAGGTTACAGTTTTATAAGGCCCAAATTCCATGTGGCACTTATGTTTAACCTCTCTCCAGGACTGATTGGAATAGGCCCTCAAGGTCTCAAAGAATTGCCGGTATTTCTCTTCAAACACCCATGGCAGCAATTCTATTTTGGTGTGGTCATCTCTAATGCCCAGAATCTCTAACGTCTGTTCATATGTTTTCATGTGTTCGGTGATCTCAAGGGACCCTTTCTTAGAAAACATAGGAATAGTGTCCTTCAGGAACTTAATGACCTTTGGGGTGTCCTATCTCCTGAATGACCCCTGGGATTTCCCTTCCTGTCTATATGAAACCTCATACTTTTCTTCTGAGCGCTCTGGAGTGTATCTTAAAAGCTTAGGAGGTGACCTAAATTCTGACCCTGCCTCACTATCCGATACTTCGCTGTGATGCGGGTATCTCCGCTCATCAGCCTCCGGCTTGACTGGGTTGGTCCGGTTTTGGACCCCAGAATTTATTTGGGCCGTCAACCTCATAATCTGCTCCTCCAGAGTTTTCTGCTCAGATTTTATCAATGTAAGTTCTGACTGGTCATGCTTATCCCCTGGGTGAACTTTAATTTTGACAGGAGATAACCTTTCTGATCTGAAGTACTCCACCTCATCTTTTAAGTCCTGATACTTCTCTTGAAGTTTGTTTTAATTCCTGAAAGTTTCTTTCATACAGGTCCTGAGCACTTCGAAAGTCTCTGACCAATCTATCATAATATTTCTGGCATTCGTCTAAACGAATACCGGCATGACCAAGCTTCCCTTTCAAAGACTCAATGTCCTGATTTTTGCTTTCTAACAAGAGGCGGGCCTCTGACAACTCTTCCCTTAAAGTCATGGTTCGCTGGGCAGCTCCAGCGGTCATAAACCATAACATGGGCCAAGCTTCCAGGAGAAGTCTGTCACGGCTTCTATCACTTTCTACTCTAGCAAATGCCATTAAAAACTCAACAACCTGGCCCTTTTGGTTGAACAGGTCCTCAAAGGTGCTCATAGCCTGCCTTTTCTCTTCATCCACGAATTCATTATTGCTATCCCCCAAACTTAATCTCTTGCGGAGGTAATCTATTACTTCACATTCAACATACTTCTGCCAAGCACCGGCAGCTTTCCGAGCTGGCTTCAGAGCTTCCTGCTCAATGCCTTGAGCCGCCATATTTTCCTCGTTATGCTTGGAAGAGGTGGATCTGTGATTACTGGATGCCATTTTGATACAAAATATATGTTTGATAAAGTGTACAAATATCCAATCACCAGTGCGTTTTGTATTATGGTACGATTTCTATGGATCTCAGCAGTGCCTCCAAATTTATCCTGTGGTGGTTTATGTAAGGATATATATTATTTATAAAGGGCGTGTCCCTTTCCCTTAGATGAAATATTACAGTGCCTCCAGCCGTTAAAATACGGCAAATATTTAGTGAACCAATAATTTGGACACCTTGATAATTTGATCACCACTTATTATTATACCTTGAATTCTTTTAGCCAATATGATTTCGTACCATACACACAAAATTTGCCTTATAATAGATAAATATAAAAATGTATTTATGTACAAAAATTATATATATATATTAACACAAAACGCAAAAGACTGGTGATAAATGAATATTGGTACACACAATCAAAAACATATCCTACCAATGTAAGACACAATAATAAGGTTTCTAACTAATTACATCAATATCACAATTTTTAAATGATCTGATTATTTATTAAATTTATTAATAATTAATAATTTCGAGTATCTCAAAGGTTATATTCTCACAAGCCGTGGCCATAGGATTGCAAGAAGCTAGCCCTTGATATTTTATACTCTTGATTATTAATATTCAATAAATTATGAAATATGGGAAAAAAATTATAATATGGCAACAAACAATTTTTAACAGTAAAACAGGATCTCTCTACATATATCTAACTACCCAATATTGTTGTGATACACTAAGGTAATTTTATGATTCCACACAACAGAGAAAATAGGTAATACAAAATCAAATAAACAATCTCACCGCACCCGGCATTCAGACTAGGCAACTCTCCCGTGGATTTAGCTGGCAGTGGAACTCCTTTAGAAATGATATTATAGGGCAAGTGATAGCTATTCAGTATGGGAGAATGTAGGAAGTTATAAGGATAGAGGTTTAGAAATTTAGTTAAAGTTTTAGGAAGTTTGAAAGTATGGAAGAGTAGTTATTCAGAATCAGGTTTTTCTTCAGTCAGGTTTTCTTTTGCTGAGGTCTTTTCTTTTGATGAGTTTTTTCTTGATGAGGTTTTTTTTTTTTTAAAGGTGCATGGGCTTTTTATATCCACTAATCCATTGTTCTAAGATACCTTCCCACCAGGCTTCCTGATTGGCTAGTTGAGAAATGTGTGTACATAAGCTATTTCTCACCTGCCCGCCAGGTGGCGGTCATGTATCATAGAACAATTTGAGTATTTGAGATGACTCATACCTCGGGTGGAATCTTAAGGTAATTTCAGGGATCAAATATACGTCTTTTTCCAGATATAAGTGATCATACCTATAATATTCTAAATAGGGACCATGGAATATAGGTGTATATTCAGTTATTCCTTCTTAAAATACCATCCTGTTTGTTTCCTGATAAGACATGTAACTAATGCTAGTTTATAATACATCTTACTTTCCATCATCTCAATACTCAAGTTAGTGATATATAGTTCCCATTGCTGAATATTTAGTGGTGTGTAAAACCTATCCTTTATAACATCTCATTTATAATATGTTTTTGTAGTATATCTTTGTAATTATATACAGTCAATTTTTAGACTTAAATGTCCTGAATTTCACTTCTTTGTTTTAGAACCAACATTTTCTATGTGTAGGGAAAAACTCTGTTTGCCTGGCTCTTGTATTGGAATCACGGTAAACAACTGTTAATGCTTTCACCCTTGGTGGACAATAGTATATTGTGATAGTTTCAGAGGTCTGTTGGTTTATCACACTCTCTACAAGGTTTGGGTAAGCTCTCAGACAATCAGTTTGGTTCCTCTATTGTCATGTCCAGACCTTGTATATGTTTACCTGCTTATTGAAGTCTGAATAATGGTGTTTGACCACCTGTAGAACTTCAAAATAGTATTGTCTCTAGGAGGAAAAAAAAAATCCCTTCACCCACCGTCTACATCTCTCCAGCCAGATGGTCATTCGACTTTCCAACCAAGACAAATTAACCCTTAACATCTGGCTATGCTGACTTGATGTTATATAGGATTATGTCTTGATAAAATTATGTTTTTGAGACATAATTTCAAAAGCCCACAACATTCTTTTGTCTTACAGTATATGGCAAAAGCCTTGGAGATGACATCAGTTCGGAGACCTCGGGTGACTTTAGGAAAGCCTTGCTCTTTTTGGCTAATGTAAGACTTTTACTAATATTTTAATTCATTTATATCAGTACCTGTTTAAGTTCAAACATAGTTAACTATATTTTTAACATTATAAGACTACACGTGCCATAGAGGATATTACAAACATTTCACAGGAACTTCATGTGCATCTTGGAATTCACATAATGTTATAACAGCTGTACGTTTTCATGTTCACAGAATCGGTAGCTTGCAAAACTATGAGCATTTTAAAAAAAAGTCCAATAGCAGTGCAACATTTTAACTTAGATGTTAATACTGCAAGCCTTTAACCACTAGCCTATAGGGCACTTATACCCCCCTTCCTGGTCAGGCCAATTTCCAGCTTTCAGCGCTGTCACACTTTGAATGACAATTGCACGATCATGCAACACTGTACCCATATGAAATTTTTATAATTTTTTTGTGACAGAGCTTTATTTTGGTGGTATTTAATCACCTCTGGGTTATTTATTTTTTCTTAACCACTTGAGCTCCAGAGGATTTACCCCCCTTAATGACCAGGCCTTTTTTTGCTGTTTGGCGCTGCACTAATTCAAATGATAATTGCGCGGTCATGCAATGCTGTACCCAAACGAAATTTACGTCCTTTTTTTCACACAAATAGAGCTTTCTTTTGGTGGTATTTAATCACCTGTGTGCTTTTTATTTTCGGCGCTATAAACAAAAAAAACACAAATCTTGAAAAAAAAACAATATTTTCTATTTTCAGCTATAAAAAATATATCGTAAACTCAGTTAGTCATAAATTTAAGCCAAAATGTATTCTGCTACATGTTTTTGGTAAAAAAAAAATCCCAATAAGTGTATATTGATTGCTTTCTGTGAAAGTTATAGCGTCTACAAACTATGGTATAGATAATTTGAAATTTACACAGCTTTTACTTTCTGACCGCCCATCACATCTCTTGAGGTGCTAAAATACCAGGATAGAACAAACACCCCCAAATGACCCCTTTTCGGAAAGCAGACACCCTAAGCTATCTGCTGAGAGACATATTGGGGTTTATTTACTAAAGCTGGAGAGTCCAAAATCAGACTCCCTTCTGCATAGAAACCAATCAGCTTCTAACCTCAGCTTGTTCAATGAAGCTTTGGCAATGAAACCTGGAAGCTGATTGGTTTCTATGCAGAAGTGAGTCTGATTTTGGACTCTCCAGCTTTAGTAAATAAACCCCATAGTGTCCATGGAAGATTTATTTTTTTTCCACAAGTTTCTGGAAAATGACAAAAACGTGTTTTGTGTTTTTTTTTTTTTTTTTGTTTTTTTTTTTTGTTTTTTTTTACACAAAATTGTCATTTAAATGATTTATTTCTTGCACAAGCCATGGGTATATGTGGAATTATACCCCAAAATACATTCTGCTACTTCTACCGAGTATGAGGATACCACACGTGTGACACTTTTTGGGAGCCTAGCCACATACAGGAGCCTGAAATCCAATGAGCACTTTGAAAGCCTGAAGGTGCGTAACTTCTTCATTTCACTTCCCCACTACCTATCACAGTTTCGGAGGCCCTGTAATGCCAGGATAGCACCAAACCCCCCCCCCCCCAAATGACCCCTTTTTGGAAAGTAGACACTCCAAGGAATTTAAAAAGAGGCATGGTAAGTATTTTGCAGATCTCATTTTTTCTCACAAGGTTTTTAAATATAAAAAAGAAAAGAAAAAATATATTTTTATTTTCTTTCTTCATTTTCCAAAAACTTGTGGTAAAAAAATAAATTCTTCTATTGATTCAACATGCCTCTCAGCAAATAGTTTGGGGTGTCTACTTTCCAAAAAGGGGTCATTTTGAGGGGTGGGGGCATTTTATGCCCAGCATTAGACATTTATGCCACACATCACTCACTCTTCTAACCACCTGAAGACCAAGCCTTTTCTGACACTTTTTGTTCACATTAAAAAAAATCTGTATTTATGCTAGGAAATTAAAGTGAACCCCCAAACATTATATATTTTTTTAGAGCAGACACCCTAGTAAATAAAATGGTGGGTGGTGCAATTTTTTATCTCACATATTACTCACACAGCGATTTTTCAAACGCAATTTTTTTTGACAAATATACACTTTTTTTAATTTTAATGCACAAAAACACAATATATTGGCCAATTATTTGGTATGATATAAAAGATGATGCTATGCTGAGTAAATAGATACCAAACATGACATGCTTTAAAATTACACCTGCCCTGTGCAATGGCGACAAATTGCATACATTTTTAATATCTATAGGCAACGCTTTAAAATCCTTTACAAGCTACCATTTTAGATTTACAGAGGAGGTCTAGAGCTATAATTACTGCCCTTGATCTGACGTTTGTGGCGATACCTCACATGCATGGTGCAATCGCTGTTTCCATACTGGTAAAGGGTCAACGCTCACGACCGCAGGTGTGCGCGGATGGGCGAGGGTCCTTTTTTTTTTTTTTTTTTTTTTTTTTTTCCTGATTTTATTATTTTTACACTGTCCCCTTTTAATTTATTATTTTTTTTTTAATCACTTTTAATGCTATGAGGGGGAGGGGGGCATTTTCTCCCGCTGCTTGTAAAGGCAATTCTGCAGCTAATTAACCACTAGGAATGCTTTTACATGAAAGCCCATTGCCGGCTGAAAAAAATGATACCAGGATGATGCCTGCAGCTGCATATATAACCATGTATAACCATTCAAAGTCCAGTGATGTACCAGTACGTCACTGGTCCTTGTTGGGTGTATATGCTATGTTCTTTTTTTTTTTTTCTTTATGCAGCCTGTGGGCTGAATGGAAAAAAAAGAGAGGAAATCTCTGCCAGAAAAAGTGTGTGGTATGCCCACCATTAGAAACCTCCCTCAATCCACCCACTTCTAATGGTGGACACATATGAAATGTGCCAACAAATATAAAATATGCCGAAGCATGGGGCCCATCCACCCACTGGCCACCCCAGGCCCCCATGCTTTGGCATATATTCTTTTTTTTTTTAACTGCGGATGAAAAATCTCATCCGACAGCACTGCACACACCTACTTATGTCTATTCTGAAATCAAGACCCTGTTGCTGTCAGAATAAACAGGTCAGTGCTGCAGTTTGACGTTCCTGCAAAGAAGTTAACAATAAAACATAAACTCAATAAAACAACTTTATAAGGAAAAGTGTGTGGTGGTATGCCCGCCATTAAAAACCTCCCTCAATCCACCCACTTCTAATGGTGGGCACATATGAAATGTGCCAACAAATATAAAATCTATATGCCGAAGCATAGGGGCCATCCACCCACTGGCCACCCCAGGCCCCCATGCTTTGGCATATGTTCTGTTTTTTATAACTGCGGATGAAAAATCTCATCCAACAGCGCTGCCCACGCTGACTTATGTCTATTCTGAGAGCAAGTTCCTGTTGCTGTCAGAATAACATCTTTCGAGACCCTGTGTAAATGTGCCCTGATCTGTGCCGTGCTGTACCCTATACTAATAGTTCACTAGTGTATGGTAGAGGCGGAAGCAGGGCTTGACGCAGAGGCCAGGTTGGCCAGGACAGGAGGGACAACAATAGCGGCTGTCATGCCTAATTCCACGTTTGCTGCAGACACGACATCTTTTTTGGGGTCTTCTTTGGGTTGGGGTACCAGGAATGGTATCGGGAAAATGTCTCTCATGCAGACGGCTAACTGCATCTGGGAGAGGGATTTGGGGCGCAGCACCTTCTGGATACAAAAGGGCCCTGATGTTCTCTTCGGGAAACGAAGTACGGCTGCATCATCTGGTCATTGAAGTCCACCCCTCCCATGTTAAGGTTATAATCGTGGACACAGAGGGGCTTCTCAACAACACCAGCTGCCGTGGTAATTTGGACGGTCGTATCTGCGTGAATGGAAGACAGGAGGTAAACATCCCGTTTGTCCTTCCACTTCACTGCAAGCAATTCTTCAGTTCTCAAGCAGGCTTTTTCCCCCTTTTTAAGATGGGTATTTACAAGCCGTTGGGGGAAGCCTCGGCGATTAGATCGCACAGTGCCACATGCGCAAATTCCCAAATTGAACAAATGTCTAAATAGTGGCACGCTTGAATAAAAATTGTCCACGTATAAGTGGTACCCCATATGGAAATAGGATGACGCCAAGTCCCAAACTATCTTGCCACTGCTCCCCATGTAGTCTGGGCATCCGGGGGGGCTCCAAGTGACTATCTTTTCCCTCGTAAATCCGAAACCTACATGTATAGCCTGTTGCCCTCTCACAGGTCTTATACATCTTGATCCCATATCTGGCACGCTTGCTGGGGAGATATTGTTTGATTACAAGGCGGCCAGAATATTGAATGAGGGACTCAACGATGCAGATGTTTTTCTGGGGAGTATACACATCTGCAAATTTTTGGTTAAAGTGATTTACGAGGGGCCGAATTTTGTGGAGCCGGTCAAATTCAGGGTCACCCTGAGGACGACTGAGTGAGTTGTCGTAGAAGTGCATAAAACGCCTTATCGTCTCATATCTATGCCTGGCCATGGCAGCAGAGAACACGGACATGTGAACAAGAGGGTCGGTGGACCAATACAACCGCAATTGATTTTTATCATTAATGCCCATGTTGAGGGTTAGGCCCAAAAAAACTTTAAATTCGGAAACCGTAATGGATTTCCATGCGAATGGTCTGGCAAGGTTTGAATTTGGGTTGGCGGCGATATATTGTCGTGCATATAAATTGCTTTGATCCACAATCAATGCATAAAGATCTTCTGTGAAAAACAGCTCAAAAAAATTAAGGGGAGTATTTAAATTTGCTGTTTCCACCTGAATTCCGGGTTGGGCAGTGAATGGGGGAAGTACGGGTGCTGCAGAATTTGTGGGCTGCCAATCGGGATTTGCAAGCACATCCGGAAGGTCACTAGGGGCTCTACGGGCCTGTCTGTGAATTCTTGGTGGCCGCGGGACACTACTTGTGCTCGCCACCGCACCAGCTTGTACTGCACTTATGGGACTTGCCACGTCACCAAGTGATACTGCAGTGCTGGTATGCATACGACCGGGACGTACTAGGCGGCTGGTGCTCGCCAGTTCACCAAAAGATACTGCGGCACTAGTACTGGCACTCTGCTGCATATGAGAGTCATCATGCATTTGTACCACCTCAGCAACCTGTGAATGGGATCGGGTACGCCTGACCTTAGCAGGGACCACTTCCCTGTCGTCTGAGCTACCTGTCAGGGTGCCGCTGCTGTCTATAGGTTCGTATTCTGAGCCTGATTCTGCCAGTGAGTCTTCGGGGCTAAACGCAGGTGCTGGCAGGTGTTGGGGCTGATCCCGCTAACACTGCGTTTTTGGGGATACTATAGTAATGTGAATGCTGGTATAGCGCTGATCTGATCAAAGATATTGATCCAATCAGACACTATGCTAGCAATGAAGGTTTAGTGTGCAAGTAAGCGTGTTCTTGGCAATCAAGGGGTCAAATGTGATTATTTGTGTACTAGCGGGCAAACTGGCGCTATCTGGGAGGGGCGCTAAAACTATCGGAAGTCACCAGTGACACTAATACAGTGATCAGTAAAAATCTGTTCACTGTAATCAATGACACTGGTGACAGGGCAGTGCAGGGGTTAACTGGGGGGGGGGCGCGATCAAGGGGTTAAATGGGATTACTGATGTACTGGCGGGCAAACTGGCGCTATCTGGGAGGGGCGCTAACACTATTGGAAGTCGCCAGCGACACTGATACAGTGATCAGTAAAAATTGGTTCACTGATCAGTGACACTGGTGACAGGGCAGTGAAGGGGTCAACTCGGGGGGGGGGGGGGGGGGCGATCAAGGGGTTAGACGGGACTACTGGTGTATTAGTGGGCAATCTGGCGCTATCTGGGAGGGGCGCTAACACTATCGGAAGTCGCCAGCGACACTGATACAGTGATCAGTAAAAATTGGTTCACTGATCAGTGACACTGGTGACAGGGCAGTGAAGGGGTCAACTCGGGGGGGGGGGGGGGGGGTGATCAAGGGGTTAGACGGGACTACTGGTGTATTAGTGGGCAATCTGGCGCTATCTGGGAGGGGCGCTAACACTATCGGAAGTCGCCAGCGACACTGATACAGTGATCAGTAAAAATTGCTTCACCGATCAGTGACACTGGTGACAGGGCAGTGAAGGGGTTAACTGGGGGGGGGGGGATTAAGGGGTTAAATGGCTTTATTGGTGTACTGGCGGGCAAACTGGCGCTATCTGGGAGGGGCTCTAGCACTATTGGAAGTCGCCAGCGACACTGATACAGTGATCAATAAAAATCGCTTCACTGATCAGTGACACTGGTGACAGGGCAGTGAAGGGGTTAACTGGGGGGGCGATCAGGGGGTTAAATGTGTCCTAGGTGTGTTCGAACTGTCAGTGTAGTGTTTTACTCACGTTTTAAATGTCTCTTCTTCTCTGTCTGGAACGGAATGTGTCCAGGCAGAGAAGAATGACATCATATCCTGCCCTGTGTAAATGTCAACACAGGACAGGATAGGACAGGGACCGATCATCCGATTTCAGCCTGAAATCACTGGCTGAAATCTAATGATTGATCCCTCCTGGATCAAATCGTGCCGCCCGCAGGTCGGCGGGAGCGCGCGCGCACGCCCCCTACCCGCGAATGTGTCGGGAGCGCAGAGCACGTTTTAAAACGTGCTTTTGCGCTCCACTGCCGCCCTGCACATGTATATACACAGTAGCAGGGCGGCAAGCGGTTAAACAAACCAAAAACCACTGAAAAATTTTGAAAAGTTTTTTCTTAGTTTTTGTTATAAAATTTTGTAAATAAGTGATTTTTCTCCTTCACTGATGTGCGCTAATGAGGCTGCACTGATGGGCACTGGTAGGCTGCACTGATGGGCAATGATGAGGAGGCACTGGTAGGTGGCACTAATGGGCACTGACCTGCACTGATAGGCGGCACTGACTGGCATTGATAGGTGGCACTGATGGGTGACACTGAAAGGCAGCTCAGATGGGCACTATGTGGCATTGATATGCACTGGGAGGCACTGATATGTGGCACTGATGAGCACTGGCATAAGGCACTGATGGACACTGACAGGTGGCACTTTTGGGGCTACACTGATCATCCGTGCCCTGATGATCTGTGTACATGTCCCCTCGCGGAAAGCCGATTACCTGCTCTCCTCTCCTCACGAGCTGTCAGCGTGACAGATCGAGAGGAGAGAAATGCCGATAACCAGCATTTCCCTGTTTACATGTGATCAGCTGTGATTGGACACAGCTGATCACATGACCGAGCCAACATCTTCGGCTCTTTCCGTGATTGGTGATCGGACACAGCGCATCGCCAATCGCCACGCTGCGTGCTCCCTGAGCCGCGCATGCGCAGTGAGACTGGGAGGACGTCATATGACGTCCTCCCAGAACGAAAGTACCACCTTGCGCCCGTCATATTACTATATGGCGGGCGGGAGGTGGTTAAAGATTATTTAGATTTTTTAAAGTAGCATATTAAAGCTGAATTTGAGGCAGATAAAAGACCAATTCATGCAGTGTGATTTTAGGTGGTGAGATAGTGCTCTTTTTAAAGGAAGAAGCATGGAAGCTGCCACTGCTGACCTCTACTCCTTTAAAGTACTAGATCTCTGGCTGTCATATTGTTTGAGTGGCTCCAGCATTCTTTAATCACTATAGCATATAGATTAGGCTCTGACTTCACAGGGCATTTCCCCATCTGCATGTTTTTTTTTTTTTTTTTTCTGATTATTGTCTCAAAGTATAAACCGAAAGTATAATTAACCGCTTTAGCATCGCCCCATAGCAGATATACTGCTACAGGGCGGCAGCGGTGCGCAAAATCACGTGTGTATATATTCGTGATTTTGCATTTCCGGGTAGAGGGCGCACGCGCCCTACCCGCGCCACCATTCACGGCTGTCAATTACCGGCTGGTGATTGCTGAGGATCTCCAACATAAACCCATAAACAAAACAGTTCTCTCCCCTGACAGCTCCTGCACACTGCTTTGCTTGGCTGTGCACAGCCATGCAAAGCAGTGTCCTTACAGTAAAGCACGCACACAGTTAACCCTTTTATTACCCCAGATATTAGCCCCTTCCTGCCCAGTGCCATTAGTACAGTGTCAGTGCTTTTTATTATCACTGATCACTCTATTGGTGACACTGGGGATGTCAGTGACACCAAGTAAGTTCCCCCCAGTGTCAGAATGCTCGCCGCAGTCCCGCTATAAGTCACTGCTCGCCGCCATTACTAGTAAAAAAAAAAAAAAAAAAAAAAAAGGTCCAGTATATATACCGCCATTTGTACACGCTATACCTTTTCACATAAACCAATTAATTTACACATATTGGGATTTTTTTTTCTTAGCAAAAACATGCAGCAGAACACATTTTGCCCTAAATTTATGACTAAATTAGATTTTTTTTTTTTCACTAGACCTGTTTAATAGCAAATGTCAAAAATGTTGTCTTTTTTCCTCAAAATTGTCAGTCTTTTTTTTTTTTTTTTTTTTTTTTTTTTTTTTTGTAGCGCAAAAAATAAAAAACACAGGTGAACAAATACCAGCGAAAGAAAGCTCTCTTCGTGGGGGAAAAAAAAGGACATAAATTTCATTTAAGTGCAGTGTTTTATGACCACGCAATTGTCAGTTTAACCCAGGGGTGGGCAAACTTTTTGACTTGAGGGCCGCAATGGGTTCATATATTGGACCCGGGGGCCAGACCAAGAGTAGATGAATGATGTGTATGTGTCATCCATAGTAAGTATAGTAATATTCCCCCATAGTAAGCATAGTAATTCATCCCCCATAGTAATTCATCCCCCCTATAGTAATTCATTCCCCATATTAATTCATCCCCCATATTAAGTCCCCAAGCCCCCCCTGTGTCAATTCACTTACCTTTGCTCCGCGCGTTCCTCTCGCCGTTTTCCCGCGCCGTTCCGGTGTAGCATGAAAATCTGTCTCCTATGAGGATCTGTACCCCTCGATGTATCTGCGCATGTGCCAGTTTCAGGCATTAGCAGCCGATCGGCGATCTCCAGCACATGCGCAGATACGTCGAGGGGGACAGATCCTCATAGGAGACAGATTTTCATGCTACACCGGTCTTCAGGGCGGACTGTGAGAGGAGCCTAGCGGAGCCTAGCTCCGCGGGCCGGATTAAAAGGTCCGCCGGGCCGTAGTTTGCCCATTGCTGGTTTAACCGGTTCCCACCCAGCCTATGGCCAGATGGCAGCCGGGCGAGCACCTCGTCCCTCCGGGTGGACACCATATGGTGTCCTTTCAGGCTTGCACAGTTTGCCTGCCAGCAGAGCTGTGCAGCGGTGCGATCTGTCACTGGCCGTGTACCTCAGACACGGCTGATGACAGATCCGTGTACCGGCCCCAATGCCAGTACCACGTGACCTACTGTAACCAATCACAGCAGGTCACATGACAGTTGTATACAATGGATGGCTTCCTTTCATGCCATCCATTGTATACAAGTGTGTCTAGCTGTGAATGGTCACAGTGATCACATGCACAAGCTGGGCCAATCACAGCCCAGCTGTGTCATGTGATTAGCTGGCCAAATCGCAGCTAAGCACAAAAACAACCCCCTGAATGAATCGATGTCATTCAGGTAAATGCTTGCTTATAGCAAAGTAATTCTTTGACATAAGCAAATTGTGTAAAAAAAAATAAATAAAAAAAATACTGATCACTTCCCCAAAGTAGTACAATGTTACTATGGTAACATTATACTACTTTGGTCATAATGAAATATGAAAAAAAAGAGAAAAAAAGTTAATAAAAAATAAAAACAATTATCAATTTTTTTTTTCGTACTGTCACCAGTCAGTGTCCCTGATCACCGCCATGCCAGTTATATGATGACGCTGTACTGCACTGGTGACAGTATGTAAAAAAAAAAATAGTGAAAATCTTTTTTTTTTTTTGTTCATTTCTGAAAAATTATGACAAACAAATTACAACTTCAAAAAACTCGCCATGCCTGTTATGATATACGTCGGACTGTCTACTTTGCAAAAAGAAGTCATTTGGGGGGGATCTGTACTGTTCTGACAGTCTTGGACCCCAAGAAATTAGATTGGCTGTTAGTACTTCAGGAGTGATCAATATTCAGATCTGTACCATAGTTTGTGAACTCTATAACTTTCCTACAGACTAAATAATAAATACTAATTTTGGTTATTTTCACCAAAGACATGTAGTAGAATACATTTTGGACAAAATTTATGAAAAACACTTATTTATTTGCAAACTTTTATAACAGAAACAAAGAAACGTGTTTTTTTTTTGTTTTATTTTTCAAAATTTTTGGTCTTTTTTTGTTAATTTAGCAAAAAATAAAAACCCCAGCGGTGATTAAATACCACCAAAAGAAAGCTCTAGTTGTGTGAAGAAAATGATATATGAAGAAAATGACTATTAGTTTGGGTACAGCGTTGCATGATGATTGTCATTCAAAGTGTGAGAGCGCTGAAACCTGAAAATTGGCCTGGGCAGGAAGAGGGTAAAAGTCCCCTGTATGGAAGTGGTTAAGCAATGCAGCGTCGTAACGCAAAAAAAATTGCCTGGTCAAAAAGGGTGTAAATCCTCTAGATGGCAAGTGGTTAAAGACAAAACTTTTTTTTTTTTTTTTTTGTTTTGGATAGAGTGTAGAGGGATCAGAACACAGCAGGCTTTTATTGCGGTTTGTGTCCCCATCACCCTAATTGTCCTGTTTACCGTCATCACTGAAGGTGAAAGAAAATCCCAAATTTTGAGTTGTCACCAGAAAAAGAATATATAATCTTTTAATGGGGACACTAGTTCTGGTGTCCACCAGGGATTCCCTCGCTTTGGAGGAATTTCCTCTGACTTCCTCTTTTGGCTATGGTATAAAAAAAAAAAAAATTGCCTATAGTTCTGCTTAAAGACAGACGAGCATCATGTATTTATAGATAAGAGTCAGCAATGGCAGCCTACATACAGAATTTCTCTTGGTATATAGAAACTAATATGAATGGTGAGTTGGGTATAAAAGCATGTCCATCTATTGGTCTAGAAGACTGGCATCTGATTGACTGTGTCTGTTAATATCAGCCTGGTTCTGATCTAATGCATGTGAACATACAAACAGTATACATATTCATGTTTTTACACTTATGAGTCCTGTAATTATTTATATTAAACTATTTGGGAAAAATGTCTGATATACATTATGATCTTCACTAGAACACTGCAATAATTATTAGAGTTTCATCTTCTTTAAACTTGGTCTTTGTTGGAAGGTTCTGTTATGGATCTAAAACCTAATGGAGATGCTGTAATGATAGGTGAGAACACACCGAAGTCTTTAGTGAATGTTATGGTGAAATTTACCTCAGTGTACGGATTGAGGCCTTTAGCTTTGCTTACAAAACACAATCAATCTCCATATACTTAATCTATAAAAATTGATTCTCCTTTCTTTTTTTCTGTAGGCAAGACGTGATGAAAGTTCAAAAGTGGATGAACATCTTGCTAAAAAGGATGCCGAGGTAAATTAAGCTAGACAGGCCTCCCCTGCAGCCCTGTGCCACTGACACCTGATAATGATATATACGGCCTGCCACCCGCACTTAGCATACTAATGACTTGTAATTTCTGCCTCTTAAACAGTCCTATTTATCAAATAGTCATTTTTAGTCAATGTCTGATGAGCTATGTGCATATTGCAGCTCAAAGAATAGGTAATTTAATGCAGCTGGTAAAGAACTGAGTAGAGGGGTTGATGGTACTTCATGGGAGATCTAGCTGATAAGCAAGTCCAGCAGAGGGATAACTACTATGTCTTTGAAGCCAGAAATGGGTTGGACACATTTAGGTACAATAAGGCTGTTTACATAGTTGCTTTAAGATGTAGGCAGAGCCAGTGCAAAAATGATTACACCATTTAGGGTATCTAGCGTATACCTCAGAATTATTGGAGTTTATATCTGAGTTATGTTAGGAATCATACACTGGTTAGACATTGATTTCAAAAACAGAAAATTACCCTAAATTAAACACACAGTGGCCATTGCTGCACTTTTGTACTTCCACATTAATAAATGAACTTGCATTAATTTATTTGTTGTCATGAACGATGTCTTTAATATAGTATATACATTATCTCACAGAAGTGAGTACACCCCTCACATTTTTGTAAATATTTTATTCTATCTTTTCATGTGACAACACTGAAGAAATGACACTTTGCTACAATGTAAAGTAGTGAGTATACAGCTTGTATAACAGTGTAAATTTGCTGTCCCCTCAAAATAACTCAACACACAGCCATGAATGTCTAAACTGCTGGCAACAAAAGTGAGTACACCCCTAAGTGAAAATGTCCAAATTGGGCCCAAATTAGCCATTTTCCCTCCCCAGTGTCATGTGACCCATTAGTGTTACAAGGTCTCAGGTGTGAATGGGGAGCAGGTGTGTTAAATTTGGTGTTATCGCTCTCACTCTCTCTCATACCAGTCACTGAAAGTTCAACATGGCGCCTCATGGCAAAGAACTCTGAGGACCTGAAAAAAAGAATTGATGCTCCACATAAAGATGGCCTAGGCTATAAGAAGATTGCCAAGACCCTGAAACTGAGCTGCAGCATGGTGGCCAAGACCATACAGCGTTTAACAGGACAGGTTTCATTCAGAACCGGCCTCGCCATGGTTGACCAAAGAAGTTGAGTGCACGTGCTCAGCGTCCTATCCAGAGGTTGTCTTTGGGAAATAGATGTGTGAGTGCTGCCAGCATTGCTGCAGTCGTTGAACGGGTGGGGGGTCAGCCTGTTAGTGCTCAGACCATACGCCGCACACTGCATCAAATTGGTCTGCATGGCTGTCGCCCCAGAAGGAAATCTCTTCTAAAGATGATGCACAAGAAAGCCCGCAAACAGTTTGCTGAAGACAAGCAGACTAAGGACATAGATTACTGGAACCATGTCCTGTGGTCTGATGAGACCAAGATAAACTTATTTGATTCAGATGGTGTCAAGTATGTGTGGCAGCAACCAGGTGAGGAGTACAAAGACAAGTGTCTTGCCTACAGTCAAGCATGGTGGTGGGAGTGTCATGGTCTGGGGCTGCATGAGTGCTGCAGTCAGCGAGGAGCTACAGTTCATTGAGGGAACCATGAATGTCAACATGTACTGTGACCTACTGAAGCAGAGCATGATGCCCTCCCTTTGGAGACTGGACCGCAGGGCAGTATTCCAACATAACGACCCCAAACACACCTCCAAGATGACCACTGCCTTGCTAAAGAAGCTGAGGGTAAAGGTGATGGACTGGCCAAGCATTTCTCCAGACCTAAACCCTATTGAGCATCTGTGGGGCATCCTCAAATGGAAGGTGGAGGAGCGCAAGGTCTCTAACATCCACCAGCTCCGTGATGTCGTCATGGAGGAGTGGAAGAGGACTCCAATGGCAACCTGTGAAGCACTGGTGAACTCCATGCCCAAGAGGGTTAAGACAGTGCTGGAAAATAATGGTGGCCACACAAAATATTGACACTTTGGGCCCAATTTGGACATTTTCACTTAGGGGTGTGCTCACTTTTGTTGCCAGCGGTTTAGATATTAATAGCTACGTTTTGAGTTATTTTGAGGGGACAGCAAATTTACACTGTTATACAAGCTGTACACTCACTACTTTACATTGTAGCAAAGTGTCATTTCTTCAGTGTTGTCACATGAAAAGATATATAAAATATTTACAAAAATGTGAGGCGTGTACTCACTTCTGTAATATACTATATATACACTATACTAAAGATACATTTCATGATAACAAATAAATTAATGCAAGTTCATTTATTAATGTGGAAGCACAAAAGTGAAACAATAGCCACTATGTTTAATTTACAGTCATTTTCTGTTTTTGAAATCAATGTCTAACCAGCTTATGATTCCTAACATAACTCAGAGATATATATAAATGTGTGTGTGTGTGTATATTATTTTGTGTGTGCAGATGATACACTCTAGCTGTAAAGAATTGTATCTTTTTTTTTTTTTTTTTTTTTTGTCAATTGTGTACGGTTAAATATTTTTATGCATTTTGTCCAGTATTAAAGTCACCCTTCAGAGGCTTTCTCCCAAAGATTACCTCTCCAGGGGACCGGACACCTGTGTTTGCTGTATGTGCAGGAGGGTAATTGGTCCCATCAATGCCCCTATGTAGTTTTTTCATACTTTGGTCCAGTCTAGACAGGTTCTACCTGCCTGTCTCTGCCCACCACCAACCTTGTGTACCTCTTTTTTCAGCTCTTCCTCACTATATTGGCACATGCAGGATGCACTGATCTGGGGTCTGTTTTGCAGTGGGTTCATGGGCGAGCTCTGATACAAAGGCAGACTGTCAGATTACTACTGTGCTGCCCTGAAGGAGTGTGCAATCTGTAGCTTGCTGTAGTATCATCATAAGGATCTCGCCCGCCGTCCGAGGCAGCAGAGTAGTTATCTGGCAGAAATCAAAGCCCATCTTTCCCCATCGCTCCAACTATTTACAACTCTGCTTCACTGGGATTTCTTAAATTAATCTCTAAACAACTCATCTTTGGGGAAAGGGCAGACTGTTTTCTGCCAGATCGCTACTTTGCTAACAGCAATCTGACATAACAAAGCCTGCTTTTCTCAGCTACTGCAAGTTGCTTTTCTGTTTGCTAGAACAGGCTGAAAAACGCTTGGTTTTGGCTAGACTGCGTCTCCCACAGTGACACCATTTTCAGCAGGGAAATAGATGCTGAACTTATGGTTTTGTGAGTGTTGGTTTGTTAGAAATTTTTCTCAGTGCACACGATCAGAGAACATTGCTAGAGGACCATCCACAATAGCTGTATCTTTAACGGCTTCCTGACCACCCTATGGCAGGGCTTCGCAAAATCACGTGTGCTTACATAGTAAAGCACAGCACACAGTAAAACGCACACAGTTAACTCTTTGATCATCCCAGAGGTTAACCCCTTCCTGCCCAGTGTCATTAGTATAGTGTCAGTGCTCTTTATTAGCACTGATCACTGTATTAGTGTCACTGGGGATGTCAGTGATGGTCAGTGTCTACCCCCCCCCCCCAGTGGCAGAATGCCCGCCGCAGTCCTGCTGTAAGCTGCTGATCACGGCCATTACTAGTAGAAGAAAAAAAAATATTTGGAAATGCTGTAACTTTCACGTAAACCAAATAATTTACATGTATTGGGATATTTTTTTTTTTTTTTTTGCAAAGACATTTAGAATACATTTTGGCCTAAAGTTATGACGAAATGTGATTTTTTTTTTTTTTTTTTTTCTGGAGATGTTTAATAGCAAAATGTAAAAAATATTTTTTTTTTCTAAAAATTGTCGGTGTATGTATATGTGTGTATGTGTATATGTGTATATTGTTCAAAGGGGTTGTAGAGGTTGTTGTTTTTTTAAAGTTATTCTGTTTTGCCTAGAGATCAGCTTTAAAGCATATCTCAACCCCTAAACAAAAATGCAATATATTGTAGCTTAAGTGCTTGGATGTAGTGGCTGCATGTTTTCCAATATGTTGGGTTTAGAGTTCCTTTAACCAAGCACAGTGTGAATTATTATTGCTGAAGTTCGTTTTTTTTTTTTTTTTTTTCGAAAATACCATGGACCTCAGTGTCTATTTGATGCTCGAAAGATAAGGAACTTAGTGGGACTTTTGAGGTACAAAAGTAATGCAATATAAATTCTAAACTTGCGATGGCAAGAGGATAAAGGACACCACTGTAACCACCCGTGTAATCCTATGTATGGGGTGATGGCCTTAGGCTTCATGCTGGCCACGCCCTCTGATGCATTTTGCCCTACCCACTGGGGCCTGATCACAGAGGAGTCACTCCTCTGTGGTAAAGCCCAGGTGGGCTGGGCAAAATGCATCTGAAGGGGTGGCCAGTGTGAGGGTTGAGGCCATCCCCCATACATAGGATTACACGGGCGGTAAGAGCGGTGTCCTATGTATGGGGTATGGCCTCAACCCTCACACTGGCCATGCCTTTTGATGCATTTTGCCCAGCCAACCTGGGTTTGACCACAGGAGTGACTCCTCCTGTGAACAGGCCCCCAGTGGGTGGGGCGAAATGCATCAGAGGGCGTGGCCAGCATGATGCCTAAGGCCATCCCCCATACGTAGCATTACACGGGCGGTTAGAGCGGTGTCCTTTCTCCTCTTGCTATGGCAAGTTACTGGACTTTGATGCGGACACCTTTCCCCTACATATGCCGGTGAGGTGACTGTTTTGATAACTTAAGACAAGACACTTCACACATCAGTTTATAAATATTATTCTGTTAAAATTACCCATATTTTATGTGAATAAATATATATAAAATTTGGTGAAAATGTTATACTGTAAGTACTGAACTGCTATCAACACCTCCTTCTCAGATCTCCACATACTCCTCTGTCTCCCCCCCATCAGGACTTGTGTGGTACTTTCTGGTGAAGAGAGTGCAGTAGCTAGTGACCTGACCATTGTGTTCATAAGTACTTTGAATCTGTTTCATTCCGCCTGTGATTAATAAGTGTTTCATTCTATCAATGCTTTGTGAAGTGGAAAGTGGGCACATTAGCATGATGTCTGAGTACCTGGGATGGAAACACTTTGAGACCTTTCTATTTCACCTGGTATGATTAAAATTTAAAGTGATTTGTAAACCTCAGACATGAAATATGAACAAAGCATATCTCTCTATTGTGCGTACTTGTCTTATCTCAGAGCACTAGCTATCATTTCTGTCTGCTTCTTCATTCCTCAGAAAAACATGTCAGTAGTGACATATGCAAATATCAAACACCAAAAGGTAAAAAGGCAACAGGGGAGGGAGTTCCAGCACACAGCTTGTGATTGGCAGCCTCAGCTATGTTGTGTGAAAGTGGAGTGTCCCTTCCCTCCAATCAGCTCTCAGAACGTTTCTTCCAGAGCTCTGCACTGTGTAACTTTAGCTCCCTGCCTCTGGAAGCTCACACAAGCTGTATAAATTCTGCACTTTATCTGGAGTCTTGTCCTCTCTACATTAGATCAAACAGGATTCGTTTAATCTCTGCGTATCACCTGAGGCCAGTCACTTCACTGGGTATATGTGAGGGTTTACAACTACTTTTTAATACATTATTCATATTAGCTATGCTTAGTTTATCAAATTGGGGTTGTTGGTGATTGATGTGAGCTTAGATATATCTATTATCCAGATTAATTGCCAGCCAAGCAGAAGAGAGCTGTATCAGAAGTCCCCAAACTTGTGGGTGCAGGAATGACATTTCAAATATACCAAGATATGTTAGGCCACGCTAAGTATTAAAAAAAGCAGTAATTTTGCTGTAAATGTTATACAGTTTGGTTAAACGTATCTGAAAATGTACTGTCATTCACATACATATGTTGGAAGTGTATAATGTAGTATGTGTTCAGATACACAGGTATTGAATACCTGCTGGGGGTCTGCTGTGAGCAGTTGTTTGTATTAAATTTTCTGTTTGTTTTTTTTTTTTCTTTCATACCTAGATTCTGTATAATGCAGGAGAGAAAAAGTGGGGGACAGATGAGGACAAGTTTATTGAAGTTCTTTGTTTGAGAAGTTTTCCACAACTCAGACTAAGTATGACATTTGTTTTCTTATTGAGAACTAAAACTTCGTGGAAGTTTAATAAAATTATTTCCTTTTTGGTATAAAGTGGAGTATAGGCCGTGGTCCTATGCAGTCTGGCACCAAAACACACTACTGAAAGCTCACATTTCCCATAACACCTCAGGGTTTGTAGAGCACATGCATTGTAGTTTTAGCTATTTATTATACTAAAACGTGACTAGGTTTCAGCACAGTAGACTGTCAATAACCAGAGTCTGGATGGTGGGAAAAGATCCAAGCCATTGTCTTCTAATTGCCTGCTCCTGTAGTGGATTGTCTTTTTGGCTGTGGCAGACAGGAAACCATAATCACGTTGCAGTCATCTGCTCTAACAACCCAGGTTTACATGGCTATGTAACACTGCAGTTTACACTTCTTTGCAATCCTTAGAGGCATTCATGGTGCAATGCCAATGGACTGGATGATTTAGTAGAGGTCAACCTTCACTCCTAAGAAATCAGTGGTGATGCTATAGTGATGTACAGTATTCACCTGCATGTGGGAATAGTGTGAATGAGATGAACTATGCATTGTGTGAAATGTTATGTTTTGTTTATCCTTGGATAGTGATCTACACAGCACGGCTTAATTATCATAGTTTAGCTATGACCATCAACTAAGTTGATAACTAGTTTCACCTTTTCCCAGAAAAGGGCCCCTTCAGATTTTTTGGGGAATGTTGAAAACTGTGCCTCTTTAGCAATCTTATGTTCATACCTGTGTGGGTTATTTTTTTTTTTTTTCAACATTAGCCATCATATGCTTTTGGTTAAAATTCAATATGCCTATTTAGAAGAACAGTTGAAAGAATGATGATATATACTGTACAGTATAAGGTGTATACCTAAAGATGGAAAGGCCTGGAAAAAAAAACAGAACAATTGGGAAAAAGACAGGCTTTTAATTTTTTTTTTTTTCTGGAAAATTGGAGAAGAAAAAAAAAGAAATATGTGGAATGTGTTTTTTTTTTACAATGGTAAATATATCTATGAAATGGTATTCAAACTACAGGCAGTCCCCAAGTTACAAGATGGGTAATGATGCACCAATACCAATACAGGAGTACTTGTGAAAATGCTTCTGATACTGGAGACCGATACTTTGTGGTGAAATTTGTGTCAATACAAAATTCAAAGTGCAGCGCAAAGAATAGCATGCAATTTGAACAAGAATGCTATTCCTGTCCAAATAGCATGCAGTTTCCCCGCCGTTCCTGTGTGAACCTGGGCTGGTCATAGGCTGAGTTCACACAGGAGCTGTGCAGGAAACCTCCCTGCACTGATCCCATGAGTGGCGAGTGAGAGAAGGGCATGTGGGGATGTATACCTTGGTGGCAGATGCTCCGGATTCTCAGCTGTAGGAGAGGAGAGAGAAAGCCATGGGGATTTGAAATCCCCACTGCTTTCTCTCCTCTCCTTGTAGAGATGATAGTTCAGGCTGGAGGGCTTTTGATTGGTCAGCACTGTCACATGGACATGTTCAGATAACGTCACCTCACTTTCTGTCCCTGTGACAACTGGATTTTGAACATTTTGGCTTGTCGTGGAAACAAGAATTGGTGATAAAGCTTCAGTGCAGACACCTTTTTTCCTATGATAAGGAATTTCCATTCCTTATGGGTAGAAGCCCCCTCACTTCCTGTTGTCTCCCTCTGTTTGGAAGTATGGGTCGTATGTAAGTCGGATGTATTCACTTGGGGCTTGCCTGTATATAACATGAAGACGTTAATGAAATAATTTAAAACTTTACATAAAGTCTCAGAAATCTTTCAAGTTCTTTCAGCTGAAGACAAGCAAATCCTGGAATACAGTTCAAGTAATACTATACTTCTCAATGCAGTTCAGACAAGAGAAATTTGCATTTCTGCCTCTAGGGGACACTGCAGGGAAAAGGCTCCAGTTTAGTTTGCTTGTGGGCTCCATCCTGTACCTCCTACAGTTGGGTGATTGTTGGGATACAGTAGATGATAGTTTCTGTCCACTCAAGCCTTCATTGACGGTTAAGAGTGAAATTTGTCTGACCAATTAGTTTATCTTTATAACCTTTAAAAGATTCCTATTAATGTTCTCCGCCATCACAGCATAATGTTTCCCTATAGTCTGGTCAATAAATTGTTTTTCCTTTTCCTCTTCTCAGTAAAATGGTGAGACCAACTTCTAGAGTGTGGAAACATTTTCACAGTACAATTTCTGCTGAGAGCAAAGCTGTAATTTGCAAATATTGTGAGAAGAAATATTCTTTTCCAAATGCTACAAGGATGACAAGACATCCTTACATGCCAGAGGTGCCCTAAAGACATTAAAAAAAATACTTTATGGACTGAATGATGAGAACTAGAATGAAAGTGCAAGTAGCTTTTCCTTCCAGAGTTCTCATTCCAGAAACACTTTCTACTGCTTCTGGATCATCGCAAAGTGATTCTTCACCAGCAGCATCTTCAAGTAAAGAAGTGCTACAAACCACTGCCCCACAAAAATACACAATCCCTTAATTTATAGATAAAATGACACCTGAAAATCTGTATTTTTATATCGTGCATAATACCTTTATATATACGCTGCACTTCAACTTACTTTTTTTTTTTTTTTTTTTAATTTTTTCCAAAATTTCAATTTTTTTTTTTTTTTTTTTTTTTTTGCCCAGGAAGGGAAAAATTTTTTTTTCCCATGGTTTCAAAATTTCTCGGAAATTTTACATCTCTAGGTATACCTAACATCAAGTAATTGTATACATTTTCCAAGCACTTTATCATGAATACTATAGTAGAACTGGGTAGATAGTCTCTTTGTTCTCAAAACATCCTTAGTTTTTTCATTAGTTGTGCTTGTGCATTTCTAGAATAATTTTCTGCTTATCACAGTTGCAAAGGGTGGTTATCTGAGATATGACCTCTCTCATCAACAATCCCTGAATGTTTTCCCACCATCCTGAGTAAAACAGTAGAGACTGTTGAGTGTGAAAACCCCAGAAAATCAGCTATTACAGAAATATGCTACTGACAAAAGATTTTGACAGTTGTTCTGGTGTTTTGATGTGCACATTTAACTGAAGCTTCTAGCCTGTATCAGCATGACTATTTGCATTGGATGTTGCTGAATTATTGTTGGTTTAGATAATTGCATGAGCGAGCAAGTATACAGTTGTTATTTAAATCAGTTTTGAAGTGAAGTTAGGCCAGTATGTTACTGCATGGTGGGTGAAGGATGATATTCAGTAACCTTTACCTAAGGGTGGCTTTTTTTCTTTTTAAACAGTATTTGATGAATATCAGAAAATCTGCACTAAAGGTATTGAGCAAAGCATAGCTGGTGAAATATCTGGTCACCTTGAAGATTTGCTTCTGGCCATAGGTAAGACAAGAATTCTGCTTGCTGAAATCATTATTTTGCAGGTGCGAGGGCAAGTATGGGTGTACCTGAATATGGGTATAGCATGTAACATGTTACAGAAGGTGAACTTATGCTTTTTAACATTTATGCTCTTTGGTTGTCATGAACTCCCCCATGCTAGATACACCAAGAAGATAGACAATGAAAGTGATTGCATATCATGGATTGTCAAGCATCATGATTAATTGCAGAAGTCATAAAACTAAGGTGCCCATAGACAGCAGATAACTTTTTGGGGCAGATTTGATAACAATCTATTGTCTGTTGTGCAGTGCATAACAACTCTGGACGTTTTTGGAGAACAAAGTGCTTGGGCAGAAGAGAGACTTTGCCTGATTTGTTAACACTCAGTGTCAGCACGAGCTGTACACAGCTCTGTGTTCTCCATTGCCCTAAACTGGAGCATTCATATGACCAGATAACACCAAATTTATAGAAAACAATTACCAAGAAGACATAACATAGTTTGATCATAAATGAATCATTATATCATACATACTCTACAATACTTTCTAAGTTACTCAGAACCTATATCTAGATCTGGGGTCCTGCAGTTTCACTTCAATAGCTGCATGCTTGTTTCAGGTGAGTGACTCGGATCAGTATAACAATGCAAGAAACTAGAATTTTGAAGCTCCTTCCATGGTTGCTGCATGTCAGTGGTTTTTAGAGTATCTGTTAAAACTAGTGGATATAGAATGGACATTTGAAAGGTAGCAGCAGTGAAAGGAAGGGATCTTCAGGACAACTGTTGTACTAACTTTTCAGATTATGTTAGAAGAGCAGGTGTCGGGTAGTTTAATACCCCACTATCTTAAAGCAGTCTGCTATCACTTGCCATATTAAAGAACACTTAATTATGTAGTTTTGTTGCATAATGTATAAATTATAGAAATGCTTTTAATTTGTGCATAAACAAAGTTCTATTTAATCTTCATTGGAATTAAAATCTGAAATGTATTTAATGTACTGAAATCATCTAAACTGTAATGCTAACATTATATTATTATGTCATGCAGTAAAATGTGCAAGGAACACCCCTGCTTTCTTTGCTGAAAGGTTACACAAAGCCATTAAGGTATTACTATGCATTGTTTTTTTTTGTTTGTTTTTTCTTCAAAAAGTACTTCAAGGCCATTTACTGACCTGACCACAAAATAAATATTTTATCTTTAGTACTTTTGAGTTGCATTAATACTAACTTGTTTGTGTATGTGCCTTTTAGAGGATGTTCCTTATTCTGTAATGTGAACTATATTTGTGTGCTTTAGTCATATCTGTATTATTTACTTTAACATATGCAATCACCTGGGTTTTATTTTGAATTTTCCTTTGCATTGTAGGGTGCAGGAACAGATGAATACACTCTTACAAGGATCATGGTCTCCAGATCAGACATTGATCTCTTGGATATCCGTAATGAATATAAGAAGCTTTCTGGGGAATCCCTGCATTCAGCAATCAAGGTGATTGTTATGTTAACAGTAACATGTTTTGAAAAGATACCAAGGTCCAACCTATTTTAAATCTGATCCAGAACAAAACAAAACACAGGCATCTTTAGATCATTGCTAATGGGTTATATGCAGCTTCAGGTTACTGGGCACAGGCAAAAAATAAGCTGTGAGCATTCCCTATATAACCCTTCCCACTCCCACCTGGCCCAAGTTTTGTAGCAAGCAAAATCATAAGAGCAGAGGGGAGGAATATGTTTTCTGTACTCTACTCCAGGAAACCGTTCACTGGTAAGTCATATCTTATTTTACTAATTATACAGTACAGGACACGTGCTTCTTTAACCTCTTTAGGATTGCCTGCTCGCATTGTACTGTGGATGGGTAGCTCCTACAGGTACAGCAACGTACCTGTAGGTCGCTGTGTGGTTCTGGGTTCAGGGTATGTGCAGTTCCTCCGTCATCGACTTCTGCGGTTATTAGATACAGCAGGATTTTGTCAGCAGGTCCTAGCCACAGAGAAGAAACAAAGACTTTTTTTAGTGAAAAGCAGCACACATTAATATTTGTTAGGCACACACTTAACCCCTTGATTACCCCAAGGTGTTAATCCCTTCATAGCCAGTGTCATTAGTAAAGTGACAGTGTATAGTATCACTGTATTAGTGTCATTGATTATGTCAGTGTCAGTGTCAGATTGCCCACTGCACTATCACAGTCCCACAAATAAAAATTCCAGTATATATTCTAGATTGTAGTTGCTACAACTTTCACACAAACCAATTAATGTGCACTTTTTGGTATTTTTTTTTTTTTTACCAAAGACTTATAGCAGAATACATTGTTGGCCTAAATTTATGAAGAAATTTGATTCTTTTTTTAATGGATAGGTTTTATAGCAGAAAGTTTGGTTTTTTTTTTTTTTTTTTTTTGTTTATATAATAAATATAAAAAACAAGTGGTGATCAAGTACAACTAAAAGAAAGCTCTATTTTTATGAAAAAATGATAAATGATTTAATTTGAGTACAGTGTTGCACGACTGCTCAATTTCCTGTTAAAGTAGCTCAGTGCTAAATAGCAAAAAATGGCCTGGCCATGAAGAGGGTAAAACCTTCCTGAGCTCAAGAGTTAAATGACTGGAATGACCAAAAGCAGTCCAACTGAGGGGTGGATAACACAGTTAACAATGCCAACAGACCCACAGAACAAAAATGGTTTAAGAAGCCTTTGAAGCAGCTTGTAGCACCGTATGCCCTAAATTGACATCAGAAGGGGTCTGAACCTTCCCCTGTTTAAAAAAGGAAGGCCGATAGCAAGTACAAGTATTAGGAGGTGATATTATGCTCTCCACACCATTCAATCAGAGAATGCCTAGTATTAATTGAAAAAAACTACAAGGCGTTCTGTAAATGGTGGCAATGCTGAGTGAGGGGAAGTCACTTCACACATGACCCTGAAGATCACAGCTATCACTATAGTAACACCCACTATTACTGTGATTGCCAGATTTCCCATCAGAACCTAAGATATGTAATATTTGTACCTGCGTTGATCCAAGCTGGACATCTGCGAATATGCAATAAACCTCATACCCAGAGTTCAGCTTTATGTTCGTTAATAAGAGGCGTCACCTAAACTCCAACCTTTCTACACGCATACAATCTACAAATGAACAGTTACGGT
Source organism: Staurois parvus (assembly GCF_062004578.1). NCBI lineage: Eukaryota > Metazoa > Chordata > Amphibia > Anura > Ranidae > Staurois > Staurois parvus. The sequence continues at coordinate 17,244,858 of NW_028317809.1, forward strand.
GTATAAAGGCTAACTGTAAATAGATGTTTTAGTCATTATAATTTTTAAACCTGAACACGGTTATAAGCAATTCATATATGTTTTTATTCTGTTATATATACCTTGTTAGTTGTCAGAAATCCAGTCATACTAGCCAGCCTTATGAAAGGGAATATTAAAGTCATAACGAAAGAGCCTCCCATATGCATTGTTTTCAGTCTTCTGCCTCTGATGACAGCTAATTATAAAGGTGTGCTTTAAACACAACATTGTTTTATATTTGTTGTCTTCAGTCGGATACCTCTGGGGACTACGAGGCAGCGCTGCTGAAACTCTGTGGAGGAGATGATTAGAGGAAGAAATTGGTGAAAATATTACTACTGTGAAGAAATGACATTTTTAGTATCAGAGTTATATTTGTTTTGCCTCTGCTAAATGTTAACACACAAAACTACAGAACAGCTGCTAATAAAGAATACATTGCTATAAATGTCATATTCTTATTCTGCTCTTTTCTGCTGGGACAGGGTGAACTGATGCTGTAAGTAGGTCTAATGTAACATGATGTAAAATATAAATGCATCTTTAGTCAGAAAGCAAATGTGTGACAACAGTCTATATGGTTGGTATCAGAATTTCTTCCCATTTCATTTCTCTCTCTTCCCAAACACAGTAAACCAAGCAAATACCTGGGTGTTTTAAACTGAGAAAATTAATTAAAATGGATAATTAGACCTCTTGTGCACTAGGCATTTAGCCTTTGTTCATATGATCCTGGTGATTAAATGTGCCTGGAAAGCACAGGTGCAGCGTCCAGCTCCATTGCCTGTTAAAGGACATACAGCTAACAAGGGCAAATCCTATATTTCTGGCCTGACCAGTTTCCTTTTAATTCTTTATTTTTGAACAAAGGAAATACATACAATACACGTGCATATATTGAGGTAGAAAAATATTGTGAAGACAAAATATCATGCAGAGACAGGTGAGTACAGATGCATTACAAATATGCAGTAAAACTAGTGAGGTTTTTAGGTGGCACAGCGTATTCAGATTACAGAAAAAACAGGTGCATACTTCCAGTATTAAGAAGCATAAAGAAATTAGAAAAATGTAAAAAGAACACAGTAATCAACGGCCAAGTGGAAGAAAAGCAAAGGGAGAATGAACTAGTGGAGGAAGATAGGCAGAAAAGATAGGATAGGCTCTCCCCGTCACCAGACCAGCTCAGGTCCATAGAGTATGAAACAGTAGATGGTCTCATGTAGACTCTGTGAAGGTTTTGTAATCATCAGAGTACATGAATTAATGCCAATAGAACCATTTTTTTCTGGTCATGGGAGTCTTTTTCAGTAGAGACCACATCTTAAAAAAAAAAAAAAAATGTAAGACAAAGCGTCATCTTAGGTTTGGCATGATGATGTAAGCGAAAGAAGGCCGGTTCCAAGGGAATCAGGAAATTGGTGCATTTTTGCATTCTACTCCTCACCATAGACCAGGAATTATGGAGTTTGTCACAATTCCAGAAGATATGCAGGACGTCTCCTTGGGTGGCACCACATCCCCAGCAAAAGTCTGATGCATGTGGAAAGATTTTGTGAAGCCTACAAGGTGTGAGATACCATCTTGTCAGAATTTTATAGTTTGAATCTTGATGTTTGGTGCAGGTTGAAGCCTTATGGGTGAAAAAGAGTATTTTTGTCAATTTATTCCATGCAGAATGTTATATGAAGGTCTCTTTCCCCTTTGGCTAGATACAGTGGCTTGAGGACTTCAGAAGGGGGCATTGATTCAATTGTACAGGAGAGAAACTTTATGCCTAAGGAATTGAGGATGTGCATACGTTCTCCAATAGTATTAGATACTGACCGGTTCTTTTTTAAAGTACCTATGTTGGCAGGAATGTCAGAAAGAGGGAATGAAGTATAAATCTGCGTTATTTAGCCTCTGCCAGGTCAAAATCTTTAGTGATGGGCAAGCATGTGCAGCAAGATTTCATGGACTTGACTCCCAAGACAAGAGACACTGGAGTATGACCTATTTCAAGTCAACAGGAGCTCACTACACAGGCATGACCAGCAGTGATGAGCTGGGCTGGGGGTTGCTAAGTTATTGGGCTAGGAATGGTGGACCAAATTAGTTTTTGCTAAAAGTGAACTTGCCCTTTAACACCATCTCACACTTCTTAACCCTGCCAAAGCTTGTTAGTGAAAGGGAGAAAACCCACCATCTCAGAATACATGGCTTTTCTTACCAAAACCGCCAATTGGGTAGCACTGGTCTGTATTTATCAAGTATGTGAAACGGGGATATTTACTAATGATTTATTGATTAACATTTTTGTATATACTTAAAGCGGTATTAACTGCATCCCTACCACCCTATAGCAGAAATACTGCTGCAGGGCTGTGCAAAATCACATATTTTATATACGTGATTTTGCATTTCCGGGTAGCCATTGGCGGCTACAGATGTCAGCCACTAAGTCCCGGCCAGAGATTCCCCGTCAGCACCCGGCAATCGCCAAGAAACAGTGCCGTGCCAGGGGAGAGACCTGTGTGTGAACAACACAGGTCTCTCTCCTGCTAGCAATAACATGCTGCTGTGTATTTCTTTGCACAGCAAAGAAATACGCAGCAGCATGTTTCCCTAGTAAAACGCACACAGCACACAGTAAAACAGCACACAGTTAACCCTTTGATCTCCCCAGATGTTAACCCCTTCCTGCCCAGTGTCATTAGTACAATGTCAGTGCTTTTTATTAGCACTGATCACTGTATTAGTGTCAGTGGCATTTATGTACACATGAGGGTCAAAACTTCCGGAGGGAGCTGTCCGCTTCCTCCTGTGACTTGATGCTGAGTTAGTGTGTGTGTCAGAAATATCTTAGACCACATGCACTGCCATCTCGGGCCTGGGCACGGGCTTACATCACAGTAATCAAATAAGAAGGTAGCCACGTTTGTTGGATGAATTGTACCAAAATATAGTGGTGTCACTTATTTCGGTGATAGCCACCTGTTGAGCCTCTGTCAGACTCATTAGAAAAGATATACAACATAGTTGTCATGGTGTAGATGACGCCCTTTCCTCAGGGGTTGGGACTTTCTTGCAGTGGAATCCAAGTGTTCTTCCCGGCCACCTTGACAGAAATGGCTGTGGTCAGCAGAACTTGGAATGGACCATCATATCTATTTAAAAAAAAAAAAAAAAAAAAAAAATATTTCCTCACAAATTTCTTTACGAATACCCAATCTCCGGGTAATAGGCTGTGAGTTCCTGTATCTGACTCAGGATCTGGAATGGAATAAAACACTTGGACATGGATATGGGTTAACGTGATAATGCAGTCACATAATTAGTTAACACATCAGATTGTAATTGCAACTGTTGTGGAAAATAACAACCAAGTCTGGGGGCTGAACCAAACAAAATCTCATAAGGGGACAGGGCATGTTTCCCCCGGAGGGTGTGTCTGACACTAAACAGGGCAATGGGCAAACTGTCTGGCCAACTCATGTTAGTCTCTTGGGCTATCTTTAGCATCCTGTTTTTTAAAGTCCCATTCATCCTTTCTACTTTCCCACTGCTTTGAGGGTGGTATGGGGTATGTAGGGCCAACTGAACCCCCAATACTGTCCAAATCCCTTTTGTAAGGGTTGCTGTAAAGGCTGGACCCTGATCACTCTCTATCACCTCTGGGACCCCAAATCTACAGACTAAGTCACTCAGTAGTTTCTTAGCCGTGGTTTTGGCTGTCATGTTTGTAACAGCATAGGCTTCCAGCCAACCAGAGAACATATCCACCACCACTAGGGCATATTCATATCGGCCACTTTTTGGCATCTGTATATAATCAATCTGTACCCTCTGGAATGGATAGAGGAGTTTTGCCAGATGTTTCTGCGGTGTCTTTTCTGTCCTCCCCGGGTTGCATTTTGCACATACTACACACGAAGCGCAGTAATTTCTGGTTAAGGTGGTTATCCCTGGAGCCCAGTAATACTTGCTGATCAGTGAGTTCATTAAGTTCTTAGAGAGATGTGCATGTCCATGTGCCCATTGGACGACTGCTGGGTACATATATTTTGGTAAACAAGTTTTTCCTTTCATCGAATACAACTCTCCATTGTAGTCTGCTCCTTTATCAATCCATTACAGCCTTTCTTCTGTGTAAGCAGCCATTTGCATAGAGACTAGATATTGCTTGTCAGATGGCACATGCACCACCAAAGGCATCTGTGCTGAGGTCTCTCCTCTTTGGCCACCTCGGCCGTTTTTCGTTGATTTTTCGCTGCTTCTTTGGCAGTTATATCCGCCAAATGGTTCCCTCTGGACTCTTGAGAATTCAGTTTGCCATGTGCTTTAACCTTCAAAACAGTCACTTGGTCAGGCAGGAGCAGTGCATCCATTAAATCCTTGATGGCTGGGCCGTGTTTCACCGGTGTTCCAGCCACTGTCAGAAACCCTCTGGCTTTCCAGATGATACCGAAGTCATGAGCTACTCCAAAGGCATACCTTGAGTCTATGTAAATGTTGGCTCTTTTTCCTTCTGCCATCTTACACGCTGTAGTAAGGGCTTGAAGCTCTGCTTTCTGGGCAGATACAGTTGGTGGTAATGCTCCTCCTTGTAGAATTTCAAATTCAGAAATCACAGCATAACCTGTGTGGTACTTGCCTCCTTCATCTGCATATCTGGATCCATCCACAAAAAGTGTGTAATCAGGGTTTTCCAGAGGAATTTCACTCACTGTAGGGAGATGTGTGGTTTCCATGTGCATCATTTCAAGGCAGTCATGTGGAGTAGTGCAGGGGTCTCCTTCACCTTCTCCCCCCTCGAAAAATGGCAGAAGGGTTGGCCAGGTTGAGGGTGAGACACCTTTTGGGGGGTCACATTGTCAGGAATGAGAAGGGAGATTTGCAACCGTAGATATCTGGCCGTAGAGAGGTGTCGGGGTTGTACCTGGTTCAGGATGGCAGCAATGTCATGCGGTGCCAGAAGAAGCAGGGGGTGTGCTAAACCAGGTCTTAAGTTTTGTTCAACAGTGCTTGAGCAACGAAGACAGCTCTTAGACAGGAGGGGCCACCCCTAGCTACGGGGTCCCCCAGTCCCGTTCAAGGACACTGCCATAAGGGGTGACACCGGTTTGCCCATTTCCTAGCGAGAGTTGGGGCGTGGTGATGATGTTCGTGCTGCCCTTCCCAGGGGTCCGTCTTGTCTGGGATGTCTTGGAGCTCTGCATTCTTTTCTAAAGTGTCCCCGTTTTCCACAGTTGTAACAGGTGATCCTTTCCCTAATATTGGGCAGTGGTGGTGGACGAGTGTAGGTGGGATCTTCGTCATTGACCACCATGAGGGGCGCTGGTTTTTTTTCCCTTTTTGGTTTTCTATGCCTCTGGCAACCAACAGTAAATCGAACATCTTCATAGAGCGGTACTCAGGGCGGGCCACCATCAGACCTTTTCTGATTTCCTCTTTGAGCCCTGAGACAAAAGCAGTTGAGAGAGAGAGAGTGTGAGTGTGAGTGTGTGTGTGTCTTTTTTCATATTGGTGAAGCCCAGATCATCAAAGGCCTGTATGAGTCTGGCATAATACTTCTCCACAGACTCCCCTTTATCTTGGGTGATGTCTTGGATCGTGGTAGTCTGATCTGCCAATTTCTCCTTTTTCCAGTCGTAGAGCTGGACACAGAACTCCACGCCTGAAGAATAGGAAGTGGCACTTGTCAGGCAGGCATCATTGAAGGCCGTCTGCATAACTGGCCAAAAGACATGGCCTGCTTTAATTTGGCATAGACTGATCAAGTCTTTTCAGACTGCTGAGTAAGTTTCTTGTATCTGCACTACCCTGCGGTAGAAGGGCATTGGCTGTTTCTCTGGGTCAGGCAGACACGTCACTAAGGCCGCTGCTTGTGATGGGGTAAAAGCGACATACATTACCGGTGCCCCTTCCGGTAATCTTGGATATCGGGGCTGTCCTGTGTACTGTTCCTGTTTAAGTTGTACTCCACTGTGTGTGGGTTTGGGAGTCAAATCTATCGGCGCCCTTGTCGTTTGCGGCTGTGGATCATCTGACTCGAATGCATTGTCATTCAAATGTCTGGCTTGTGAAGGTGGCACGTCCATATTGGGGAAAACGGGAGTTTGGTAGGAACCATCCTGGTTTAGAACAGGAAAAACTGGGTATATGCCTTGATTGGGCCTTCTGGGTGTGCCAAGATGGCCGCCAGGCGGAAGTGCACTGGGCTGGACAGGAAGTGACAATACAGGTGCAGCAAGATGGCTGTTACCAGGAAGTGTACTGGGCTGGGCAGGAAGTAACAATACAGGTGTAGCAAGATGGCTGCTAGTGGGTTGTGCTTGGGCTGGTGGGAATAAAGTGGGCGTTAGATGAAGGGCAGGGCTGTCCCTTCCCTCCTCCGCCCCACATTCCAACATAGGGCGGTGGTTTTAGCACACTTCCATTTTCAATCTTGTGATACACATACAATGTACAATCGCCATTTTTCTGGATTTCTTCTATCCAGCCTTCTTTATATAATGCTTTTGCAGTTCTATACCAAGCTTCTGCCACATTTAGCAAACCTTTATCATATAAAATTCCTGTCTGTTCCTTCAATAATTTACGCTGTAATCGGGCAGCGGCGTCCTTGAGCTCACAAACTTTCGCTACTTTAGATAACTTTTTAACTGCTTCACTTCCTTCTCTCCTCTTCACAATATCACGTGCTAGTAATCCTTTTTCTGGCTTGGCTGTCCTCTGACCCATTTTCCCTTCCTCTCTCTGGGTCACCCAACTCTTATCCAAGCTCTTCTCGCTCTGTTCTGTTCTTTCACCGTAGTCTCAGCTAACGGCTTCAGGGGCAGTGCGGGCAACTAATAGGTTAATATCTCTCCTCCGCTGCTTTCTGTTTTATCTCAGAACAAACGGTAATCCACAAATACACTCAGAACAGGACATTACACCTGCTGCCCCTCACTCCGTGAAGCCTCAGCAGCTGAGCTAAACCCTCAGGGGTCTCCCACACTGTGAACCCCGAGTCACCGTTCATAGACGCTTGTTGCAAGGTTCTGTCTCCTCAGGGCCCAACAGCTCACCTGGCCGGACACCCAATTGCAACTTTTCTTTCAGTCTGCTGAGTCGTCACAGTCGCTCAGGATGACAGACACTGAACAAATAATACACAGTCAGCAGAGATCCAGTGGCAGGTTCGTTAAACTGCCCCAGGCGAGGAATATGGGTTACCTGCCTCTAGATGGCCTCCGGAAGCCGACAAGACCGGCGGCCAGACCAGACAGAAACAAATCGTACAGTGGTTAGTATAAAAAGTACCTACTGTACTTAGGGTTGCGCAGGCCCTTTGGTCTGTCCCGGGCAGCCGCTCAGTCCCTCGCGTGGTCTCCCGATGGTCAGAACCTGGGGCCCCACGTGGGCGCCAGCTAAAATGGTTGTGAGAACCACAATCGGGCTCAGGGTAGGATTTCTGCTGCTGTTCCTAATTTTTAGAGAAATTAATTGCACGTGCAGGCCGGAAAGTGATCACACTGACAACTGTGCAGTATAACCACATCCTTATCTCTGTTTATTGCAGAGCGGTGCTTAACCTTTTATACATAGAAAACAATAGAGTATACGTCATTATTATGTGAATATGATCATAGTCTAAAAAGCACATTTTGGTTGGCTGAAATATAGAAAGAAGTCAGGAACTCGAAGCTTGTCGCCCTTATCTCTTCACTTCCTCACATATTTAAGGCCGTAATTGCAAAATCCTCACAGCGCGACGGGAGGGGTTGAGAACATCCCTGAACAAACAAGTTAAGGAGGACTGCAAAGCCCAGCAGACAAGATATATACAGTCAGGTCCATAAATATTGGGACATCGACACAATTCTAACATTTTTGGCTCTATACACCTCCACAATGGATTTGAAATAAAACGAACATGATGTGCTTTAACTGCAGACTGTCAGCTTTAATTTGAGGGTATTTACATCCAAATCAGGTGAACCGTGTAGGAATTACAACAGTTTGCATATGTGCCTCCCACTTGTTAAGGGACCAAAAGTAATGGGACAGAATAATAATCATAAATCAAACTTTCACTTTTTAATACTTGGTTGCAAATCCTTTGCAGTCAATTACAGCCTGAAGTCTGGAATGCATAGACATCACCAGACGCTGGGTTTCATCCCTGGTGATGCTCTGCCAGGCCTCCACTGCAACTGTCTTCAGTTCCTGCTTGTTCTTGGGGCATTTTCCCTTTAGGTTTGTCTTCAGCAAGTGAAATGCATGCTCAATCGGATTCAGGTCAGGTGATTGACTTGGCCATTGCATAACATTCCACTTCTTTCCCTTAAAAAACTCTTTGGTTGCTTTTGCAGTATGCTTTGAGTCATTGTCCATCTGCACTGTGAAGCGGCGTCCAATGAGTTGTGAAGCATTTGGCTGAATATGAGCAGATAATATTGCCTGAAACACTTCAGAATTCTTCCTTCTGCTTTTGTCAGCAGTCACATCATCAATAAATACAAGAGAACCAGTTCCATTGGCAGCCATTCATGCCCACGCCATGACACTACCACCACCATGCTTCACTGATGAGGTGGTATGCTTAGGATCATGAGCAGTTCCTTTCCTTCTCCATACTCTTCTCTTCCCATCACTCTGGTACAAGTTGATCTTGGTCTCATCTGTCCATAGGATGTTGTTCCAGAACTGTGAAGGCTTTTTTAGATGTCGTTTGGCAAACTCTAATCTGGCCTTCCTTTTTTTGAGGCTCACCAATGGTTTACATCTTGTGGTGAACCCTCTGTTTTCACTCTGGTGAAGTCTTCTCTTGATTGTTGACTTTGACACACATACACCTACCTCCTGGAGAGTGTTCTTGATCTGGCCAACTGTTGTGATGGATGTTTTCTTCACCAGGGAAAGAATTCTTCGGTCATCCACCTCAGTTGTTTTCCATGGTCTTCCGTGTCTTTTGGTGTTGCTGAGCTCACCGGTGCGTTCCTTCTTTTTAAGAATGTTCCAAACAGTTGTTTTGGCCACGCCTCATGTTTTTGCTATCTCTCTGATGGGTTTGTTTTGTTTTTTCAGCCTAATGATAGCTTGCTTCACTGATAGTGACAGCTCTTTGGATCTCATCTTGAGGGTTGACAGCAACAGATTCCAAATGCAAATAGCACACTTGAAATGAACTCTGGACCTTTTATCTGCTCATTGTAATTGGGATAATGAGGGAATAACACACACCTGGCCATAGAACAGCTGAGAAGCCAATTGTCCCATTACTTTTAGTTCCTTAACAAGTGGGAGGCACATATGCAAACTGTTGTAATTCCTACACCGTTCACCTGATTTGGATGTAAATACCCTCAAATTAAAGCTGACAGTCTGCAGTAAAAGCACATCTTGTTTGTTTCATTTCAAATCCATTGTGGTGGTGTATAGAGCCAAAAATGTTAGAATTGTGTCGATGTCCCAATATTTATGGACCTGACTGTATACATAACATATATTTAGAAATATAGAAAAGTAAAAATGTATATATTAGACAGGAAACCAAATATGCATTTTACCAAATCCATCACACCACTCCAGTTTATCTGCTGCTATATTCAGTTCCTGTTCCTACTTGGAAAGAAATGAGGGCAGCCCAGGTAAGATTCCCATAACAAAAGTTGGAATATATGAGAAAGTGTCTGATTGTGTCTAATGGACCCGGCGAGTAATGATGCAAACTCTCATCAGAAGAGGGGTACTGTCTAAGGTAATGTTGCATCTGCTTGTATTTAAGCCACGCCTTTTACAGGTTATGACCGTTTGAGAAAAACTGGGAAAGATGTAACAATTTTTCCCTGCTTAATGTCACATAATAGATTATTGCTCTTCTGCCAGGACAGGGGTTTTACCACTAGTAAACATTGGAGGGAAGGAGTCATTACCAAAAAAGGGGTCAGAGGAGTCAATCTCGAACCCAGATACGTATCGTGGCATTAACAAATATAGGCAAAAGGTCTTTCAAGGGCATAAAGGGCCTATGAGCAGGATCTGTCCAAAGTACAGTGGGGCAAAAAAGTATTTAGTCAGCCACCAATTGTGCAAGTTTTCCCACTTAAAAAGATGAGAGAGGCCTGTAATTGGCATCATAGGTAGACCTCAACTATGAGAGACAAAATGATAAATATATCATGCTGGATATCTATACTGATTAGGACTGGGTAATGTATTCAGAATGTAGGGATGCCCCATCATTTGATGGAAAAATTATCTACCTACAGAGGACTGAATGCAGACACCCTGAAAATCTGTAAGTTGAACCGATGTCCGATATAGTTGTAAGTTGAACCGATGTCAAAAGGGCCTCTTAAATAAAACACAGATGAAGCTCCAGGGCTGTAAACTGCTAATTAGTCTGGTGCAGGAGGTCTGCTTTGAAAACCACTTTCCTCTGCCCGATCATAAAACAATAACTAAGTCAGCATGATCTGTTAGGCCAGTGGTGGGCAACCTTTTTTTCCAACTGAGCCAAATCTCGCCAAAACCACGATTGAAATTTATTTTGAGAGCCACATTTTTAAAACTGAAAATACATAGGATGGTACACTGTTTTTAGTTTCAATAAGTTTTTATAGTAATTCATCCCCCATAGTAATTCATCCCTCATATAGTAGTAGTAAGTAAGTAGCAAGTAGTAAGCCAAGTCCCCCCTGTGTCAATTCACTTACCTTTGCTCCGCGCGTTCCTCTCGCCGTGTTCCCGCGCCGTTCCGGTCTTCAGGGCGGACTGTGAGAGGAGCCTAGCTCCTCTCACGTTTGTCACGCTGCCCCGCCTACACACATCCTGACAGCCAATCACTGGCTATCAGGATGTGAGTGGCAGCGAGACTGGCCAATCATTGCATTTGAGCGCGCTGCCCTGGCTGTTTTTCTTTTTTTTGGATCACGCTGCAGAGTCCCTGCCGCCCGAGAGGAGGGAGGGGAGCGGGCGCCCGGCACACAAGAGCCGCATTAAAGCGTGTAAAGAGCCGCATGTGGCTCACGAGCCGCGGCTTGCCGACCATTGTGTTAGGCCATTAGGGCTCTAGGATACAGAGTGTGCCATAAAATGTCCATTCCACATGTAGACATTTTGCGTACAATTCATAAAGTTCAGCAGCAACTGGGCGCATTATTGTTAGGTGTATATTTGGATAGATTATTTTAATGTGAGGCAAACAAGGCCTTACGTGACTATATTAGCACTTAGGAAGGGAAGATAGCAGTCTCTTCCCTCCTGGCTGACAAGGGTACGCTGTGTTTGGTATCCTTGGGTTTAAAATATAATTCTGAATATTAATCTGCCAGTTGCTAGGATGCCTCCTGCACCTATTGGAGGTTATTAACCTTAGTATGAAATTTGTAAGGCGACTTGGTCATAACCTTGGTTACCTCCTAGCACCCCATCCCCAAACTGGATGATTGGTCATTTGTTCTCAGGCGACACCCCTTTAATATCGAAAGGACTGACAGCTCTTGTTTAATATCAATCAAGAAACATCTAACGGACTTGAGAGCCAAGGCAATCTTTTTGCTTGGACAATTGGACTCTGCTTAAACCAAGGACATTGCAAGTATTCTGCCTTCTGAACTCCTTTCTTTTATTTCTCTGTTGTTTTATTGTTCTCTTTACATCTTTGTAACATCTTTTTCTGTAAATATTTTAATTGCACCATTTTGACCTTTTTAGTAATAAATCCTATTTTGAAAAGTGTTGAAACTGTCTCGAAAGCTTTTAATGCAAACTAAAGAATCCCTGTCTCTGGAAGAGTGCTACTGTATGTAATAATCCTCTGTAATACACATTGTCACCACAAACAAGTATATTCAGACGCTTATGCTAATAGTGTTATTGCTAAGATTTGTGAGTTTCCGCCTTCTCTGTAAAAAGGTGGTGGCAGTGTGAAGGGTTAATTGCATAATTAACCTAACCCAGTAACAATCGCTCTCAGGCTGCTGGCACATAGAATGTGGTCCCCCGAGCTAGAAAATGTTTGTGCAGGGCGCAGCTGAGAGTGGCATTGTTACGCAAGTGACAGCGTGGTGTGAAATCGGCTGGTCCATTGGTCACGAGTTGGTAAGAAAGGGCAGGGGTCGGGTGCCACGTTCCATCACACAGGACATCACTGAGCTCCTGGACAGTCTGAGGTGCAACCTGGCGGCATCGGATGGATCGAAACATGATATCCCAGAGGTGTTCTACTGGATTTATGTTAGGCGAGCATGGGGGTGATTTAATAGTATCAATTCTTTTATCCTCCAGGAACTGCCTACATACTCTCGCCACATGAGGCAAGGCATTGACGTGCACCAGGAGGAATCCAGAACCCACTGCACAGCATAGGGTCTGACAATGGGTCCAAGGCTTTCATCCCGATACCTAATGGCAGTCAGGGTAACATTGTCTAGCCTGTAGAGGTCTGTGTGTCCCTCCATGGATATGCCTCCCCAGACCATCACTGACCCACCACCAAAATGGTCATACTGAATGATGTTACAGACAGCATAACGTTCTCCACAGACTGAAGCAAACCTTCCGGCAATGGCATGTATTGAAGTGCCATCCTGGAGGAGTTGGACTGCCTGTGCAACCTCTGTAGGGTCCAGGTATCACCTCATGTTACCCATAGTGACACTGACCCTAGCCAAATGCAATATCTGTTCTCCCAAAGTACACACACCATAGAAATGCAATTATTTTAGTAGATATAAACTGCTAAATACCTTTTCTCATCAGCAGTTAGAGCAGTCTTGTGACTTCTCTCAATACCCAGCAGAGGGCTGGGTAAAGCTTATAGGAGGAGTTTTCATTCTCCCCTGATTGTTCTATGAGGCTGCATAACCCCTGACCCTCTGTCTGGACAGTGCTGAATGGCCCTGTGCAGATCACATGCACTCTCTCAAGAAAAAAAAAGTCCTCTCTAGCAATACACACCAAACTGAGCATGTGCAGCTTGCCCCCAACTTTCTGTTTTATCAGCAGATGAATTGGAGATAAAACTGATTTTACTGTTGTGTGTTTAATAACACTTTAAGTATTGGCAGATAATACAGGTTTGCAGTACAAATTGTATTTGAATAAGTGCATCCAAACTCGTACAACCTGAATATTATGAGCAAAATACAATATTGAGCAAAAACAGTGTTAAACAATGGTTATGAGACATAGATGAGAGATATACTGTCAGAACATTCCAGTCTTCAGAAGCCACTGAACTACGTTAAAGTAACAGCAGATATAAAAGAAATAGATAAGCACCATGTGGAATACCAAACCGCAAAATCCAGTTCAATTGGGGGTAAGCTATCTGGGTTAGCAGGCAATATGCTAAAGCCAGCCATCAATTGAAGAATACAAAGCAGAAGTAGTAAAAAGGACAAAGAGGGTGGGGGGAGTAACATAGGATCATGAAGAGAGAACATGGAAGGAACCCAAAAATTATGGGGACTTCAGCCCTTAGCAGATATAAAAATAAAAGTCAGAAGAGTATCCAAAATGGGACCATACTGTCCACATACGTTTGAACGAGTCAGATTTATTTTCATCCCATCTGCTCCATTCCATGAACTCAATCTTGTCTACCTCACAAGCCCATTCATGGAATGATGGAGCTTCGGTCTGGCACCAATGCCTGGCTATCACAGAACAAGCAGCTGTGATAAAGTGTCTAACCAAGCTTCTTTTGATTTGTCTACATGAGCCTGGCAACATGGACAATACAGTAATCTGACATGTTGGTTGGGGACAAAATCCCAAATAAACCTCAAACAAGTGTAATATTTTATCCCAAAATGGGAGAATTTTTGGACAGGTGCCCCAGATTTGAGTCATGGTGCCAGGCTCCTGCAAGCATCGACAGTAGAACTATAGGGCAACAATGCCACCTAGATAAGATCTGATAACTGCACTCATTCATGTGAGAAGATAGACAAATTGTATGGAACCGCCAGTATTTTGTCCCAATCCATATCATCCATCGATACCTGCAGTTCTTGTTCCCATTTAGAAAGGAATGGAGGTGGGTTTGGGTATGACTCTGTCAACAAGATCTGGTATAACTGCAAAAGTGTATGGTTCGGTCTAGAAGATTGGGATAGCAGAGATTCAAAATTCGTATAAGGCTGTACGAGGTCTGTAGAGTTGTGTACTCAAATAATATTTTAACTGTGTATACTCCAACCTTGCAAACAATGAACTATGACAAGTGAGGAGTATATGGGAAAGAGAGTCCAACCACAAAGGGGAAAGGTTCAAAAGAGGACAGTCTCGGCAAAGCAAGTGAAGGGGTTTAGAGCTAGTCTCAGTGGGACAGAAGGAAACTAGTTCAAACAACGGGGTCAAAGGACTTTGTCTAGAAGAAAGTAAGCACTTACGTAGGCAAGTATCCCATACTTGCAATTTTGCGTGAACCGTAAGGGGTAAGAATGTGTGGTCAGGGAAGAGAAGATTATTCTCCAAATGAGTCCACAACTTGAATTTTAGCCAATAACTTAGGACCGACACTAATTGTTGTAAAGGTATATTTAGAGCCTCAGTCTTATCTTAGTTCACTTTACAGTTGTTTACGGCCCCAAATTCTTGAAATGCTCCAATGATGGAAGAAAGGGAGATGTGATGGTTACTAACATACAATAGTAGATCATCCGCGCAAAGTGAAAGCTTATATTAGTTTTGTCCTATCGGAACACCATGAATATCTGAGTCTTGTCACAAGGCTATGGCAAGGTGTTCCATAGATAGTGTACATATAGTAAGGGAGAAAGAGGGCACCCTTGCCTAGTGCCGTTACGGATCCAGATAGGGTATGAAAAAAGGCCATTTGGCCTTCTTGTGGAAGGGCAACTGTAGAGGGCCATTCTATCAGATACACTAACAAATTTTACCTAGTAGGGGCTTCTATGAACTACCATAAAATTGTCCTGTAGTATGTTTAAAAATGTTTGCCCTTTAACTGTTCCTGCAGTACCATTACTCCAGTCATTTTCCGGGTAGTTAAAAACCCCCATTATTATCACTGTCCCAGCCCTTGCAATCCATGCAAGGAGCTGAGTTTCCACCTCCTCATTAACACTGGGAGGCCTATAACAACCTCCAAAGATTACCTTTGTAGTACGCACCCCCACCACATCTAATGGAGGGCACACATGAAATGTTCTGTTTTTTTGTTCAGCCCATTGGCTGAACGAAAAAAAAAAAAATCCTAACAGATTCCAAAATTCACATCGATCGATGTAGATGCAGAAATCTCTGCCATAAAAATTTTTTTAAATCTATGCCGAAGCATGTGTTCTTTTTTTGACTGCAGATGGATGGAGATCGCATCCGACAGCGCTGCACACATTTGCGTATATTCTGAGAGCAAGACCCTGTTGCTGTCACAATAAACAGATTGGTGCTGCAGCTGAATGTTATTCCTGCAACGAAAACAGGAATGGTTAACAATAAAACAGTAACTTGACAACAATAAAAACACAAAGTACGGTTTCATCATCTGGTCGTTGAAGTCCACCCTTCCCATGTTAAGGTTATAGTCGTGGACACAGAGGGGCTTCTCAACACCAGCTGCTGTGGAAATTTGGATGGTAGTGTATGCGTTAAGGGAAGACAGGTTAAAAACATCCGTTTGGCCTTCCACTTCACTTCGAGCAATTCATCATTTTTCAAGCAGGCTTTTTCCCCCTTTCTAAGACAGGTATTTACAAGCCATGGGGGGAATCCCAGGCAATTAAGCCGCACAATGCCACATGCTCCAATTTCAAGATAGTACAAATGTCTAATTAGTGGCATGCTTGTATAAAAACTGGCCACGTATAAGTGGCACCCCATTCGGAAAAGGGGGGACACCAAGTGCCAAACTATCTTGCAACTGCTCCCCATGTAGTCTGGGCATCCGAGGAGCTCCACCTGACTATATTTTCCCTCATAAATATGAAAATTAAATGTATAGCCTATTACCCTCTCAAAAGTCTTGTATATCTTGACCCAATATCTGGCACGCTTGCTGGGGAGAAATTGTTTGAATGCAAAGCGGCCAGAAAATCTAATGAGGGACTCATCAACACAGATGTTTTGCTCGGAATATACACATCTGCAAATTTCTGGTTAAGGTGATATACGAGGGGCGCCGAATTTTGTGGAGCCAGTCAAATTCAGGGTCACCCCGAGAATGACAGTGTATTGTTGTTGAAATGCATAAAACGCATTAAATTCTCATATCTATGCCTGGCCATGGCAGCAGAGAACACGGGCTCATGATGAATCGGGTCTGTGAACCAAAACATCCACAATTCATTTTTTTTAGTAATGCCCATGTTGAGGGTTAGGCCCAAAAAAACCTTTCAATTCAGAAACCGTAATAGGTAATATGCAAATGGTCTGGCAAGGTTTGAATTTGGGTTGGTGGTGATAAACTGTGGTGCGTATAAAAATTGCTTTGATCCACAATCAATACATACAAATCTTCTGTGAAAAACAGCTCCAAAAAATCTAAGGGAGTAGTTAAATTTGCAGTTTCCACTTGAATTCTGGGTTGGGCAGTGAATGGGGCAAGTATGGGTGCTGCAGAATTTGTGGGCTGCCAGTCAGAATTTGCAAGCACATCTGGAAGGACACTAGGGGCTCTACGGGTCTGTGTTCAAATTCTTGGTGGCTGCGGGACACTACTTGTGCTAGCCACCGCATCAGCTTGTACTGCACTTATGGGACTCGCCACATCACCAAGTGATACTGCAGTGCTGTTATGTAAAAGACCAGAATGTACTAAGCCGCTGGTGCTCACCAGTTCACCAAAAGGTAGAGCGGCACTAGTACTGGCACTCTGCTGCATGAGAATCAGGCCTGATTCTGCTAACACTGCGGTTTTGTGTGCAATGTATCAAGTGACAGTGATCTACTGACATTGCACTTCCTAGGGGGTGAAGGGGAAGGTTAAGCGTAGGGGCTAAATACAGATGCTGACAGATGCCAGGGCTGATCCTGCTAACGCTATGTTTTTGGGGACACTATACTATTGAGAACGCTAGTATAGTTCTGATCTGATCAAAGATATTGATCCGTTCAGACACTATACTAGCAATGGAGGTTTATTGTGTATGTGAGCGTGTTCCTGGCAATCAAAGGGTTAAATGTGATGACTGATGTAGTGACAGGCAAACTGACGCTATCTGGGAAGGATGCTAACACTAGCTGAAGTCTCTGGTGACACTAATACAGTGATCAGTAAAAAAAATCTGTATACTCTACTACTGACACTGGTGACAGGGCAGTGTAGGAGTTAACTGACGGGCAATTAGGATACATAGATCTGTTTTCTTCTCTCTTTGGAATGGAATGTGCCCAGGGAGAGAAGATTGCATAATTTCCTGTGCCTGTGTTCTGTAAACACAGGTACAGAAAGATCACTGATAGGGCAGTGATCACAAAGCAGATCCAGGTCGATCATCACTGGCCTGAATCTGCTGATTGATCGGTGCAGCACTGAATGGCACCATAATCACAGTGGGAGCGTGGATCACGTATATATATGTGATTTTGTGCAGGGAGTCTGCCCTGTAGAAGTAATACTGCTATAGGGCGGAGTTTAAGCGGCCCGTAAATAAAAGCTGATCATTTTAAGAACCCCTGCCAATGTTAAATCCATGTAAGCTGATGCATTCTCATGGAATGCTTGTGCTGAAAAACAACAAACTTACTAGCTGGATCACTAGATAAAAAAAAAGTAAGCCTAAAAAAGAAAATAAATGCAGTCATCACATCTAAGAAATGGTAAGCTGCAATATATGCAATAAGTGTTTGCTTTTGGGTTTAAAACTGCTTCAGCGAAATGTAAATTGTATATAATATGCAAACCTGTCCCTGTTTAAATGTGCACTGAGATAACAATTTAAAAGCAAAGCTGTGCTAAAAAAAATACAGATTTTATCTTAAAATGGTTTAAAATGCTACTTTCCCCAGTACGTTTGCTGCTCTTTTGACTTACGTGCTTTACCTTACAGACCCAAAACCAGCATTCAACTGAGTGAACCCATATTTGCATTCTTGTTGTGTCAGTAAGAGTATTAAACCTATTAGGTCACCACGACTCCTGCTCTCTAGCTCATTTGTCTCCTCCTCCCATACTCATCTCCAGGACTTCTCCAGAGCCTCCCCCAATCTCTGGAAGTCTCTACTCCAATCTATTTGACTATTGCCTACTCTGCCCACTTTTAGGCATTCTCTGAAACCCTCTATCTTCAGGGAAGCCTATCCCACCTTCAGCTAATAACGGAATCTTCTATTCCTCCTATCAGTTCTTCCCCCACACTTATTACCTTTTGTACCACCAGCCCCTCCCTCTTAGATTGTAAACGCGAAGGAGCAGGGCCCTCCTAACCCTCTTCTATTGAACTGTATCGTTTCTGTATTGTCTCCCATTATATTGTAAAGCGCTGCGCAAACTGTTGGCGCTATATAAATCCTGTATTATAATAATAATGACAATCAGACAAGCATTTCCAAATGGAGGGTTTAAAAAAGGAAGCCCCTGTATTTTCTTCAACAAAGGTTTCCTTTAATCCACAATCCCTATTTAGGTACTTCCACACGCTGACCTATACTGAGGATATACGTCCTCACATTTGAGACTTACAAGCTGACACTTTGAGGTGTATCTATAAAATTGCATAGCAGTTTTCCTAGTAAAAGTGCATGTACGAGTATATTCTTTCTGTGCAAATAGGGCCCAAAAAGAAATGTTAGGCTATTTGCTGTGCTGATTAAATGTTGATTCGTATAAAACAAGAAAATACCACATTTATCTTCTACAGTGTATGACACTAAGCATCTCTGGAATCTTCCATGGCACTTAGTGCCATCTATTGGTCCAATGTGGTATTTTACATTTTATGTTACCTATTTGATAAATTCAAAGAATTCCTGTAGATCTTGCCAGAAATCTTGTGCGCTAACAACTTCCTGTGCTACACTCTTAAGGCCCCATGTACACAGGACACTTCTGAATGATGGAAACTGACTGCTGGAAAATGTAGGTTAAAAAAAAGTCTGCTTAGCCGCGTTTGTATAACGCGTTTAGAAGCGTTTTTTGAAGATAAGCACAGGAGAACCTCCCAAATGCCCAGCATGCACAGAAAAGTGGTATATTATTAACTATTTCAGACTGTTTCAGAGAAATACAGAGAGTAGAAGCAGAGACAGCAGTATGTGTTGAGATTAGCTTAGGTGTGAGTTGCTCATTAACATTTCTTTTGTTTCCAAGGGTAGGAAAGGTGTCTGGTGGAGTGAGTCATTAAGCCCACCTGGCAGGGGGTCTTCATGAGGAATTTGAGGTGTGAATGGTCATTAACATATCTTTTCCAAGGGTGGGAGAGGTCTAAGGTGTGAATTGGTCATTACGGTGTGCAACAAACGTGGTAGGAACATCCTGTGTTCTGTGTTTTGTCCATTTGAGTACCTTGAAAACACTTTGCATGCATTTTTCATGCTGAAAAAAGGCTCTGGACAGCATCGGGAACTGAAAGAGTTAAAAAAACATTTCAACCGCTTAGAAATGTGATTTGCCACGTTTACAAGCGGTTTACGTTTGAAACGCAGATAAAATCAACTGCTGAATGCACGTTTTCTGCATTCAAAAAAAGACTGTAAGCTCAAATGCCTGTAAATGAAGATGTGTACATGGACACATAGGTAAACATTAGGGTGAGTTCAGGGGCTGCTGAAAAAAATGCTGAACATCTCCTAAAAGTGAGTTTATCAGCTGCAGTGTACATGAGCCCTTATATGCAACACTGTTCTCTGCTATCTTTGAGGACCACAGAGCTGCTCCTCTCCATGCAATGTAAAAGAGGAGGGGGTGTTCTGTAGTCCTATCCTAAGGTGACAATGCTGCTTCTCCTTAGATGCAGTACGCTGAGTGAACATTTTCACCCTCAGTCAGAAAGCGTGATACTGGCAGGATTATCAGACAAACATACGGTAATAGGAAAGGAACTAGTAAATGCAATATTACATTGTTATTCTTGGATGTGCTTGAAAGCATCCAAAGATTACCCTTCCTGCACAAAAGCTGTAAGCAGACATAATGGGGGGTAAAGCTATAACTGTACATTCAACATACGTTATTTACAGTCATTTCTGTAAATAATACAGAACACAAAAAGAGCACCTGAATGTAAAGTTATCAGCCATGCCAACAATCATAAAGCATGCACATCTCTAGAGGGAAAAGGAAATCTCTGCTAGAACAAGAGGGTAATGAGAATAGGGAAGTCAAAGGAATAAAGAAAAAGAACAGTTTTACAAATGACTTGTCTATCCACATCAAATAAAGTTTTTATAGACTTTTCACAGCCCTAATTAAAAGAAGACTGAACTAGTTTGGATGTCTTGCGGAGGTTAAGTACTTTGTCAGCATTTCCTCCACTCTTGTCCTATTTTGAAAAAAAAATATTATAAAAGTACCCTAAAAATATGATGTTGTACTGTTCTGCTGTAAATAAGCATAACAGGGCCTAGCATAAAACAACCCAGTCAAAATAAAGACAACTTGAACACAGCAAAAGTGTCTGCTCTTTAGAACTGCAAATGCATGTAGGTCCTAATATCAGTGACAGAAGAGACTTGGAAAGAGGATATGTTATGTGCACAATAAGCTACCGTATCAGCAGACACCATCACTATGAACGTTTACTGAACTGCACTCTGTATATGTATGTACTATGCATAGCAATTCACCCAATTAAAGTGCTTGTACATTTGTTCTGTACAAATGGGTCAATAAACAAATGTTATTAGGCTATTTCCGTGCTGGTCAAATTTCTCATTGATTTAAATTGAAAATTACAAATTTGGCCACTAGATAGCACTAAGTATCATAGGAAATTCTAGGCCTCATCCTAAGCCCCCTTCACAATGAAGAGGTACCCTCACTGTGATGAGTGTGGAGGCATATGGCCTTTGCAAAGGTCTTCTGCCAGGACATCCTGGACTCCTGGGTAATTTACAAACTGGAATTCAAACTCGACTTCCTTCTCATGTTTGTCAGTCAAATGTACCTTCATCTTCTCAACACAGGGAGGATTTGTTCAAAGCCATTTCCCAACTCCAGTCTCAGGAAGTTGCTGTTTCCAAGGGAGATAGGAATCAGGTTTACCATACCCCAAAATAATGGAGAGGTCAGACCTATCCTGGACCTCAAGTCACTTAATCACTTTCTGAAAGTCAGGAAGTTCCAGATGTAATCTGAAAAATCTGTGATAGTATCCCTTAGGCCAGAAGCATTTTTGGCTTTAATCGATATCAAGGATGTGTTCTTACACATCCTGATATTTCCTCTACACCAACATTTTTCTTGCTTTGCAGAGGAGCACAGCCAAATTCAGTTTGTAGTTGTACCCTTTGGATGAGTAATGGCTACCTGAGTCTTTACAAAAGTCTTGGCTCTGGTGCTAGTTCTCTTATAATATGAAAGGATTCACATCCTAGGTTACTTACATAATCTACTCTTGCAGGAGAGGTCAGCTCTTGCCTTATGGAAGAACCTACATTGGATGATACACATCTTTCAGGATACAGATTGGATCCCAACATCTGGAATACCCAGGATTAGTATTGGATACCATCCAGAATGGGATCAGGCCCAGATCCACTGTGACTCCCTTAGTGAGGACCTCGCATAGTCCTAGGAATCAGGGTGGCTTCATTGAAGTCAGTCCCGTACACTCTGTAGCATTCTACACCTTGGGAACTGGCAGGCAGATTTTAAGTCGTCAGGAACTGATGCAGAGGGAATGATCGTTTACATCTGGAGGTGTTCAAGAAAATCTGTCATCACTTGAGGACCATCTGGCATCTAGGTTCAATAAAAAAAAAAACTAGACAGATTCATGTCCACAACAGGGGTTACTCTAAAGCTAAATTAAAACCAACCTCACCACTGGTGAAACTTAATTGTAAGGGTCTCTCCCCCCTTCTCAATTAAAGTGACACCTCTTGAGGGAAGTATATTGAATAGATGCTCTATACTTCTAATAGATATATACTCTAGTGCTGGCAAGAGATACTCCCGTGGCATTGTGGGATCCATTCCATCGAATTCAGGACTTCCCCCCCTCTGCAGTTGGAAAGGGCTAGCTGTGGAGATTCTGGTGGCTCCAAATTGACCAAGAAGGGCTTGGTTTTCGACATTCTCCACGTTCGTGGAACTGCCCTGGCCTCTTCCAGATTCTTCAGACCCTCTATCCAATGGCCTATTTAACACTCTTTTTCACGTTGACAGCATGGCTGTTGAGACCCAGGAACTAAGGGAAGGGGCATTTCAGGATCGGTGATTCCTACACTGCCAAATGCAAGAAAGTCTTCTTAACGTAAACATAAGTATGGCCAAAGAAAGCTTTTTGGGACATACTTCTCCTATGGGTCACCTTTAAAATTCTTTTTTTGGACTACAGTGGTTGATCCATTTCTTGTTACAAAACTGAGGATTACATGGTGGAAAGAGTTATATAAGGGGAGAGCTAAAGTTTTAAGTGTCTTTTCCAGTGTCCAGCCAAGGGTGACTCATCTTCAAAAACAAGAACATGGGGATAAACTAACTGGAGGAAAGTTCAAAACTAATCTCAGAAAGTACTACTTTACTGAAAGAGTAGTTGATGCTTGGAATAAACTTCCAGCAGAGGTAGTGAGCCAATAGTAAATTCAAAAATGCTTGGGATAAGCACAGATCTATGCTCAGACAAATAAAGTTAAAAACAAAACACACACAAAACCAGGCAGACTCCAACTTATTCTGCCATCACATTTCTATGTTTCTAAAACCTGTGTCCTGTACTGTACTCTTAAGAAGATTTTACAGGTATGTAAAAATCCAGTTCTACTCCTCACCACATAAAATGTACTCTTTCATCACAATAGCATTCCTATTACAACACACTCAGAAACAGATAACTTAATATAGTCAGACCCGACCCAATCTCACTAAAAGTCCCCAAAGTGTTTTCTATTGGATTAAGATCCGGGGATTGGGCTGGCCACTCCATAACGTCAATCTTGTTGGTCTGGAACCAAGATGTTGCACGTTTACTGGTGTGTTTGGGGTCGTTGTCTTGTTGGAACACCCATTTCAAGGGCATTTCCTCTTCAACATAAGGCAACATGACCTCTTCAAGTATTCTGATGTATTCAAACTGATCCATGATCCCTGGTATGTGATAAATAGGCCCAACACCATAGTATGAGAAACATCCCCATATCATGATGCTTGCGCGACCATGCTTCACTGTCTTCACAGTGTACTGTGGCTTGAATTCAGTGTTTGGGGGTCGTCTGACAAACTGTCTCCGGCCACTAGACCCAAAAAGAACAATCTTACTTTCATCAGTCCACAAAATGTTGCGCCATTTCTCTTTAGGCCAGTCAATGTGCTCTTTGGCAAATTGTAACCTCTTCAGCATATGTCTTTTTTTCAACAGTGGGACTTTGCGGGGGCTTCTTGCAGATAGCTTGGCTTCACATAGGCGTCTTCTAATTGTAACAGTACTCACAGGTAACTTTAGACCTTCTTTGATCTTTCTGGAGCTGATTGTTGGTTGAGTCCTTGCCATTTTGTCTATTCCTCTATCCATTTGAATGGTAGTTTTTCGCTTTCTTCCACGTCTTTCAGGTTTTGGTTGCCATTTTAAAGCATTTGCGATCATTTTAGCTGAGCAGCCTATCATTTTATGCACTTCTTTATATGTTTTCCCCTCTCCAATCAACTTTTTAATCAAGGTACGCTGTTCTTCTGAACAATGTCTGGAACGACCCATTTTCCTCAGAATTTCAGAGAGAAATGCACTGTAACCAGCATGTACACCATTTGCTGCCTTCCTTCTTAAATAAGGGCAATAATTGCCACCTGTTTTTCAAAGAATGAATGACCTCACTAATAGAATTCCACACTGCTATTATTTTGAACATGCCCCTTTCAATTAGTGATTCAATTACACAGAATCAGCAGCATGCATGTCATGACTGTTGGATTTCTATTACTCTACTACACCTGCTAGTAAATTATTTGCCATGTAGAAATATCATTTCTACCAAAAACAGTGATTGATCAGGTTAGTGATGTCTGACTGCTATTATTTTGAACACAACTGTATGTATATATATATATATATATATATATACACACATATATATATATATATATATATATACACTGATTGCATTGGGAGAGTGGAAATAAGGTGGGGGCGAACAGTGCCGGGACTAGGAGTGTGTGGGAGGGGCAGCGGTGGAGGCAGTGCAAGCAGCGATCTCCTGAATGACTTTCAATGAAGCAGCTGGAAGCTGCGGGAGGGAGAAGAGGCGACTTCCAGCTGCTTCATGGAAAGTCATACAGGAGATCGCTGCTTGTCACTGCCCCCACTGCCGCACCGACCACCTCTGATCGTTCCATTTTCTTTCTGGGCCCCCCGCTGTGTGCTCCTCAGTGCCTATCTCCTCCCCCGATCCTCCGTACCAATAGGAGAAGAGGGGAGAGAGGCTAGAGAGGCTGGATCTGCTCAGCCTTGCCCCGTGCCCACCCACACTCTAGTCCGTGCAGCTTCAGAGTCATGTGAGTCCGACCTCCCTTCCCTCCACCCCTCCCTCTCTTCCTTCCACCCTTCCTTCGCACCCCTCACTCTCTTCCTTCCCACCCTTTCCTCTTCCTTCCAACCTTCCCTCTCTTCCTTCCACCTTTTCTTCCCACACCTCCCTCCCTTCCCTCCTCCCACACCTCCCTCCCTCTCCTCCACCCTTCCCTCTATTTCTTCCACTCTTCCTTCCAAGCGCTCCCTCTCTTCCTTCCACCCTCTCCTCTCTTCCTTCCACCCTTCCCTCTCTTCCTTCTACCCTTTCTTCCCACACCTCCCTCCCTTTCAGCCCTCCCACTCTTCCTTCCCACACCTCACTCCCTCCCTTCCACCCTTTCTTCCCATACATCCCTCCCTTCCACCCCTCCCTCTCTTCCTTCCACCCTTGCTTCCCACACCTCCCTCCCTCCCCTCTCTTCCTTTCAACCCTCCCTCCCTTCCACCCACCCCTCCCCCCTTCCAACACCTCAGTCCTTCCTTCCCACACCTCCATCCCTTCTACCCCTCCCTCTCTCCCTTCCACCCTTTCTTCTCCCCTCCCTTCCACCCCTCCCTTGCTTCCCACACCTCCCTCCCTTCTACCTCTCCCTCCTTTCCATCCCACACCTCCCTCCCTTCCACCCCTCTCTCCCCACACATCCCTCCCTCCCACCCCTCCCTCTCTACCTCCCTTCCCACTCCTCCCTCTCTACCTCCCTTCCCACACCTCCCTCCTTTCCACCCACCCCTCTCTCCTTTCCTTCCCACAACTCCCTCCCTTCTACCCCTCCCTCTCTTCCTTCCATACCTCCCTCCTTTCCTTCCGTCCCACCCCTTCCACCCCATTCTCTCTTCCTTCCACCTATCCTTCCCACCCCTCCATTCCTTTTTTTCAACCCTTCCCTCTCATTATTCCACCCTTCCCTCCCTCTCTTCCTTCCCATCCCTCCCTCCCTTCCTTTTTTTTAATCCTTCCCTCTCTTTATTCCACTGTTCCCTCCCTCTCTTCCTTCCACCCGTCCTTCCCTTTCACCCCTCTCTCCCTCAGTCCTCCCTTTCACCCTCTCTCCCTTCCACCCCTCTCTCCCTTCCACCCCTCCCTCTCTTCTTTCCCAACCCTCCCATTCTTCCTTCCACCCCTCCCTCCCTTCAACCCTTCCCTCCCTCTCTCTCCTTCCACCCCTCCCTCCCTCTCTTCCTTTTACCCCTCCCTTATCCCCTCTCTTCCTTTCACCCCTTCCTTTTTTTTCAACCCTTCCCTCTCTTTATTCTACCCTTCCCTCCCTCTCTTCCTTCTCATCCCTCTCTCCCTCCCTTTCACTCTTCTCTCCCTCCCACCCCTCTCTACCTTTCACTCCTCCATCCCCCCCACCCTAAATCCCACCCCTCTCCCTTTCACTCCTCCCTCCCAAAATCCCACTCCTCCCTTCCTCCCCCCCATCCCTCAATCCCACCCCTATCTCCCTTTCACTCCTCCCTCAATCCCACCCCTCTCCCTTTCACTCCTCCCTCCCTCAATCCCACCCCTCTCTCCCTCCCTTTCTTCTTTCCCACCCCTCCCTTCATTTCACACCTCCTTCTCTTCTTTCCCACCCCTCCCTCTCCTTCCTTCAACCCTTCCCTCCCTCTCTTCTTTTCCACCCCTCCCTCCTTCCCCCCCTCTCTTCTTTTCCACCCCTCCCTCCTTCCCCCCTCCCTTCACCCCCTCCCTCCCTTTTTCCCTTCCTTTCCCCTCTCCATCCCTTTCTTCATTTCACACCTCCCTTTCTTCTTTCCCACCCCTCCCTCCCTTCAACCCTTCCCTCACTCTCTTCTTTCCCCTCCCCTCCCCCTCTTTCACCCCTCCACCCCCCCCCTCCCTTCCCCCCCTCCCTTTCACCCCCCCCTCCCTTTCACCCCCCCTCCCTTCCCCCCCTCCCTTTTTCCCTTCTTTTCCCCCCTCCATCCCTTTCACAGCTCCCTTCCATCCCCCCTCCCTTTCGCCCCCCCCTCTCTTTCACCCCTCCCTTCCGCCCCCCCCCTCTTTCACCCCTCCCTTCCGCCCCCCCCCCTCTCTTTCACCCCTCCCTCCTTCCCATTCACCCCTCCCTCCCTTCCCACCCCTCCTTCCATTTCTTTCACCCCTTCCTCTTTTTCTTCCACCCTTCCTTCCCACCCATCCCTCCCTTCCCACCCCTCTCTTCTTTCCCAGAGTAATTCTTAAGTCCTGGCTAGTAGCTCAGGCCTTGAAATTTTGAGCCATATATATACACATACATACAGTATCTCACAGAAGTGAGTAGACCCCTCACAATTTTGTAAATATTTTATTATATCTTTTCATGTGACAACACTGAAGAAATGACACTTTGCTACAATGTAAAGGAGTGAGTGTACAGCTTGTATAACTGTGTACATTTTCTGTCCTCTCAGAATAACTCAGCGTACAGCCATTATTGTCCAAACCGCTGGCAACAAAAGTGAGTACATGTCAGGGAGCGAGGAGCCAGATACACAAGGAGGTGCAATTAAAGGTAGGTTTATTTACACAGAAACAAGGCAAGAGTCTATGCAAGTCCGACAGCAACAGCGAATTACTTGGTAGGACAGAAGTTCTCCTGCCGAGGTCATCTTCCAGGATAATCAAGTCGAGAACCAGCGGGAATCGTAGCCAAAGCCGGGGTCAGAAGCCAGGAAGAATGGTCGCCAGAACCGGGATCAGTAGCCAGAAGGAATGGTCGCCAGAGTCGTGGTCAGAAGCCAGGAGGAGTCTTTGCCAAAGCCGAGTAGGTATCCAGGAGAGCAATGAGTGAACAGAACAGGAGCTTGCTGCTGTGCAACAGACAGGACACGAATGCAATGGACAGCTACAAACAGCAGACTTAAATGTGATAAGCTGCCACCTCCTGGGAGGAACCACAGAGGGCTGAAAGCATAAATGATCCCACAATGCTTTGCAGACACCTAAGATGGATGCCAGCACATGGAGCAGCACAAGCCCTGAGGAAAGGTAGGACCTTGACAGTACACCCCTAAGTGAAAATATACAAATTGGGCCCAATTAGCGCTTTTCCCTCCCTGGTGTCATGTGACTCGTTAGTGTTACAAGGTCTCAGCTGTGAATGGGGAGCAGGTGGTTTAAATTTGGTGTTATCGCTCTCATACTGGTCACTGGAAGTTCAACATGGCACCTCATGGCAAATAACTCTCTGAGGATCTGAAAAAAAAAAAGAATTGTTGATCTACAAAAAGATGGCCTAGGCTATAAGAAGATTGCCAAGACCCTGAAACTGAGCTGCAGCATGGTGCCCAAGACCATACACTGGTTTAACAGGACAGGCCTCGCCATGGTTGACCAAAGAAGTTGAGTGCACATGCTCAGCGTCATATCCAGAGTTTGTCTTTGGGAAATAGGCATATGAGTGGTGCCAACATTGCTACAGAGGTCGAAGGGGTGTGGGGTCAGCCTGTCAGTGCTCAGACCATACGCCGCACACTGCATCAAATTGGTCTGCATGGCTGTCATCCCAGAAGGAATCCTCTTCTAAAGATGATGCATAAGAAAGCCCACAAAACAGTTTGCTGAAGACAAGCAGACTAAGGACATGGATTACTGGAACCATGTCCTGCGGTCTGATGAGACCAGATAAACTTATTTGGTTCAGATGGTGTTAAGCGTGTGTGGCAGCAACCAGGTGAGGAGTACAAAGACAAGTGTGTCTTGCCTACAGTCAAGCATGATGGTGGGAGTGTCATGGTCTAGGACAGTGGTGGGCAACCTTTTTTTTTCAACTGAGCCAAATCTCGCCAAAACCACGATTGAAATTTATTTTGAGAGCCACATTTTTAAAACTGAAAATACATCCCCCATATAGTAATTCATCCCGCATAGTAATTCATCCCCCATATAGTAATTCACTCCCCATATTGTGTCAATTCACTTACCTTTGCTCCGCGCGTTCCTCTCGCCGTGTTCCCGCGCCGTTCCGGTCTTCAGGGCGGACTGTGAGAGGAAAGGAGTTCATCACACTGCCCCGCCTACATCCTGACAGCCAATGTTTGCCACGCTCCGCGGGATTAAAAGGTCCGCCGGGCCGTAGTTTGCCCATTGCTGGGCTAGCTGCAGAGTCCTGACTTTTGGGGCGGCCGCCCGAGAGGAGGGAGGGGAGCGGGCGCCCGGCCCACAGAAGAGCCGCATTAAAATGTGTAAAGAGCCGCATGTGGCTCGCGAGCCGCGGCTTGCCGACCACTGGTCTAGGACTACATGAGTGCTGCCGGAACTGGGGAGTTACAGCTCATTGAGAGAACCATGAATGCTAATATGTACTGTGACATACTGAAGCAGAGCATGATCCTCTCCCTGCCAAGACAGGGCCACAGGGCAATATTCCAACATGATAACGACCCAAACACACCTCCAAGACGACCACTGCCTTGCTAAAGAAGCTGAGGGTAAAGGTGATGGACTGGCCAAGCATGTCTCCAGACCTAAACCCTATTGAGCATCGCTGAGGCATCCTCAAATGTAAGGTGGAGGAGCGCAAGGTCTCGAACATCCACCAGCTCCATGATGTTGTCATGGAGGAGGACTCCAGTGGCAAACTGTAAAGCTCTGGTAAACTCCATGCCCAAGAGGGTTAAGACAGTGCTGGAAAATAATGGTGGTCACACAAAATATTCACACTTTGGACATTTTCACTTAGGGGTGTACTCACTTTTGTTGCCAGTGATTTAGACATTAATGGCTGTGTTTTGAGTTATTTTGAGGGGACAGCAAATTTACACTGTTATATAAGCTGTACACTCACTACTATACTATGTAGCAAAGTGTCATTTCTTCAGTGTTGTCACATGAAAAGATATAATAAAACATTTACACAAAATGTGAGGGGTGTATTCACTTCTGTGAGATACGGTGTGCATATATATATATATATATATATACACACATACACACACACAATCTCCAAAAGGCATCAAATTACAGATTAGACATTCTTATAATATGTCAACAAAAGTTAGATTTTATTTCCATCATTTACACTTTCAAAATAACAGAAAACAAAAAAATGGCATCTGCAAAAGTTTGGGCACCCTGCAGAGTTAATATCTTGTACTGCCCCCTTTGGCAAGTATCACACTTTTTGTAGCCAGCCAAGAGTCTTTCAGTTCTTGTTGGAGGTATCTTTGCCCATTCTTCCTTACAAAAGTCTTCCAGTTCTTTGAGATTTCTGGGCTGTCTGTCACGCACTGCTCTTTTAAGGTCTATCCATAGATTTTCAATTATGTTGAGGTCAGGAGATTGTGAAGGCCATGACAAAACCTTCAGTTTACACCTCTTGATGTAATCCCCTGTGGATTTCGAGGTGTGTTTAGGATCATTATCCATTTGTAGAAGCCATCCTCTCTAACTTCAGCTTTTTCACAGATGGCATCAAGTTACCATCCAAAATTTGCTGAAATTTTATTGAATCCATTTTTCCTGTGCCACTGGCTGCAACTGGCTGTTCCCTGTGCCACTGGCTGCAACACAGCCCCAAAGCATGATTGATC